>NW_026849401.1:0-674553 GCF_030869305.1 Colletotrichum tamarilloi | reverse complement strand
ATTATTATTATTATTATTATTATTATTATTATTATTATTATTATTATTATTATTATTATTATTATTATTATTATTATTATTATTATTATTATTATTATTATTATTATTATTATTATTATTATTATTACTATTACTATTTAACTATTTACCTTAAGTATACTTTATTGAAATACTAAGATATTATTAATAACTCGTCGACCCTTAGGGCTTTTTTAATAGCTAGAAGTTCGATTTTATAAGTATTATACTAAACGACCCCGGGCTATAAAGAGATTATAAAGGCTATTTTTATTTTATAAATAAGCTAATTCCTTTAGGGTCCGGCCCGCTTTATTAAGTACTATCTTTATTTTTATAAATAAAGTAATTTATTAAAATTAATATTAAGTTTTTATTACGTACTTTAATAAGACTTTATAATTAATAATAGCTAGCTATAACTAGTCTTAGTTAGTATAATTAATATAGTTATTATTAATTATTAATACTAACTAAACTTAAAATATTAATAATCTTATTATTATAATATATTAATTACCCTCTAAATAGCTAAAAACTACCCCCTATTTTCTACTCTATTTAATAACTTTAAAATATTCTTTTTTAATTTTTTAATTTTAGTTTTATATTACGTTTTTAAAATATTAATAATAATTTAGAATTAATTAAGTAATTTTAAATTATTATATTATATAGACTAAGTATTAATTAAAATAATAATTATATTAATAAATTCTTTTTTTTAAATATTTAAGTTAATAATATTTAATTAGTATTTTTTAAAATAATCGTATTATAATTCGGGATTTTTTAATATAATATTTATGAAATTAAGGTTTTAATTATTAAAGAAGTCTTAGGGGTCGATAATAACTAAGAGTCTTACTATTTTAATAATATATATTTAAAATATCCTTTAGGGTCCGGTCCGCCTTATTAAGGGCTATTTTTACTTTTATAAATAAGCTAGTTTATTAAAGTTAATATTAAGTTTTTATTATATACTTAATAAGACTTTATAATTAATTATAGCTAGCTATAGTTATTATTAATTATTAATACTAATTAAACTTAAAATATTATTAATCACCCCGCTATTATAGTATATTAATTACCCTTTAAATAGTTAAAAACTACCCCCTATTCTTTACTTTTTTTAATAGTTCTGGATTTATTTTTTATTGTTTTTAAATTTTTTATTTTATTATAATAATATTAAATATTAATAATACTTAGAAATTAGTTAAGTATTTTAAGATTATTATATTATATAAGCTAAGTATTAATAATAATAATATTTATAAAGATATATACGTCTTTTTAAATTTTTAAATTAATAATAATTAGTTTATACTCTTTTAAATAATCTTTTTATAAATCGGGATTATTAAGTATAATATTAATAAGATCGAACTATTAGCCCTTAAGGTATTTTTATAAGTTAATAAGTTAGTGTTTTAGTATTTTAAATATTCTTTAAATAGCGTTTTCTAACTTTAATAAAGAAAACGAGGTAATAAATATATATATATATATATATAAATAAAGTTAAAAGTATTAAGGTAAATACTATAAGGTTAGTATTATTTTTAATAATAATAACAAGGGTATTTTTAATATTATATTATTATAAGCTATTATTATTTAAAAAAGTAATAAACTTAGTTAAGTAAGCGGCTTATAAAATAATAGCGTTAAGTACTTAATATTACTATTAATTAATCTATAGTTATAATCTTTATAAAAAGGAGAGTTAAAAAAGTAAATAATTTAAAGAAAATAGTTTATCAAAATAATAGAAGTATTGATTAATACTATATATTAATATTATATAATTAATATTAAGAATCGCCTAAGTAACTAATATATAGTATTAATAAATACTCTTATTATTTTAATAAACTTATTATAACTAGCTAGTTATAGTAAGTATATTAATAAAAGTTAAGGCTACGAGTACTAAGTAAATAGTATTATAGTCGTAAATAGCTTTTTTAAAGCTATATTTATAAGTTATAAAATAAATAAGGCTTTAGTAATTAATTATAGTTTTATTAAAAGAGGTTTTTAATAAAAATAGCTAAAAATAATTATAAAATTTAATATTAAGTTAATTATTAAAAAAGCTATAAAAAGTCTATCCTTAAGCTTAGCTCGAGTTTATATTATATATAAGTCTCGTTTTTAAATATATCCTTTATGATATTTCTATTTATTATTATTTAATAATTTACTAAACAGTCGTCCGTTTTATTTATTTATAATTATCTATTTTATTTATTTATAAGTATCCGTTTTTTATTTTATTATTTATTTTTATTTCTACCTTTACTAGCTACTCGGGCAATTCTTAATATTGGTTATATAATAATAATATATAGTATTAGTAAATACTCCTATTATTTCGTTAAACTATTTTTTTTTTAAATTCTTTACCTTTTTAAACTTTCCTTTTTATAAAGTTTATAATTATAAATTATTAATAATAATATTAAGTACTTAACGCTACTACTTTATAAACTTATTACGTACCTAGCTAAGTTAGTTACTTTTTTAAGTATAATAGCTTATAATAGTAGTATCGGAAATGCCCTCGTTACCGTTATTAAATAATATTAATCTTATAATATTTACCCTAATACTTTTAACTTTAACTCGTATATATATATATATATTCGTTACCTCGTTTTTTTTATTAAAATTAAAAAACGCTACTTCCCTCGCTATTTATTACTATTACCCTATTATTATCGCCCTATTACTATTACTTTATTATTATTATTATTAAATTATTTATTTATTCTTAAATATATACTATTAAAATACTAAAACGCGTAATTATTATCGACCCCTAGGACTCCTTTAATAACTAGAAATTTAATTTTATAAGTATTATACTAAAGGACCCCGAATTATAACACGGCCGTTTTAAAAAATATAAATTAGATATTATTAATTTAAAAATCGGAAAAATATATATTAATATAACTATTATTTTAATTAATACTTAGTTTATATAATATAATAGCTTCGAAATACTTAACTAATTTTAGAGTATTATTAATATTTTAAAAATATAATATAAAAATAAAATAAAAAAGACTAAAAAAAAATATTTCAAAATTATTAAATAGGGTAGAAAATAAAGGGTAGTTTTTAGCTATTTAGAGAGTAATTAATATATTATAATAGCGGGGTTATTAGTATCTTAAGTTTAGTTAGTATTAATAATCGGTAACGGCTATAGCCGGCTATAGTTAGTTATAAAGTTTTATAAAATACGTAATAAAAATACTTAATATTAACCCTAATAAACTAGCTTATTTATTAAGGCGAAGATGGCCCCTAATAAGGCAGACCGGACCCTAAAGGGTTTTATTTTATTATATAATTATAATTATATAACTTATTTATAATTCTTTTATTTTAAGAAGAATTACTTTAAGTCCGTATTTTTATATATATAATATAGTAATTATTATAAGTCCCGTAAGGCGGGACCCTAGCCTTATTATATATATTAAGTTATAATATTAGCTCCTCTTTTTAAAAGTCTAGTCTCTTAAGTTTATAAATAAGTCGTTTATTTTTGAGTTAAGGAATTATTAAGTATTTTTTTTTAAAAATATATTAATATAATATTAAATTATTTTTTAGGGTTTAGTCCGCCTTATTAAGGGCTAACTTTGCCCTTATAAATAAGCTAGTTTACTAAGGTTAATACCGAGTTTTTATTATATAATAAACTTTATAATTAATAATAATTAGTTATAGTTATTAATACTAATTAAACTTAAAATATCAATAACCCCGCTACTATAGTATATTAATTACTTTTTAAATAGTTAAAAACTACCCCTTATTTTCTATTTTATTTAATAACTTTAAAATATCCTTTTTAGTCCTTTTTATTCTATTCTTATACTACGTTTTTAAAATATTAATAATACTTTAAAGTTAATTAGGTATTTTAAAGTTATTATATTATATAAGCTAAGTATTAATTAGAGTAATAACTATATTAATATATATCTTTTTAATTTTTAAGTTAATAATATTTAATTTGTATTTTTTAAAATAATTATATTATAGTTCGAGGTCCTTTAGTATAATATTTATAAGATTAAACTTCTAATTATTAAGGAAGTCCTAGGGGTTAATAATAACTAAGCGTTTTAGTATTTTAATAATATATATTTAAAATAAACGATTTAATAGTAATAATAATAGGGTAATAGTAATAAGGTAATAGTAATAAATAATAAAGAAAGTAGCGTTTTTTAATTTTAATAAAGGAAACGAGGTAACGAATATATATATATATACGAGTTAAAGTTAAAAATATTAAAGTAAATATCGTGCTTATAGAGGTCGATATTATTTAACAACGGTAATAAGGGTATTTTTAATATTATTATTATAAGCTACTATACTTAGAAAGGTAGTTAACTTAGCTAGGTACGCGGGCTTATAAAGTAGTAATATCGGGTACTTAATATTATTATTAATAATCCGTAATTATAAACTTTATAAGAAGGAAAGTTTAAAAAGGTAAAAAATCTAAAAAAAATAGTTTAATAAAATAGTAAGAGTATCTATTAATACTATATATTATTATTATATAACTAATATTAAAAATTGCCCGAGTAGCTAGTAAAGGTAAAAATAAAAATTAAATAATATTAAATTAAATTAAAAAATCGAAATTTTTAATACTTACGTCTCGTTATAAATTATTATATATTATTTACTTTTTTAATAAAAATATAAAAATAATACTTTATTTAAATTATCGCTCGCAAGGGGTCCGTTATTTAGTTTTTTTTAATTCTAAAGTTTATAAAATATACTATTATTTAAGTATTTTATATAATACGTTTATTAATACTATTTATATTCGTAAGTATTACGTTTTTATTTATTAAGTTTTAGTTAATTAGGTATAATTAGTTAATTAGTAATAGAGTTTAATTATTTTAATTATAAAAAATAAATAAAAGAGTTACGGTTTTAAAAAAGAGCTACGGAATTATAAAAAAAGGCTAAGGCTTATTAATAAGCTTAAGCTAAGTTAAATAAGTTATTATTTAAGTTAGAGCGTTTTCGTTTTTAAAAACGAATAATATTTAAAAAAAAGTCGGATTAAATTAAAAAAGTTCTTTAAGAATTTTAAAAACGCTTTTTTAATAATTTATAAAATATAAATTAATAATATTTTTAAAATCGTTAACTAGGATATTATAATAGCTAGGAGTTCTAAGTTTAATTTTAATTTTAATACCCTTTAAAAAGTTATTAAAAGTTCTAGAGGTTCGTATTAAGTTTTTATATATTTTTTTTATATTTATAGTTTTTCTATTTAATAAAGTATTTTTTATTATTATATTTTATTCTATAGTTAATAATCTATTTAACTTTATATTTTAATTAGTTTAGTTTAATAATAATATAATTTTTTATATACGAACTTCTTAATATAAGCTTAAATAATAAAATATAAAAAACGGGGTAATATTATATCGTATTTAGTAATTTTAATTTATAATTAATTAATAATACTTTTTTAATAATTTCGAAAGGTCTAAGTTTTTTATAATTTAATTTATTATTTAGTCGTTTTATTTTAATATTATAATAAAGGAAATAAGTACTATCCCCCTTTTTTAAAAATAGTTCTCTAATTTTTAATTTATTTATATTTTTCTTTATATACTATTATATAAACTCGAGATTTAATAAGATTTATTTATAAATCTTTTTAAGTTTATTTATATTTATTATAGTTTTTATAGTTTATAATCTTTATTATATTTCTTTATATACTATTAGTTTAAATCCGTAGTTAAAATAAAACGGGGATTCTCTTATACTTTTATTAATTATATTATTATATATAAACTAAGTTATTAATAAAAATACTACCTAATTATCCTAGTTATAATATATATAATAACGAAGGTATATTTCGAGGATCTAGTTAATCCTTTTTATCTATTTATTAATTTATAAATAAAATAATATTAATAATTTATAATTTATACTAAGTTATAAAATTAGAGATTTTTAAAACTTTAAAATAAATAGCTTATCTCTATTAAAAATAATTTTTTTAATAAACTATAATTTAAAAATATAACCTTAGTAAATATATATATTAAGGTTTTTATAATACTTAATTTTTTATAAGGAATAAAGTATGTAAACTTAGTAAGTTAGTTAATTATAACTAAGATATTATCGTACTATACTTTAATAAATAGTTCTTTAAACTTTAGTAATTTAATAATAAAGTCCTATATAATTAAATATTATATTTTTATTAATTATTATAATAGTTATAGCTTGTTATAAAGCTTATATAAGCTATTTATATTCTTTTATAAATTACGTAATCCTTAATTACTTTTATAATTTTAGCGTATATAGCGGATTTATTATAGTATTAATAAATCCGTTTTTACGTTTTAATAACTCTTTAGTAACTATATACTAATATATTATAAATTTTTATAATAAGCTTAGGGGTTATTTTTTTAATTAAGTTAATATTAGTTTTTTTAGTTATTATAAAAAGCTTCGTAATTAGTATAAAGTTATCATCCTTTTTTTATTTAAAAATAACTTATATTTTTTTAAGGACTATAATTTTATAATTAGGTTTTTTATTAAGAGCGTCCGCTCTATTATTTTCTAAACCTTTTTAATAAATAATTTAAAAATTATATTTAAATAAGAATTCGCTCTATTTAACTTATTATTTATTTAAGTTCTTATTTATTATAAAGTTTATAAGGTTTTTATAGTTTATATAAACTATAATTTTATATTTAGTTTTATATAATTATAGTCTCTATTTTTAAAATACTTCGATAATTATTATTAGTTCTTTATTATAAATTTACTAATTTAATTCTATTTTATAAAATATTTTAAAATAAAAATAATATAAATAAAGTTTCCTTTACTTATCTTATTATTTTAAAACTATTTTTATAATAAAGTTTAAAATATTAATCTTAATTTTAAAAAGTTTTTAGAAGTCTAGGATTATAATAATTAGTTTAAAAACGACTATATTCTTAACTTTAATAAATACTTTTTTATACTTAGGGTTCTAAATAAATAGGGTATTTTTTTATATTAAGTTATTAAGAAGTTTAACTAAATTAATATAGTCCTTAAAAAATCGTTAATAAAAGTTAACGAATCCTAAAATTTTTTATATGTTTTTAACGTTTTATAATATAAGCTAGTCCCTAACTACGTTTATTTCTAATATTTATATATAAATTCATTTTAATATAATAATATATTTTAAAAAATCTACTTTTTATATATAGAACTCGTATTTAGAGGGTTTAATATATAATTTAGTATCTTAGAGTTTTTAAAATACTATATAAATATACTTTTTATATATTTTAAAATTAGAGGAGAAAATAAGAATATTATTAATATAAATAATAATAAAAATATTAATATATTTTTAAAATACGTAGTTAATTATTATTTAAAAAGTTACTAGAGTATTAATAAGTCTAAAGGGTATAATAAGGTACTTAAAAAGTCCTTTATAAGTTCGGAATACCGTCTTTTATTTATTTATTTTTTTAATTCGAATTTAATTAAATACTTTTTTAAAATTTATAATAATAAACTAATTAGCTTTATAAAATAGATCTCTAAGCTTAGTAATAAATAGTAAGGGGTAGTAATTTTCTTTTATAATTTTATTAAGTTTTTTATAATTAATAATAAGTCTTAACTTTTTACCCTTTTTTAATATAATAAATAAAGGGAATTTTATAAAAGAATTTAATAATTAAATATATCTTTTTTTAAGCTTTTTATTAATATATTCGTTAAGATATTTTTATTCTTTTTAATTTATTAAGTATATTAAATAGAACCTAAGTTATAATCCTTTTTTAAGTTTAATTTTAATATCCTAATTATTATATTTTAATAATCCTATTTTTTTAAGTTTTATAAATAGTTTTATATATATTTAGTACTTTTTAAGTATAGTTTAAAGTTATTATAATCCTTAATTATTAATATTATATACGAACTTTTTAAAATTTTTTATTATTTTAATAAAAGCTATATATTATATTTATTCTCGTTCTTTAAGAGTTACTAAAAATCCGTTTAAACCCTTTTCTTTTTTAAGTTATTTAGTAACTAAACTTTCCTAAAAAACCTAATTAATAATCTAATTTATTTATAAGTTATGTTTTTATAATTACGAGATCTTTAAAATAACGTCGATATTTTTAATCTTTATAATATTATATTATAATTGTTTTTATTAATTATTAATATATATCGAGAGGTATACGGTTTCTTAATTAATATATTTATAATTATAATTAACTCGTTCTCTTTTTACTATTTATAATTAGTATAAGTTATTTTTTATACTTATAATAAGTTTAATTTATTTATTATCCTTAATAAAATATAAGTTTTTTATATACTACTATTAATAATAGCGTTTAGTTCTCGTTTATAAATATTAAAATTAATTTATAAGTATACGTCGTTACGTTATTTAGTTATATATAAGAACTTTTTTTTTATTTTTACTTCTTATCGTTTTTTTATAATCGGCTTTTTTAGTTTTTTAATATATACTTTTTTTATTAAGTATTTTACTTATATAGTTCTTATTGTTCTCTTTATACTTTAGCTTTTTTAATATAATAAACTTAATATTAGTTATATTTATAATCTTTTTATTTTATATACTTATTATTAAGGTATTTTATAAAAAAGCTAGGGTTTAGACCGAATATTACTTTATTATTATTATTAAAACTTAATAACGTTTAGTTAAGTAGTTAGTCTTTTATATAAATATTTTTAATAGGTTTATTATTGCGTTTTTATAAATAAAAACGGCTATTTTATTTATATACGAGGTACTAGAAGTATTTATTATCTAAGTATTTTATTTAAAATAATTCTTTATAAAAAGGGTTTATAGGGTTAAGTAAAAAATAATTTTTATTTATATAGGGGGTTATTATAACCTTTTTATATTCTTTAGTTTTATAGAACTAAATAGTTTAATTATTTTTAAATAAATAAATATATTTATACCGTAGTTCGTTATCGTCCTTTTTAAAACTAATATTATTAATACTAAGTAGTACTTTATAATTAATCTCTATTTAAGTACGTTATTAAGTAATATTACGAAGTTTATTTAAATTATAGGATAATTCTATTTTATTAAAATAAAAGGAGCTAGTTTTTATTTTAATATTTTTTTTTAAATTAAAATCGATTTTCTTTTATTTATAATTCCGAAGTTAAGAGTTAATTTCTTAATTACTTCGATCTTATTTTTATATACGAGGTCCTTAAGTTATTTTTTAATTTTATAAATAAATTTTTTATTATTATTTACTTATCGTATTATATAAATAAACTTAGTTAAGATTTTATTTAAGTTAAGTTCTTTTTTAAACTCGGTAAATTATTATTAATTTATATAGTTTTGTTATACTATATAAACGAGGCTATTTATAATTTTTTTTATATTAGGTCCTTTTTTTTTAAACTTAAGGAGTTACTCCCTTATATTAATTAAAAATCTTTATTTAATTCGTTTTTTAAAAAAGTAAAGTATAATTTTTATAATAGGGTCCGTCTTAGCCTTCTCTTTAAAGTCTTTATAAATCTAAAAAAGTATAATAATATATTTAATATTTTTTTTTTAAAAATATAAAGTTAATAAGCGGGTATCTTTTCTTTTTTTATTACTATTATTAAGGTTCTAATAAAAGGTAATATAATATCGTACTTAGATCGTTCTTTAATTTTAAATTACTTTAAATATTATCCTATTTATTCCTTATTATTTTAATAAATAAAATATTTATTATTATAATAAGCTATTTATAAAAGTTACTTATAGAGGACTTTTTTATTTATAATATTAGCTCGTTTTTTTAGAATAGTTTAGTATTAAATTTACTTAGGTTATTAGTAATTTCTAGCTATATATTTTAACTTATTATAATTATAATATTTAAAGTCCTTTTTTTATCATAGTTTTTTACGTTTAGTAATATTAAGGTTTATAAATCCTCCGTATTATTTATAAAACGTATTTTATTATTATTAGTTTTTTAAATTATTTTAGTAGTTACTTAGTAATTTATTATAGTTCTAGTATGTTTTATTAGAATTAGCTTAAGGGTATCGTACTTCTCTTTTTTTTTTATATTATTTATATAATTAAGTATTAATTTTAATAACGAGCTTAATATGTGGTAGTTTTCTTTCCGGCTTTATAGGTATAAAAAATCGACCTTAACGGGATTACGCTTTTAAGGGAAATTATATAATATAATATACTTTTTAACTATATAATATACGTAATATATCCTAAGTACGTACTTAACGTAATATAATAATTTCGATATAAAAACTACTATTTAATTTAGGATAAGTAAGCTGCTTTATTACTTATTAATAATAGGCTAAGTAATATATTTATATAGTAGCGCCGGTTAGAAAGGTTAATAATAAAAGTTAGTTATAATAATTAGTTATAATAGTTAGCCATAATAATTAACTATAATAGTTAGAGGCGGCCCTTAACTATAGAGGTTCTAAATTTTAATAGTAACGTAGAGGTTTTTAAAAAAAGGGCTAAATAGGCTAATATTTACTACTCTTTAGAGCTCGTAAAGATTCTTTTTATCTTTATTGTTTTTAATATTACTTAAAACTACTCTCTATTTAAACTAAATAAATTTACTAAATAAATCTACTAAATAAACTTATTAATATATAAACTATTATCTCGACGAGAACTTATTCTAAAAATACCCGTTAATAAGTTTACCCCTCTTAAGCTAAGTACCCTTAGCTAGCTCGATACTATAGCTATTATAACTAATATAAGTATACTTAAAAAGTAACAAAATACTTTTTAATAATACGGAATTTAGCTAAGTAATATTATAAGTATTATAAATAACCGGGTTAGTATAAATATTAAAATTTAGTATATTAATACCGGCTTAGTTATAATAGTTACGATAGATAAGCTAGAGATATATAGGGTTAAGATAATAAGCTAGTACTTTAAATAGCTTTTATAAAACCCCCTAGGTAATAATAATATTTATATAAAAAAATAAATTATACTAAACTTAGTTATTTATATAGGCTAGTATTAAGAGGTTTTATATATATTAAAGTAAATAAAGCTCGCTCTATAAGCGGGTAGCGGAAAGTTAGGAGCTATTAATAAAAAGGAGATAATAATTAAGTTAGTTAATTATTATTTTAATTAGTAATTAGGTATAGAGCGTATTATACTTAGTTTTCCTTAATACGTAATATATAGTACGGCCCCGGTAGATTACTCCGTTAGGGAGAACGAGCTTAATATATTATAAGAATTTTATTAGTATTTTTATTTTATTAAGTTCGTTTTTAATTTTATTTTTTAGTCCTTAATAAAACGAAAAGATATAGGTTTTTTTAATAAAATTAAGTTATACTATAAGTTTTTTAAATTTAGTAACATAATAAAAAATAAACTTAGTTTATTAAAAATTAGCTAGGTCTTTTTTAGCTTATTACTTTTTATTAGGGTCTTAAAATAGGGATTTAAGGGTATTTTAAAATCCTATTATATTATTAAAAATATTCGCGGTTTTTTTTATAATATAATAAATAACCGTTATTATTAATGAATTCTTTTTAAAGGGGTTTAAATTACTTTAAGGCTTGTTTTTTTAAAAAATTATTATATAAATAACTCGTTTAGTTTTATTATAAAAGTTAATAATATAAAACGTTTAGTCCTTTTGGGGTCTAGTCCGCCTCATTAGGGGCTAACTTTATCTTTATAAATAAGCTAGTTTACTAAGGTTAATACTAAGTTTTTATTATATAACAAACTTTATAATTAATAATAGCTAACTATAGTTATTAATACTAACTAAACTTAAAATATTAATAACCCCACTACTATAGTATATTAATCGCCCTTTAAATAGCTAAAAACTACCCCTTATTTTCTATCTTATTTAATAACTTTAAAATATCCCTTTTAATCCTTTTTACTCTACTCCTATATTACGTTTTTAGAATATTAATAATACTTTAAAATTAGTTAAGTATTTTAAAGTTATTATATTATATAAGCTAAGTACTAATTAAAGTAATAACTATATTAATATATATCTTTTTAATTTTTAAGTTAATAATATTTAATTTATATTTTTTAAAACGATTATATTATAGTTCGGGGTCTTTTAATATAATACTTATAAAATTAAACTTCTAGCTATTAAAGAAATCCTAGGGGTTAATAATAACTAAGTATCTCGGTATTTTAATAATATATATTTAAAAATAGGTAGACGATTCGATAATAATAATAATAAGGTAATAATAATAGGGTAATAGTAATAAATAATAAAGGAAGTAGCGTTTTTTAACTTCGATAAAAGAAACGAGATAATAAATATATATATATATATACGAGTTAAAGTTAAAAGTATTAGGATAGATATCGTAAGGTTAATATTATTTAATAATAGTAATAAGGGCATTTTTAATACTACTATTATAAACTATTATACTTAAAAGGGTAACTAACTTAGCTAAGTATGCGGGCTTATAAAGTAGTAGCGTCGGGCGCTTAATATTACTATTAATAATCCGTAATTATAAACTTTATAAAAAGGAAAGTTTAAAAAAGTAAAAAATCTAAAAGAAATAGTTTAATAAGATAGTAAGAATATTTACTAATACTATATATTATTACTATATAACCGATATTAAGAATCGCCCGAGTAGCTAGTAAAAGTAAAAATAAAAAACAAATAAAACGTTTAGTAAGTTCTAATTTAAATTAAGAATCCCTTAAGACGTTTAGTAATTTTATTAAAAATAATAAATATATTAAACTTAAGTTTTTCTTATTTATTTATAAGAGTTTTAATAATATTAATAATAGCTTAGAGAGTTCTAATTTCTTATTTTAAGTTATTTATTTTTCTTTTTTTAATCCCTAAGTTAGTTATAGCTTTATTAATTATATTTTAAAAGGCGGTAATATTTTTATTATTTTTAATTAGAGTTATAGCTATTTAAATAAAGTTATTATTAAAGAGCTTTATGAGTTCCTTATTCTATTTATTACTTTTTTTTAATAATATGCCGTATTCTTTTATAATTTATTTTTTTAAAAACTACGTTATTATTAAAGTTATAAATAATATTAGGTATTTTATTATCCTTAACCCTAGCTAGCTCGCTAGCTAAGTTAATAAGTCGCTTAGAATTAAATAAAAGGGTACTTAGGGTTTTAAAAAATATCATCGTTCGTTTTATTACTTAATAAGTTTTATAAAATTAACTTATTAAATAAGAGTAATTAAAATATTATAACTAACTAGTTAAAGAAGTATATTAATAAAATTTAAGGCTACGAGTACTAAGTAAATAGTATTATAATTATAAATAACTTCCCTAAAGCTATATTTATAAGTTATAAAATAAATAAAGCTTTAATAATTAATTATAGATTTATTAAAAAAGGTTTTTAATAAAAATAGTTAAAAATAATCGTAAGATTTAATATTAAATGAATTATTAAAAAAGCTATAAAAAGTCTATTTTTAAGCTTAGCTCGAGTTTATATTATATATAAGTCTCGTTCTTAAATATATCTTTTATAATATTCCTATTTATTATTATTTAATAATTTACTAAATAGTCGTTTATTTTATTTATTTATAATTATTTATCTTATTTATTTATGGGCGTCCGTTTTTTATTTTATTATATAATCATAGTTACGTAACTTATTTATAGTTTTCTTAATTTAAGAGGAGTTATCTTAAGTCCGTACTTTTATATATATAGTATAATAGCTACTATAGGTCCTATAGGGCGGGACCCTAGCCTTATTATACGTATTAAGTCGTAATAAAACTATTTAAAAATAGAAAATTTATTAGTATCCTTATTATAGGGTAGCTAGTTCGAACCGTGGGTTAACGAAGAGATTAATTAAACTATATAAATTTTTATATAAATATAAAAAGGAGGTTCTAATTATAAGTTAGGCTAACTACGATAATTATAAATAGGGCCCCTAATTAGCCCCTATGTAGTTAGTTATATACCGCGGTTAAATTAAATTTTTAATTTAATACTAACTTTTTTTTTTTTTTTTAATTTACTTATTATAGTTAGAAATATAATTCGACCTCGGGCCCGTTTACTAAGTCGTCTCTTTTTTCCCTTTTTCTCTACTCTTTTTATATAACCTATCCCTCTATTCGTATATTAACTTTTTTATTATTTATAAATTACTTTAACTCCTTATTAAGTACTATTTTTATAAAAGTATTAGCGAGGTTATTATCTTTATTAATCTAACGTATTTTAAAAATCTTACGTTTTTTATATAATTACTTAAGGGCTATAATATTAATTATAAGCCTCTTTTTTTTTATTGTTCTTAATTTAATAAGGTATTTATATAATAAATAAGAATCGGTATAAATAATTATTAAAATTAATAAAAAGTTAAGTTAATTAATAATCCTCCTTAGCGTTATTAAAATTATATAAGTAAAATTAATACTATTAACTATATTATAAACTTCTAACGCTAGGATATTTTTTATTACTTATTTATTTTTAATTAATAAGTAGTAAATTATATTACTATATATAATAAATTCGCTCTTACCTATACTCTTATTAATTAAAATAATAATATACTTTAATTATAAAATAAGGTCGTTATTATTTATAAATAACTTATTAACGAAGATATAAAGTTTATTAATAATAAGGTTAATTAAGTAATAAACGAGGCCTCGATCGAGATTTATTTATTACTACTTAAGCTACTTATTAAATACCTCGACGTCTCGTTCGTTTAGCTCTATAACTTATACTATTTTAACATAGTTAAAAGTCGCCTCGGGCTAGTATATATTTATAATATATACTCCTTATATGAGCTTAGCTTTATATTATTTTTTAATATTAATTACGTTTAGGTTAATAAGGGTAATTTTCTTACCCTACCCCTTTTATTAAAAAATAATAGTTTCCCTTTTAATTATAAGAATTCTATTATTAAATATTAATAAGTTATTCGTTATAAGGACCTCTTTTAGCTTCGTTATAAAGCCCGTTTTTTAAAGCTCCTTATCCTCTTTTTTTATAAAGTTAATATTAAATAGGCTTAATATATTATTAGTTTATATTTTAATAATTCTAAATTATTTACTTTCTTATTTAAAAACTAATAAGTACGGGTCGTACGTAGATATAACTATTAATAATTAATTAATATAAAAATCGTAATATATAGCTTATTAATAAGTACCCGATTTTATAAGCCTATATAGTAGTTTAAGTACTTTAATAATCGTATTTTCTAAGTATTTACTAGCTATTTTCTTTAATAAATAGGCTAGGATTTTCTTTATAAGCCCTATAACCGATTAAGTATAGGCCTAAGTAATATTATAGCTCTAAATTTCGTATTCCTTTTTTTATAATAATACTATTAGTATTATTATTAATTATTAACTATAGCGCTATACTATAAGTAATTAGGTAAGTAGTATTACCTTTTTAACGTTATCGTACCCCTAAATTATATACTTAGATTTTTTGTATAGTTAGGGTATTCCTTTTCCCTTAATTTTACGTACTATTTATAATTTAAATATATAAAGATTTTTATATTTTTTGGGGTTATAAAAGATAAATTAATAGACCCCTCGATTATATAGAATATCTACTTTAATAAGATCTAATCCCTTATATAGCTTTTTAATAGTTATAATAATGCTTTCTTTACGTAATTTAACTACTAGCTCGAAATTAGCTTTTTTTTTATTATATAAAAAGTATTAATTACCTCGTCGCTAATAATAAATTGCCGCGTTAGGGCTTATTATTATAGTTTTTTATAACGTCTTATTAGTAATATTAGTACCCTTTTAGTAATTTCTTTTTCCTTATCGTTTATTAGTATTACTATAACGATTTTATTAAGGATAATTTCTTATACCTCTATTACTAGTTATATAGTTTCCCCTAGCTCTTTTTCTTTTTATAAATTAGAAATTACTTTAATAAGATCTATATAATATAGTTTAATTATAGTAATTAATACTTCGAATAACTAGTTATAATCTCTTATAACTATGTAAAAACGCTTATTAATAGAAATTAATTTATATAGCCTAGCCTATTACTAAATAATTTTATACTAAACTCGTATATCTAAATTTAGAAATATATCTAAATTAGCTCCTATATCGGGCCTATTACGTATAGTAATTACTTTATTAACTTACTTTTTTATATTTACTTTATATAGCGCTTATATTACTTTTTTAATTACTCGGGCTTGCGCTAAGAGCTTAGTATAAAAAAAGAGCTCTTTAATAGCTTTCTAGAGGATTCTTTTCCTTTCCCCTTAGAGCTATATCTTTTTAGCCTTTTTTTAAGCTAATTATAACTTTAATAAGAGGTTATAAAACTATTTTAAAATAGCTACTTTTTTCTTATATTAATTTCCGAGATTTATAATATTCTTAACTCGATATTATTAAGACCTCTAAGTCTCCTTTTCTCTTATTAAACTATCCTTTATATTATATTCTTAAGTAATACTCAGGAGGTAATTAAGGGGGCTATAAGGAAATTATTTAAATTATAAGCTTTAAGGTTATATTTATAAAATCCTCGTAATATTAAGCCTTTTTATATATTATAAATTTTTTAACTTAATAACTCTTATATAGGTTCTTATTATACTTATTAAGAATATTTATATTTAAAGATCCTTTTTTTTAATTATATAGTATTTTTTTATATTATATTATTAAACTTATTTATTACGCTAATTAATTAGGTAAGTAGCCGTTACGTAGGTAATTTTTTTTATTAATTTAGCTAGTTAATCTTTAATTACGGGCCGGCTATAAAAAAATTATTTAATAAAAAAGCTACTTAAAATAATAATAAAAAACTAGTTATTTAAGTAGTTTTATTAATTAATATAGTTTAATATAGTAAATACTAATTTTTTATAAGTAATAAAGGGCTATGATTACTTAATTCCGTACGGTATTTAAGAATTACCTCTTTTTTTATTTATTTTTATAAAGTTAATTAGTACGAATTTCCTATCCCGTATGGTATTAAAAAGTCGTTTTTTTTACGTAGTAAGATACTTTACTAATTTATAATAATAAAATTTAATTATTAATTAGTATTAGTATCCTTATTATAAGATAGCTAGTTCGAACCGTAAGTTAATAAAAAGATTAATTAAATTATATAAATTTTTACGTAAGTATAAAAAGGAGGTTTTAATTATAGGTTGGGCTAGTTATAATAATTATAAATAGGGCCCCTAATTAGCCCCTGTGTAGTTAGCCGTATGCCGCGGTCGAATTAGACTTCTAATTTAATATTATTTAAATAAATATTTAATTTAAATAATATATTTTTATATTAAAAAATATAAGCCTAGCTCTTTTAAATTATTTTTAAGTATTTCTTTTTTAGTTACTTTAAAAAAAACAAAAACAAATACTCTTTCTTATTACTATATTAAAATCTAAACTTTTAATATTCTTTTTTTTAACAAGCTGCTATATATGGGTTATTTATTATTAAGTAAGGCTAGTAAAGACGGGGTGTGTTTAGAAGTGACTCCGGCTACTTGGTACTAAAATAATAGCAATAGTTCTGCCAAAATGAAAATGCCGGCGTGGGGGATTATTCACCATAGATGGTTTTCCGTTACCCGCCATTCACACCGAGACTAAGTCGCATTGCATATCGATCTCATGCTCACATGCACCCACCGCATTTTTGAACCTCGCTAACGCTAGATTTGGTTGGTGGAAGGCACATTACTCAATCACATGTTGTGGATTCTGTGCATATCTCAGCTTGGATGAAGAAGAAAGCTCAGATGGCTTTCGAGGACCGATTTCAGAGCTTAGTCAGCATCACTTCGAACAAGAATAGTAGAGATTAGCTCTGGCCGATTCAGAAATGCCTACCGCTGAGAAAAGTCGGTAAAATTCGGACGAGCTGCATGAACTCGATGTGGAAGTCTTTTTGATGCACGAGAAACCCTGGGAAAGGTCGGAAAGCCATTATCCATCTTTGGAAGTTTCATAAGTGAGTACATTCAACTCCCCTGCGGTAGGCGTATCATTTGAAAGTTATGGCTGTCGTGGGACCCATAGGTTCTGTCGGATTCTATCAAGCAGCATGTCAAATGCAGTCTTGAGTTGAAGTTTCATCTTTCGTTCATAAGCTATTAAGCCTGTATGTAAAATGGTGTGCAACATGACCAAGCTGCGGTATGCACGTCAAGAAGATGGTGGTGATCGCAATACTCGCAGGGAACTGGTGGGGAAGTCTGCGAATCTTGGACTGATAGCTGACGTTTACCCCTATGCTGCCCAAGACGTAAGAGGCGGCATCTATCAGCGAGCGGTGATGCGATGAAGTTAGCCTCCTTGAATGGAAAGTCTTACTTACCGCGAAACAGTCTCACTCTGGAGTCTGGTCTACTAGTGCAAGTGCAGTAAGAGTGTAAGTCAAAATCTATGCTGAGTAACGAAATAGAGAACCACTGGAGTTTGTGGCAAGCCTTGACAACCAGCTGGCCCTTGATTGGTCGTAAGGCAGCGTGCGATGGGCATTAACAAGCATGAAGTCACTTGAATCTGCCGAAGGATAATGGAGCTGATATTCCTCAGGAAGCTTTCTAGTGAAGCAGCGAGTATCCCAGTCTCGCCGACAGCTAATAGAGTGGACTGGTGATGCAGGCAATTTATTGCCGAGTCAGCTGCTCTGGCTCGGGGAACGACTCTGAATATCGTACAAAAAGAAGAGTTCAGATGGTCCTCGTCGGAGAATTTGATCAGGGTTGCCTCGAATTCTATGCCAGCCGCTTCCAGGCCCTGTCGAGTCGCGCACATCAGGATGGTCGGCGGTGCCAACAACCGGTCTCCGCCACTGGACTGTGCATCCTGACACCCACCTCATTGGTTGAATCCTTGACAAAAATTGCCTTTTTGAAGAGGCAGATAGCATAATAGCATAATAGACTTCGGGCAACACGAACTGCTCATGCTAGGTATCTTCGAAGAACGAACTGTTGGAGACGGAGCACCGGAATGACGCGATCCATTGGGGAAGGTCAAAATCAGTAGGCAGAGTGGGAAGAAACTGGTCAATCAACGGACCGTAGCTTTCGAAGGTATGCAGATACGACTACTTAAAGGATGTTCTCCTCGACCTTTATCAATTGATCTATCTCCCTATTCATCATCATCACTCATCTTTCATCCTTGGTCTTTCCTCGACCTAATACCTCTTAATTGCTTGTAAGACGGTCATCAACAACATATACTTATATACCGAAAGAAGATAATCCCCGAGAAACCTTGGTTTAGTTATACTGTCAGGTACACAATGCGCTTCTCCAAGTCTCTTATCATCATGGTGGCAGCGACCATGGGTGCGAATGGCGCGCCATCTAGCATCGACTCACGCGAGCAAAGGTACGTGGCGATCATAAACTCGTTGACCTAGGATATCAAGCTAATATGACGTAGCGCTATTATTCAGCCAGCCCTAGTGACTCGACAGGCTCCTCCAGCTGTTCCAGTTGCTGCTCCTCCTGCTTCTGCTCCCGTCACGCAGGCAGAAGGCGACAAGAAGGGAGAAGACAAGAAGAAGGGCGATGGCGAGGGAGACCGCAATGGGGCGGACCGTGACGGAGATCGTAACGGTGGTGACCGTGGCGGACGTGACGGAGATCGCGACGGCGACCGAGACTGCCGTGCAGAAGATCGTGGGCGTGACAGAGACGGAAGATCGTGTTGTGTGCGAGGAGGACGTGGAGGAGGGCGCGATGGTGACCGCGAGGGCGATCGTAAGGTGGCTCGCGAGGACCGCAATGGAGATCGTAACGGAGATCGCGATGGTGACCGCAGCGGCGGTGATCGAGGTGGACGGGATGGTGACCGCAATGGTGACCGTGAGTGCTTCCGGGATGGTGATCGCGGTGGTCGCGGTGGCGATGGTGAGAGACGTCCTCCTCCTCCTCCCCCGGCCGGTCCTCCGGGCTTCCCCGCTCCGTTCCCCGCCCCGGTCCAACCCCGCCCCGGTTTCCCCGGCGCCTACCCCCCTGGCTTCCCTGGCGCGTTCCCTCCTGGACCTCCTCCTCGTGGCCCTGATGGAGATCGAGATGAGGACAAGAAAAAGCCTGCCGAGGACAAGAAGCCTATCCCAGCATAAATCATTATTCCCCCTGATTGTCGACTGACTGGTTGTACTCACTTCCGGTTTAAGGGTATTTTGATTCTTGAAGGAAGATGTTGACGGTGCAGTACAAGGTCCCACCCATTGAGTGCAAACTCAATGTACAACAGGGTGCGATTGGAATTGAAGAATACGAAGACAATAGTTAATCATTGTTTAGTTGTTTAGTTTAGTATGAAATACGATGCGCGCAAGCTGATCACATATAAACTCTGCTTTAGTTACTTTAACTAATCAAACCCTTGTCCAGACATGCTTGCAACGTCGGATACACCAAAGTCGAGTCTCGTGGTGCTTCAATCTGTTCACATGGGGAAAGAAGTTTCTATTCGGAGGTTCTGAAGAAGAGGAGGAGGACCTAGGTGGCAGGTTTTACACGAGACGTATTGCTCCCAGTTATTCTTTAGGTAAATAGTAAAAATCATCGAATTGCTGCCGGATTGTTGAGGGCGACAAATGATCTGATAAAGTACAGCCTGGCTCCATCAACGAATGGCGGCCGGTAGCGTCATGCATAACCATAGTCTAGTCCTCCCGCCTGAGGGGAAAGAAACCCCAAAAAACTGCCCATCGAGACAAAAGGGCAAGTCGTTCATCTTGAATCTGAGTCAGTTAGAGTCAGAGCCGGCAAGCGTTACGGTGGGTAGTAAGTAAACACACACAAGAGGGGGTTTGATAAGGAACCAACATCACACACTCCCATCGGTATAGAAATGATATTCTGGGTCGCAAGGTTTGTACATGCCCCTCAGCACGTGTGGAGCTATAATATGAACAAGAATATAACAGCCATCATCCACCGTAACCCTCACTTCCTTCCGTATCTAAGGATATACCTAGACAGAAGGCCAGCCGCCGGACCACGAGATGACATTCCAACCAAATAGAGTTTGAGAATCGGCATACCCAACGTCGGTGTTCACTAAAATAGTTAGACTTGATAGCGCATTGAAGCCAGAATTGACTACTCACTATAGTGATAGTAGAGGACCGCACCACGCTTGGGGTCAACCAAGACGCCTTGGCCACCGGGAGCATAGATTTTGTTATGAGATGGAAGAAGAAGGGTGCCACCGCCGGCCAGGCAGCTCTTGCCGCTCTTGTCGGTGTAGGGGCCATTGACAGAAGAGGCACGACAAACGAAAATCTTATACTCGTTTCCGGGGGTCGGGCGGTTAGCGTCGAGACCGCAGCAGGAGCCTGAGCTGAAGAAGGCCCAGAAGGTGCCGCTGCGCTCGTAGACGAAGGCACCCTCGACAGGCTGAGGGGCAGTGGTGTTCAGAATGATGTTGTATGGATTACCGTTGGCTTTGGTTGCAGCCGCATTCAGAGGCACTTGGAAAATGTCCTGCCAAAAGGAGCCAAAATTCAGGAAGTAGTTGCTACCGGACTTGACGAGCTGAGCATCGATGGCATTGTAGCGGCTGCCGGCTGAAGAAGCGACCCCGGTGGCGCCATGATCAGTCCAGGAGCCAAACTCCATGGTGGTGGAGGTAGCATAACCGATGGCCGAGTTTTGAACGCCGAAAGAGGAGACGGTGTAGTACAGAATGTACTGATCGCCAACTTTGTTCACATCAGGAGCCTATCCGAGACAAGATCATGAGTGTGTGCTCTAAAGGGCCGACAGTTTTTCCAGTCTCGTCGATTCTGACCCCGTTTATTGATGGCTAGACGGAAGATCGAACCCTTCAACCGGAAGGCCGAGAAAAGTGAAGGTACGAAAGGGAGACAAGGAAGGCTGGACCAGACATACCCAGAGATCATCATTGCCCTTGAGATTGATCTTGCTACCCGATGGCAAGGCAGCTCCTTGGTAGGTCCAGGGGCCTACCAAATCGGGAGCCTTCCAAATACCGATCTTGCTGCCAGTTTCGAAACGAAAGTAGGTGCCATCATCGCGACGGACAACGGCAGGGTCGTGACTCCAGCACTGGCCGGAGCAGGCTCCCGGATTACCGTAAGCCTGAACGGTGGCGCTCAGCAGCGCAGCTGCGAGTGAAAAGATGGAACCGAAGCGCATGATAGAGACCAAATTGTTCGACACAGGCAGAGGAACAGTTGACGCTATGCACTGCTGGAAGAGAGTGACTAGCAGAGAGATAACTTGGGATTGCCTGAAGAGAAGAGGTTCGCGAGGAACATAATAAGAGAAACTTTAAAGTAGGACGGGAACATGGAACCGGTTGCCATCTCTGGAAGGAACCGAGATCTCGCCATCCGAACTCCATCACGGAGGGTGATACCGGTACACGATAGTGTACATCGTTCCAGGCTGGGGGAGCTCGACTGGCCCTGGGTAATAATGTGCCCTGCGGCTTGATTGGCGGAATTCGAGCTCGCTGTCTGCGGCAGGCCCTTGTGGGCGGCGTGAAGATAAAGACGGGCAATATACTTGGAGCAGAGCCTAGGATTGACCTGGCCAAAGAGATGAAGGGGTGGTTAAAGGTGGTGCGGTGGACCGATACCTATTGTATGGCCAGACGGCGTCTTCGGCGGGCTGACCATTGACTTAAGTCACCAACAAGCTGCCTACGAACATACGAAGTGTCCGTATCTGATGGGATCGGGGCAAATAAGCAACGAGGGATGGGCAAATGAAAGGATAATTAGGCTATGACGGCTTTAAGCGAGTAAGAAACTGCCATGCGTGCCGTCGTCTGTGGGTAGCAAAGTTCAGATTAACGGAAACCTTGGAGAGTGGGAAGACCGTAAACGAGCTGGCCAGACAAGGTACAGTAGTGTATTGGTTTGTCGAAAACTGGCTCTCCGAATGGTGCGCATGAGAGGATGAGACCGGTTGACAAGGGAATTTCGAGTCTTGAAGGGTAAATTTGGGGCTGGTGAGTGCCGGCCGTATGCAGCCTGCAACCCTCTGCATGAGAAGGGCCGTCTAAAGAGCAGACGAACCCCGCGATTCAAGTCCCGTCACGATGGAACTCGCGCGGAATCTTTCCCCTATTGTGTTCAAGTAACTGTACAGATAGGCTCTATGCGTCGAAGAGTCTATCACTGCAGAGCATCCAACCATCCATAGACTGTGTTCGTGAACAGATAGACGACCGCAACAAGCGCTCACATCAAACGGAAGTATCCGCATCGAAGGAGAGATTGATCGTGATGAAATCACCGGAAATTGGAAGGGTTGAACTCTTGTGCATTGAAACTCCTCCAAGAAGCCTCATTACCCTTGCGATGGTTTGTTGTCCGAAGCTCTCTGACCAAGACCTTGTCTTTATGCAGGGATAAGACGGAATTCGCCATCGTCAAGCAAATGGGTGAAGAAAATAGGGGAGTTCTGCCCGCCATGGTGGCATTACATCTGGAGCCGAAGGGGGTCCGAAGCGAGCGGCCCAGAGAAAAGGGGGCTTGGATTGTGCCCAAGTCTCCAGGTTCAGGTCGCCTACCTCCCTTGTATTGTTTTCTTTTTATTTCGCACTCCCCTTTCATCCTAGGTCTGGTCGTCGTACGCAGTATGTGCCTGTGTCAGAATTAAGCTTCATTTTGGGGCTTGATATCCGTGTGCAACGATGCATCCATATCCATATCCATATCCATATCGAGAGGCTTAAGCTGTATTCGTAGACTGTACGCATACCTATTCGCCGTCTGCTCCATGTCTCGGTTGTTCGTCCGGATCAACGCGATCAACACGATCAGCGGTGTCCCTGTGGGCGAGGGAAACAACGTGTTTGCCGTGCTCGGCAGAAAAACCTACGTACTATGTATGTTATTCAGTGGAGTTTGGTAACGTGATGGGCAGAACCCCAGTTCACACGGGCCATGGCAGGGAGTAAGAAAGTCTCCGTTGGCCGTCACCTTGGCCTTTGTCGGAGGCTCGGAGGCTCGGAGGCTGGGGCCAATCAGCCCCGATCTACTCCGCAGAGTCAGATTATCAAAAGTAAAAAACCAATATCCGTACCGTGTCCTCATGATAAATTTAAGCGGCTACGAAGAAGGCAACTGACTTTGGCTTCCAGGCGATGAGAGCCTACTTGACCACACATGAAGGCGACTTGTGGCTAACCTTCGGGAATGGTATCGATGTGTTGATCAATCACTGGTACCGACCACCTCATCGTCGGGCTTTGGCATCCAGCTTGGACTCGGAGGATCGGGAAATAGTTTGGCGTTGTGAATTTTGGCTCATGGGTGGGCGAAACTGTGGGCGACGATTTGGAATAAGATGGACACCGCGTGGGTTTGGAGGAGGTAAATATTCCGAGCAGCGTCTCCCATAAGATGATGGCTCCACTCCTTGTCAATAGTGTACGGGGTACGGATACGGGATACATATATGGTACGAGTATCTGTGTCATGGTGTTCATAACTTCATATCCATTTTCAACAAAAGCAGCATCACGCTGAAGCCGTCTTGAGCGCCGTGCGCGGGCCCGCCCGCTCCCTTTTTCACTAAATCTTCGCCCTAATGAACGGACAAAAAAAGGGAGGGGAGGAACCGGATCTATTTACTCCGTAAAGGGGACATTCGGGTGTCAGAACCGGAGAGCTCAAGCGGACTGCGGTGGATTGTCCCGCTCAATCGGCGGACAGCCCGAGGCTGTCCATTCTAGATGTCATCAGCCATTCCCGAATCACCCAGATCTTGCGGCGTGTCAGCCGGAGCTCGACGGACAAAGGGCCGGTGTCTAGCCACCATTGTCCATGTCGGCCCTCCTTCGTGTTGGCCCCAGCCAACACATCCATCTCGAAGCTGCGATGTCACGGCCGCCAAGGGATCATCATTGCGTAGTGGCGGCCATTTCATCATGCGTTCACATCTCCGATCTGTACGTATATTAGGTTGGTCCCTTTGCGAGCCAACTGAGCCTGCTACGGACATGGCTTTGAGGGATACTTATGCCGTCAAAAACCACAGCTCCCACTCGAGGGCTGACTCTTGACCCCTCCAGTTCGGACCCTACATGTGTGGATGGTTCAGAGCTAGAGGGCGTGGCTTGGTTGATTAAGAAAGTGTATGGCAACGCGCTTCTTGTTACGGGCTTACCGGGGCCCTGCTGCCTCGTTGGTCTGACGGATCCCTGGCTGCAGTAGGCTTCGAATGCTCGCACTCTGGATAGCCGCAAAGAAAAAAAAAAAGGGGGGGGGGGGGCTTCATGGCGTTGCAGGAATGTGATGCGGATGCAGCCCGGCGGAGGTTACAGTTTGAGGCACGCCCGGTGGTTGAATCCTCATGTTCGTACGAATATGGCGTCGCAATCACAGGTTCATAGTGGTTTTGATTCTGTATCTGTACCAAGTTCTATTGTAGCTTGACTGCGCGTGCAGCCTTGCAAAATGCACATACACCAGTGCCACCAGTCATCAAGCTGTATGTTGAAAGACATGTAGGTCAGGAATGCGTAAGTCGTGGCACAAACTAAACTCTACACATAATAATCCTACTCGCCTACCTACCAGGTGAGAAGTGTCACGGCTCACCTGCGAGCAGGGTCCACACGCCGGACCCACTGGTTCGAGGTCAGGGCGGAGGGGGCAGGGCTGCTATCGTCGATGGATGCCATGTGGCCATGACTGATCGGCAAAGAGTCACGGACGCACGCAGTAGTTTGTTAGTTTAGGGTCCAAGACTCCAAGGGCCCAGGGCCCAGGGCCCAGGGGAGGAAGGGGGCGGGGGGAGAGGAGGGGAGGGACTTGGGACATGAGGAACCCGGCGCTCTGGATCTGTTACGTTACCAAGAGCCGTCAAAACTAACATCTGCAAACTCATCGTGTACCCATATCTTCAAGCCTGCTTCTCACCGTCTCTCTAGACTCAAAGTTCATTCAATTATCAGTGTCAGTCCCGCTTCTCCGGACTTCTCGCCAGGCGATCAACTACCTCTTACACTAGCTATATTAACTTCAGTATATTTTCTGTATTCGTATAACACCGTTGTAGTATGAAGCATACTCTGTGCACAGCTGGTATCGGCGACATGCACTCCATCTTCCCCCATTGTAAAATCGCTGTTTCCAATGGCTCCTACGCCATATCTATCGGTTATCCATGATCCTGGGGGCTTCAACTTTTGGCAATCCTTTGAAACTAATTCCGCTCGGACTTGTTCCTGGCACAATCAAGCCAGGAGCTATATGCTGTACGTTAGGGTGAATAGTCTGACGGAATACGCCCGCCGCTTTCGCGCGACGGCGTTTGGAGGGTGATTTGGGCTTGCCTTGTTAGTGCTGACCAGGACGTGCCGCCCATCTCATGATGGCTGGGACGAAAGCACGGCACAAAGAAACGTTCATCGGGAGGAGTAGACTTTCAAGAAGTCCAGGAGCCACTTGATCAACTATGTTGAGTTAACTTTGGGATTTCCAGCTGTCTAACCTTTGCTGGCCTTCCACGGTAAACAATAGGGGTGACAGCCTGACCGGGTCCTGCGAACTGGTGACGACAGGGTTTCCGGCCGAGAGTTGGGGTGCAGCTCACAAACTCCCACATGGTGAGATGCTGTAGTGCAGCTGACACGGAGGCTCCAACCCTGAATGATGCTACTTTGGGAGCGTCGTCTCGCAGACCTTTGGCTCCATCTCGCCCTAGTCAAGTAATACACAATGCAAGAGATGCGGCCCTTGAGAACCTTAGGCGATATCGAGAGGACGTCTGCGCCTTGCGTCCAATAGACAACGGGCTGCGCCAGTCTCCCCTGGATGGATGGAGGGCTGGTAGGCTATCTGATGTTGCGTTTGTACTCTGTACGGATAGAACATGAAGACTGGTACACAACCAACCCAGCCGAGGCGAACCGCGAACATTGGGCCAAGTTCCTGAATTGCGTCTGGCAGCTTCTAGATGCGGACAAAGAAGCGATGCAGTGGGAAATTTGACATGGGGAATGCCATTAGTTGTCGTGGCTGTCTATACCTACGACCTACTCCGTACACTACAGGCTACCAGTCTCTGGACCTTGAGGGACTGAGCATCACATATATCAAGTCAATCTCTAGCCTTGGGAAGCTGAGCAGTCACAGGTTTCCACGGTTCATATCAGGAAGCTGAGCAGCGATCGCGCGCCTTGGAGATTCGGACCAAGTACGGATAGTTGTCCTTATCCGTATGTACTACGTACCCCATACACCCAAGATGGATACTCAGCATGACGGCCAAATTTGCCTGCATTAGTGCAATTGCGACTGCAAGGGGCATGTCCTTTGTGATCGCTGATAAGGGGCCAAGGGCGTCGGGCTTGCAACGGTTTCTGTTAATGAGGACCTTCTCTGCAGCGTTGGTACTTTTGACTTTTTCTGTGTTTTCATTTCTTTTATTTCCGCACAAGATGGGAAAAGGCGGTTGAAGAATGAGGCATAGCGCGTGTGGAAATACAACCTGGAAACAGCAGGCCAAGCTTGCGTAGTGGTACATAGGTATCCGTATATAGAGGGGATTTACCCCTAGATTGTGACGCTCGTTGCCATTCTCACTAGCCCTCTTGTGTTTGCTATTTGCCTGCATGGGTGTCGTGATTATGCTTCGGCTGATTATCTGGTTGAGTGGATGGGCAACAATCATTGTTGGGTCTCTGTGCCTTGTGCCCTGAATATATGTAGTGCTCCGTATCCGTACATTGCACAGTACGACCACGACGACGACAAATGCTTACACTGCGAAGCAAATTGGACAACATGGCTCGCCGCGAGTCGACGACAAGGGTGTGACCGGCGTCGCCATGTTGCATCCTCGGCGACGGCGACACAGTCCCTCGAGGAACCAGAATGCGACCCAAAGACTTGGGTTCAATGGAATATGGGCGGATTCCTGGAGCCCTGCCCTCGAGGAACCATGCATATTGAAACATTGCAGTCTCAACTCGGGGGTTGGGTGGGCATGAAGGTGGATGGCTCATCCGATGGGAACCTCGGATGGACGGATGCATCGCAGTTGGGGGCCAATCTCGGAGCAAAAAGAGGAGTCGACGAGCATTTCTCTCTATCCATCTGTACGGAATATTCGTCCATGCGTTGGACATCTTGGTAACATCTTTCCCAAGAGTGAGCCTCCGTCAGCAGAGTTCACGGTGATATTGACATGTAATTACCAGTACTCGATAATTGTCACCTGCATGGCAAAGTTAGAAACAGGACGCGACGATCCATGGCATGCAAAGGGCCCCATGCCGTGATGATCTGGACTCTGGAGTGACAATCTAGCGTTGTTCGTGCCTATGGATACCTCCTGATAGACACAACAAGCGGCGTCTCTGTTGAAAAATTGCAGACTTTCTCCTTCCCAATCTAACATGTCATATTAGTCAGTCAGTCAGTTAATTAAATCAATCAGCGAGGCACAATCAATCGGACTGGGAGACCAGGGCCTGGATCCTTCTGGTCGCCGAGCGTGGTGCACTCTTTATATACTAAGCCGTCTTACTCACTGTTTAACTCCATCGTTTTGCATTACTAAAGGATTACTATAGTATATATAAATATTACCCTGCCCTCGAATTCCGTACTATTTAACTTTAACCCTTTTCTTACCTATCCTTTCCTCTATTCTACCCTCTCCCTTATTAAGGGATCGCTAGAATCGTAATTTTAATAACTTATTAATAAGCTAGTACTATTATTTAAAAATAAATAACTTATACTCGTATATAAGTACTAGGAGTCTTATTATTATAGAAATAGTAATAAATATATTAGAGTACTTAAGAGAGCTTTTTAATAAATTTTTAATACTATTTAAAGTTATAGTCCTCGAGCTATAAAAAGAAGCTAAAGTATTATATTAATACGGCCCTATTCGTCTTATTAATACTAATAATAGTCTTTTTAATATAAAATATATTATTAATATTTTATAACTACGTTATTACGCTTTATAAATCGTACTTAATATTAATAAAGATTTTAGTATTATCTTTTAGTTCGTTTTTTAGTTTTTTTATTAAGGTCGTTATTGTAAGGTTAGTTTAGTTATTAATATTTTAATAAGCATTTTAACTTAATTTAGAAGCTCTTATAGCCCTTAAAGAGAGGTTTTTAAAGGACTTATAATTAAACTTTTTACTTATTATAAGTAAAGCTATTATAATTAAAGCTATAATATTATAAACCTCGATAATAAGTAGTTAGTAATATAGTTATTTTTTTTTTATAGTAAGCTTAAAAAAGTATTTTAATTTAAGTACTAAGTAAGTACTATACTATTTTATTAAAACTATATTCTTATACTTATAACTTAGAAAGAATTAACTTTCTTCGATAATAAGGTACTTAGAGCCGTCTTATTATATACTTTATATAGCGTCGGGCTCTTGGCAGTAATTACCCTTGTTCCTGGGCTTTACCAGGGCCCCTTGCGGGACAAAATCACCAATGGTTCCAGTCCATACCGAAGAAGACTGACTGTCAGCATTACTTCGGGTACAGAGTGCAAGGAAAGAAGAAGCTTGCAAAGACTTCTTCTGGGGTCGGCCGCTGGCGTTGGCGCTTTGTCATAGCCGGGGCGTCCCCCACGAATCTACCTTGCTGCCAGTCTCTACTCCGTATTCCCTGGGAACGCGACATGGGGACAAAGAAGCCTTGGAAAGATGGGGGCACGAAGCCTGGTCATTTGGACTACGAATATCCTCGTTCGGAGACGAACCAAACCAATGTCAAGCAGCAGATCCCTTCCAAAGTACGAACAGGCATGGCATTCTGTGTACAGTAGTGTGCATAGCGGGTTCCGGACACCCAGGGTAGATGACTAGGCCAAATCGGCTGCAGCTTTCGAGTGTGCAGCACTGCAGATGCCGACGGACGGGACGGAGGACGAGGACAAGGACGGCGTTGGACGCTCGGTTCAGCAAGGGCTGTATCCGTATGGCCGGCTCCTAGCCAAGGCAAGCAAGGCCATGTAAGGCCGAGCAGGGCAAGGTACATGTCAACGGGCGTTTTTCAGGTTGGCCCAGCTGCAGAAGAGACAAGCCGCGAAGGTGACGGACGCGAAGGCTGGAGTCTGAAGCAGGCATGACTTGGATATCTGGGGGATATGCCCCCTTCATTCTCATTCTGCGAGCTCGTCTCATTGACAGTGTCAGTGTCAGCTTACCTTGGTCCGCGTGTGACCCGGTGTCTTGCTTTACTTCTGCTGCTTTGTTTCTAGTTTGTTATTGTGTTTCCCTCTTTGCAGGTTCACCATCTTACCTTACGACTGGATCAGCCACGCGCGGACTCGACGAAGCTGTCCGAGAACCGAGTGATTCCCATACTTCACCGGGCCGGCCGAACGACAACTAGCTGCGTACAAACGGGCGTTCTCCACGCAATCGCTACGACACTACGGATGTTAAGGGATCCTTCGAGCAGAATCCGAAACTTGAGCGGTGGCGCGAATCCCACACAGAAACAGCGATACTCTGTTGACTCTGGATCGGGTTTCTCGGCTCCTACGTATAAATCGAGTACGCACCACGTCTGCTTGGCATCGTTCGGTCGTCGAAAAAGAATTGAATTGAATGGATGCTGCTGCTGCAAAGAGGTCTGTTTTGTGATCTTGGCATGCATCCTTCTTTCCATCCACGCTGCTCTCATCCGACCATTTTCATCTCACCAAAACGCATCGAGTACCTACCTGACCGGGGCCTTTCATGATCCACAAACTGTTTTTGAGCGTACGTGAGGAGTCATTCTCTTTGCTGCCCGAAGCCAATTTCCTCTTTCCGCTCTGCCCTCTGAACCATGCTGATGAGTGACTGCCTTTAGTCCCGTCGTCCAAGGTCCCATTCATCTGAAGCGGAACACACCGAGCGAAGGAAGACGACTCTTTCCTAGATACACAACCTGCAGAAAGAGAAGATCCGACGGGCGAAAATCAAAACGAAACAGACGATAGAGAAGAGGGAGAAAAGACAAGGTGGAAAAAAAAACGTAGAAGGGAAAACTCGGCCGCATCCGCCCATCTCAGCGGGCGCAATAGACGCACCACAAACGCCCAAGACACCCTAAAACGGACCGTCATTTGGGGAACGACACGCCACAGGAGCAGCGCCATTGCCCCCCCCCCCCCCCCCGGGCCGGGAACCTTCTACCCCAAATCGGCTGGGCTCCCCGCTGTCCGAACCCCAGTGCTCACCAACTCACTCTCACTCTCACCCTCACTCTCACCCTCACCCTCACCATCACACTCGCTCTCTTCACCACCTCTCTCATCTGCGTGACTGGGCTCACCTCACCAGGCTCATCTCAGGGAGCACCCGACTGCAGCAACAAATCCTTACCTGTCCCGTACCTTACGGAGTACCTACCTTACGTTGGTTACCTCGGTACCTTATCAGAGTTAGCTCCCTCATTCCATGCTCATTTCGACTCCCTACCAGGTCCCCCCAAAGGTACCTTATCTACCCATCCAAAGCACCAATCAGGGCAATTTGTACCTGAGGTTCCCTGTACCGATTACATTCCGTACTTAGGTACACTACGGAGTAAGGTACTCTGCAGCAGTGTACCCTAGGTACGGTAAGGCACCTAAGGCAGGCACTTGCCAGGTTAGGTCTTTTAGGGGACTTTTGAGTCGTCTTATCTTATCTCGACTCACTCTGGGGGTGGGCTGCCATTCACTCACCTCTGTCTGTCTGTCTGTCTGTCTGTCTGTCTGTCGTCTCTCTCCCTCTCTGTCTCTCTCAATTTCATCACTTCCTCTTCCTCTACGGAGATCCTTTGTGCAGCTCTTCTCACGTCTTGAATATCGACGTTCGCGACAGCTGCAGTCGCTACAGCATCCTTTCCACACCAAACTCCTGGGATAACCTGTAACTCGTTCAGACCGGGACTGGCCCATCCACAGCGCGTGAGCGGCTCTTCGTGAGCAAGGCCTCTTTACCGGCAGAATCACCCGTCAACATGTCCGGCCGAAGCGCCTATGTGCGCAAGAAGATCACTCAAGCCGAGAAGGAAAAGGCGAGGGCAAGATCAAATACCGGCGGCATAATAGGAGAATATGAAGACCTCACCATCCCCGAGTTTCCGCTTCCCCAGACCGGCGCATCTTTACCCGTTGGCACCGGCATCGGCACTACAAATGCACGCTTCCTCAAGTTCTCAGAGCCTCCACGCGACATCAAGCCAGGCACACCCAGCATAGGCAGTGGCAGTGGAAGCAGTGAGGGCGGCCGTCGTGACGGGAGCTCCGGCCCCCTAGACGACTTCGCCTATGCCCGCGCCCGGAGACCTACCATCAAGACGGAAGACGTCTCGGGCATTGAGAAGTCGGGTTTGCGAAGCAGGCTGGACAAGAAGAGCGAGGATGTACGGAGAGGCCTGGCCAAGACTTTCACCTTCAAGCGCAAAGACAAGGAACTCGACTTCCGTCCTGAATCCGTCGCTACTGTACGCCCGGGTCAACATCAGAATCCCGCCCCAATGTCTCCCACGGAGCTCGACTACACCTATGAACAGTTCAACATGGACACGATGCAGCAGATGCACATACAGCGGCAGATGCACATGCAACAGCAACAGCAGCAGCAGCAGCAGCAGCAGCACCAATACCACATGCAGCACATGCAGCACATGAATCAACAAATGCGACATCAGGATATGGATCTGCCTACATCACCACCCCCGGCATCGAAGCTGCCTCCTGTGCCGACCACGCCGCCCATCAAGCGATGGATCGGCGCTGGAAGACCTGTTCAAAGGTGGAATAAGCTACGCAAAGACCCCGAACTGTGGGATCCGAATGGTGATGTTCTCGTCTTCTTCGGGCACAAGGGCCAAGCCCCACGGCCGAACCCATCCTTCAGACTATCCTCACACATAATCGAAGCGACCGAATCGAGGTATCTCATCACGTTGCTTCGGGAGGGCACAACCGAGGAGGACATCTACATGCCCCCATCTCCACAGGGTGCGCCACCCATGCTTCGGCCACACATGCGCGGTGGGCAACCGACACCGCCCATCTCGGAGGATCTCGGCGAAGCTGACGGGCAAATTTCATACGAAATGTACTTCCCGACTCCTGCAAACATGACCAAGACAGAACAACTCAGAAGCCATATTACAACAAGAAACGTCTTTGCCTTGCTCTATCACGCATCTCTGGTCGGGTTGACGCTTCACCAGGCTCTCTCCGACCTGCACATGCGATTGGATGCCTACATGCCACCGGACGCGGACAACGTCGGCATGATCTTGAACTATCTGTCAGCCCGGGGAATAGATGACGTGCGCAACGACCCGGAAACGGCTGTCAGCTTGCTGGCGTGGTCTGAAGGGTCAGCTGTGTGATGGGAGGAGGGCTGGCGGGAGAGTTTTCTACACTGCGCCGGCATGTACAGCCAGCTGGAGACATGCGCCGACTTCAAAGACCTCACGCCCATCACCCGCGCGCTCCTGGAGCGGGCATGTCTCGAGACGCAGCTCCGCGTCCAGGCGGCCGAAGAAAGACTCGTGGAGTTCCAGTATGGCGACCTGTGGCCGGCAGGTGTTGGTGGTCAGGCAAAGGCGGCTGCAGACCGTTTACAAAAGTTCTTCTTGAACCACTACCTTCACTCACAAGGAGCGTGGCCGCCGGCTCAGACAACTGGTCTCCCAGACTCCGACGGCGAGGACATATGGCTTACAAGGAGCGTGGCACAATCATTGCAAAAGGACTTTGGGGCGCTGTATGACTACCTCGTCAACCGCGATATTGTCTGGGACATGTCCGAGGCGCGATCAGGGCGCAAATGGATGATGCAGAGCGAAAAGGACAAGGGATTTGACGCCGACATCGACATTCCCATCACAGACATCCTCGTCGAGTTCGACAATAAGTTGCGGTTTCCACATATCCCTCATCCATACCCCATGGTACCCGAATCCATTCCGCCAGCGCCGTCAAAGGAGAGCTCCATGTTCAAGAAGAAGACTGGCGCAGGTGCCAACAACGGTGGCCGAGCGGGTGCCCTGGAACGACGAGTTCAGTTGGCATACACCGAGGCCACTAACATTTATATCCTTGGTTCTGACTTTACACAATCGGACCTAATTGACGCCTTTGTGAAATTCGAAAAGAGCGACAGTGTCACTGAGGTCGATCCGGCCGTAGCCCGACGGGGACGTTGGGTTCTGATCTACGGCATTCTACAGACGCTGGCGAGTGTGTCGGTGGACGCCCCCAACGTGCGATACCGCGACGGAGTGCCGTATCATCTGTCTCCGCGCCTCAGGGGCACAAGAGTCCCTCCGTGGAAGGGCTCCAGCACGACAGACGAAGCCTCGCACGAGCTATCTCACTGTTGGATAGTACAGCTCAGCTGGAACACGCCGAACAACGGCGGCGCTGAGAGTTCGGGCGGACCGGGCAATACCAGTCCAGTGCAAAACCTCGCCCGCCCATTTGCGTACCCGCGCGCCCCGGCTTCGACGACATCGCGAGGGTCTGGGTATCAGACGACCGGGACCCGGTCCATCCACTCGACGGGTTCGGCGCCTCATTTCAGCTCGGCGTACAGCGTCGTTAGCGAAAGCGACACAGCCAGCAGCATCCGTACACCAGCATCCAGTCGACCTGGTACCAACATGAAGAGAGCGCAGTCGCGAGATAATGTCAAGGGCCTGGGCGGCGGACCGGGAAGCATGCGCAGTGCCGCCACGTTTGGCGGCACCGGCGCCGGCGGCGTAGAGCGAGGAGAGGCAATGGAACTGCCCATTCGAAGGCGTGACTTGAGCGCCTTCTTGGATAATAACGGCTCCCACGGCAATTATGCGCGATCCAGCAGCGCCTCGCAGCACGAGCAGCAGTCGCTCCCCTTGCCAAGCAACATCACGGGATCAGGAGGCTTCCTTGCATTCGACGACACGTTGGATAGGAAGAGCGCGCGGGGTGGGTATAGTCATGGACGAGTGAAGCGCGAGGGGTCTGAGACGGACAGCATGGCGCCACGAATTCGGGACTTTGATTTGGATGTGATTGATGATCATGAGCCATGAGGTGGACGAGGCTAGGGCAGCCAAGCCATTTTGGAGATGGAGCTGGCGTGATGGGACGAAATAATTTTTGTATATATTCCTGAGCTGATGCCAGGTGGCCAGTTGTAGATATCTTGGGCTGGCTTTGAGTTTTCTCTTTATTTGGAGGTGGACATAAAAGTTGGAGACGGGATAGTTTAGTTAGTACCTTGCTTGTGTTGATTGAGTGATACCCGCCAATTTGCTCGTACTGTTTTTTGGACGAATGAGATACGAATCACTACCTGATTGTCGCCAGTCTGACCTACCTTGGAATAGATACATGTGATAGCATTAGAAAGGGAGGCGTGAGTGAGGTGTGATATTGGATAGACTGTAGCTTGTCTGGACGCTCGTCAAGATGGTTTGGCCCAGACTGGTTAATCGGGTCAAGGATCCTTAGCTAAATGGCCCCCTTCTACTTGGGTTGGAGGTCAGAATAGGGATGATTAGGATCACGAGGATCGTGGCACAGGAAAAGGCGCAATTCAGAGACATTTGTTGGTCGTCAGAATCGACGGCGGCGGTGACGTGGTGTACCCATCCAGTAGCTTCTCGTTACCATTGTCCCATTCTCGTAGTCTTGAGACTCCACTTGGGCCGAATCAGGGCCGTGTTGCTGCCGTGATGTTTGAAGCCGTCGCCGGCGATGCGGAGTGCAAGCGTGAAAGAAACCATACTCTGTGCATGCACGTACGGATGCACTCCGTAAGGTACACTACGGGTCTACATACTTGGTATGAAGGCGCGAGGAGGGAGAGACGATGTCGCGATGGGATTTTGAGTGGGAGGGATGGGTCGAGGCCAGCGGCCCAGCCCCAGACCCCAGGCCCCAGCCACCTCATCATCTCCACTCTTTTATTTTATTTTTCTTTCCCCCGGCGGTCATGGTGGATGATGATGACCAGCCCCGCCGATTTTAGGTTGGAGTGGTTCCTCGTGCAACAGTACCGGGGGTCTTGAAAAGACACAGGATTGGCCGAGATGATTGCAAAACTCCACGTTGGATGAGTTGTTTGCCGTTGGACGGTTGGGGACTTGGGGTCTGCCTGTCTGACCCTGAGGCTGCGAGTGTCTGGACCATGAGTCTATGGCTTTTTGCTGGCCGGAAAACCAAGGTCTCGTAAGGTGTATGTGGCCGTACCAAGCTGTGTTACCTCGACTGAGATACCTCAACGGCTTCTGTTCCCGGATCGAATGAGCGAGTCCGGCCAGCAGTAATGGTGTGGATAGACAATGCGATGGGCAGAATTGACAGGGCAAGAAATCAGCCATCAAAAATGAGCGCATCGCCCGGTTGTTTTCTTCTCCATTCTGCAGCACCTTTGATTGGAGAGACTGGACAGTCTAATCTGTAAGATGACGGCCATGTATGCGTATAGATGCCGGCGAGAGAGTCGCGAAGAAAGATGGTGTTTTTGTGAGGTACCTTGCAGAGTAGGTACCTTGCAGTGCAGGTAAGGTGCCATGATACTTGGTGGACAGACACGACAGAGTACCTTACCTCGCAGTAGGTAGATGTGTACACAGTAAGGTACCTATGGAAGCAAGTGCAGGGTGGAAGGAAAGTGCAAGGGAAGGAACTGGGCAGGCCGCAGATGGCACCTCAGGCCTCGGCCAAAAGGGGACAGAGAGGAGGCCGATCGCCGACGTCATTGCTGGTGACGCACCTCACCTCACCACAGCTCACTTCAACCAGGCTTCATCAGCAAACACCTCTCTCTTACCTCACAGTCCTCACATTACTTGCCCTTTACCCTCTACCGAGTTTTCGGGCTAGATCTTACCTTACCAATTGAAGTCAGACATCCTTGGTCATTCGTACCGGGTGCAGAGTACAGAGTACATTACATAGTACGGGGCGGACACTCGAGAGAGAAATCAAGGGTGCTCGGGCTCCCGCTCTGCGACATGCTTGTCTCCAGTCCGTGTCATTGTTTGACGGCCGTTTGCTCGTCCCTGGCCCTTGGAGACAGCCATCAAGTAAGGCCGTGCAACAATAGCCATACCCAACAAGCCATGTCTGCCTGTCTATATGCATATCCAAGGTGCGAGAGAGAGAGCGCGAACCGCTGCACCGAGCTGCGCAGCCGGAACCCTCTTTCTTCCACCATAGTGATTCCCGGACCCATGTGAATCTGTCACTTTATGAGATTGTGAGGCCTTCATCCCCGTTCCTACCTATTCCGTCCCATCGCACACCTGCCTCTCCACCTCATGGTTGATCCAATCCACACGAGTGCGAGATTGAAATTTACAGACAAGAGTGAGAGTGAGAGTGAGAGTGAGAGTGAGAGCAAAATATGGTAGATACAACAGGAAATGACAAAAAGGCGGGAAACGGGCAGGGTATCCGGCATCTTGGATGTTACATTGGCCTTCCTTACCTTACCTTTTTGCTGCCTCACCATCCATGAATGAAATGCTCGACCATTCTCCTTTCACCTTGCACTACACCTTGACATCTCCATCATCCTTGGCCCATGCAATCCTTGACTGGCAACCCGCGATCCAGCCCAACCCCCCCCATTCGAGTACCACACACCAACGAATTGCACCTGTTTACCACCACGACGAAATAAACCTGGCCTTGCGCATTGCGACTTACCTTGCTTTTTTATTTCTCCTCTCTCTCTCTCTCTCTATCTACGCACACACACCTACACCCACGCGCATACTCCCTCGCCCACCCCCCGGTCTAATTTTGCTATTGCTGCCCACCCCGGATGGGCTTGTCCCAACTTGCAACTTGCAAGACTTGCTGACCCAAACCCAAACCCGACCTGCATTGGCTCTGTTTCTGGCTCACACACGCAAGTCACGCCTTGTTTATTTAATCACCCTTCCCACCCCATCCCAACCACCCGCCCGTTCATCTGAAAGGGCTCTATTAAAAACAAAACACGAGCGACAGAAACCCCCCTCCCCCCGAGCTAGCGGGACTTTGATTTTTTGCTTTCTCACTTACCTGCTCTACCTACCTTGGCAGCTCCCCTTCATCGATAGCCTTTGTCTTTGTCGATCTCAAGACTCTTTGAATCCGTAGTCGCCTGTCGCAAGCGCAATAACAATAATAACACCACCGCTACCGCCGGCGCATCTTGTCGCAGCTTGTCGCATCTTTTCCACACAGCAACCGGTAGCTTCTTGCCTGACCGTTTGGGCTCCCAACCGCCCGCCATGTTGTTCGCCGTCATGTTCGCGGCGACGCGATTCCTCCAAATCGTCACCTTGGTACGTTTTCCCCCTCGTCGATACATTAACTCAACTACTCAATTTTCTTATTCTTTATTTTTTTGTAAAGAAAATTTCAAGTTTTGTTTCAACTAACACAATGTCACAGATCCCAACCATGGGCATGCTCGCCTGGTTCGTCGATGGCTTCGTAAAGCGCAACGTTATCGTCCCCGACTCTATCCTTGTCCTCTTCATCGTCTCCGTCCTCGCCCTCGCCTGGGCTATCTTCACCCTCTTCAGCTATCACCGCAGCAGCACAAATGCACTCTTCGTCGCAGTCATCGACCTTGGTTTCGTTGGTGCCTTCATTGCCGCCGTCTGGTACCTTCGCGGCATCAACTATGTCGACTGCACAAACCTCGCACGCGACGGCCGCTGGTCTGCAAACTTCCCCGGCCTCGTCACCATCTCTGGGCCCCGCTTCAACCTCTTCACCGATAAGCCCTGTGCCATGCTCAAGGCATCTTGGGTCTTTGGCATCATCAACACCATCCTCTTCTTCTTCACCGCCGTTCTCGCCTGGATGCACGGTGACCGCCTGTCCTCCAGCTACGAGCGCAAGTCCTACCACCACGGCCGTCACCGCCGTCACCGCTCCCACAGCCACCGCTCCCACAGCCGTCGCAGCTCCCACTCTCACCGTCGCGTCTACGTTTAACATCTCTTCAACCGAGATTGACGATAATTGCAATGCATTTCTTTTTTTTAGGGGGGCAGGGGGGGGGGGGGTGGGAGGGGTAGGGAGGGATTTGACGACTTGTACAAGAACGAGAAAAACAAGAAGACAAGATAAAGATACCATGACATGATACGATAGGATGTGGAGAGTATATGACCGATGCTCAGGGATGGTTCATGTAATTCCAGCGACCCGGCGCATGTAGTGGACGACATACTCGTTTATGATGACGAATCTAACGGCATTAATTCACGACATATTTTTTCTGCCGTGCTTTGCCTTTGCACAGGCCATTATCGTTTGCCTGTATCCGGCTTGGTGATTGTCTTGTATTTTCTCCTCATCCTTACCACACTCAGAACGACTGCTTGGCTTGGCCGAACGACTGGCCGTGAGGTGATCTGCGGTGGGTGTGCAGGCCAAATCGCACTTTCAGAACACGGCAGCAATGACATGTCAAATCACGATGGAAAAATTGGTATCTTGAGGTTCTCACTAGTAGTCTATGTGTATGTGTGTTTTTGGTACCCTGCCCTGCGCCGATTCAATGTAACCCGTCAGTCGTCACTCTTATTCATGCCCTGCCAGCGTCCTCGCCAACCGTATAACCCCGCGCAACACCGCTCCGGCCATCCTCGACGACGGTGCTGCTCTCCTCGTCGTAGTCCGTTCCGAGACCCTGCCACGTCCGTTGCGATCGCAAGTACTCGGCACCGGGGCTTAGCACGCCGTTGATGGTGGCCACCTCGCCCATTGCTCTTTTCACCAAAGCCGACTCACCAGGCTTTTTGCTGCTGCTGCTGCTGCTGCTTTCCTCCTCGTCGTCGCCGCCGGTCTTGGGTTCGCTGTTGGCCGACCGTATCGGCATTCTCATCGGCCGACTGGCCACCAGCTTGCCGGTGCGCAAGTCGTATTCTGGCGGCGCCGACTCGTCCTCATCCAGCTCCTCCTCCTGCCTGACCGCGTCGTGGTCCATCTTCTCGATACCACCCCACCACTCGAGGCCCCATACGCGCTCGCTCTCAGGCTTCAGCGCCACCTCCATCTCAAAGGGCGTGATGACGGGCTTGAAGAACCCGGCGTCCTCTTCCACTAGGCCGCTCTCCCAACACCCTACGACGACCCAGCCGTCGACCTCGGCAAAGTTGGCCAGCTTCGCGGCATTCAGCTTGCCCACCACGACCGTGTAGCTCTTTTTACCAGCTTCGGCGATACGCCGGCGTAGGAGGTCGATGCTTCCGAGGTAGTTGGACACGGAGAGCGTGTTGACGAGGATGCCCACTACACCAGCCGTGGCCAGGGTTAGCACGCGGGCGAAGCGCCGACGGAGGAGGGCATTTGTTGTTCGTGTTGGATCGTCGGTCGACAGGCTCGGCGTCGAGAGAACATGGAGAGAGGCCATGCGGGTCTGGAGCGCGAGGAGGAGCGCTGGGGGCGGTGTCGAGATGTGGAAGAGAGAGTGCTCGGACAGGTCGGTAGTTGGGGGGGCGTCCGATGAGGAAGAGTCGACGATCTTACGGTTTGGGATCGTGCCGGTCGGGTCATGTGTCACTTCGGTCTGCAGCAACGCTGTGTATCCCGCGGAGCGCAATTTCGTCGCGAGGGGAGCGACATGGTCCTGATATGTGACGTCGGCCACCACAACCACCTTGTGCTGCTTGTCGTGGAATTCTTTAGAAAAGGCCTCGACTGCTTGGTCGATGTCGAGGGTGTGCCGCGTAAAGACGTAAATGACGGGCAGCCTCGACGTCGGTGATAGGCATGAGCGGCCATAGTGTACGACAATCTGGGCGTCGGCGTGCTCGGCCGCGATCTCGTCGACGCAGCAGGCGCTGTAGGACGTGTCGGCAAGGATGTACACGCGATGGGTTTCGCTGCCGCCCAGAGCTTCCGTTAGCGCCTCTGCGACCCATGAGGCGTCACGTAGCATGGCGTCAGGGAACTGGAGGGCGACGCGGTTCCAGCCGCCCTCCTTGATTTCGCGCGCCGTACGCTCAATCTCGTAGACGGAAGCGAGCTCAACTTGGGTGCGCTCGGCGGTCGGTGGAGGTGGGGGCGTCGGTGTCGGGTCTTCAAAGGTGTGTTCGGCGGGCGTCGAGAGGACGGGCGCCGCTGATAGTTCTGTCATGGCCGCCAGCTGTTTGCGAAGACCAAGAAAACCTTTTTCTTTCTGGTAAACGGGTTGAGGAAGAGGAATCAGTCGATGGCGGGGTCACGCTAATGGCGGGGTACTAAAAATCAAGGTCAGGCCCAGGTTCACCTTGTCGGTGAGCTCGGTGTAGATATGTTGATTAAGCGATACCCACTTTGAATTGGAAACTCTTGTAAGTCGATTGGTCAACGATCTTCTCTACTGAGCACACCGCGGGAGGCTGTGGGCGGCTCTCGTCTTTCACTGGTAAAGCACACAATCCTAATATTGCAATGCCCATTGGGATTGTTCGTTAAAGAAGATAGCATGATTATTTTTGGGGGAAATCACGACCGATTTCATAACCGATTTCTCTGCTTCTCAGCTGATACTGGTGCTTCTACGGATGTTCTTCCTTAATGTTGATCATTATCGTGAAAAATGGTATTAGTTTGGGACCGAGTTTGCCTATTCTATGATATGTCCTCATTTCAGAGCTTATAGGTACCTAGAATAGGCCAAAACAATTGGCGTAATAGGTGACAGTGGCACTCCAGTCCGAAAAGATGCTCAAGACACCAACATCTTGGGCAAGCACGTGGAGCAGGTTATAGACATCGCCGTCATTGTTCGTGACGTTGGCGATGGAAGTGTAGTAGTAACCGCCCTTGGTGTCGTCTCCGAGGAAGCCAGAACGCTCCAAAGACCATGAGATGATCTTGAGACCCAGCTCCTTGGCCCTGATCGCATACGAACTGGGCACAATCTTGCCATCTTCGACGGTGACGAGGTAGTACAAAGGAGGGGCCATGATCTTGACACCAGCAGCAGCAAACTGGGTCAGGTTGGCAACGGCTCCCGGGTAGGTCTCAGGGGTATCTCCACTCTCGTCCAAGAGAACGCCCTGCTTGCCGAACTCGGGCTCGGCCTTGAGCCAGTACAGGATATCAGGGTAGAAGAACGACTGAGGCCAGACCCGCTCAGGGGCAATGCCGGCTTCCTTGTACTCATCAATCAGCTGTTGCGCGTACTGTTCTTGCGTGTAGTCTCCCTCGAAAGGCATCTTAACCTCGGGAACCTTGAGCTCGGGAGTGAATTGAAGACCTAGGTCGTTGGTCATGGCGATGTGTTCCTTATGGGTCATAACGGTGCCGCAGGTAGAGTACAGGTCGGTGCGGTATCTCGGGGTACCAAGCAAGAAGTCTTTGGGGTTGACGGCCGAGGCATTGAAGCCATCCATCTTGCTGCAGAGAGTCTTGAACTCGGCGACGGTGATGTCCGAGGTGCAACACTTGGCGGTCGCGGCCGTACCGTTGCCGGCGGGGGTGAAGGGAATGGTGCACTTGGCGTTGAGTTCGGGTATGGTAACGATGTTGGTCGTCGTGTGAAGATCGCACTGGGAGTGACGGCAGACTAGTTGACGGTCCTTGGTGAAGGCAACATCGCACTCGAGAACGCCAGCACCCATACGCGCACCGGCAAGGTTTGATTCGACTGACTCTTCAGGGATCATCAGAGTACCGCCGCCACGGTGCCCAATGCTCCAGCTGGAGGGCTTGATGGGCTGCTCTGAACACGACTGCAGTTTTTCCTTAAGAGGGCCCTCGTCCATGTCGTTGACCAGCCAGTAGGGTCTCGGTCCCAATTGAATGCTGGTGATGGGCTTGTAGACAGGAGCTGGCTTGGGACAAGGGACAGCATTGACTTGGCGGGAAGCGACAGCCACGAGGCCCGAGACGACGATGGAGTTGAAATGCATCTTGACTGGTGGTCGATGATGATTTGTCGATGTCTCGCGCAACGAAGGGACACAGCGATCAACAGAGAACTCGCCGGGAGCAACGCCGAGGGAGAAAGGACTGCGAAAGCTGGAGCGGGAGCTGGAGATGAGAGAGACGGAGAAAGATGGAAGCGGCCGGTCGCTTGAGCGGACGCGAGTCGAGGTGACCCCGTCTTATGTAGGTCGGTCTCCAGGAGCCTGAAGAGCGTGGTGGTTGTTCTGCCAAGACAACCAGCAGCTGCAATGACGGATAGCTCTGATGAGGGCCCCCGGGGTAGAATACGTGGTTTAAGATGACCGACGCATTGCTAGTCTCTCAACGTGATGCTGAGCAGTTCGTGAAAGGCTGCAGATTGGATAGGCCCTGGCAATATGCCGGGCCACATGCTTGCATTCGGTATAGCCGTCTGATGTCTTCCCTGTGATGATTTAGTAGCGCATGTGTATGTTTCCGTCCCGTGTATGGAGTAGGTCCTTGAAAGACAGGGGCAAGGTCAGCACCACCCACAGCATTCGCAGCGTGGAATAAGATGAATGGGGGGGGGGGGGGTTACACAGTTGGCCGCAGAATGCGCTGGGTATCAGCACGTGTCAACGGAAGGATCATGTCCCTAGAAAGAATTGAAGATATTGCGCAGTAGTACTGTAGAGTCGTCCGTCCGTGTAGATACCATCTACAGTATGGAGGAATACTAGCCTCCTCAAGTTTGTTTGCTTCCCAGGACTATTACCCTACCTTAGGTACTCTGTACTGTGAGTGTGTACTGAAGGTTGTAAGAGAGGGCAAGAGTGAGGGGTCAACGGCGGCACGGCCCCACTAGATGTCCTTGGCGGCCCCGCACCTGCTATGGAGCAGAGCTGCGTGTCAGAAGGACGCCCCCTCATTCGCCAATTGGGCCATCCCAAGCTCTGATCCCACCCACCTCACCTCGGGGCTGATAAGGAAGGAAGGTTGCCATCCCACGTCTTCCATTCATCCCAATGAGGTGCCCTACCGCTGCTGCATACCTTAGGGAAGGTAAGGTACCTCAAGGTAAGGTAAGGTACTCAAGTACTTAGGTCACTGGTTGCATCTGATGCACGTGCCCGACCTGCAGACACACCGAGGTGAATTCTTGACCGACGATACCGGACTCTTGGCCGACCGGGCAGTTCCACGGCGGGGGCTTACCAACAGCTGTTGCTCACCTCACCGTTCAAACCCGACAGCTGTCTGTTGCCGCCGAGCCCATCATCGTCGGCCGGCGTCTCCGGTGCCAAAAAACCGTATCGCCGTCTGGCGCAATCTAACTACCTTACCTGGTAGTCTCCCGTACCACGGTATCGCAACCAGAGCGGATCACCGCCAAGACGCCATTATCAGCCCCACGAGTCATTGGCGGCGAGCGAGCCCCCCCCCCCCCCCCCCCCCCCCCCCCCCCCCCCCCCCCCCCCCCCCGCCCCAACACCAACAACCCCCCCAACCCCCCCTTTTCCCGCCCCCGCGGGCGAGGGGGGGCGGGCGCCCCCCCCCCCCCCCCTCTCTCTCCCGGTACCCAGATAAGGCTCGAAAGCTTCGAACATCTTCATCATCCGTACGAATTCTTCATCTGTCCGGCAGGCTGGGATAATGGGGATATCGCAAAGTACTAGAGGACACTCGCCTCCTCACTACTCCGTAGACATCACACTTCAAGACCCCGACGTAGAAGCCTCTCGTTTGAATCTTGTATATACAAAATGCTAAAGTCATCAGGAACCGCCCTCGGACTCTAGGAACGGAAACAAAGATGACCCGCAGCTCCATGTTGAACATCATTCGTCAGTTTCACATTTCCGAAATTTGACGGGATATATTAAATAGGCACCTGGTGACTATACACTCTGTTTCTATGAAAGCACAAAGCACTTCAACAAGGTGAATATTGTTCAACGCACGGAACAATACCTTAGTATCAGATATCACGCTTGGATAAGGTGGCCAATAAATGTGATAGTTATAAGCCTGAATCTTATTCAGTTATATAAGCTACTGTTCTAGCAGGAAATGTTGAGCCACACGAACTAGATGCAGCTGGGTTTCAGATAACATCAGCAGTGACAGCGGTGGGCATCCAAAATATTTCACATGCTTCACGGTTTGACAGATGGGATTGGGGTTTCCGCGTAGCATGATTCATATTATTAGGGTATCGATAGTGATCAAGATTTACATTGATCTGGAACCTCACACCCCCAAAATGTAAACGCAAACCGTAACACCAACTCAGAGTGGTGGATAAATACACCGGGAAAAACAAAGCCCATAACTCCGTTTCATACTTCGGGGTATTTCCACGTCATCCGGAGGCCATCCAAAATCAAGCCGAAATGTATAGCGTTCATTATGGATTTTAATCGTTTAAGCACCGGGGTAGGCGTGGTTGTGCTTGGTGGCATGCCCGCGCGAGCGCATGGCCTCGAGAGTGTCGAGAACAGTGAGGAACATGAAGATGGCCCAGATGAAGAAGGCAAAGGCGACAGCAGCCTGGGCGGAGCCGCAGTACGTGTTGGCGCCGCAGTGAGGAGCTCCGACAAAGACAGCCAGGGCGATGGCGCCGGCGAACCAGAAGATGGTGGTAATGACAAGCAGCGCGAGGGAAACGAGCTTGTGGAAGAGGCGGGTCATGTACAGAGGGGTTAGGCCGACGTAGGCAAGAACGAGCAGCGACCAGACGGAGTTGAAGATGAGGAAGTTGACAATATCGGGAGAGCGAGACCACCAACCGCTCCAGCCGTTGTAGCCATTGTAGCCGCTGGCAACTGTGATGGTGTAAGTTTATGTATCGATGCAAGGCCGAACTGGGGAGAGAGAGGAGTAAACATACCATATGAAGTAAGGCCGAGCTCGATGATGGAGAAGACGGCTGCCACAATGTGGGCAATGGGCACGAAGGAGACCATGTTGAGAGTGTGAATGGTGCCTCTGATAGTAATGTAGACTGATGGAGATGTCGCAGATTTGGGAGAGGATCAAGAGATGGCTGGGTTGATGGGCTTAGTTGAAGGGATAGAGACGAAAGTATTTTACGAGCACCTGGCAGAGGCAATGGTATTGAATAAGTAGTGGGCAAGAGGTGACAGAAGCTGGGCGAGTTTTCCCTGTTGAACCACGAATTATTAGTTGATAGAATGGCGTCAGATGGGGGGGTGTGGAAGAATAGCAACAAAAGGAAAGATGGACGCACCGCACAGGAATTGGCTGCCGCGGCTTTCACGCGCCGTGCAAAAGCAGACAGAGGGCCGTTGAATCGGGCTTGGTGAAGGTCACCACTACGTAGTCATCAGGCGAGAAAGGTCTAAGGCAGTAGGGTACCTATTTACCTACCTACCTGCGTGAGGACATTGGATGGAGTTGACGATGCGTAATGGGAGGGGTGTACGAATGCCGTGCGAGCCTGTGAGGTGAGGTGAGGTGGAAGGAGGGTCGAGAATGACGTGGTTCCAGCTGTGGGCATGACCTCATCGTCGACCTTGGGATGCCTCCACCAGGGCTGACAGGCCATTCTCGCCAGTAAGATACAGGCGCTAACGGTGAGTCGCCGCTAATCCTCAGCCACTCCAGGCCACTCACCGTGGCGGATGACACTCGCTTAGCGTGCTTAGCTGGTGCTCTCCGCTAATTCACCCCGGCTTTTCTGCGTAGGTACCTCGGACCACGATATACCCAGGTAGGGCACCCAAGGTAAGTACTGTAAGGTACCTACCAAGATGTGCCTCGCACCTTCCATCATCTGCAATCCCAGTGAAAATCTTGTCGAACCTCCACTGCCTGGAAGCGAACAACCTACAAGTAAGGTACTTACTGTACGCAGTGCCTTAGGTAACATTTCATCCAGTGGAGAACATGAAAATGTCCAAGACTCGGGCGTGCCATGTCATGTTCCAGTCACGTCAAAGTGTCTCTGCAATCTCCAGGAATGCGTCCAGACTTCCATCTCCCTACCTCACCCAAGGTATGTAGTGTATGTAAGCCGCACTTTGTACTTCCCCCATAGGTACCTACGGCTTGCTAGGTATATTCTGGACCGGAACGCCCTTGCCGACCCTCTGATGCCCGTTGATGTTTCCTCGCTTGACGTGATTCTACCTTGTCTTACGGTACTCTCTGGGTAGAAGAGGTCTTGTAAATAATACATGGAATCAAAAAGATACGGAAGAAAGAAGCTGCCCACTTGGGCATTTCCACGATGAACCATGGGGTTCCGTTCCCATTTAACTCCTACCTCAGGTATACATGTCTCGTCTGCACAGCTTCACACATTCCTACATTCCCCAGATCGACTCGGCTTGAGAGACATACGGTGAAACCATCCATCAAGTCTCAATCAAATCTTCCTGATGCTGTCCAAGCCCAGAGCAGCCACTGACAACCTCACGGTTGACCGCACCACTTCGCGACCCTGCATTCTGCAGTCTTTTGGCCCGTAATGCATGGATGACGGACCCGTGCATCATCAGGCACTACACCATGTACACACGCCCTTTCCGCACTCCCAACCAACTACCGGTGCTAGCCAAGCCTAAGAGATAAAATTTTTAAAAAAAGCATTCCCAGCGCATCCATCTGAGCTGCACAGGCACACAAACTCGAAGCTCGACGACCGCTCGAACCAAAGGTTAACTGCCGCCAGCCCTAATCGAGGCAGGCGCATACGAAGCCAACGCCGGCAAAGAGCGGGTCTCCCACCCCGGTCTCGGCTCCGGCACGAAGATATCCGTCACCCGCCTAGGACGGGATTTCTACTGCATGTACATAGACATTTCAAGGATTAGGTTCCAAGGGCCCAGAGTTGAGGTTGGGAAGAATTTGATCCCTGATGACGTGAGTCCACAAGCCTTCGTGTCCAACTTCCAACCAACCACCCATCCAGTGCCACACTGCAGTGCCAAAGGCCAACATCCTCTCTCTCTCTCAGACCGCCAGGTGCCTTCATCGCCCTCCGCTCTCACTCACCTCGCCTCGCCTCGCCTTCCACTTCAAGCTTCATTCAGCCCCTTGCCTCAGCCAACCCGTTACGGTCACTTACGCGTCCTCTTGCTCTCGCCCTCTCGCCCTCTCGTCTCTCAGTCTTGCCCTAGTCTCTTGTACAGCAACCACCAATCCTCGTCTTCCAAGCCTTTTGTGGTGGATCCTGTTGAACCCCATTAACCCTTGGACCCTGTCATTTCCTTCTTTCCACTTCCTCATCTCTATGTAGTGTATCCGCGCTCGAATCTCGTTCCCTGGCCTTGATACCTACTTCACTCCACGGACCATGAAATTCTCTACGGCTGAAGATTAACGACGGTGCCTCTTCTCCGGATTCGCAGCGACAATCATTCCACATGGCACAGCAGAACGCCATTACGTCGAGGCAAGTTTTTGTCCAAGACATGTGGATGAGACATGCATCTCATTAGTTCGCTGAGCAACCCTATTGCCCACTGGAGTCTAGAGCCAACTTACCAGCCCTCTGCGCGAATGCTGGTAGATGAAGCTAGTGTCGGGTCTGAGACACTACATACTTAGGTACCTAATTAGGTATCTAGGTTGAACACCAGCTTCAGAGATGCAAGTCCGCGTGCAAATTAGATACCTACCCACGACCTATATTTACACGTATCTACCTACACGACCTCCAGTCCTACGGAATCTGGATACAGTAGCTACAGACGCCATCATCCGCCTCGGCATCCACATGGCCAGCCAGCTTGTGAGCCTTACAACAAGGGAACTGTCAAGAGCGATAACCCATTTTATGCATACCGGACGCAGAGTACAGGCACAGCCGCAGAGAACCAAACTTGCCAGTCGCAGAGTCTTGAATCAACTGCAGTTTTATAGGGTCTTCACCACAGCGGGCAGGCGTAGGTCACCAATCGACGTCGTAATTTTCAACATTACCATCGTCGACCACACTCCAATAACCTCATACAAGCCCAGAATTATAGACCGAGATTCATCAGTCAGCGTCCTCAATTGACGTGCTATGGTGCACGATTGGCACTATGCGCAACCCAGCAGTGAGTCTGATTGTTCACATAACCACAAAAAAAAAAACGGTAAAGCTTCGCTAGCTCTATCAGGTGTCACCTACAGCTCATCAGCCTCGTGAGGGCCAGGCCCCCAAGGAAAGCTTCCTCTGCCCCTGCGCTCCGCCAGGCCTTTGTTGACCGCCTTGAGGTTGTTATACTCGGGGCCGTCTTCGCCCAGGCCCCAAGCGAATACGCCACCGAGTCTCTTTTCGTCGACAAGGGCGGGGAATTTGCGAAGGATCGCGTCGGGGGTATCGTATGTCCAGAACCGCTTCTCGGCCCTGTCACGGTAGTAGTAGCCTCCGCCCTCCTTGTCATACTTGCCCTCTTTTTGAGCTCTCTCGAAAGAAGCCCTTACATCTTCTTGGACCCCGTCGTTCCAGCTGAAGCCTCCTGTCTGGCCTAGATCTCCACCCGTAACGGGATCCTCCATAAGCGGTGTCGGGCACCCAACCTCCTTCCCCTCTGGACAATCCGTCGTCTTGAACCACTTGGTGTAAAAGGCAAAGCCGAGATTGATCTTGTGAGCCGGGACTCCTCTGGCCATGTAGTTGTCGACGGCAATTCTGGACAGTTCCATGCCTGTGTGGTGCTTGGTCACATTATCGCGGCGATTCATCATATCGTACGTCATGACATTGACAAAGTCGAGGCTGCGGACAATACGAGGGACCGTTTCCTTGGTGAAGGCAATCATGTCGCGCTCGAGACCCGGAGTCGCGGCCGAGATGAGCTTGCCCTTTGGAAGCTGTCTGCGGACCTCCTCAAGCAGCAAGGGATATGCCTCTATCTCCCACTTCTTTTCCTCGTTGGTGCTGTTCTTGACCTTGTAGTCCTCGCCATTGCCACTAGACTGGGTTTAGTAAATGTCTCTGCTGCGGCCCTTCGTAGTGACCGCAATTGTAGGTAGTCGGGTGATTGAAGCTCACCCGGGGTATTCCCAATCCATATCAATACCGTCTGCACCTGTTGCCTTGACCATGTCGGCAACATTCTGGGCCCACTTCCTCCGCGACTCCGGGGTGCGAGCGGCGGTGTCGAAGCCCTTGGTGTCGCTCCAACCGCCAATGGCGACCATGACTTTGGTGCCAGGCATGAACTGTGTGCGGACCTTGTCGACGGTGGTGAAGAGGGGCCACTCGGCCACGTCCTTATTGAAGGTATCCGAGTTCATGAAAGCCAGTTCCACGTGGGTGATGTGAGACACAAGCTCTCTAGAAGGGACGTTGGGGTGTTGGCTGTGGCTTGGGTTAGCGGTTCATATCCGTTTGCCTTAGCTACCTACCGAAGCCGCCATGTGATGAGCTTTAGCGGAAGCTATTCACTCACCCAGTGAGATACATGACGCATTTGAGATCTGATGCAGCCTTTCCGGCGGTCTCTTGGGCGGAGGTCATTGCGGCGGACTGCAGAAGTATGAGCAGACCGCCCAGAGCGGTGAACAGTAGCCTCATGTCTGTGCCGACGTGGTAAGGGAGGATGGCTTCGAGTTGTGGAAGCTCTCGCAGGGCGCGGGCATGAGCTTGGAGATGAAGAATGGGAGCGAGAGGTGCAAGAGGGCGTCGAGGTCAGGGAGAGACAGCCAGGAAACGGAAAGCAGACTTAAACAAAGGCAAAGACCAAAAGTAAAGGCGGGCGGTACAGAAGAGACCGGGAAGGAGAAACAACAGGTGAATCAGCTGCCGGGTGTCCGATGTTTCCTCAACTTCCTCTTTTCGCCGGGATCTTCTCGGTGCAGGAACCCCGCTGTGGCGGATGCGCCCCAAGGTACCTTACCTTTAGTAGGTACCTCAGTTTCCTACCTACCGGGCAATGGAAGGGAGGTACCTCACCTCAAGACGGTGCTCCCGTGGTGTTTGGCGGCATTGGCGCAACTGCTTGCCGGGGGGGGGGGGGGGACCCCGCAGCAATTAATCTTAAGGCAACGAGACGTTGTTTCCAAGGCGGACAGATACGAATATTCGGGAATATCTCAACCCAGTGCAAGGCACCTTGAAGACAATGGAACAGAATACGTTAGGTACTTACCTTAGGTAGGTAAGATAAGGTACATCCCAAAGAAAATGAGGGACTCGGTATTGATCATCCCAATGCCGGAAACCTCAAGCAAAGTAAGTGTTCTCAAAACCGAAAAGAGGTACAGCAATTGGAATACAATACGTGTCAACAATCCTCATTGTATCCGCGCCCGAGGTGTCTGCTCTAGGTCAATTGACAACTCTGCCGGTGGGACAATTTTGAAGTCGCCGGTTCACGCGGGGCAATGACCGACTACCCGGCTGGAGTGTTACAGCGAAGGAAACGTGACCATGGAGCTTAAATGTAACTTTGATGCAGAGGGACGAACCTGGAAAGCTCAAGTTAGGTGTTCCAAGTTCCCATCAATACAGTCCCTTGTTTGTGCGGAATCGGCAACATTCAACAAAGAGACATGAAACCGAACGCTCGGGTGTTCTGCGTTTTGTGGCTTCCAGACTTTGTACGGAGTACGGAGGACGGATACCTACAGTACATCCAAGTGCATGTCGACCAGGTCCTCCCCCGGCCCGTCCTTCACCTTGACCAGAAGCAGCCTAGTGCCGCATTTGCTCTTCGGTGAGAACTCTGGTGGGGTCCCCTAACTTTCGGTGAGTCCTTCACCTCGAAAAATTCATCCCGCCTGCGCGTGTCTAAGTCACTCAGCCTTCTTCCTGCTTTGACCTATAATCCGCCTCGACTTGTTTTTTTTCCCCACGGCCTCCTTCTCACATTGCTACAGCTGGTTTCTCCAACAGAGATTCTCCTGCTCAATTGATGCAGCAATCATGTTTGAGAACCTCTGCACCCTCCCCCTCTCCGCTGAGGTCTTCACCCAGGTCCTCCATCCTACCGAGCCGCTACTGACCGTTGGCTTGTCTACCGGCCATGTTGAAACCTTCCGCCTCCCTTCCTCGGGCGACAACGAATCTGAAGCATCCGATGACCCAGATACGAGTATAACATCGACCGGTCGGGGGGCCATCGATAGCGTCTGGCGTACAAGGCGTCACAAGGGAAGCTGTAGAGCCCTGGCCTACAGCCACGATGGTTCTGGTAAGTAGCTATGCTCCTAATGCGCTGCAGACATCACTGGACTCCCCTCCCGAAACCGTGGCTGACTTGTGTTTTTTTGGAATCGCTAGCCCTCTACTCCGCCGGTACCGATGGCTTGATCAAGCATTTCTCCCCCACGACTGGCAAGGTTATCTCCAAAGTCATCATTCCCTCCTCGAACAAGCAGATCGACGCTCCGACTCTCATGCACGTCCTGAGCCCTCAAAGCCTCCTTCTCGGCTGCGACTCCGGAGCAATGCACATCTTTGATCTGCGAGACGGCGTCCCCTCGGCTAAGCCTGCGCAGACACACTTCCCTCACTCCGACTACGTCTCTGCCATCGTCCCGCTGCCTCCATCCGCCGAGAGCACCTCTGGCTTCTCCAAGCAATGGGTGTCTATCGGCGGCACGACGCTCGCTGTGACAGATGTGCGCAGGGGTGTTCTTGTCCGCTCCGACGACCAAGAAGACGAGCTTCTATCTGCTGCCTACGTCCCCGGTCTCGGCCCCAAGAATAATAGAAACAACGGTATTGTCGCCGTCGGCTCCGGTTCCGGAGTAGTCACGGTCTGGGACAAGGGTGCATGGGATGATCAACAAGAGCGCATCATTGTTGACGGCGGAAAGAGCGGCGGCGAGAGTCTGGACGCACTGGCATTGGTTCCTGAAGAGCTCGGGCTGGGGAAGAAGCTTGTCGTCGGCCTCGGTGACGGAAGCCTCCGGGTGGTTGACTTGGTCACCAGGGAAGTCGACAAGTCCCTGAATCTCCGACACGATGACGTTGAAGGTGTCATCTCCGTTGCATTCGACTCTCAAAACCGCCTGATAACAGCCGGCGGTAAGACGGTGAAGGTGTGGGAGGAGCTGTCGGAGCTTCAGGGTGAGGCCGAAGGCAGTGACGAGGATAGCGAGAGCGGCGGCGATGACGATACCACTGGTAAGCGTCGAGCAGACAGTGACAGCGACGATGATAGCGACAGTGACGACGACTCAAAGCCGCGAAACAAGCGCCAGAACACGGGAGCCGATAAGCTTGGTCCCATGGGTGCACACGGCATTCTAGGCTTTGACGGTTTGGACTAGTTTGATATCTTCCATCTATTTAATGATACCCTCCAGTGCCAACTGTAGTAAAGGATGAGCCGCTAATGGAACACATTCAATTTTGTTGCCTCTTGACGAAGCCGTGACTTCCCCGAGAGGCATAGATCTCTCTGGACACCCAACCACCGAGAGTAGAAAAGGGCCGAGCATCTCCTTACGGCAGTGACGACTCAAACCGCAATGGCTGGAGGGCTTGGAGACGTTTGACGAGATAGTTCCGTCCTCCCTCCGGCCTATCTGTCGATTGCCGACCTTCAACGCCGGGCCCGGGACTTTGAGTGACCTCCGCAGCGGTCGGACCCCGCTCCCCGCCGATGACAAACAACTGACAGAATAAACGGCAAGCTTTCTGCATAAATGCGCTTAGGTCTTCCTTCCCAACCTTCACCAGGAATCGTTTCTCTAAACACAGGCACTGATTAAGTAGCCGCCGTATGCCATGGACGCTATTAATCCCTTCGTCTTTGGCATTACCACCCCCAAGGTCTTGTTCGGACTGGGCACTGTCAATGAATTACTCAGCGAACTCAAGTCCCGCAAACTTTCAAAACCTCTCATCATCTGCTCCCCGTCTCGGACTTCTCTGGCCAAAACGATTCAGGATAACTTGAGAGAAGGGGGATTCTCAGACGCTGATATCCTCGACACTGCCATTGTCCATAACCCGAGCGATATCATCGGTCCCGCGGTTGACCGAGCACAGGGCCGCGATGTTCTCGTATCAGTCGGAGGCGGCAGTGCCGTCGGTCTAGGGAAGGCAATCGCTCTTCGCACCAACATGCCCCAAGTGGCTATTCCGACAACCTACTCAGGCTCCGAGATGACACCCATCATTGGAGAGACAAAAGATGGCAAGAAGACGTCAACAACGGACCCCAAGATCTTACCCAAGGTAGTCATCTACGACGTCAGCCTGACCATGGATCTGCCGGTCAAAGTCAGCGGTCCGAGTGGTCTCAACGCCATGGCACACTCCTGTAGGCCACTTATACCAAGTGTCAACCTCAAGCTGGAACTGACGTATGATCCAGTGGAAGCATTGTACTCCCGCCAAGCTAGCCCGCTGACGGACCATTTTGCTCTAGAGTCCATCAGGGCACTGTCGAGCGCCCTACCCGTACTCGTGTCAGACCCTTTCTCGGTTGAGGCACGTACTTCGGCTCTGTACGGCGCATTCTTGGCTGGCTTGTTGGCAGCAGCAACCGGTATTGCCCTGCAGCATAAGCTGGCTCACGCGGCCGGCGGCACTCTGAACCTCCCTCACGCCGAGACACACTCCATCTTCCTGCCCCATAGTATGGCGTTCAACGCTCGCGCCTTTCCCGAGGCCACTATAACCAAGCTCTCCTCCGCACTTGCGCAGAGTACTGAGAACTCCACTGCGGGTATAGTAGCCGGTCTGAATCAGTTACTTCGAATATTGAATATACCCACGGGCCTCAAGGAGATTGGTATGCAGGAGAAAGACATTGATCGTGTTGCTGACGTTGCATCCGATGAGCCATACTGGAACCCCCGTCCTCTGGAGAAAGCTGCGATACGTGAAATCATCCGTAGAGCGTGGGCAGGGGAGCAGGCAAAGACTGATCTTTGAATCGGGTTAGATTGGATTCCTTCTATTTGTCTTCCTTTTGCTTCTGATATGTATATCGTCTACGCGCCGGGTCTGGAGTAGTCCAATGTTCTCACTCGCTTCCACGTCTCCCGCACCACTCTCTCCTGTGCCTGTCGTGCCGTCTCGGTCTCGGTCGATCCTGCGGGGCTGTGTAATGTCAGCAATGTCTAGTATCGTCCGAGGGCTCGACGAACCGAATGGCGAGGTACAGTCTGCCTCCGAGCTTCGCTTCCGGAACAACGCTCGTGTCTTCGGGAGGGTTGGCTATTGTCACGAGACCACCGGCCTCTTCGAGAATCGCAAAGCCCGCAGCAACGTCCCTAAAGCAGTGACATCAGTTTCCATGACTTGTGGAGTCTGTGATAGTCGGGTTAGCTCACCATTCCCAGCATCCGCCCTCCCACCAAATGTCGAATGATCCCATTGCTGTGTATGCCAGATCCAGGGTAGCACTATATCGTCAGCAAGCGCGTCCACCTAGGGCACTTCACGCAACAGACTTGATCGAACTCACCTTCCCAAGCTCCTCATGCCATGCACCATACCACCCTTACCACCTCGTCCCTTGCGCTCAGCAGCCATATTCATGAAGCTCTCGACCTTGCGGTGCATGTTGCCATCTGGGGTGTCTCGACGGTCCTTACCCCACTCACAGGAGAAGACGCAGCCGCTGGGCGCGTTGGCGGGCAGCGGGTTCAGAACAAGCGGCAGCCTCTGTGTCTCGTTCATCCATGCACCATGGCCCTTGAGCGACGAGAAAGTTTGGTTCAAGAAGGGGGCGTTGATGACGCCAATGACGGGCTTCCCCTTGATGGCGAAACCGATGGAGACGCAGAACATTGGGAATAGATGGGTGAAGTTAACGGTGCCATCGAGGGGATCGACGATCCACGTCGGCCGTTCGTCGACGAGGTAATCACGCGATGCGCCGGCCGAATATGTCTCTTCGCCGAGAAAGCTGCACCCTGATCAGTACCGGACTGTTCGAGACATTGCAAAGTCGAAGCTCAAGGGTGAGTCAACTCACTTGTGGGTGGGATACTTCTTTGCGACGGACGAGTGGATGAAAGCTTCGACTTCTAGCAGTGGGCAACCGTGCTGTCAGCAAGAGGCAAGTTGCCTCAACGAGCATTGGGCCATGGGCAAATGCAGAGTCAACGTAAACGGACCTGTGTCTGTCTTGGTCACCAAATCGACCGAGTTATCCTTTTCCGTGAATGCCTGCGTCTCTCCTCCGGATCCCCATCTTGACCTGGCTGCCGTCATGAGCATCTCTCCCGCCTCTTTGCCCAATTGGACGGCAAAGTCGTAGATTTCGCGGAGCTCGGCGTCGCTGATGTCGGCCATTTTGACGGTTTCTAGGATTTGTGCGATCTATGACTGGAAGGATTGGTTGAATAAGCTGTACGGGAAAGCTTCCTTACGAAGCAAGCATGTCAAACAACGAAAGAGTCAGAAAGAAGAAGAGTTGTGTGAAACTGCGAGAGAGAGAGAGCACGAGGCAACGAGACAAGCTGTCCGCAGTCGGCACCGGGTTCACCTAAGGTAAGGAAGGTAGCTGGCGTTATCAGAGCACCTGCTAAGCTGCAAATCGCCCCAGTGGTGACTCGACAGCTGGGCCGCCGCCAACCGAAGAGTGAGCCAGTGCGGAAGCACTGCGGGTGACGACCGGTGCTCTATCAGCGGGGCATCCCCGCATAGGACCCCGCCTAAAGAGTCCAAAATTGGTCCCCTTGGCCGCTATCCGGACGGAAATGGTACTTGAGGCCCATTACTAAAGCTGGTGGTAGATTTCAGAGAAAGGAGGGGCACACTCGAGTACGGATACTCACCGTGTCCTGTCTACAACATTGATGACTCAAGGTTTTCAAGATGAGTGAAGACGGAGTGAAACACAGAGATGGATGACCTGGGTCTTGTATGAAATAATGCGGTCATTGCCTTGCAGTCGCGTAAATGTCGGTGAAGCTCTCATGTAGGCGCATCCTAAGAAGTCAACGAATTGTGAAGTCAGAGACTCAGTCTACCTCAGATCTAGGCGCGAGATTCATTCAAGTTAGCTGACTTCTGATTCAGAGAGAAGAAATCAACACCATTCATCAAGCTCACATCAAGACGAAGACGAGCACATGACAGGACCCATTCGCCAGACACTTTGTATCAATACTGCGTGACAACTCTCTTGCAGTCTAAGGATTCAAATTTCAATTGATTATGACCACATCATAAGTAGGTTCACACACCACCCCTCGGCGAGTATTAGATCTCGGTAGCTTTTGAGGAAGATAGTTTGCAACATATCACGCACACGGATTCAAAACAGCAGAAGGCAATATCGATCTGAAGACATCGATAAGGTTATTGGTTTCATCAAAGGAAAAGAACCAGTAGTGTAAATACTATACAATCGCTATGCAAAATGTTCATTCTTCGTGCCGTCTTGTCCCCTCATAGTGACGCCGTGACCTGTGCTGATGGCTCTTCTACTCTCAGCTTCATGTCTCTCACGAGCTTAGACCAAGCGACAGCTCCCCTCTTTGCCAACTCCTCGGGCACACCGTGGTCTTCCTCTGACATCCTCCTGTTGAACAACTCAAAGCTAACCCAGCCCTCGAAACCGAGACCCTGGAAGATGGCGGCGCAGAGTTCCCGGACAGGAAGATACGCGCCTCTTGAATACTCGCCATAGAATAGGCGGCAGTTTCTTGACCAAGACATGCGGTGCGGCTGTTCGGCATTGTAGTAGGGGTGCGTTTCGCAGATAGGCTCAGCGAGGCGCTCAGCGTCGACGACCTGCACGTAAATAATCTTGGAGACATCGACAGTCGTGAGCAACCGCTGAATAGAGTCCTTGACAGCTTGCTCGGCATCAACCACCTTTCCGGAAGCTGCGGTGGGGTCCGCAAAGATGCGGCCAGCAATGTTGAATGTGTCGAGGCACATGCCAAAGTTGGGCCGGTCGACCCGTTGAATCACCTCCCAGCACGTCTCCCATACATCCACTCTCGTTCCCCAGGAGAGAGACTCATATGAGAACTGGATAGGGGGGTTGGACGCAGCACCAATGTCTGCCACTTCAGCCAGGTCGGCAATGTGAAGTTCAAGATCCTCAGAAACCTGCTCTGCGGGCAAGACGTTGCTGGGAATCTGGATCAAGTCTGTGCCGAGGACATGGGCAAGCTGGATCCAAACACGCAACTCCTCGATGCGGCGGGCGTGCTGCTCCCGGTCAATGAGCCCCTCGAAGTGTTGAAAGGGCTGAAGGCAGATAATCTCGATGTTGCGGACATTGCACATTCTCTTGACAATTCCAGCAGCAGCGAGCTGGTTGTCGATCAAGGCAGCACCGCCGGGCAACTGCTCGGCAACGTCCATGAGATCCTCGTGCCAAAGCTCAATGCCCTGGTACCCATACTTGGCGGCCATGTCCATCTTGTGCTCAAAGCTGTGGCCAGCCCAGCATCGGCCGAGCGACATTGTGCTGATTCCTAACCGGGAAGGCATTGTGATTGTGTGTGAGATGTGAGGTTGTTGACGATAGAATAGCAAGGGTATCTAGTGCGAATGAATGCGAATACAACACACAAACAATTCAACAACAAGGTGTTATGTGTCGTTCTGGTATTTGGGAGTAGCAAGAAGGACTTAGAAGAAGGATGGAGGGAGGACTTGGGCCTAAAGAGGTGGACGTCCACTGGTATACATTTGCCCTCGGCAGCAGGGGATCAGGAAGATTATTTGCAGCTCTCGATTCCCGTATCTAAGCAGAATGGCAATGGCAGACCCATACGGCAACTCTCTCGCAGAGAACGGTAGGTAGCTTTACCCAATGATCTTGTCTGCTGCCATGCTGTATCCGGGTCACACCGGACGCCCGAGGGGCGATGGAGGGAGGAGGAGGAGGAGGAAAGTCATTCACCCGCCAACTACCCCATCTTATCGGCGTCAGATGTTTGCAAGCATACCGATCTGGGGATTACTGGGGCGCCCGAAGGTAGCCGGACCAGTCTGAATGACGCGCTGCCGCACGTCTCTCACACCCCGAGCCTGTGGTAGCGGCATGTACGATGCCCATCACTGAGTGTGGTGGTTGATGGGAGGCGTAGCGACCTAGACTGACGGCTGGTGACGTTGAACTTGTCAGGCGCTGCCGGTTGTCAGGAAGAACACTTCTCCAGGCCACAGGATAAACGTTCTCCAGAATGGCTACTCGGATGAGTGGGAGCACCAAGCGAACGGGGGGGCGGGTGTCTTTTGTGTCGTATGCCCACCATTCCGAGGCCCAGACTGTCCGGCACTTCTCACTGGCTGTTGGCTGGAGAGTTCTTTGCCGGAAGTCCCCCTCTGAAATCGCAGCGACATGCCGATGGGAAAAGCCCTGATGCGGATTCCACGCGATCTCGAGAAGCCCGTCCCAGTGCCCCGGACTTTTCCCCGTATTCCGCAAGAATGATTAATTCGATACAGCTATCATTGGACCGATGAAGCTCCATTTGGAGACAAGAAGAAGGGAACAAGAGCGAGGCACAAAAAGTGGCTTCCATCAGACCCCATATCCCCCCCATTTTCTGCGGTTGACAATTCCCACCGTATTTTAGACTAAAAAGAGCCCTGGTTTTCTCCATTTGTTGCATCTTGCCATAACGCCATTCCTACCATTCTTCAGTCAGTTGCACAGAAGAGCCTTGCAGATATCATTCGAAACTTCCAAGCAAGAGAGAAAGAGAGACAGACAATCCTTGATCTCATCCCAGCATCACTCACTTTCCTAAACTCAACCAACTCACATCAAGCAACAATGGCCAGTGCTGCTCCCATCGACCAGGTGGAAGACACTATTGCGCTCAAGATTGAGCAGCTTGACCGCCACGGTTACCTGTTTGGCCAAAAAATCACACATTCCCTTTCACCACTCCTGCACACCACCATTTACGAGGGCATTGGCCTGAAATGGGAGCAAATGAGACTGGACTCGGCAGACTTGTCGCTGTTTCTGGAACTCATCAAGCACCCCAAATTTTACGGCAGCTCAGTAACCATGCCCAACAAGGTTGCCATCATCCCTCACCTCGACGAGCTGACGGATGAGTGCCGCGATGTTGGCGCCTGCAACACACTCTTCATCAGAGAACGCGACGGCAAGCGGATATACTGCGGCACCAACACGGACGTAATCGGCGTCCGTGAGTCTTTTGTTCAGAACGTCACCGACCCTGATACCGTCTACCACAATAAGCCGGCTCTTGTCATCGGAGGCGGCGGTGCGGCCAGAAGTGCCGTCTACGCTCTGCGCAAGTGGATGAAGGCCACCGATATCTACCTCGTCAACCGTGACAAGAGCGAAGTCGACGCAGTCATCGAAGAGTGCTCCGCGCGGGGATATGGAGACAATCTGTATCACGTCTCCACCGTCGAGGAGGCGAGAGACCTCGACGCCCCCGGCGCTATTGTGGCGTGCGTACCCAACTTCACTCCCAAGACAGCAGAGGAGATTGTGGCGCGTGAGATTATCGTCGAGTTCCTGAACAAGGATCGCAAGGGCGCTATCCTCGAGATGTGCTATAACCCCACGCCCTACACAGAAATCGGTGCCCTCGCAGAGGATGCCGGCTGGCAAGTGATCCTGGGCACTGAAGCCATGATCTACCAAGGTCTTGAACAGGTCAGTCAGCACAAAATCTGAACCCCATCTAACATACACATTTCTAACATCTTGATAGGACCGGTACTGGACTGGCAAGGAGGTTGACGAACTTACCGTTCAAAAGGTAAAGGATGTGATTGCGGCAAAGCTGTCACAACACTCAAAATTGTAAAATAATAATGACCACCATAGACACCTTGCATAGCTAGATCCTCAGCGACTGTTTTAACAGAAAACGATGACTTTGATGAAGCTTCATAAAGTCTGGATAGATGCATGATGCTATTCCTATCTTAACTGAGTGAATGGTGCCTTGCATCTGAATCACACAACGCGTTGACCTCATGCACAAGTTTGACGGTATCTCCTGGCCGTTTTGCGCACAACTCTTTCACAATTTCTTAGTCAACTTGAGCTGAACATGTGCACCATGTTTAGGAAGACACGTAGGCTAGGTGTTTGGACGGTCTTTGTCCTTTCAATGCAAATTGGTAAAACATACACCAAACAGGGACTGGTAACCTGCGGATAAAGACTCTTCCATAAGCTGGTACACACCAAGAAGATCCTTGCAATTCTCCACATTACTTCTGTCAGCGTGATCTATCTAACCTGAGCGGCGGATCAGCATAGCTGCGAGCCCAGAGCCCCAGATAGTATCGTCCACGAGCAACGATTTCGACGCTGGAGAATGATGGCCACCAAACTCATCTAGGTCTAGTGATTGTCCAGTTCGAAGATGTGTTATCTTGTGTCCACATTCAAGGTGCAGTGAACCCTGAGGCAGGTGAAATGAATTCGACCTAAAATAAAAGAGAGGTACGGATATTTGTATCCAAATACTCCCATTTGCTGCCCCTGCATTGATTTTGTTCCTTTACATGCTTGATCCACTGAAGGGATAGTAGGGTTACACAACGAGATGGAGTGTTTGCTTCAATCCTCGTCTGATTGCATTAAAGTCGATTCTTTGTATGAGGTGCATAGAAACAACGTACTGAGTAGGTAGTTGTGTTTTAGAAAACGGACAGCCGTCCTCAGTGCAAAATGCTTCGATTTCATTTCACAGAATGAACAGCAGTCTTCGCCCAATGCAATTGTTCCTATTCCTCGCAATGATTTTCCAATCTAAGCAGAGAATCTGCCAGGTTTCGAGTCCAGGAAGATTGATTGTGCATGGTCCCGGACGAAGACAATGTGACATATCGTAGGCCCCGGGACGAAAACATTACGGGTGGCCCTGAGTTGCTCCAGGAAATACGTTTCCACCTCTGCCCGAGATCACGGTGACCAGACAGGTTTTGTCCCCAGAGAATGGACCAAGGGCAACTCGTAACCTTTTGGTCTGTAACTGTACCGTGCATATACATTGCGAGTTTCAGTAACATTTACCCGGCGTGCGCTCTTATTTTCGTGAGCCGCAAAATACCCCTGCACTGACGGTCTTCTCGTACCACAATTGAGCTTTAGAAGGCCCAGATGGGATCATTCCCTCCACGCTGTGCTTACGAAACATGATCAGGTCTTGCGAAGTACATGTACAAAACGCCTCGCGTATTGCAAGGCCCATCATTGATCTGTAACTGTAGAAGTATTTGAAGTCGTCTTTTTCCAGTTGTGGTTTGCTTTTGGTTCTTCGACCTTAACTAACTCCTCTCTCGCGCCGAATAGAACAAGAAGATACAGATACACAACCACCAAGACGGGTGGCCAAACGACTAGCCGTCACCATCGAAACTATCCGTCCTGCCACGACAGCCAAGAGCGGGACTTTGCTTACTTTGCTTAATATTGCACCTCCTGCAGGACCTCGGCTTGGCATCGGTATCACCCCTGGTTCGCCTACATTCCTCCCGTCCTTATTAACCCTCGACACCCTCGCTCGCTCTACCCCCGCTCGTGCGTAGACTTGGGACTTGTACTTGTGTCTCGGGTGTGACTCGCTGATTCGCTTTATGGGTCACTTGGGGAATCGGCTCGGGATGGAAGCTTGTGAATTCCTAGAGACTGGAATCTTGGAATATCCACCTAGCTGCTCTAACCATTCAAACGTCCTTCATATCATATTAGTAAACCGTGAACCCATTCATTAAACGCTGCCCTTCCTCTCTACCTGGTTGATTTCCGCATCATCAGACTTCTCTCCGGATCCATCGTCGGAGTATTGTCTGAAACCCTGCTCCTCCGCCAATTCGGCCATAATGGTCTTGTTTGCCCTCCAGACAGGCTTAATGGTGAAGAGACGATCCATGGTCTCCAAAGGAATGGACTTAGTCTCAGGCATCAGGAAGAAGATAAAGATGGCGGAGCAAATCATGAGCGAGGCGAAGAAGAAGTAGACTCCATAGCCCCACGCATTAAACATTTGCGGGGTGAAGCGAGAGATGATGAAGTTCCAGAACCAGTTGTTGGCGGCTGCGCTAGCTTGACCAAGGGACCTGAGAGTACATGTTAATGATACGGCCACGGATGACATGATGTAGACTTCGGCATACCTAGTGTTCTGGTCGAACATCTCAGAGTTGATGACCCAAGGGGTACCGTTCCACGAGGGCGTGTAGAACACTGTCCAAAGGTAGAAGAAAACCATGGCGGAGATACCGCCGCTGGAAAGGCCGCCACCGTTTCCGGATGCCGGGTTGAGAGCGAGGTAACCACCAATGTACCACATGCACAAAGAGCCGCCAATGGCACCAATCATCAGCAGGTTGCGACGACCGAGGTGGTCAATGAGCCACAGAAGCCACACGAAGGTCACAATCGTCTTGACGACACCGAAAATGCCAGTTGTGAGGAAGCTAGTGTTGGTACCGGTGATGCCAATGCTCTTGAAGACCGTGGGGCTGTAGTAGTTGATGGCGTTGATGCTGTTGAGGACTATGTTAGTGACTCGGCTACGTGTTGTTGAACATGGAGGATTGCTGGCTTACCCAGAGCCGTTTTGCCACAAGAAAAGCATGCCGCCAAGGAAGAAGCGCCACTGGACCTTGCTCTGCTTGAGAGAAGCGAACGGCTTCCAGAAACCGGCGCCAACTTCCTGGCGGTAGCGCTCGAGGTCGGCATCAATGTATTGAACCTCTTCAATGATGTACTTGTCTTCAGGGGACAGGTTTCTGTGAAAAAGCGGTTATTAGACTGAGGGTCATAAGCGAAATAATGGATTGTGGGGCACATACCGCATCCAGCAAAGAGCCTTCATCGCCTCCTCTCTCTTGTACTTGGAGAACAGCCAACGGGGGGACTCGGGGATGAAGAGAGCTCCAATGAGCAAGAGGCCGGCAGGAATCAGCTGGACGGCGAAAGGAATGAGCCACTGGCTGTGACTGGGAGCCATGGTAGAGTCGACGCCGTAGTTGATCCAGAAGCCGACGAGGCCACCGATTTGCCATCCGAGTTCGTAGATACCGACGAGACGTCCACGCACGGCGGGAGGAGAGAGCTCCGAAATGTAAATGGGAGTCATGTTGGAGCAGCCTCCCACACCGATACCCGCAAGTACTCTGCCGGCGAGGATGAGACCGAGGCCGCGCGCGCGGTTGGCGCCGAGCATCATACCGGCACCGAGGAGGAAAATCGTAGTGAACAGCATCAGACTCTTCTTGCGGCCAAGGAAGTAACTGCTAACGTAGGCGAACAGACTTCCGAAGAAGGCACCAGCCTGGTAGACAGAAACGATGTTGGACTTGAGCAGAGCCAGACCGTCCTTGCTGTAGGAGGCAAACTGGAACTCCTCCATGAAGGAGGGCAGGGCGAGAGTGGTTCCGATGAAGGCAGAGTCATAACCGATGGTGCAACTGGCGAAGGACGCGATGATTGCACAAAAGTAGACGCGCCAGTTGTAAACCGCCTTGGGCGTCGGGCGGTCCTCTACGAGAGTGAGGAGAGCCATGGTGATAATTTGTTTGGAGGTGTCTGGCGGTTGCTGGTGTTCGAGGCGAAGTTGAGACCGTCTGAACTCCAAGTCTTCGAGGTTGGGGTTGAAGAGTCAAGAGTCTTAAGGAGAGACGGGAAAAAAAAATCAGATTACGACGGTCCAGGGTTGCCTTTGTTATATGGATGCGTCAGGGCTCTCTGGCTCTCCAACAACTTGGTAAAGACTGACTGACAGGTGGCGCACGTATCGGTTCGTCTGGGGTAAAGTCTGGGGGTCTGGAGCAGCGGAGTTTGGGTCATCCCACGGGGAGGGAATCGAGCGGCTGGACCGTGGACGAATGGGATCTGGGGTACGCTACACGAACAAACTCGCTCATGCGTATGGAGATTCCGGAATGTTGACTCTGGGGTGAACGCTTCTCCCTCCAACTAGATGGTGGTTGGACTGGCGCGCCGTCTCCGAACCGGAGCAAAATCTGCAACCTATGACTGACTCGTTCTCCATAACGCGTGGAGCCCGGCAGACATGTTCTTCTCCGCACCAACTATCTGCTTCCGAACTAGATCCAATCTCATAGACCCCCAAATGCTGGAGAACCCCTGTCCAGACCGGGGCTGTGGGTTGAATGTTTATCCTGTCAGCGCTTCTCTATTGCCATTCGACTGTCTCGCATTGCACGTGGACGTCGTCCGACGTCCCAACTTGTGCCAGTCCCAACGGAACGGAATGACAGCAATGCGGGCGAAGAAGCTGTTCCCCAGCTTTCTCTGCCTGTAACCTTACGCAGATATGGGGAAGATGCCTGGCCTACGGGGTGCATGCTGTGTCTGTCAAGTCGGCAGGGGCTCAAATCAGGTTGTTGGCGTGTGTGTGTGTGTAAGAGAGAGAGAAATACGCCAAGGTGGAGTTGAGAATATCCGGTCGAGATGCGCCAACCAAGCCACCGGGACGCTCTCCAAGGCCTGGCCACATGATTATCGGCCACGAGTCCACGACAATTCACCTCACTCGGACTGTACGATTAAGCTGTCCTGGAAGTTGCTAGCGGAGACAACCTCTCGACCCTGCCATCACCGCCCGGATGATAATTCTTTGCCGCCAAGGACTGTGACTGCTTGGTGTTGAGTTTGTCCCACCTGTGATGAAGCAAAAAACAAAAACAAGGGGGGGGGGGGGGCGCGGGGTTACCCAAGATACACGACTTGATTATGATGGCAATAGGGGCAAATAAATCTCTCTGCACGACTCTAATGTGTTGACAGGCCACGCGAATCCAGACCAAACCTCACATGCATCGTCTTAACCTTAAGTCTCCGCATTGAATAACCCCACGTGAATAGTTTCGTCGCCACAAAAATGGTTCTCGTTGGTATCCATAGACTTGGTACGTGCCATCAAACAATGAAAGTGGAGGCAAGCCGGGGCACAGTCTTAGGCTGTGCTTCATAATCACCTCCTGGCCACGGCCTCGACAGCCAAATCAGGGTACGGACAGCCTGGCCATTCCAAATTGCTCTGGTAAAACGTTGTGCTTCTGTCGGATGGTTGGATGCGGCACTTGGCGTCCAGTCCTGTTCCTGATGATTGTAATTCCGTGGTGGGCTGCTCTTCAATCTGCCGGGGTTAAGTTCTGAAAGTCCTCGTAACTTCGTAAGTACATGTAAGAAGCCAGACCTCTTAGTCTTGTCGGCGGTGCAGGAGGGTCAACAAATAAGAGAGATGAGCCAACTGGCATTTCTTCAAGGAAAGGGACGAAAAAGGCTAGACAGTCCGAATGCACAAATCACTGCCCTTGGCGAAGCCCGCCCTGGATGAACACTTCTTCGTCACACCGCAAGACTTGTTTGCTAGCACTGCAGTATTGATCCGTTAGAACAGGGAGAACAAGGAGATAATAGTGACGTGCAGATAGTATTTCCAGAGACTGGAATCAATGTTCATTTTCTACTAAAGGTCATAATACATTATACTTCGCTCACATTCCTCCATACTCTCCCCGAAGCATGTCAGTCAAGTCTGACCCTGGGGCAAAGCCGAGATTGGCCATAAACTGCGGGTCGGCTTCCATACTATCTGTGCAGTCGATAGAAGCAAGCTCGTCCATAATGGCGTCGTAATCCACGCCGTGAGCGCCCTGCCCCATCAGATAGGGTGCCTGAGCTGACGACAAATGTCCCATGAAGCCGGAAGGAAATGCATCCAGTTGGCTCCCTGGCGTAAATGGCATGGTTCTTGCCGTTGACGGACTGACGGATGATGCTGTTGGTAAAAATCCGTTGCTATTAGGATGATGATAAGAGTCCGCAGGCATCGAGAAGTGCGGAAAATGCGAGTCCCTGCGAGCGGATGATGGGTGATGCGAGAACTGATTCACAGCCGGCTCGGCCTGAGCTGGTGTTTGCTCGCTCGGATCCGCTTCCATAGAAGAAGAATCCACGTTCGTCGTCCGATCTTGCCAGACAGACATCAGATTACCCATCAGTGAGTTCCACCGCGTCTTATCATCATCCCGGAGAGCTTTGACGCAACTTTTGGTATTTGCGATGCTCATATATGTGACCAGGAGGGGCGAGACGCCGGCTGCGCCAAAGTGGGAAATCGAACTCTCCAAAACTTCCATCAGACTCCAGATCAGAGACACTCGAGGGTCGGCCATCAAAGTCAAGGTCGCGCCGAGGAAGGTGGCCTGGATGAGGAAAGCCGATGGGAGTATGGGTATCGTCGACGCTCCAAACACTACTGAATTGCAAAATGAGAAACGAGGATCAAGCACTTGAACAAGGTTCGCGGCACCAATCTTTGGACCCGCCCCCCCAGACTCAACACTCTGGTTCAGTGTGCGGAAGAATTGGTAGAGCTGATTGAAGGAGCTCAAAGACTGTGCAGGCTGTACAGCAGCTTCAACGTCCTCCAATCCGAATCCAGCTCTGGGCGTCCATGGTGCCCATTCCTCTGATCCGTTCTCCTCTGTCGGCCTATCCTTCATGTCGTTTGTCCTCATGTGCGGCGTCTGACCAAGCCTTAAGGAAACGATGGTGTCCAGCATAAGACAGGTCATCAAGACCCGGTCCAAAGCCGTCGAGTATGCTTCTTGCGTCGAAGAAGCCGACAGGCCCGAGATCGGTTCTCTTCCGCTGTTTCGTGATCGTCCATCTGCCAGGGCCATGGCGCCCCGGACGGCTAGACCGATCAATAGAGAAGCTGCTGCGGCGTTGTCCTGCCCCAGCTTCACCAAGGACAGCACTAGAAGTGCTTTCACATGGCCCAGTGCCATGTCAGTCTCTACTGGTATGAGACTACGGGCTGCTGCTGTTATCATACTGGGCCGGTCAGGTGGTTCTGAACCTCCTGGAGGCTGTGATGATGCCGCATCCTGGAATGCCCCGACGGCAAGAGCGCACCAGAGCTCAGCATGAGCAGCACTGTTATTTGAGTCTTCCGGGTCGATATCGAGACCGTCTGGAGGATACGAGGCCGCAGCGCTATCGAGAGTTTCTTTAGAGTTTAATATGGGAAGCCAACTGTGGGTGTACGAATAGTACACCTCTAATAATCGAGGAAAATTTCTTGGTAACTTGAACCTTCGCCGAGACCTGGAGCCATGCCGTTGCCTCGATACTGGTTCCTTTTGGGCGTCTGGTTTACGGTCAACGGCGTTAGGTTGCGGAGAGATGTCAGGACCATCCAACGGAGTCTCCCCGTTCCGTTTGTTGCGGCCATCACCTTCAGCATCCGATTCGTCTCCGGAAGTATCCTGGCGTGGGCTTATGCCGTCCTTGCCAGATAGGAGCCGGTCAATATCCTTATGGACGCGGCATCTCCTCCATCTTTTGTGAAGGCGATTGCCTGCCTCGCTGTCTTTGTCGAGGAGGAGAGATTGGCCGCCACCCCCCTCCTGCGTGAGTAGACCCGCCAGCTTCTCTTCTGTTCCAGGAACCTGGTCGAAGAGCCATACGAGGGCAAGCTCGAGAGTTCGGATCAAGCCGGTCTGGACGCCGCGCTTCTTCGGTGCGACATTGTATGTACATGGCCGCGACAAGGTAACACAGGAGAAGCATTGAGGTTGGACGCCATCACACTTCTCTCGGGCACTGTCCGCATAATTAGCAAAAGTTCGGTTCACACATGTAGTAAGCTGGCGATAGTGACACTGAGACCAGCACCAAAGCCGATATCGCAACCAATGCGCGGAATGTTATCGACATAGCATTGGCTACGCCGAAACGCTTGCAACGGAGAAGCACCCGGGCTTGTAGTTCCCTGGGCATCTAGTCGCTTGGAGGAAACGCTCGGCAAGAAGGCAATGAAGATGAGAGAAAGGGAGAATGGAAAACAATGGTGCTGGATTCTGCTTGCCTTCTGCATTGGTCGCATGCACGAGATACCCTCTGGCGCTTTGGGACAGAGGTCGAGGTGACACTGTTCTCGGCATCTTGAGCCTTTCTCTTGGATGGCATCCTTCAGTCGTAGCCGCAAGCGGCAGGGTAGCTCCAATGGCTCACGCCGCGGAGGACGGCATAGAGGGCGCGGCACGAGAAGCGGTGATGTCGACGAAGAAGCTGCGAGGGCAAACGAGCGCGCGCTGCGAGCGATGATTGAAGCGAAGTGAGCAGCGACTGGGGTTGTGATTTGCGAGTGGATGTTGCGTTGCGTTGCGGCGAGCGGGATGAGCAAGGTATGATGGCACACGGTTGAGCAGCAGAAGCAGCAACTCCAGCCAGCAGTACGGATAGTAGCAGCAGTAGTATCAGACTCAGCAGCGGCCGTAGCAAACAGCAAGCAATGATGAGATTGACGTCGTCTTTGCTTCTTCTCCAAGATTTCCCGCGCGCTGTGCTGGACAGAGAGTGGGGAAATCCTGGGGTAACCTCACAGGCCGACGCTCGCGGTGCCGCCCTCAAAGGTTGTTGCTAGATCTCGGACCTCATGGGACAAAGGTCAGGTTCGAGAGGCTGGTCAGCTGGCATTTCTGTGGCATTAATTGGTTGCGAGATGGTGAGTACGGACGACTCAGCATGCGGGGTGTTAAGGAGATACTTTGAGTCTGCAGATGCTATCCAGATCTAGGAGTCAAGACCAGGGGGTTGGCGATGGCAACTCTTCGACTCTAGCTGGTACTTGCCAACGCATCGTAGACACAAGGGGCATTGACGAGGATCTCGTAGGCTACATCCTACTCAGTTCCACGCTCATCTCAAGTTATCCCGCCGCAAACCTCAAACAGCCGAGTTTCCTCCCCTCAACTCACACAAGAACGATCCCCCCACGCCCACAAGTAACTCGCTAACGTCCAGCCCATGGCTAAACATTTATCAGAGTATCCCACCTTAGCGCCGAGCAAGGGAGAGGGGCACCAATTTAGCACCGAGGGTCGGAACTGGGGAACGGCTTTGAAGTTGCTCCCACATAGTGACCTAACAATTCTGCCGCGGTGTGTTCGTACTACGGAGGACTTGGGGCGCGACTCAACGTGGACTGACTGACTGACTTGACTCTTCTCCAGAGAGAGCTTGACCTTGTTGGACTACAGCTGAACGGCTTTGCACGAAACATAGCATAACGACAAAGATATTCGCGCGCCTCGCCTTTAGAGTCCCAACTCGACACCGGCGCGTGCGCATGCATCCTGGGCTTTTCCCTCCTCCTCCTCCTCCTCCTCATCAACCTACCTGCGTCTGCACTGCTACAGCTAGGTAGGCTGAGGAGCCATGGCGACAGCCGGAGTGAAGCGGTCCTACGTGGCCACCGCCATGAGCGATGAGGAGGACCATCACCACCACCAACTTGAGAATCCCGCAAAGTTCATCCGCGTCGACGGTCGCAATGGCCACTCTGCGTCGCCTAGCCAGCCCCAGAGCCCGAGGACCAACAGCAGCAGCAGATATTCCATGGCTGCTTGTTCACGACCAGAGACGCCAATCACGAGACCAGCAACACCCGTGGCCCATCTTCCTGGCGAGGTTCCGCCATTCCCTGCCGATGCCTCCATTGTCCTTGCCGGCATCCGCGGCGCAGGAAAATCAACGCTCGCCATCATTGCCTCGACCGCCATGGAACGGAGGGCCGTCGACTGCGAAAAGGCCTTCCAACAAGTCACTGGCCTGACCAGTTTCGCGTACAAGAGGGCCCATGGCCCCGCTGAATGTCACCGCCGGCAGACAGATGTCCTTCGAGACCTCCTCGACCAGAACTCCAAGAGCACCTTGATTGTGTGCAGTTGGATGGAACGTGGGGTCCAGACACTCTTGAGGGAGTTTTGTCGTACACATCCCGTCGTTCACATCGTGCGAGACGTCAAGGCTATTCAAGAGCACCTAAAGATCGAGGATGAAGATAAGGCGAGAAACTTGCTGGCGGCCAGCAGCACCATTTTCCGGACATGCAGCAACCTTGAGTTCTTTAACGTCTCCGAGACGGCCGACCCATGGATCGAAACCGATGCCGCAAGAATTGAGGCTCAAGCTGGTGGTCAAAAGCCACCTGCTCCCTACCTGACTTTGAAGCGGGCCGAGAGGCATTTCTTAAAGTTCCTTAGTCTCATCATGCCCAAGGGCTCCATTCCCTTCATCGAGTCGGCTTTCCCGTTGGCTTCCATACCTACCGAGGACAGACGGTTCACTTACGCCATCTCGGTCTCTCTTTCAAGCCTGCTGAACAATGAACTCGCCATTCAAGAGCTCGAGACCGGAGCAGATGCTATTGAGATCGTCCTCGACGGAATCGCTGGTGCGCAGTCACTAGACTCTGAACGAGCCGCCGACATTGCCAGAATCATAGGATCCATAAGGAGGAGCACCGTGATACCGTTAATGTACCACGTTGTTCTTCCAGATTCTTCAGAGTCAGTGTACACCGACTACATACTACACGGCCTGCGACTCTGCCCTGAATACCTCACTGTCGATCTCCGCCTCAACGACTTTCAACTATTGCACATCATCTCTATGAAGAGGCGCTCAAAGATAATTGGACATTTAACACCTGCGGCCGACTCCCCACCATGGTCAGACCCTTTCTGGATGTCACAGTATCATAGAGCACGGCGTCTAGGATGTGATCTGGTCCGGCTTGTCAAGCCAGTGACCTCCATTAAGGATAATTTTGATATCAGCCACCTCAAGGCTCTTGTTGAGGCTTCTACCGGCCACAAGATTCCCCTCATCGCTTACAACTCTGGACCTCGTGGGAGACACTCAGCGGCTATGAACCACGTCCTGACCAGTGTTGTGCCAGAGAAGCCCGTATCATCGACTTACAACCCTAATCAGCCATGCTTGACAGCAGCTCAAGCGACGCAGGCACTCTACAACTCGTTCCTGTTCGACCCTATGAAGATCTACGTCTTTGGTGCCCACGTCTCTTACAGTTTGTCACCAGCCATGCACAATGCCGCTCTGAAGGCTTGCGGCATTCCGCACCTCTACCGACCATTCTCGACGCCTTCCCTGAACGGGCTGCGAGAGCTCATTGAGGATCCTTACTTCGCGGGTGCCAGTGTTGGCTTGCCCTTCAAAGTCGAAATCATCACCCTCACACACTCTCTAAGCCGACACGCGCAGGCGATAGGTGCAGTCAACACACTTGTTCCTGTTCGTCGACTAAATCCCGACGGCACTATTCCAGAGGACGAGAAGCTCTTCAACTGTCGTAATCGCGCCGGTCCGGTCAGGGCGCTCTACGGAGAAAACACGGACTGGATCGGCATTCGGGCTTGCATTCGCAGAGGGCTCTCTCCCGCCAATGCTGTACGAACGTCGAGCTGCGGTCTCATCATCGGAGCTGGTGGTATGGCTCGCGCGGCTACCTACAGCATGCTGCAGCTAGGAGTCAAGAATATTGTGGTCTACAACCGGACAATTACTAATGCGGAAAAGATGGTTAATCATTTCGCGCGCCTGTTGAAACGGCACGACCTACCGCTCCTCAGCGCAACTTCGGACGTGGAAACGAAATTTCACATTATCCGAAATCTGGATGAGCCATGGCCCGAAGACTTCCGACTGCCGACAATGATTGTTTCTTGCATCCCGACGCATAGCATTGGCGATGTCCCTGCACCCAACTTCGAGGCGCCACAGGCATGGCTGGGAAGTCCAACTGGCGGTTGTCTGGTTGAGCTGGGCTACAAGACACTGGATACACCGATCTTGAACCAAGCGAGAAAAGTTTCGCACCGAGGTTGGGTTACTATGGACGGTCTTGATCTGTTGCCCGAGCAGGGTTTCGCTCAGTTTGAGTTGTTTACAGGCAGACGAGCACCACGTAGGTTGATGCGAGGAGAGGTTTTCCGTGCCTATCCCGACGGGCACGATCGCTCCGCACTTGCACAGCTGCAGCCGCGCTTGAATAATATTGTCGAGCAGGAGCCATGAGATTTCTTTCCTATGGGCATGGAGTAATGATAACAGGAGACTATGATGAGAGAGCAGTGCATTCTATACTGCTAGCCAAGATACCACAGCAACGTACACGACTAATAAAATGAGTAAAAATAATTGACCCCATGTCTCACATGCTCCTCCGACTCCCGCATCCTTCCTGATTGCGAGGTTTTCTACTCGCTTTACAGGCGTAGGCTTCATGTGCTCTATTGATCGATTTCTTTCTGACCTCAGCAAAGCAAGTGGATATGTGGGATGTTGTTACCGTCGTAGTAGCCGAGATTAGGGAAATCAGTCAATCAAGTACATTGCTCCAGGTCGGCATCACCTTCAGGTTCCATTCTTGAATTCACCCAGTTCCTCCGTTAAGGCCTCTCGATTCAGGAGTGTGACGACCATCTCCCGCTGTGGTCAACACCTTCTCGGGCACCTTTGGGTTCTCGATGTCACTACCGTCTCGCGTTCCCTCAATCTCGATTCCGTCTCCCCTGGTCAAGATTGTCTGCTCAACCAAGGTCTCCTTTGCAGGTACAACCCAGCTCAGTGTGGTATACAGGAATATCGAGACGACGAATCCAAAAAGCCAATCAAAGCTGTAGAGATTCTGAGCACCCTCGGAGATCTGGACCGCAGGGTAGCCACTGATTGCCAAAGCCATCCCGGGCAAGTTGGGGGCAACAGGCACAATGAAAGCAACAAATGCCCTCCAGTTACAGCCTGCGATGTACCTATAGCGACCATGAGGGTCGTATAAGTCTAGAAAGAAAACGGGGTGTTAGTATAAGGTGGTCAAGATAAGGAATCGTCACTGGACATACCGGGCAGATCGTATCGTTGTTTTTTAACGAGCCAGAAGTCAGCAGCCATGATACCACTCAGGGGAGCGAGGAAGACAGCGTATGCCCCCATGAAGTTCAAGAACGTAGCGGCGCTGGCAAGAATCTTCCACGGGACAATAACCCAGGCACCTATCACAGCAGCGACTATACTGCCCCTTCTAATGTTGATGTAGCGCGGGAACATGACAGTCAGATCGTTGGCTGCGCTGATGCTGTTTGCCGTGACGTTGGTGCCGATCGTTGCAATAAGCCATGCCAGAGCCCCGAAGAAGGCAGCACAGCGTCCTCCTGAGCCATTTCCCAACCAAAGACTGACTATATCGAGCGGGTTCCAAAGGTAATCACCGTCTCCCTGGAAGACTTTCGTGGCCGAAGTGGTAATAATACCCATGGTTCCACACAAGGTGAAAACGATAGGGACAAATATGAGCTGGACGTTTTGAGCGTTCCTGGACTTGCTATAGCGCAAGAAGTCCGGAATATTGATTGCCATCGTGCTCCACTGTCCCGAGACCGACGACATGCAGCTCAGCCAAAGCCAGGCATACTTGGAAGTCCCTGGAGAGAACTCAGGTTGCAACCTGAAGATATCACCCCCGCCACCGGCCTGTTTGACAGCCCATCCCAAGGTCCCTAAAACCACAGCTGGAGTAGCAAGTAACTTGACGTAGAAGAGCGGTCGAAGTTTAGTGGGGTGAATGAGTAACAACGGCAGTTGAATGATCCAGAAGAGGAAGAATCTTGGTCACTTGTCAGTACTCTGATATACAACCATTGCCTCCATGAACAGACTCACGAGCACATTCCCATGGAGGTGATGCCCGCCGATTCGGGTAGGGCATTCGGAATCCGTCCGTAAGAGGGAGCCCACGCACTCAGCATGATCGTCACACATACACTCCCGTTGACGCACTATCATTGAAGACTGATGTTAGCATTGGAGTCAGTTGAAGTGATGCGTACGAGTCGATACCTGTACACCCAGCCAGAACATAGCAAGGATGGCTCTGCTGACAATGGCAAAGTATCTGTGATGAGAGTCAGCTTCTATTCCAAGCGCTAAGTATACTACATGACCACTCAAGTATACTTCAACCAAAAGTACATACCTCAAGTAGAACCCAAAGCTACCCGTAGCAATGACACTGAAGGGGACATGTAGACGACTTCCTATGGCTCCATTGAGGACCATTGCTATTGCGATACACGTTGTTCCGACGAACATGATGGGAATCGCCTCTCGCCAGCTGAGTCCGACAGCAAGTATAGATCCGGCGGTCTGTAGAGTTGAGAGGTTCATAAGGTCGGTACTCCAGTACGCCAGGATAGTCCACAACGACCAAGTCCGCATTGGCACCGGCACGGGGTCCATGTCCGGGTTGGTTCGTACGCCTTCTGGCGCAATGGCGCTGGGGTGCTTGGGAAGCTCCCATGCCTCCATCGACGTAAATCGCCGCCTCGCTTCCTGCATATTTATGCCCTTCATCCTGTCGTTGAAGCTGTCCGAGTCCTCACGCAGACCAAAATTACCGTCGCCCTCGCACTCCTAGATTGAAGTTGTGGTCAAAAACGGCCTTCCGAGAAAATTGATGTGTGCCAACAACCTTGTGGGTGCACAATTGCAGCAGACCAAGCCACGCCGAGGAGGAGTGAGACATGGCCACACCTATATAGTCCGAAAGCATCCAGCTTTATGCAAAGCAACCCGTCTACGGATGTGACCTTTCGACCTCTATACGACCTACATTTGCGGGATTCGCTCCGGCCAGCTCCGTATCCTGCAGCCCAAAGAAAACAAGGCCATGTCGCCAATGATTACTTGGTCGGGGTTGACTGTTCAGCCATGCTCTCAAACGATTATCCTGGGCAAGCAAGTCGACCAAGTAAGCCTGATGGCCTGGTCTTTGGGGAAAGACAGATAACGAGGCGACATGGAGGGATGCCAGGCACTCGATCAACAGCGCAGGGGGTAGACGCACCAGAGTGGGATTCGTGTGACCAATTGCCGTCGGCCTTCTTATCAACCCTCGATGGTACTATTCCGCCTGTGCAAAAGAAGACCAATTGACAACCGAAACCATCTAGCGTGGCGTTGTTGAGGCGACAATGCAGCATTCGCATGAGACGTCAGGTATCCGAAGCGTAGCTTTCTGTGGCGTCAAATCGGTTATCACTTATCTACCTTGATGATCTGCTTTATGACACTGAAGTCTTTAAAGCGCGATCTTCTCGCCCATACTTACTGTCAGATGTTAGTAGTCAGATATAATGCCACCGGATGCTCCAAGCAAGGGGCACAGGAAAGTCTCGTTGCGGTAAGATACGTGGCTTGCACAACAGTGGCTCAGAGTGAATTCGAGACAGTGAGGGCGGGTATTCAAACTTCGTACATGATCAACAACACATTCAAATACACGAAACCCTCAGCTTTTAATGCAAAATCGCACAACCATCCACGCCATTGAAATCAACACAGCTTTCGACTTCAAGACAGCTTTTCATCACGCTTGCCAGTGGTGTTATGCCCAACGGGCTGAATGTCCTCTGAATCAGCTCCCCGCGCACTCTCCCCACCATTAACGTCCTTTGGAGTAACGATACCAGTGGTGGGGATGACATCATGGCCCTCTGTGTCCTCAATCTCCTCGTCGAGCACAAAGTTGAGGAACATGCAGACGAAGGCTGTGATAGCGAAGCCCGTCTCCATGATGAGTACGATGGCGTCGAGGAACCCCCTTAGGCCGCGGTTGTCACCTGCATACGTAAAGACGTTGTCAAAATACGTAGGAACGAGAGTGGCGCCATAGCCGAGTGTGAGACCAGCGGTCAGGATGAAGCGGTTTCGTCGGTTGAAAGGCACACCCTTTGTGATGATGGCCATACCGGAGACGGCGACAGCCGTGAAGAGGAACGAGGTCATACCTCCAAGCACGGAGGAGGGGATGGCGACAAGCGATGCGGCGAATTTGGCAAAGATGCCCATAATGATGAGGAAGAAGCAACTAGACAAGTGTTAGCCGGGAAGATCTTGAGAACTGGAAACAGAAAATATACCAGCAGTAGCCGGCGCTGCGGTTAGCACAGCGGGTGAGAGCGATGACTCCGTTGTTTTGAGCAAACTTTCTTCAATCAGTTCCTAAGTTGTTCAGAGCTGGGCAGACTCCATCAGCTTACAGTTGTCATAGGTGTGATGGTCATTAGGGCCGCAAGAACGCCGTTGATACCATCAGCGAGGACGCCTCCCTGGATACGGGACTCGAAAAGACGGCCCTCAACCTCAAGGCGAGAGACATCACAAGTAGCAGTAATGTCACCAATGGCCTCGGTGGCGCAGATGATATAGACGGCTAACAGAGGCCTGTTGACATGTTTAGCTTCGGTTTTCACATGCTCGCCTATGACTCGAAGTTTGAGGCTTACAAGATGAGCGGCCCGTAAAGGGTGAGTTTAAAGGTATGCACCCAGATGAAAGAGGCGGCAGGGGCACTGTCGATTCCGGAGCGGTCAAAGTAACCAGTCGCAGCGGCGATGATGCATCCTAGGAGCAGGTCAGTAACAGAGCATATGGGCATGGCGAAAGACGCAGGATTGCTCCTCACCAACAAGGAGACCAATAACAACGGATGTCGACTTCATGATGGGCGCGCCAAATCGCTCGCAGAGAATGATGGTCACGAAGACGGAGAAACCCAAGCCCAAGTACTCGGCGGAGCCCCAAGGGAGGGCATGAGGCGCGGAAATGTTGGGGCACCGGGCGAAGAAGTCGGAAGTCGGGTTGGCACAAGGGCCGGAGCCGCCCATCCAGTTCTGGAAACCAGTCTCGATCAAGTGGATGCCAATGAGCATGACTGAGCACACGTCAGACGCCGTCTCTCACGGGTTTTCACGTTTCGGGGGCTTACCTGTCGGGCCAGTCACGATGGGCGGGAAGATGCGAAGCATCACCTTTGGGGGCATAAAGGAGATGGCAATCTCAATCAGAGCGCAAAGGGCACTAGAGCCGATGATGGCTTCACTCTGTCAGTTGAACAAGCATTGCTTGAAGGTTTAAGGGTAAGACTCACCGCCGTATCCGTCAGGGCACGGGAGCTTGTTTCCCTCCCCATCCATCGGACAGAATCCATTGGCATACATTTGGGAGAGGGCTCCCTGAGCGACCGGGATAATGGCAAAGGAGATACCGACTACAGAGATCAAGCCAGTTCCAATGTAATAGCTACATGGAGATGTAAGTTGGAATGTCTCACAGTAGGGATGCATTTCTTCTTCTTACGGAGTCTTCAGAATATGGAATCTGGTGATTTGGATCATGGACAACAAGCCGGAGACAATCAAAGCTGTGGAGACAAGATATTGTTGCATCTCCCCAGTGAGATTAGCACCTGCAGCGCCGCTCAGCAGGATAGGCGGCGTGATGATGCCAGCCAACATGGCAAGGGCGTGCTGGAATCCTAGCAACAGGGCCAAGAGCGTAGGCATCCGGTCGTTCAAGCCAAAGAAGGGAGCGGCTTTGCGACTCTTCCTCATAAACGGCAAGTTCGGGGTGAAGAGGAAAGCATAGTCGTAGTCGCCGATCAGGCCCTCCTTGGTGAAGAATCTGTTCTTGGTGCTGCGAAGGCGGTCTCCCATTGTCCGCTTGGGAGCTGTCCCAGGGACGATTTGGCTTGGGCCCTGATCTTCATCCATGATGTCGCCGACGTTTTGAGTCGTGCAATCGGCACTTGGTGCTAGCGGTGACTGTAATTAACCAAGACCACGCCGACTTTGCGATTCGAAGAGGAGTCAGACTCGTCGATGATGCAGACAAAACAAGACAAGACAAGACAAGGTAAGGCAAAAGAATCTGACCCGACGGTATCCACGGAATCACCATCCAGAGGCAGGGTTGTGGATCTCTCTTTATATATCAATCTGACTCGATCATTGTTTGCATGGGTGAGATCCTTTTAGTTGATGGTATCGAGCAATTAGCTTCAGCCGCTATCAGTGGGATAAGCGGCTCGGAACGATGTGAATGGCTAGCGATAGTAAAAAAAATGTGTATCCCCCAGAGGAGCGGGCCCGGTTCTGGAGTAGGGTGCCACGGGTGTGTAGCTGCGTAGCTGAGAGACTCGAGAGTGTGCAGTGCCCGGTCGGGGTGCCGGGCGCGCAGAAGATTGACGGTCGAGTCCAGGAATCCAGAGTAGCACCGGCTGTCTTAGGACGTGGGTTGCCAGTAACAAGGGGTGGTGAGAGAGAAAGAGAGTCTGAAGATACATTACTTTGCTACTGAACTCACAGCTCGTCATCATGTAGTTGGCATGTCAAGTCTCGAGAAGCAGAGAGAGGAAACAACTAGGTAGAACGCAACTTGGTATCTTGCAAGTGACATGTTTGTTCCGTCACACCTGATACAGCGACCCAACAGCAGCAATGGCGCTACTGCAGAGGATCCGGAGCACCCATCAGAACCAACGTCGACATCTTCTTTGGGAGGGGGGGGGGGTGAGAGGGCCTGAGTGTGGGGGAACTCCCCGGCATCGCTCCCGCGTGGCACACCAGGAGAATCCCGCCTTCATCCTCTGAGTGCTCGTTCGGGCACGTCCTACATGGGCCCGGGGAGATCAAGCTACAGAGTAATAGAGAGATGCGGCGAGCTGCGAAGTTCGAAGTGCGACATGCGGCGCCAAAGAGCGGGATGATGGGTCAACTGCCAGCGGCTCGCCTTGTGTGATCTCCGCGGGGGTCCCGACTCTCACGGCTCTCAGCATAGTTGTCTTGTCAGTGTCTCATTAATTATCCATTTTTTTCTCGGCGGCTGATGATCTCTGTAGGTTCCATCCTGCCGCGAACTTCCCCGACGTAATGCCATGATCGCTGCTCGCCGCCGGCCAGATCGAGTTGCCGTTTCTACGGCTCATCCTTCTTGACTCCAAACGGTGGCGGAACAACCACGATCGTGTGGTGCTGTAGAGAAATGCATCATGCCATTGAGAAATTGGCAACTTGGGTGTACCTTGATGACAGTCGTTCGTGGGTAAAATTGGGAATGGTTCGTGCGCGAGTAATGGTCTCCCCCCTGGTTTATGGATAGTGTCAGCTCAACACCTTTGACTCTGACTCTTCAACACGTCAAGAAGCACACGATGCTGCTTTGCCTCAGCTTCAGATACATCGTCTGATGCCTCTTACCCAGGCTTGACCTCTGCCCACCGAAAGGTTGTGGGCAGACATTCTTTTACGCGACACACCTTCTAACGGATGCCAATCCAGAGCCCCTCTCCCCCCAAAGAGCCCCAAAGAAGCAAACCAACTGCTTAGATCCGGACTGGCGTGAAGATAAGAGCTGACCAGGCCACCCAGGCACCCCAGAGAAGCGCACACCAAGTCTCCGTAGAGATAAGAAAGCACCCCAATCGAGTCAAGGAGGGAATCCCGGGAGATAGAGGCGTCGACACCCGCGACACAGCGCCTATCTCATTGGCTTAGTCTGCTGCCGAGACTCGGAGATGCAGCTCTTCGGCAGGGCTGGGCGGGATGAAGAATTGCAATAGACGCGTCGCTCTCTGCTAGAAACAGCAAAGACACCAGAGAGCTTCTGTCTGCCATCGGCGGGCTCCGACAGCAAGGGAGAACCCCCATAAAGGGTCTCGCCGAAGAGACCTTAGGAAGCTCACCAGTGAGTCTGAGGTTATCTCCGGTTCGGAAAGCTGAACCATCACTAATTCCCGGCTCTCCTTATCCATGACTTATCCGACTTTACTCAAATGTCGCCCTTGATAACAAAAAAACCTAATTTTGTTTGTTTAATTCAAGTAAGCCCAAAGGATAATGAGCTATCAAAGTGTTTCAGACATCTGAATGGAAAGGCCACTCTCGCAAACGCGCGTGGGGCTATCCAATACTAGTCGTTGACGAAAAGTAGAGATGGTCTCCCGGCTGACGAAAGCTGGAGCACGCCCTCCGCCTGATCATCTCTCTATGACTTGGCGAATATCCTCTTCCAGATTTCCCTCATCTTATTGTCCGACTAGAAACACGCAGGCGCATCGTTCGCTTCATTATCGCCGCCGACGCCGTAACACCAAAAGAACTAGATCACGATCTAAAGATGCCGCGATAAAAACTACTTAACTTAGGCAGCTTCAACCCAGTCGTACATACACAGCTCAACCGCATTATCCTTTGATCGAAATTTCTTCCAGCAGCTGTCATCGATAGTCGTCTCTCATCCCACGAACCACGTCCTGCTGCGATTCGAATCGCACCCGATGATGTTCGTTCAACTGCTGCCGGCCAGATTCCCGGACAAACCCCAGCAGCCCCTTGTGTTTATCCTTGAGACACTTGCTCAGTTCGGCTTCTGTTTTCGCGCTGCACTGGCATATGTTCGGTGTGCCTCCAAACTTTGCCCTATCTTGGGAAGTCGGGAACATGATGCTGATGCGTCGGACGTCCTTCCAGACAGCAGCAGCATAGTCCTTCTCCCCTCGCCGCCCCAGTGCCAACTTGGCCAGATTCCAGTCCATGTCGTCGTCTCGGCTTTCGTATCTTCGCACTGATAGCTCGGTGTTGCCTCGGTTCTGCTCAATGGCAGCAATCTGACATGATGATCCGTCTTTTCCTGACCGGCGGCAGTTGCACCGGTCTGGGTTGACATCGGTGTCTTCGTCAATGTCAATGGTTACCAATGCTCGCTTTCCTGTCTGCATATTCTGCGTGAACAGCACCAGCATTGGCTTGGGAGGGCGCCTGTGGACAGTCCCAGTCGTGTGCCCCCCTATCGTTACAGTCACGGTGTGCGCGTCGCTTCCGCTAGAACTATGGTTCGATGGTGATGTCGTCGCCGAGTAGTTGCTTGAAACGCTGAAGGTCCGGTCAGGTCGGCTGTAGACTGTTGATACGGATGGTGTCCTTGACTGCCATGAACCCGGAAGCAGGGATGAAGACCGAGGGCTCGCAGGTGATGTCGATAACGTTGCCTGCCGATTCGCATTGGGTGGCGATGCTGTTGTTATTTGTGTGCTACCCGATCCTACTGGCCGTCTCGGTATCATCATGGGAGCCCGAACTCCAAATGGGCCGGCGATTGTTGGCGGTGATGGCATCGAACGACTCCGTGATGCGCCTACGGCCGGTGGACCGCTGTTACCCCACATAGACACAGTCTCGGTAGGACTGGTGGTGAATGGGTTTGCGGTGTTCCATACGCTGCGGAGGGTACTCTGTCTTGATGTGCTAGATGGAGAAAACACCCCTGACTGGGATGGTGACGTGCTCTGCTCGAGCGTTGCCTCGTTATTCGTAACGAGCTGTCCATCGAGTTGCTTTGGAACCCACAACTGTACACATGCTCCCTCGACAATCGGATCTCCTCTTCCAGACACAACAAAGCTAACCATAGCCTTGTACCTATCGGTGTTGTTAGCTGTTGGCATCCTTCAGTGTGTGGGTCTATGATACTGACTGGCTATAACTATCAAACGCCTTGAAACCAGTCACAGCTTGTTGGAACTTGGCAGCATCTTTCAACTGCGTGAAAGCCAGCTTGGCAATCCGTTCATCCTTGCGCAAGATCATGTCCCATGCGCCGAAAGAGTTAGATGGCACTGCATAAAGAGGATTTAGTATGACGGTCGTGATGTCGAAATCGATGGTCTCGGCTATTCATTGTCAACAACTCGAGGATGCTATCTGGCTAGAGCATCCATACCTTGACGACGTGCAGTCCTGCTCGATCCCCCTAATTCAACGCCCGAAATGTTTATCCTGAAGCGTTTGCCATCAGCGCCCATTCGGCGAAGCAGCTGAAGCTTCCTCTCAACGTTGGAAGTGGCGCCCTGTAATGGTCTGACGCGAAACTGATATTAGTTACCGCCCACATTATGTCAAGGCCTGGTCTAAGGACAGAACTTACGCATCCATGACCTCTTCCATGAGAGCATCCCTCGTCACCACGTCCACAAGCTGAGCAAGCTCTTTTTCAGGCCATATGTCAAACATCTCAGGTATTAAACCTGCTAGACTTGGTGCCATGAGCTCTTGCTTAAATCGATCGCATTGCGATGCAAGACCCTAGCACAGGTCAGTACTATTCAAGGTAGCATGAGATTGAAGGCTCGACTTACGTCTTCCAGCTCCTGGATGTAGGAGGGCCAATGGGATAAGGTCCGGCCCTGCTGAGTGAGTTCGTTCGAACGACGAATCCGTCTCATCAGCCAGACACACTTCAAAAGGCTGATATATTGCCCTAACTCGGGAACCTTATTCTCCACCAGGATACCGGCAGTAAACCCGATGGTGGACTTGTGGTAATGAATAACGAAAGCATCTGCAATCTCCTGGAGACTTGGTTCAAAAGCGTCATCCGGTCTGTCAGCCGCCCACGCTCGCAGAAATCCATCCTCGATATCTGGAGGCACATCAAAGTGAAGAGATTCCCGGTGAACCTGTTGAGCGAGGGCCTGTTCCATATCAGGCACGAGAATTCCCATGAAGCGACGTAAGTCAAGGTGCATAGCATTCATACGACCGGCGAGGTCTTCATGGATCCGACAAAGAAGGTCGCTGGCTCTGTTAGTGCTCTGAAACGGATGGGATCAGGTAGAACTGACATTTCAAAAGGCTTCAGCACATGAAGAACCTTGGAACTATGTAAGGCTATGCGCGCTCGCAGACGATCTGCCGCCGGCGCCACGAGAACATTCCATTCGATATTTCTTACTGGGCCGCTGCTGAGGCGGTAGCGATGGTTGTTCTCTATCAGAGTGCAGCATTCTGTCAATGTCTCGTGATAGTCGCCTATGATCTCGTTGAGTGACGACCGATCCCAACGCAATGGCTCAAGCTTGAACGCTGTTTCCTGGTGAAATGACTGGCCGGCTTTGTCTACCACGCGGCCGAGGATGTCGAGGTTCTCGGCCAATCCCCTAACATCGCGACCGAACTCTGCGTATTGTCGGGCTGCGATCACCGTAAGTCAGTGCCGACTTCTGTATTTTTAGGGTTTTTTGAGTTGAGCTATGGCTTGTGTTTGAAGGGCGCCAACGATCTCCAGAGAAATACCAGATACATAAGATGTTCTCAAATAGAGCTCTACATGTTGTGGATGGCATGGCGATGAGAGTGGCAGCCCTAGAGAGTTATATTCATTGCGCCGAGGAACTCACTGGCGTTGAAGTCATTATCCCAACCGAACTTGTACACGTCCCACGCGAGCTTGCTGAAGTTGATGACATCTCCCAACTGGATTGGCCCTGCCATTGGGTAACGAGGCAAGGGGCAGGTAGTTCTTTTGTGAAATGCGCCTTATAAGATGATTGGCATTGAAAGGGCGATGGTGTCAATACGTGCGAGGAAGACGACTAATGGAAATTCCCCAAACCGGGCTTCACCAAGAGGGCTGAGATGCGAAGCAGATGAGGGGAACGAAGGCAGATTTGAAGTAAAGCCCAACCGCAGGGTGGGAGCACACGACAGAGTAACCTTAGACGCCACCGAGCTGCAGGCATGTCACAGAGATGAGAGCGAGCCGCCCCAAGGAACGCAGGGGTGGGCAGTAGGACAAGGAACGAGCATATGGAATAAGCACAAGTGGAAGCAGCGACAACCCTCCAGCCGGACAGCGAAAGAGGCACGGGAGGCGGGCGTGGAAGAAGATAGTGAGGCTAGTAGCGACGACATGGGCATATCTGTGTTTGCTGCCTCGGACCAACCCGAGTCTGTATTCGGCAGCCCAGACAGCTCTACCTAAATCGACACCGAGAGAAAGAAAGGATGGAGCGGGCATCCATGCAGGCAGCAGGGGAGAATGACCTCCTCTGACCTACTCGTGTGGCTCTCTCAAATAGTCTTGCTTGGCCTACAAGTCGGCTGTCTCTCGTCCTCGAAGTGTGACTGCGCGCGTCGACCGTGGCAGTACCGAGCAGCCGAGCACAAACCTGGGCTGTCGTCTCCTAGCAGCCATCTCTACCTAGTCAAGCGATAGCAGCTCGAGTCGAGTTTACTCCGTAGTGAGTGAAAGAGACTCCAGGATGGCGTGGAAGCCATATACGTCTCACCTCCTACGCATCCATTAAGAGCAAGCCCACCCTGTTCTCATGCGCGGATTTCCTCCGCGCATGGAAACCGGGGGGTCTTATTCAGAAAGGGAGGGAAAGAAAAGGCTGTCACGCGGTCTCAGTTACCCGAGACACCCCTACGATGATATCCAATCCCGTCAATCAGGGCTGGACCCTCCAGCTGCTGGGTGGTATGCATGTCTGCGGCGGAAGTGGAAGATTGCGAGATAAGCTATTGAACTGTGCGGTCGTGCCACTCACATCTCGAAGTATTTAAGATGAACTAATCGGACAGAAGCCTATCCTTGATAAAGTCATCAACCCCGCAAACTTGGGGGTCTTCACAGTCGTCTGCTCCCCCCTTGGTGATGAACCATTTAGTCAGTTCCGGACACTCTTGATCGTGAGTTGCTGGAGGCTTCACTGCCAAGCTTGGATATTGAAATGTCTTATTGCACTATACTTGCCGTCATGCCCAGATGTAAATGGAAGCAATCTGAACTTGTTGAGCGAGTATCAGTTAGGACTAGTGTTTGGGTATGCTTAAGAGAATACCGGGCGAGGCTTTAAGTGAATACGCTTATATACCCTTGACTAATAACGATGATCAGCACTCAGCCCATGCGTGCAATGCATGTGGCGGTGGCAGTGAGCTATACAGATTGACGGCTTCGAGGTAGGTAGTATAACTTCCCGACGTGCCAACCTCGGTGTAAGACTCAGAAGGGGGTGTCACCTTGAGTTTTCCCGGGACTCTTCCCATTCGTGCTCGCTTCGCTAGACCTATCATCGCTCGAGTACTGAGACTAAATCACCCACTAGATCGGGCACAACTTGGCAGCTGTGTAGTCGCCAGAGTCTTGGTAATAAGGTAAGACGTCGTTGAGACCTCTTGTGTCTAAGTTAGCAAGATGCGCGCAAGGAAAGACCTCAGGTATGCCTTGCGAGGCATATTTCTGGACGAGGCTGTCGTGGCACGAGTGACTCGACCAGCCCCCGTCCTAGGATGTGGCTGCCTCGGCATGCATGCGAGCCGCTATCAACCCATGGCCAAGTCTGCCTGTTTGTCTTTCTGTGGTGCGCGCCCCAGATACGTGCTGTTTCTAGATTACGCCCGACATGTATGCCAGCAGCTCGTCACACACACGCACCTAAGTCGAGCCGAGAGAAGTGTGCCATACATAATGTGAAGACACCCATGGCGGGCCTACCTGTCATGTATCTTGTGAAAGCGAGCGATACGAACATTGCGTTGATCTCCTGCTACGGAGCGACCGCAAGGCTTGGACTCCAAACTTGCATTCTTTTCAAATCAACACGGTTTCGACAATGAACGACTTTCCCAACTCCATTGGTTTCTACCAAGAGCCACGGGGTGCTGAAGAGGCTTCAGTCCACAGTGATATTGACGAGGTGATTGACCCCATCAGTGACGGCAATGGCATCGTCACGCATGCTCCAAAGGAGGGCTTCCGACTAGGATACTTCGACGTAGCCTGTCTAGTCATCAACCGTATGATTGGTGAGTAGTTTGATTCTTTACCTATAGATGTAAGGGTTTCTCAAAACCGATATGATTGATTCACTCCGGCCCTTGGCCCTCTCAAGCGGCGCATGCGTTGATGTTTCTGTACATGTGGGAAATTCTGCTCACTGTGCTCCCCCCTTTCCCTCATTGTTTTCACGGTTTCTTGTCTTCATTACCAGAAACACCATGAGGAGTTAATCATTGTAAACAACAACTCGTCTTCAACTTACTTTCCAGAGCAATGGAGCGCTAAGTTAGATGGTTAATCTAGGAACTGGTATCTTCATGTCCCCACAAAGAGTAATGCGAGGCACACGAAGTGTTGGTGCAACGCTACTCTTCTGGTTGGCCGGGATAATCTATTGTCTTTGTGGAACTCATGTGTACATTGAGTATGGCTTGAACGTGCCCAGATATCTGATCAATGGGCACGATCACAGCGTCCCGCGAAGCGGTGGTGACCTCGTCTACTTACAATACGTTTTCCGCAAGCCAGCCTACCGGAAGAACACTTTGCTCTTGTCGACTTGTATATTTGGCATCAGCTTTATCATTTTGGGTAACATGGCGGGCAACAGCATTCACTTTGCCATGCGACTTCTCGAAGCCGCCGGCATATCGGAGCCAGGAAACGGCCTTGTTCGCGGTATCGCCCTTGCCGTAGCTACATTCTCTTGTGGAATTCATGCTTTCTCTAGACGCGGGGGAATCTTGCTCAACAATATCCTCGCAGTCGTCAAAATCATGATCATGCTTCTCATCATTGTAGCGACGATTGTCGTTGGTGCAGGAGGATTCCCAGGTGCCAAGAACGTCTTTGGTGAAAACACTTCACCCAAGGATTCTTTCAAAAACGCGTCAAACGACGCCAACAGCTACGCTCAAGCGTTTCTCGCCATCATATTCAGCTTCTCCGGCTTCGAGCAGCCCAACTATGTCCTTGGGGAGATTAGTAGGCCGAAGAAGAAGTTTCCTATCGCCATGGGTGCCGGTGTTGGCACCGTTGTGACGCTTTACCTTGCAGTGAATATTTGCTATGTGGGTTCCTTTGCTCGGCTCTTGGCTCCATCCTACAGTCGGGATCGGAAGCGGGGAAGAAGGTTTTGCTGACTTCGAGATAGATGGTCGTTGTCCCAAAAGAGGACCAAATCAACGAAAATGTTGCACAAAAGTTCTTCGAACTAACATTTGGGACACTTGGCTCAGCTAGCGATACCGGGGCCCGGATCTTCAACGCCTTTCTTGCCATCTCGTCCTTGGGTAACATCATCGTCATGGTCAGTTAATTGTCTCCCTGAGCATCCACGCCGTGTACGTCCGCTAATATGACGTTTCAACAGACATACACAGCCGCCAGAGTTAAACAGGAGATTGCGAAAGAAGTGAGTAAAGCCTCGATGTTAGATGTACGAGACCAAAACTCACAACGACCAGGGAATGCTTCCGTGGCCCAAGTTCTTTGCACAAAACACGGATATGAGTATCGGTCGTGTACTGCGCTGGTTCCAGAGGAAGGGATGGTTCTCATCGGTTCTTCGACTGAAGTGGCTTTCGCCAGAGCATCACAGCGAGAAAACCCCCGTCGGAGCCTTGCTTCTCCATTTCGTCAGCTGTACTATACTGATATTCGCGACCTACAATATGAGACCGAAAGATGCCTACACCCTGCTTACATCCCTGAGCGCCTATGTCATTAATGCCTTCATCGGGACATTCTTGGGGCTGGGCATTCTCATCTTGCGGTTCCGCGGACCTCCGACTACCCTTAGCGACGACGACGCTTCGACATTTGGGAAAGACCCGCCGCCGTTGCCGTGTACTTGGGCCGAGATGACTGGAAAGCGTTTCCGTCCCTTTCTGTCCGTCTTTTGCGCATTCGTATACATGTGCGGTGGGCTTTACCCGGTGATCACCAACTGGGTTCCTCCTTCGAAGTACCTATCTACGCAGCTGAATCCCTGGTGGGTGATTCCCACGGTCTCATGGATCATCATCGGTCTAGGTGTTGCTTGGTTCATCGGCTTTGTTCTTGTCGCTCGTTATATCGAGAGGAAGGACCATAGAGTATTTGTGGTGGAGAAGAAGCCGGAATTCGAGCAGGCAGATAGAAGCGGCCGGGGCTCGACGGAAATTGGGCCCGATCTCATACAGGTCCACGAGACTGTCTATCTTAGCTGGGTTGGTAGGGAAGCGCTTCGTGCCCGGCGTCCGGTGTTTGACGACTCCAGACAAACTAATGCCGACATGAGGGAAACACCAGTGTCCCCTTTCGCCGGTACTGACTTTGCTGCATTCATGCAGCAATCGCCAGGAAGAGAAGGGCATTGGTGATGGCGTAGACAGGGTGGTGTTTGGTATCCTGGTCTGAGAGGAAGACCGAGGAAGAAAAGGGAACGGAGGTTTTGTTGGGTTCATACTAATGATAGACGGTATGTCTACGTAGCATCAAATTACCCAGGTCTTTTGATTAACGATCGTTGTGTCTACGCTTTGAATCTGCAAGCAGTGACTCTATATTGTAGCAGGCCTTCATCTATAAATAGCTTCGCGCCAGCTCCTCTAGGCTCTGTTGCTTCTCGGAGAAGATATTGATGGCCTGGATAAGCTTCTCCTCATACCTGCCGTTGCCGCTACGAGTAAAAGCAAACCGCCACTCGCTCTCGTCTATCAAGGCAGCCTGGAAGTCCTTGATCCAGCGCTCGTCTGGCCCGTCTGCGAAATAGCCACCGACCTTCTCCGTCCAAGTTGAGGACGGCGCTGCCGCAAGAGCCCGGAGGAGCGGCGGCGAGACGGTGACGTGCTGAATGCCGGCCAACTGCATCACCTCAGGAACGGTGGTCAGACTAGCTGCCAGGACCTGGGTCTTGGCCTTTGTCTCGACATAGTAAGCCTGCGCCTGTCTGCAGAAGTTGAAAGCCTTGTTCTCGTCCACATAACTAAGGGCGCCCAAGGGTCAGTCATTCGATCCTGCTCAGGTCGCCGTGCCTAAGGCCGTATTTGAGATGGTTCTTACCCTGGGACGAAGTGAACCTTTAGTTCGTTCACATACGGCGCAATGTAGGTGCAGCCGGCATGGGCAGCCAGGGCCGCTTGCTCCATGCAAAACATGGTCGTCGCCAATGTTGCAATTCCCTTATTCTCGAGGATCCTGCAAGCAGCAATGCCCTCGTAGGTGGACGGAATCTTGATACAGACACGGTTCACGTCGAATGTGGGCTCCACCTTCTTGAAGGTCTCAACAATTCCTAGGAAGCAGGGCAGCGCGGTTAGCTCTGATCGTTGCAGGCCTATATGGCAACATACTTTCGGCATTCTTGACAGTTTTCTCGACCGAATAGGACCAGTCTGTGTTGGTCTGAATGTGGAAGTATCCTGTCAAATACGGGATGAACTTGAGTGATAGTCTGACCATCTACAAATATGTCAGCGATGGTGGATGCCGTTATCAAGAGCTTCGCCGAACCAAGGTACCATGATCTCGACTGCGAGAAGAATCGGGTCAATGTCTGGCCAGGCCGCGTGAGCCCAGTCCTGGGCATCCTGTACGGAGTCCCGGATGAGTTGCTCGTGGTATAGCTTGCCATCTGCGGTGGTCTTGGTGAGCTCGCCATAGGCGATTGCCTGGTTGGAGGTGTGATCGACAAAGGGACCCAGCTCTTTGGCAACTAAAGCAAGGTCAGAACCGAGCACATTGGGGTTGTCATGATGGAAGGTTCTCGCCTTCAACGTCAAGAGTGTCACAGTCGACTCGGCTCACGGACCTCAGCGTGTCTAACAGGGAGTTAGATTGTGCCATGACGGGTCGTAATAGCTGCGTGTGGGCAATATCAATGCAAGGCAATGTACGGCGGTAATGCAAAGGCAGCAAATCGGAGGAAGCTATCAAAGCTGGAAGATAATGTAGGATGTCGACTTGCTTTAACGCGAGGCAGTCAGCTGGCCCGAAAGGATGTGTTCCCAAAGAGACGAAGTGTTGAGAAGGAATCGTGGGGGAAGCAGAAGGTGTGTTGAGACTTATTCAGTCACGGCGAGATCTCTCTTCTCCCGCCGGCTTCAGCTACGGACGGGAACCACTTGCGTTGGAGGCTAGAACACGCGGAAGAGTGCCTTGAGGTGGGAGGGTCTAGGTATTGGTCTCTCTTAGCTAAGGTAAGAGGAGTTCGGAGGAAGACCGGACACCCCGCATTGCTCTACCCGCGGTGTTGCGGGAGTGAGGAGCTTCAGTATGGTCCACGAAGCTCGAACCCCGAACAAGGGGCCGCGGGCAGTGTACATGCCAGTAGAAGAGATCGTGAGGAAGCGTTCCGTATACCGCTCCTGATCTCCTGATCTCCTGATCTCCTGATCTCCTGATCTCCTGACCTCATGATACGGGGAAGCGCAAGCGAGCCTGAAACACGTCTCCCTGTGTGGCCACCAGAAGTTTGCAGATAGCTATCGGCTTGGCTGTACCTTAAGAGCAGAAGAAGCGAGCTTTCTTCCTGCGTAAACCGGAAGGAAAACGTACCAAGCAAAGGAGTGTGTCACTGTCAAGTACCTAGGGTAACCAACTACCTTAATTACTCCCAGCTTGACGATGTAAGAGGGGAAACGTGGGGTTCCCCACAAGGTTTCCGCGAGTCGTCTGCGTTGCTGCTGGCTGCATCTACTGCCAGGTGTACAGACAAAATAGCTTGCAGGTGTTGCTTTAGGAAACCCGAAGCGCCATGTGCGAAGACATAGCTACACCCCGACAGCTTACTGTCACCATAGGAGACTGGCTACAATCATTTTTTGATCCTCATATTCTATACGTCAAGACGTTCCAATATTGCCTGCGATCCTTTACTCTGTCGCATAATAGAGCGTTCACGGGTCTACGCGCATTTAAGAAGCAACCTTTACGAATGACTCGATTGTTACACTATTGTACAGCCTGGCAAAGTCTCTTTGCCGCCGACTGTCCTTGGCAGAATGGCAGTCGACTAGCTCTACGCCGCCCCCATTCTATTCTCTAAACACCGTTATGGTCTCAAACCCAGAGTCACAAATACTGGTGGTTCGCTTGCGAGAATGGCTACTCCTCGTCATCTTCCTCCTCATTGTCCGTGAAGTATTCAAACTCTCGTGGGACGTCCGCCTCTTCATCTCCCTCGCCGTCCTCGTCCACTGCCGTGAGCACTCCTGCTGCTGCAGCCGCACCTCCTTCATCAGTCGCGCCTACGAGGTCACCTCTTCTTTGCCGACCCAGGAGCTCGCTAAGCTCATTCAGCGAGCGAAGATTGCCACCAGCACCTGCTCTGAGGGCCTGCGAGATTATGTTCTGCTGTTGGCGCGGCGTCAAGCCCGCAGATGATCCGCCTGCGTTGCTTTGGCCGGCCACTGGGGCCTTTTCTGTTGTCACCTTCTTCAACTTCTCTTCGATGAGCGTCTTCTCCTCGTCAGGCTGCGTGTCCTGTAGAAGCAGAGGTCCTCCGGTAGGCTAATGAGAGTTAGTAAAACACTCTGCAGTCGAGGGGTTAGAACTACTCTACCTTCTTGACCGGCTTGTATCGTCCGGCGGGGAAGCTGATGAACTTGAGCTGGCCCGGAAGCACGCGCGACAGGTTCTCCATATCGTAACCGACCTTCTCCTTCTCTGCCTTCTTCTTGGTGTCCGCAGGAGCAACAGATGCCTCTTTCTCTCCACCGTCGCCATCCTTCTTTTCCTTGGTCTCTTCCTTCTTTTCGTCCACGTCCATCTTGTCGGACACCGTTGGCTTGGCAGAGTCAATGTCCATGCTCTCACGACGCTGGGCACGCTCCTTCTTCTGAGCTCTGCGCTTGGCCTGAGCAGTTGTTGACAGAACGGCTGTGGCGACCATGGTAGGGCCCTCCTCAGCCTTGACCTCTTGCTCCGGCGGGTAATCGAAGAGGCTGGGACGGGTGGCGCAATGGAACTTGAAGTTGGGAATCTCGAGTTCGTGGTCGAGACCGATGATGGAGGTGGGCGAGAAAGCGAGCGAAAGGAAGTGGGTGAACGGGAACCAGTACCAGTACTGGGTGAAGACGGCCATACCAACGATGCCGGCCATGTTGAGGTTCCCAGTCTGGGTCTGGAGGCCAATCGTGCAGTTGCGACCACCCGCATCGATAATACCCAGCGCAAGCGACGCGCCGAACTTGGTCATGGCGTCCTCATGGCGATCGCCGACAACCTTCTTCAGAGTCTTGCGAATGGAAGCGACCTTGGGATTCATGACTTCGTTCTGCTGAATCATGATCATGGCCAGAGAGATGAGCGCACCCTGACGGACAAAGTCGGTGGGATCCTTCATCATAGGCTCGAGCAAGTCGATGGCCTCATCCAGGCCGGTGCCAGCACAAGAAATGCCCAGCGCCATGGCAGATCCGTAACGCACGTGAGGGTTGTACGACTCAGAGAGCAACTCGACCATGCGAGGGACGCTGCCAGGCTTACGGAAGAGAATGAAGCCCAAGCTCATGACGGCGACACGGCGTACATCATCGTTGACGTCGCTAACGGCAGTATGAAGCAGCTTGCGAATAGCCTTGTTGCTGCCAGTACCGCAGTAAGCGAGAGCAACAGTCATAATACCGCCATATCTTAAGGTAGGATCAGGGTCGTTAAGTAGGCCCTCGATCATGGCGTCGGCACCTTCTTGGCGGCCAAACATGATCAACGCCATGCCAATAGCGAGACCACGAACAATCTTCTCGTGTGTCGTCTCGTGGGCGTAGGTAATCATGTCTTCCAAGGCTCGCACGTTGCCAGTGCCGAGCATAATGAGACCCATGGCAAGGCCAACGGCCTCGCCGTTGAGAGCAGAGTCGGTGAAAAGAACCGTGCGCAGGTTGTCGAAAATCTCCTCAGAGCCAGTTGCCATGCCTGCAATACCCAGACCCAAGGCACCACCATGCTGGATAACTTCCTCCTCGGCGGATGTGAACTGGGTCTTGAGGTAGTCAAGAGCGTCGGCGCCGTGGTTGGCGTGAATCAGACCGTAGGCGTAGAGAGCGCCACCTTGGCTAAAAATGGAGCCGCTGCTCAAGCCGCTCTGGCGAGGGAGGTAGGGCTCGAGGAGCTTGCGGGATTGCGTAAGGTTGCCGCGGTGGATGACACCCAAAGCTGCAGTCGCGGTGAACTTAGACCAGTTGACAGCCTTGCCAAGCCATTCGAGGTTGTCGCGGAAGAACTTGTCGTTGGTGGTGCCCTGGTTCATGAAAGCGTTGCAGAAGGTGACGGCTGTGTGGAAGATGGAGTTGCGACCCTCCAAGCTATCACGGACCTTGTTAAGAATGCTCAGGTCGGTGCGGTTGTTGCGGTAGAGAAATTCGAGGTTCAGCTGAATGGTCTTGCTGCCGTCCAAAATTGACCGAATGTTCTGGTAAACCTTGGAAAGCTCCTCCGACAGCTCCTCCTCTGAGGACTCTTGGTTCTCGATCAATGGCTCTTCCTCAGTGGCGTCGCTCTCGGCAGCCTTGCTAGGCTCTCCTGATGGCAGCGAGCTGATGATCTTGCCCAAAAACTCCTGAGTGCCATTGTCGTACAAATCAAAAGCGATCTGGTAGGCACTGGCGATTGAATTCCGGTCGCCGCTCGTGATGAGCTGCTTCAGCATGCGCGAAGCCTCCTCGTTGGAGCTCAGGTAAACAACACACTTGGCGATGGCGAAGTAGTCTGGGTTCGGAATGTCGTTGAGAAGGTCGAGGATCAAACGCAGAATCTCAGTGCGGAAGCTTCGCTCCTGAACAACGTCCATGCAGATGCCCAATGCATACTCCATGAGCTCCTCGGCGGGGCCCTGGCCATCCGACGACTTGGACTTTGAATGCTTCTCGTCATCGGCGGCGCGCTTGATGACTCGGCGCAGAACCTCCAAGTTCTTGGCTTCGACGGCAATACCAATGACCTGGCGATATCTGCCATCCTTGAGGCAAGCCTCGAACAGACGCTCGATAATACGTTGCAGAGCAATCTGAGTCGCCTGATCATTGATTGGGGCGATGGATGCGGAGCGGCCTTCCTTGACGGGTTGGAATGTGGGATCGAGAATGGTGTTGTCGGTCGAAACTCGGGAGAGGAGAGACTTGGAGGGGAGGGTCGTCTGGGAGAAGGGGGTCGTAGGGGAGATCAAGGCAGACCCATCAGCAGCACCGCTAGCAAACGTAGTAGCCAGAGCGGGGAGTGAGGTATCGTTCTGGGGTGACTCGGGAGCAGTGTGCTTTGCGGAAGAGGCAGCAATGTACTGGTCGATGCACTTTGAAATGATGGTATCCTCGAATTCGCCGGGAGCGTCGAGCTTAAAGAGGTCGCCAGCGGCGAGGGCAAATGTCATACTCTCATTGTAGGCCTGGAGGTGGTAGTAGACCTTGGCGAGAACGAGGGCAGCGAGCTGTCGTTGAGGGAAGGAGTCGTCTTCGTAGAGAGCCTCACTACATCGAGGTGATTAGCTGGATCTAAACAAGGCGAGTAGACGGGGTGTGGCGAGGAAAGGAATAGAGCTCACATTTGGCTCAGGGCACCAGCGACCTCGGTCCAGACAGTGTCGATGTCATCATTGAGAGTCTGGAGGGCGAAGACCTTGAGATCATGCTCCTCGTCGGCTAGGAAGCCCAGGACTCCGGTTGCTGAGACCAGGCCAGGCATTGCGAGAGGTGGCCAGGAAGACGGAGCTGAAGAGAGCTGCGGGGTACGATGATGGACGACAGAGATGGGTTCGAATAAAGTGCGGCCGGAATGGACAGGATGGTATCGCACGGAGCGGTTTGGTGGGATGGAATTGGATTCGGGGTTGGTGGTGATGGGAGCTTCGAAGGAAGCGTTGAAGATGGAGAGAAGGACGTCGAAAGCAAAGGCGCGAATGCAGCCAGAGTCTCAGGGCACGACACTACGCACTGCTAAAGTAAGGCAAGGGAACGCATCCACGTCAGGCAAGTCTGCCTACCAGTACCTTCCTATGGATACCTCCTCGCCTTGCCGACTCAGGTCGCAGGTACGTACCTTCCTTTGGAAAGCTGGGCAGGCGTGCCAGGTAAAGATGGGTCAGCAAGCCTGAGGTGTTGTGCCTTAGGTAAGCGAGCAGAAGGTCAAAGCCGCACCCGGATTTCTCTGTCTGTTTGCGTGCGCCGTGCACCGAGTTGCTCTGCAGTCGGGAGCTATGATGCTGAGGTAAGCCAGCCGGTTAACCCGTACCCTGAGTGCCAGACCTTTTTGAGGTGCTTAGGTAAGGTAAGGTAAGATAAGGTAGGCAGCCCCCAGCTGGCCCCGGATCATCACTTTTTCCCGTGGTGGTCACCTCGTAGGTCTCCTCCTCCGGGCACCGTTCCAACTTTCAGCAAGACAGAAAGGTGGAGCCGGGGCACGGGAGTGCGACACCAGAGCCGGCCAAAAGACCTGGACAGGGGGGAGGACAAGTGTGTCATTTCCAGATTGGAGGGAGGACAGAAAATAAAATAAAAATCCCCGACAGGTCGACACGTCGATGGCCCAGGGCCGCCGGGCCAGGTTGTGAGGCCGGGCTCAAGCAGCGCACCGTGGCCGTGGCTTTGCCTTGTAAGTACCTTACTGCGTATGTACGACTACTCCGTACACCATCTACTATGTAATAGGTAGCTGCCCTGTCCTTCTAACGACATTGCTCCGTACTCGTACCTATGTGAGGTCCGGGCCGGGTTTCTGACGAGGCTGTCTGTCCACTTGCTCGCCCAGCTTGTGCTACCTAGGTTTGCTCAAGGTTTGCTCCAATAGCTCTCCTGTCAGCTTGAGCTTGAAGCTCTCTGTTGGGAAGCTCCCAGCTATGTCAGGTTGCTTACACGGCTTGTTTGCAGTCCATCTGTACTGGTTGTAGCTCACCACCAACCTACCTAGATAGTATCCAATTACATTAATACCTTGCAAGGCTTGTACCTACCAGTAGCAGCATCTCGCGGATGGTTGCAATATGGTACAGCTTCAGATGCTACCTTGAACCAGGCTGCATCCACCATTACCACTCACTCATCTATCAATGGTTCTCTACCTACCTTGTCCAAGGTGCCTTGAGGCTTGAGCAAGCTACGGGAAGTGAGCCCGTTCTCAGTGCTAGAGCAGAGCAGAGCAGAGCAGAGAGCCAGACCACCTCACTGGGGCCCAGCCTGACCTGCGATCGGCGCGCGACCAATCCATTTTCATCCTTTCTTTCTCGTCTCCAAATTTCCCACACGCCTGTCGCCTTCTGTCTCACGCACACGCTTCGTCTCTCTGTCCCCTTCTCTCTTTCTCTCTCTCTCTCTCTCTTGCTTGCTCTTGCCAGAGCACGCTGCACCGGTACCTCACCTTTACCTCACTTTATACCTTACCACGGGGTACATTGCCAACCTGCCTTACTGCCTACCTACCTTGGGTAGGTACCTCAAGGCCCAAAGTCCTGTTACAGTCAGGTCCCTCCTACGTACATACTTCTCTGAGCCAGTGCCGCAACGCCAAGTTCCAACCCAACAGCAAAGGACAAGATGTTTTCTTGCTGAGATATCTTTCCCCATCTTCAATCCGCCCGCTTCGTCTCTGCACACCACCACCACCTCCACCACCACCACCACCTCCACCACCACCAACACCAACCCAGAGCGCATCGAAGCAACAAGGCTGCACACGCACACGCACACGTACCCGTACCCGGCCACTCAAAACACCAGAGCTCCCATTCGCACTTTGCGACGACCTCTCCAACCCACTCCCAAGCGCGCATCTTCAATCGCATCCACCCACATAGCTCGTCTCAGCTCCCTCCAACCACGTGCCGTTCACGTCGTCCAAATCCTCCGCCCGATTCCTTGCGATTACGACGACCAACTCGCGACGATATTTTCTACCGCACTACCTGCCCGCCGTCTTCGATAATTGCCACATATCACATAACCACGCCGATTCAAGCAAACGACAAACGACCCCTCTTCCTTCAACCTCGCCCTAGCCTTCAAACTCGATCTCGAACGAGCCGCCTTTGCGCTCCCATGTCCCTCTTTGGACATTGAACAGCACCGCTCTCTACGTTCAGCGCATGTCTTGCTGCCCTTGGTGGGAGCTATCTCTGACCTCCAGCCCTTCCCGTCTCTCCGAATCCCGAAATACACGACGAACCCGAAACCGATCTCTGCCATCTTCTCAACCTGACTCACCACTGAACTACGACGGCGTGATGAATGCCTCCTGCGCATCCATCCCGTCTCGTTAGAATCGCGCTGAACTCGCAAATATCATCCGATTACCATCATATCTCTCCTTTTTTCCAACTGTTTCTTTCGTCGCACACATGAACCGCCGTGTTTGAGAGGCCGAAGCCGAATCTTGTGCAACTGAGCAGAAGCTGGGCGGAGCGCTGGCCCAGACAAAGGAACGCGAGCAAGGGATTATAACTCACAACACGCACGGCACGCCTTGCCTCCGCTACACACAATGGATTTGAGGAGTTTGATGAACACGTCCGACGATGGGGGGGAGAGGCCGCGTGCTGCTGCTGCTGCTGCCACTGCCGCCGCCGCTGGTGGCCCTCCTCCCGGCCATCCTACTCATGTTCACGCCCATGGCCATCAGCATCCACCTCCTCAGCATCTCGCGCCGAAGCATCAGCGTCATCCGCAACAGCAGCAGCAGCACCACCACCAACAACAGCAGCAGCAGCAGCAGCAGCAGCAGCAACAGCAACAACCGCCACCACAGCCACCGTACCAGCAACAGGCCCCCACGACGCCTTCCCAGGCTACGACGGCCTATGCCTTCAGAGAATCGGCGTACAGTCACGCATTGCATTCATCCCCCGGTAAACCGCCAGCACCTCAGGAATATGCCGTACATCCCCAGGCCTCGACCCCGTCGTATCCTCCGCAGTCGCCTTATCAGACTCCGGGCCCGTATCCCGGCCGGCCAGCGCCGCCGCCCCTTCAAGCTGGTGCTCCTGCCCCTTATGCCGATGCGCGATCACCCCAGAGTGCATCCATGCCAGGCCCGTCTCCGTATCGTCATACGCCGGCATCTTCCGTTAGCGGTCCCAGTGGAGGTTATCCCTTCCCGCCGACCGGTCCGTCTCAGGAAGCTGCCAGCCCTGTGCAACGACACCAGCAATATCCGCCATCCAACGCGTTCCCCCCGAGAGACGGCTATCCTCATCCATCTGGTGCAACCGCGCCTCAGTACGCTCAACAGCAGCAACCGCCGCCACCGCAGCAGCATATGCCTCAAACACCGCCCATTGGGACCCCTGTTAGCGGACACCCATATCTCCATCAGCGCTCACAATCAAACCATTCAACTCCTACACCTACATCTGCTCATAGTCAGCATCCGCAGCATCCCGGCCAGCCATATCCTCTTCACGGCAGTCCTGTGGCGACGACGCATCCGCCGCCCGATTTCAACCGGCAGCTCTCGCAGCCTCCGACCCCACTGGGCCCGCCCCAGACCGGGCCTCGACAATCTTCCACTGCACCAAGCTTTACACAACCACAAAGCCCGTATCAACAGAGACTATCCGCCTCACACCTCGCTCAAGCCACACCTCCACCACCACCTCCCCCAGTTCGCATGCCCAGTTCCTCCCACAGCACCCACGAACGAAGATCATTATCACATAGTGAACGCGACCGAAGTATTAGCGTCAGCCCCAAGACCAGAATACCGAGTTTGCCGAGTAGCATTGGTGGGCAGACAGAACCAGAAGCGCGACCACACCCAAGCGTCACCAACATGGTGGAACCCGAACGCGAACGCGCTGCGACGCCCGCCAAGAGAAAACTCGCCGACCGAGACTTGAGTCCCAGGGAATTGGAACGGAAGGAGCCACGGCCCCCGCCGGCAGAGCTCAATGGCGGACCCGCCATCTCTAGGTCACCCGTGATGCAACGAAAGAGAAAGATCCACGCGACACCCCCAATTTGGGCTCAGACTTGGAATGCTCGAGAAAATAAGAGGCTCAAGCTGGCCAATTTCGAGCTCCAGAAACGAGGGCCGCCGCACATCAATGGCAAGTCCGAGTCTGTCAAGCAGGATAGCACCAGCCGCCATACCTCACCAGAGGCAGCGCGATCCACCGCTCCTCCAGTTCAAGAACCGCCCCCGCCGCCAAAGGCCGAAAGTCTGCTTGGTCCTTGGGAGGAAAGCATCCTCGGTACTCGACCTTACGAAGAGCTGTCTAAGACGATCGCCGATTTCTTATTCAAGAATGTCACGCTCCATCCTGATAGTGGGGAGATAATAGGACGTGGCGTGCAGTTCGAAATCGAGGCCAAGATGGGACAGCTCATCGACAGAGACACCAATGATCGTGTCGAGAGAGCGATAGGCTCGGAATGTGTTCTGCACGATACCGGGCGTCTAGCTTTCAGAAGCAGCATGACTGAGGTTTGTTTACCGATCTTTATGGGGAAAGAAACACAAGAGCTAATCCCATTGTTTCTCTGCAGGCTCAGCACAAAGGTCTCAACGAATTCCTCAACACCATGGTTGTGCAGACCGATCCCCGAAACCCCAACGCACGCGGCCGAGTACAAGTACAATATAAACATCGACGAGAGATTGACAAGTTCTACGAGCTGCCAAATGCTCTGCAGGCCCGGCTGCCTGGTTGTGTCCGTTCCCTACTAGGTAACAGGCGTTCAATCAAGGTTCGAGTCACATATGACCAAAAAACGCAGCAGGTCCTGGCCAAGATTGTCAAGGCCCGCGTGGCAGATATCCACCTACATCTTCCCACATGCCCACTCGACTGCCGCCTTAGCATCAATCTCGAAATGGCATGGGATGGATCCGTTGAGGAATTGGAAAGCGTGGCCGTCGGCCATGCAGACAAGTTCCCTGACCGGAACAAGGACCGTCTCAGCTACAAGCAAAATCACTACCAGATCGACTTGACCCAAGTGACGCAAATGATGCCTGGTCCTGGAGTAAGTGAACGCTTGCTTGGAAGTGTCGCCCATGGACTTTGCTAACAAGAGAAAAGAACACCTCACAGATGAGCAAGGAACACGAACTGGAAATAGAGTTATCACCCGAAATCGTTATCGATCAACAACGCCGCGCCATGAGGAACGAGCCGCATCAATACCAGCAACTTGTTGAGGCATTCGTCGACAACGTCCGCGTCCTCGCGCGCAAAAGCCGCGAATTTGTGTAATATTTATTTGTACGGACGTATCATAAAACTTGCCTTTTTTCGTTTTTCTTTTTCTACAAGTAGCTAGGGTGGTTTGATACCAAAAAACAGAGTGGCTGCGATTGGGAGTCAAGGACTGAGGCGATGCGTGTTTTGGAGAGTCGTTTCTTCATAGCTGGCTTGGGGTGCTTCGATTTGAACTTCTGGGCTCGTTACCCGATTGACATTTCGTTCACTCGTGGGGTTGGTCAATACTGAAATATTGGTTGCCGCGGCCGTTTGCTGTTTGGCACTCTCTACAGCGCATCGCTACTTCTACTTGTGACAGTACGCCTGTGAGAGATCTGTTTCCTACATTGTCTTCTTACTTTACTTGAGCAGTCGTGAGTGAGAAGAATCCAGGGTTCCGTGTGACCAATGCGGTCTTTTCCTGCTTCCCGCTGCTGTAAACGTTCCCATATCGCCTCAGAGGTACAAGACGGCAAGGGGGACAATATAGAAGACGGAGGAAGGCAAGTCCAAAGACCTCAAACTTGGCCATATCAATATCGAAATCAGACCTGAGCCAGAAGAGGTTCTTACAGCCCAACGTTCATAATCCGATGCGGGTAATTTTCCCTACATTCGATGTGTCTATTCCCTGGGAAAGAGCCAGCTCTTCAAAGTTCCGTTGCCCGTGTTAAATCGACGTGAAGAACACCGGCATCATTAAATTTTGAACTTTTTTTCTTTTCTTTTTTTCTTTGTACTCTTGCTTCTTAGATTGAAGCTGTAAAACCATTGCGAGTGGTCATCGCATCTCCAGTGTCGTTTTCGAAGCTTCTAGAACTGGTCCAGGGTGATCCCATTCACATTGATGTCTTTGTCCAGGTGCCTACACACATACATCAGCAATAATTAACGTACATCATGCCTCGACTGCCGGCTCAAGACATAAGAAACCTGAAAAAGTTTGCTTCCTACCTCTCCTGGCCCATGTACGTTCGCAAGGGATGTCCAGTGCAAACAAAGATGTCTCGCTTCGATCTCTCACCAGTGACCTTGACCCTGACGAAGCTTTGATAGACAATGGACAATGGGTATCAGTTTGCCAAATTTGCCAATGCAGACGTCTTGATCTTGTCAAAGGATTGAGCTATTTCGGAATGCCATTCACACCTTGAGTCCAGCAATGGTGGAACATGCTTCATCCCCTTGAATAAACTCGTTCGTTGATATTTGAGACGTCTTTTTGCAAAGCTTCTTGGTTGACACAAGATACTTCCTCTCTTCAACCTTCGCAAAACTCACAACTCTTTTCCTTCCTTCTCTGCTCTGCCTTTGACTCGTACACTATCTATTATCTCGGACTTCAGGCTTGTAAAACTCTATCTTCCCGTCCATCTCGGCATGTCTGAACCGACCAAAAAGATATCCGAGCCGCAGGAAAGGTACAACCCTCTCATTAGACCAACTGATGAGCACTGGAAGACCATCCATGGCCACTTTAAAGATCTTCTCAGCTTGCCCACCACGCGCATAGGACAAGTCTTGGAGGATTACTTTACATCGCACGAGCGGAAGCTTTTCATGCCAGCTACGGAGCCTCGCAGTTTGAGGAATTGTCAAGAAGACAACGCCCGACGATACCAAGGCATGATTGGCAACAGATTCAAAGAATGTCGCCCCTCACTGGCAACGAAATTCACAATGCTCTACTTCGGACTGCCTGTCGAGCCCATTTTGTCTGAGCTGACGCGCTTTTCGAAGCCGGATTTTGATGTGGACGACTGGGATGAACTCTGCACTGCCGAGGTCCGCCCTCCGCTGCACTTCCTGACAGCCTACGACCAGAGAAATTTTGGATACGACTACATGAGAGGTTAGTAATTGCTATCCAAGCACAATCAGTCAAGCTAAGACGAAGAAAAGGAAAAGAGGATCAATACAGCACGATCCCTGTGGCAGCTTCTCAAATGCCAGACGCCACTGGTGAAGGACTAAGCCTTCGAGGAGGGGGCGACGATGATGATGCCTTGATGGCAGATGTGGACTATCCGCCAGATAATGGTGAAGAAGACAGCCTTGGTCCATCACAGACTGCCATGGTTATGGATAACGAAGACGACAATTCATTGGGTGACGGCTCCAGCAGTGAGATCGTGACGATGCCTGTGACGGGCATATTAAATAAAGTCATCTCCGGAAGAGGGACTGCCACGCCTGACTCGAGGCGACGTCAAAACCAGTCGGCGATAACCTCTAAAATCGGGCACCCATCACCAGAATCGGACAAAGTACATGGCTGGGTTCCTCTGTTTGGATTCCAAGGCAGGATCATGTTTGATACGGACGACATGTCCACGTTTCAGGCGGCTGCGAGAAAGCTCTTGTCCCTGCGCCAACGGGAGCAAAGCGACATCGTACTCGTTGAATTTGATTTCAAGACGGCAAAAGTCCTGCGGCGATTCGATGACAACATTCCGCTCAACCCTGTTAGTGATCTTGCGGAACACCTGGGACAGGCAACCAAGTCCGCATCCAGCTCGGCCTGGTTCGTGCTTCGGAGAGGCGAAGATATTCCCTCCGAATGGGAGCCTCCAGAGTCCTTCTTCTTGACCACGCTCATCAAGTTGACTTATGTTGACGACGACGGGCGAGAAAACCTCTCGTATCTCAAAGTGCCCGATGGCAAAAGTTTCTTTGGCCCCAAGCAAAAGGGCTACATCTACCCTGCCAATAAACCCTGGGGTTCCAATCAATACATGCCCTTTATAACGACGGCACAAGAAGTGCTGGTGGGAAGACCGGATCAGCCAGGAGGAAGCCGCTGTGATCTTATCATTTCACGTGATGATGAAGATCCAGAGGGATCATCACCACCGTGGTATGGTGGTCTGGAAATCCACCGCGAACTCTGGGATAGCATGCATCCTCTGATCAGCAAGGGTCAAGCGTTCAGAGTTAAAACTCGCCCCGTGGCAAACGATACCGTTGTGTTCTACCTGCCGGGAAACTCGAACAACGCCAGAACTCTCAAGAACCGAGAGTGCCTTCGGCGAACAGGCTCTGGAGACCCCTATCCCGACGCCCTGCACAAGGTTGGCCTAATGACGAAAAGCGTCAGAATGCCCATGAAAGCCTCTCACTACCTGATTTGGCGCGGGGTCGACTATTTCAACCAATTAATCAGTCGCCCCGTTGGAGCCTACAGTCCAGTTCGATGGAATTATCGGGACAAAACTTCTTCGGAACAAGCCCAGAAGGCGCTATCAAAGCTCATTGCCCGTTCTGTCGACGACAAGAATGAGCCCTGTCAGTTCTTCGTGATCCAGCCAATGGATGGGGCTGAAGATCCATGCACGATCGAGGCGGTTGAAGGACTAACAGGTCAGGCAGAGTTCAGTATGGAGCCTCTTACTATGAAAGCGTTGAAAACCACGATGGAAATGCTCTATGCCGGAGACGAAGAGATCACTTACGACGCTGAAAAGGACAGCGTTGTCATGGAGCCTCTTTTCGACGAAGAAACAATTGGAAGAAGTTGGAGCCCGGCCAGCTTCGTTCTTCGGCCGGACGCCACCGACTCCGAGGCATCCATGGCCCGGCGCTTCATCCTGACTCAGATGGTGCGAGCAGACGTCTTGCAAGATGACGAGTTGGACTTTGGTGAGAAAAAATACCCCTTGAATATTCCCTGAGATCGCAGCTAATCTAAGACGCGTGTAGTCAAAACACTGGCTAAAGCAGCGGAGGCAAATAATCACTGGGGTCCTCGGTATGGCGAAGTGGCACCCTTTCGAAAGGAGTTATCCCTGCCAGCAATCGTTCCCCCTGGCAAGCTCCATCCCGTGGTTTTCCATGAACCGAAGACGCCGCCTCCTGCTCCTCGGAAATCAGCTCATCCTATGCCGAGGGAGCCTGACCAGACACCCCGTGAAGGAAGCTATGTGCGGCAGCCAAGCATCTTTGACATGGGTGTCTGGAACCCCTCCTTTCCGATCAACGCGCCGCCCGTGGAGGCCATTCTGAGGACTGGGGCAGGCCGAGTCCCTATGGTCACCAAGAACGTCCTAACGCCCAGTGAGCAGCGGGAACTACAGAATAAAGTCTGGAGTCTCTCCAAAGTAAACCTGGCTCGGCTAGCCGCGTGTCCGTACCAGAAATGCCGGTTCACATATCGCCAAGATGAGGACGAGACGCTTCTGGTGCATTTGGAGAAGACTCATGCCGAAGAGAAATGCCCGTGGTGTGATATCCAGCTCTTCAAACACTGGTCCTACAAGCAGAAGGAAGAACACTACAGAAACTCCCATGCAGACCAGCTGCGAAAGGTGCTTCAGCTTCCTGAGAGACCCAAATCGCATCCGCCTCAAAACCAAACGACCAGCCTCGAAAAGCTACGCAATAGCCCTTCGGAGGCCATTACATCTCTTTCAACCTTTAGAATAACCGACCAAGCCAGACCTCCAGTTGGCCCGTTACCTCAGCCAGAACAGCCAGCGAAAGCCAGCGACAGGGAGAAAGTCTATCGATACTGTGATCGTTGCGGTCGTGACCACAAAGAACTCAAGACCTATGAGGACCGAAAGCATCATGATCGTGTTTGTGTCCCCCTGGCTGAGGGAGCCGGGCGATGTACATTCTGTAAACTTTGCGGAGATCGTGTGTGGAAGACTGAGAAAGATGCCACAGATTTTGGACCTTTCGACACTTATCCTCACAAGTGCCACGGCACTCTCCACGAAAACAAGCCGCATTGCACCAAGTGCGGATTCTCGATGAAGAAACTCTCTGACGAGAAAGTCGACAGACATCGCAAGTTCTGTGGGGGCTTCTTTGGTACCCTGGGTTGTTTCTGTCCGTACTGCCAGAAATCCTTTGTAAGCGATGGAACCCAGAAGCCTATTGATGAAATTAAAAATCACATCACGGCTTGCCCTCAAGAAGAGGGCATCAAGCCAACGCCGTGGGACATCTATTCAGAGGTCTTTTGGAGAGATACTGACAAGTCAATCGACCCTCTCTTCGTGGGGGCCGCGGAGACCTCCGCGGCCTTGTGCAAACAACAACGTCGTCCTCGCGCTTCTAGTCGCTATCTCAGTCTCCCTCTCATGTGGCATGATAAGCCGGGACCGATTCCTACGTCAGACCCGCCTTCTGAGTGTCCTGCCGCCGGGTGTCGAGAACCTCTTTTCGGCCTGATGCCATCCGAGGTTCTAGGACACTTTGAGAAGAAACATTTTGAGGAGCCCCTGAAACAGTGTCCGCTCTGCCACCTGTCGTTCAAGAGGCCCAAGGAAGATCGCGAGAAGCAACCGGAGCTCGGGGAGTGGGAGGACAGAAAAGACCAGGTCTCCCACATGGAGTGTCACGTCTATCAGCTTTGGGACATTTTGGCTGGCAGTACTCGGCCTCCTGCGATGGTCAATCAGGAACCCTTCAACCCGGGTCACAGTCTTTGGGATCCCGAGAATGAGAGCGCATTGGATCGGCGTGACAAGCGCTGTCCGCACTTTGACCAGTGTGGCGCCATGGTGGGCTTCATGAACCAACTCCAGTGGAACGAGCATTTGAAGAAGGCGCACGCTATCGAGCCCCTTGAGGCACAGATTGTCCGAGACATGGACGCTGAAATCGCGGCTGCTCGCGAAGAAAGGAGGCAGCAGAGAATTCGCGAGGGAAAGAATCCAATTCCAGGTCTGCCGGCGCCCAAAAATATACAAGACAGCGGATCGGGGCCAGATGTGACAGGAGAGACGCAAACAGGAACAGGTCCCAGTGTTCAGCTCAGTGAAGATGACGAGGATGACCCAGAGTCCCAAGACGTTCGGCAAGACGTACTCGGCCCCAAGGATAGTACAGCGAGAGGACCAAAACCCGAGAGTAAAGTTCACGAAGGCCATCGAGGCAGCCGTCCTCACGGGCCTGGGCCGATTCTTTCACCCCCGCCTACGGGTTCCAAACCGCACACAGCCACCGCTTTGGGGAAAAGACCTCGCCAAGGAGAAAAGCAGCCAAAGAGTCCGAAGGGCCCGATAAAGAACCCTCCTAAAGATTCTGAAAAAGTGACTACGGACCCCAACAGTGTCAAGGGAACGCCACAGACAGGTGGCAATCCGCCCACGGCTAAGTTTGTGCCGGCTGATGACATGTACTGTTCACGGTGCTTGCGTCCGATTCCCAAGAGTAACACGAATGGCGAACCTTCGAAACAAGTGCAGATAGACGTGAGTACCATACAATTCTGAGGTACACAGAGCTAACTCATTACCTTTAGGCACACTCAGATCCGAGACGTAGCTGCCGAATTCCAGCGAGACAAGGCAAAGTACAATTTGACCGTGAAGACAAGGCCATATTGCCGAGCAAAGTCGGTTGGATCACGCAAAAAGAAATCGTTAAAGCGGGCGGTGTGACCAAACTCAGAAAAGCCTTTGTCAAAAACAACCCGGGTTTGAAGATGACCATATACCCTACCGATAACAGATTTACGGATATGAGGAACTTGTGGACGCGGGATCCGAATCATCCCAAGAACAAAGATAACTGGGGATTGCGTTTTCGGCCCCGAAATGATGATGAAACTGATGAGAGCGAGGACGACGGCTTGCGAAATTACCACCCAGAAAATGATGAACCCGGGGACGACGATGAGGACGAGGAAGAGGACGAAGGGGTTGAGAAGATAGCCGATGCAGATGGCGAAGACAACGACGATGATGTGGAGGAGGACGACGATGACGACGGCGGTCCCGGGAACCGGGCTAAGCAGAAGCGGAAGCCGTATCGTGGATTTTCCACCCACGATCCGACATACCGAGACCGTGGGGAAGAGGATGATCTGAGCCAGACTAGCGACAGGGAACTGGTACCGGAGAGCGGAGATGATGGAGCTGGTACCTTTGGTGGATCATCCGGTGCGAAGCGGAAGCGCGGGACTGGGGAGTCATCAGGACAGGGTAACAAGGGGGGCAAGGATAAGACACAGGAGAGGCATCCTAAGAAGGCCAAGGTGGACGCGAGTTCTCAGGGCGATGACAGGGTGGTGAGTGGTGAAGCGAGTGTGAGTGAGAGATTTGATGGGAGCTTGAAGTGAATGTCGTTAGCTATGACAGAGCTCAAGGTATCTTGTTGAGCTCTTTTGCTGAGTACATAATGGGAGAATAGCTTCATCTACTGAACAATTCCGGTGGCTTCGTTGAGTAACATGCTTGGAATGAGTGATTGTCCACTCAGTTGCCTTCTTGACAGTCGACTTACCCACGATTCGTCTATATCTCAACAAGCCTGGATCGTCGGTTCGTCGCCAATGGTCCGGGATACATAACAAGCGAGGTTCATTTAAAGTTGCGGGGGTGTAAGTGGTGTACACCGCACGCGTGCAGTAGGTATTCAAGAGGCAGATAGAGGCAATGAGAGGGCTGTAAGTTGTGGTGACTGCCGTCTCCATCACGTCGGCGACTAACAGGGCTCAGGATGGAGGTTGAGACGTATCCAGGCCGGCCCGCGACGGTGTTCGGGGTCCACGTGGGCGGTTTCGCGGCTTTCATCGGTCTCGTTCGGCCACTTGGAGCACCATGACACACGGATTTTGATGGTTTCGAGTTTATTGTCGGCTGAAAGTCTGATAACGTGACTCTTGATGTGGTTCGGGACATATGGGAGGTCAATGCCAGCGATTTTCATTGAAGACCAATGGATCGAGACACGTAAAGGCAAAGGAACCCCCATGTCGTGCCCAGCTTGTGCAGGTCCAAGGTCTTCTTCCTGGAACTGGTCCCATTCACACATCCGTCCAGCCAAAGGGCATGCTTACCTAAGGACCAAGAAAACGAAAGTGGACCCCATCGGTCGGCGATGTCGGTGGTCCCCGGTGATAGGTACGTACCGTTTGCATAACGACATGTGCTATGTAGCGTACAAAGGCATCACTCACCTCGAAATTATGCAGAATCTACACGTGCCACACGTAATTGTGTAGACCCACTGTCGAGTTTTTCCCTCCTCTCAAAACAGCCAAAAGGCCATCGAGGCGCAATCACGCCATCGCCCCGGTCAGTCACCTCATCGTCCAAGCTCCACACCAGAGCCGCGCTCTCGACGTCGTCCACCACCAAACGAAGCCCATCCCGCCCAATCTAGCCATTCACCTCGATCCAAATCCAATGCAAGCGCCGCGGCGTCTATTTAGCGAGCTCTTACAGCTCTCGACCAGGCGGCCCGTCCCTCCTCGTCCGACTCTTGGAGCATGGCGGCCGAGCTACATCCCTGATCTTCCTCATCCTCCTCCAGGATGTCGTCCTCTACACGCCTCTGCCTGCTCGAGACACCCCCGACCGACATCCGCCTCCTCGACGCCTTTGGCCGGTGGACAGGAATATATCCAGAAACACCAGACTACTGGTACCCGGCAGGGAGAGCGCGGGGATGAACGTGAGCCCCAGCACCCACGCCGTCGCAAAGGTCCGGCCACCGTCAGTACATTGCTTGCTAGCGGCGGGCTCCTGTCTCTCTTTGTCGGCCTCTCGGAGCCCTTCCATGTGCCCACTCAGGACGAAGTAGATGTCTCCGACCCGGACCCGTCCACCGACGACCGCGACCCGTCTATCCCTCGCTTCAGGCTCTCCGAAATCCGAAAACATGATGCCAAATCCGGCAGCCCTTGGGTTACCCAAGGCGACAAGGTCTACGACATTACCGACTGGGTTGCTGCACACCCCGGAGGTGATGTCATCCTCCGTGCCGCTGGAGGTAGCATTGATCCCTACTGGAACATCTTCACCATCCACAAGTCGCCCCACGTTTATGAGATCCTCCAACAGTACTTGATTGGCTTTATCGAATCGGACGACCTTGTTGACGGCAAGCCCGCTGCTCAGGAAATAGAAGACCCCTTCAAGCACGATCCTACCCGTGATGAGAGACTCATCACCCTCACTCCCAAGCCTCGTAATGCAGAGACCCCCGTCGAAGGCCTGGCAGACAGCTACCTCACTCCCAATGAACTCTTTTACGTGCGCAACCACATGTGGGTTCCACAGGTTGATGATACTTCGGACTACACCCTCAAGATTGAGCTCCTCGATGGCACCATCAAGGAGTACAGCCTCGATGACCTAAAGACCAAGTTCAAACCTACTACTGTTGTGGCTGTTTTGCAGTGTTCTGGGAACCGCCGAAGCGACATGACCCGTAACGCGAAGAAGACCAATGGACTCCAGTGGAATGTCGGCGCTATCTCTTGTGCGGAATGGCAGGGCGTGAAGCTCACCGACGTACTTGCTGATGCCGGCATTCCTATACTCGAGGCCATGACTGGAGACACGGAGGCCAAGCACGTTCAATTCATGGCCCTTGAAGCCTACGGCGCCTCGATTCCCATTGAGTCTGCTTTGGACCCGCGTGGTGATGTTCTGTTGGCTTACTCGATGAATGGCAAGCCGCTGCCGCGAGACCACGGGTACCCTCTCCGTGCTCTTGTGCCAGGCCACGTCGCCGCTCGTTCCGTCAAGTGGTTGAGCCAGATCACCATTTCTGATGAAGAAAGTCATAGTCAATGGCAACGCAAGGATTACAAGTGCTTTGGCCCCAACGAGACGAGTCCCGACTGGGACCGCGCCGCACCGATTCAGGAGATGCCCATCACAAGCGCCATTACCACCGTCAGATTAGGTGACTGGAAAGCAACAACAAACGAGTCATCGGCAAACGAGGATACCGGCAGCGTCCGCGAAGCGTCTCTCATGGGCTATGCGTATTCTGGTGGCGGTCGCCGGATCGTTCGTGTCGATGTGAGCGTCGACAATGGCAAGACCTGGGATCAAGCCGAGTTACTTGACGAGCCTGGAGCCCCTCCAAAAACCGGGCACAAGTCCTGGGCTTGGAAACGCTGGAGGTACGACGGCGCAATCCCACTTGGCGAGCCAGGTGAAGGGACCAAGAAGTGCACCACCCTGCTCGTCAAGGCTACGGACGAGGCGTACAACTCGCAACCCGAGAGCTACGCGGCAATTTATAATCAGCGAGGAAACTTGGCCAACGCGTGGCACCGTCTGAAGGTTTGCTCTGAATGTGCCAACAAGGCCGTGGTCGTGGCTAAGTAGCAAATCGGTATACGATGTAAAGAAGAAGGCCGAGTGAGCAAGTGGCAGCAAAAAGAGGTGAAGAAAGATAAGAGACGAGAGTTTTTCGATGGCTGCGGGAGTTTCCACACGCGTCGAGTATATTTGAAGCAGCGGAGGCGTATTGCGGAGTCATGAAGCGAAGCCTTTTGTTCACAAGTATCGCTTTGTTCTTGGTCCATTCTTTTACTCGGCGTCCACGTCAACGATGAAGTTTTTCAACAACCCAAGGGGATGTGGCGGTATTTTCTTCTGTTCATTTTTTTGTTTGCTTCTTCAAGAGCTCGAATGCGGCCGTAGAATGTCAGTTTCGGCGCGTAGTCTATAACCCAAATTGAGGTGATATTGCAAAGATCTCCACGTCCCTTCGTATACCTCAAACAACTGTGAATCGCAAAGTAACGAACTAGCCGTGAGCTGTGACTTAATACTGCAACTAGTGATGAGAGCTGTCTAGAGCAAATCTATGATGGCCAGTCGAGGACATGTCTTACGAGTAAAATAGATACCTGACCTGCGGTGGTGGTGGATCTGAAGCAGCAAAGTTCTGTGCACCAGTAATGTAAAGTCTAGTGGACTGGGTGAGAAGGGTAGAAGAGCAAGCTGCAAATATTCGGAAAGGGAACAACATCATGGGCATTCACTAGGATCAATGGGCAACACTACATCCCCATTTACACACGACTGAAAGTATACTGCTCATTGATATGGAAAACCAAGATTTAGAAGCAATGAATTACGCCGTTTCCAGGATATGATTTTACCTAGATTCAAACTCGGGTAAGTGAAAGATGGTATGTTTTCTGTTATGAACGCGCACGACTTTGGGCGCATCTTCCTTTTCTACACAAACGCCGGGTAATGTACAACCTTGCCTTGCCTCCCATCGCCAAATACACAAGCCAGCTAGAAGGCTCCGACGGTTTCCTCTCAGATCAACACCCTTGGCATCTAGTCATCGTCGGTGTATCTGGGTCCGCTGGCTGCTGGAGTCTCGGGTGCGCCATAAGCCGCAGGAGTCGGCGCGCCGTAGTAGGCTGATGAGGAGTTGAAGCCGCTGGCGGCCGGAGTAGGAGCACCAGCAGCCGGTGTGGGCGCCGAGTCTGCTCCCCATCCACCTTGCCATCCGCCGCCTGGAGTTGGGGCACTTGCGGCACCTGGCGTAGGCGCCGAGTAGGCACCAGGAGTAGGGGCGTTGAGAGCTCCGGGTGTTGGTGCACTCAGAAGAGCGCCACCGGGCGTCGGTGCGTCGTAAGAGTTGCCGGGTGTGTAGCCCCATGAGTCGCCCCCGCTGGCACCGGGTGTAGGCGCAGAGCCATAAGCAGGTGTCTTGGATCCAGAGCCCCAGGTATCTCCGCCTCCGTACGCCGGCGTCTTCGAACCAAGGCCAAAGGCGTCATGTGCCGGTGTCTTTGCGCCTGATTGCCACGCAGGGGTTCTTGAACCTCCGCCGTACGCGGTGCGGTTGCCATCTCCGTAGGCAGTTCGAGAGCCATCGGCCCAGGCTGGGGTACGAGATCCGCCGTAATCTGGGCCACTTGACTTCCAAGCAGGTGTACGGCCACCGGTAGGTGCAGGAGCTTGTGTTTGTTAGCATCCGTGTTCAAGAGAATAGCGAAGTTGAGAGCTGACTTACTCCTTGAGCCCCATGCCGGGGTTCTCTCTGGGCCGCCAGAGGCAACAGGGGTTCGGCCTCCTTGCCAGTCTCCTCCATGTCCTCCACGGCCACCACCCGGAGGACCACTGTGTCCACCACGACCTCCACGGCCGTTGATTTCAATCTTGGCTCCTGTGATTCTATCCTTGAAGCTCAAGTGATCTTTAGGTACAGTGATTGTCTTGCTCTTAGTGTGCAGCTCGACACGAGCGTGTGTGTCAGTCGCATCCTTGACAATTCCGAGAAGACCCTTGTAACCGCCCTTTCGGATAATGACTGTCTTGTCGATAGCACGATCACGTCCTCCAAAGCTCTTGGGCGGTGCCATCTTGCTCTCAGATCCGTTGGGGTTGCGCTTCATGGCGGGATTCATCTGATCCAGGTTTGGGCCGGCTGAAAGCACACGCCCACCCTTGGCAGCGATTGTATTGACATTTCCAGCCTTGGTCACGAAGACACCGGCGTTCTCATTACTGTCGGTGTTGTGAAGGAAGAGATAGGCACGGTGGATGTGGATAATCTTGCCCTGGCGTTGCTGACCGCCATACTCCCTGACCACGTCGTCGAGTCTGATTTCGGAGCCGTTTCTATCGGCGGCTACGGCGATCTTCCTCTTCGGCAGTTTGTTGGCGATCTGCGAAGGCATGACTTGCCGCGTGTCTCCGTTCTGGTCGAGAACCATCACGGACTCACGGTCGACCTTGACAATACAGCCAACTGTCGTGGGGTCTAGCTGGACGAGGTCAAACAGCTCGTACTGACCTAGCGAGCCCTGTCCTCCAATGTCGCTAGCTTCCCGCAAATCTTTGCTGAAGACGGTGACTTCGGTGTTGGTTTGATCGGTCAAGAAAGTGACTCGGTCTTCTGAGATCTTGACGACCATACCAACTTCATCACGGAACCTACTGCCGCTAGTAACCTTGACGTGATCTCCAATCCTGAAACGCTTTCTCAGGCCCTTGGTCGGCACCTCAATAATCTGTCCGGCTAGTACTCCTTCTGTGACTTGCATGGTGACAATGTCACCTTGGACGTTGGTGGCCTTTCCAACCACGCCCTTCTGCTCGCCCTCGTAGACTTCAATAATGTCACCAGGCAGGTAGGTTACATTGATGTTGCTGTCCTTCAAGCTCGATGCCAAAGCCTTCAAGTCGAGGTTCTCGGTGCCGTCCTCAGCACCGGAGGCAAACCTGGTAACCTCCTCCAGGGTTGGGTTGACGTCCGTAACCACCAGTTGCTGGATCTTGATATCCTTGACTTGGAAGCCGTTCTCGAACTCGTCGCCCATGTAATTCCACACCTTGGTAGTTGGATTACCCTGGATATGTCTCGGGTGCCGCTTGCGAGCTTCGGTCTCGTTGAAGAGGCGCTGAGGTGGGCGCGGGCCCGCTACGCCGACGGGTCGCTTTCTTTTGCCGTCGGCAGTCACCGCCGACAGCGCATCGTCTCTCATTCCGTAGTCAAGACGAGGGATGAACCGAACTCTGGCCTCGAGGCCGTTCTCAGTGACGTCGATGACCTGAGCAAGATCGCCAGCGTGTTTGGCAGGCTTGCGGAGTCTCACCCATGCGCCGGGTTCCAGGGTGGGGGTCTTGGTAACACGAAGCAAGTCAGGCATATCCTTGATGTCGACGAGAATCATCTTGGATCGCGGGTAGACGTTGAACATGCCGTCGAGAGCAACCATGATGTCGGTGGAGCGATTGGCTTCAACATAGATGTAGCCTTTCATGACGGAGGTCGGGCCACCGCGCTCAAAGGCCGAAATAATGGCCAGCTCGTCCTTGGTCCCAAGTCTCTCTTCGATACGCTTCATGATGGAGAAGACCACCTCCCGCTCCTTACCTTCCTTACATCTGACAGCCCAGATGGTAGGATCGTCGACACTAGGCATCAGCAGGCGCTTAGGAACAACGGCCGAGTCCCCAAAGCCCTTGTTCGGCCGGCGGTTTCCGTAACGCTGTCGAAGGATTTCGGCTTGCTTTTCGGCATCCATACTCGCCTCCATCTCGCGACGACGGTCTAACTCTCTGTGACGCCTGTCGTCATCGAGGCCTCCGCTCTCAGCAATGTCGTCGGGATGGGCATTGTCAATGAAGTCTTCAATCTCCTCGCCATCTTTCTCCTCATCCTCGCCGTCCTCCTCGTCGTCGACTTCGGCCTCGATATCGAAGAAGGCGGCTCGGCGGTCCTTCCTGCGCTTGCGACGATGCCCCTATTGATCAATTATTAGAAAAGTTCACGCCGAGAGAAAGAGGAGGCTATATCAGGGGTTGCGGTGAAGGTAAAGATTTGCCGAGCGCCTTCCCGGCGTAGCTTTGTGTAATAAGGCAGACGGCGCGGGCAGCGACAGGCTTACCTGTTGAACATCGTCTTCGTCCTCGTCGTCCTCATCCTCTTCTTCATCGTCGTCATCGTGTTGGCCCGCATCATCTTCGTCTTCTTCGTCGTCGTCGTCAATTACTCTCGATTTAGAGGGAGCAGGTGCGTCGTCAGCAGGGCTGCTTTCTCGAGCATGGTTGTCGCTGGCTGGTTGGTCGGGTTCCTCGTCAGACAAGTCGGCGGGCGCAGGGTTGAAGTCATCCTCCTCCTCAGAATCCTCGTAGCGGTTGGAAGACATGGTGGGAAATAACGAAACGTCGAGTCAAGAGTTTCGAGTTCGTAATTTTCCCGTGATGTCGCTGATGCGAGGTCCTTTCCGAGGTGAATCTGCAAAAGAAGCAGAGTATCCGTACCAAGGGAAGGAAACAATGGTCCTTCCAACTGGTTCGCCTGATGGCAGGCAGCGACCTTTTCTCCGGCGAATCAATCAAGCGGATAGATGGAGGAAAAGGCCGAAGGCTTTTGGCTGTCGGGTCTCAGGGTGGGATTGAGGTGAAGGCAAAGGTAAAGGAAAAGGCAACGGGAGGATAGAAAGCTTAGAACAAGCAAAGGCAACGACTAAAGACGGGCGAATAACGCGAAGGACATCTCTATCTGAAAAGGGACTAGCGTGGTCGTTCCAGACTGACACCTGAGGCAAATCGATAGGTGGTAGCCTCCAGGTAGGGTAGGTGCTCTGCAGTGGATCCCCCTACCTTCCTCGCAGCTCCTGTCATCCCTCCACTGCATCCCATCTCCGATTGACTTCACTGCATCCCGTCCTGGCTCCACTGAGTTGAGGGAGAAGAAGAAGCTGTGTTGGCATTTATTTGAGTACGTTTGATAGGATGCATGTCCTGCATTGATGAGGCCACTCACAAGTTGGTTCTGGTTCCAATCCACCTCAATCATCAATCTAGGTCAGCAAGTAACCGTGGATGGATGCTGAAGTGACAGAAGTGACAGAAAGAGCAGCAAATACAAGGTCACGATGAATTCTGATTGAGATATGACACTGTGAATGGACGTCACATCTATTATGAATTTTAGATTCACCAGGCCTGTCGCACCTAGGTAGTTCTCTACATTGAAGTTTTGCGTAAGACAGCACACTCCAAATGCCCGATTTGATCGATGGGAGCCGATGGAAGCCTCGGCACCTAGTGCTTCTCCAATTCATCAGAAACAACAGCCCTGAATGAACGCCTTCCATTTATAAAGACTGGGGACTGGCCCCTGCATCTGGGTACTTTCGATCTTCTTCAAGCAAATAGTATCAAGTCAAGTTTAAGCTGAAAATGGTCGGAAGCTCGAGACGAAAGATGAAGGCTGTTGTTATCGACAAATTCGTCAATGTGAGTCCCAGTCTCATAAAATCTTGCTTCAGTTCCACAAAGATGCCTCTAATTCATCCTCAAGGACTTTGATGACATAAAGGTCTCCGACATTGACCGGCCAATCTCTACAGCAGACCGCTACCTCATCCAAGTCAAGGCTGCTGGGGTGAACTTTGTCGATACCCTCTATGTAAGTCCAAGACAAGTTCTCACAAGTCCCCCAAAAGATGAGATGGCTGGCTGATATGATACTTCGCACTTAGGCCAGGGGAAGACACCAAAACAACCGATCCCTGGTACGGCCGCCCTTCACACTAGGCCTCGAGTTCGCCGGCATCATCCTCTCATCACCGCCTACCTCCGAATTCCGTCCTGGCGATAGGGTCTTCGGAGGCAGCACAGGTTCTTACAGCGAGATCATCTCCCTCGACGCCTCGACGCCCCTCCATCGCATCCCTCCCCAATGGACATTCGTCCAAGCCGCCGGGCTAGCCGCCACGCTCCCCGTCTCCTACGCAGCGCTCGTCCAAGCTGGCATAAGAGCCGGCCAGACTGTCTTGGTCCATGCCGCTGCCGGTGGGCTCGATCTGATGGCCCTTCAGGTTGCCGCGGCCTTGGGATGCCGGGTGATAGGGACGGCGGGCTCATCCGAGAAGTGCAACGTGGCCCAACGTTCGGGGGCTGATATTTGCATCAACTACTCCGAGGATGCAGCGTGGTGGGATCGTGTGCTGGAGCTGACTGACGGGAAGGGTGTCGACGTAGTTTTTGATCCCGTCGGCCTCGTGGACCGAAGCTTAAAGTGCATTGCTCACAGAGGCAAGATACTGATTGTAGGGTTCGCTGGTATCCAGGACGATATGGAGAAAATCGCCATGAATAGAGTCCTACTCAAGCAGGTGTGTTTGATAGGTTATGTAAGTATTGAAGATTCCACAACAACCACCCACTCGAACTAAGGTAGCTAACTAATGCCCCAAAGCGATACGGCGAGAGCTTGCGACGGTATCCTGAAGAGGAGAATGCCATCTGGAACCAGCTGAAACCCTTGATGGAAACTGATAAAATCCGGCCTGTCATCTATCACGCTGAGTATCCTGGTCTTGAACATGTACCCAGGGCTCTCAAGGACATGTCAAACCGCAAGATTTGGGGCAAAGCAGTCATCACTTTGGATAATGACAGTGATGGTCTGCCTTTGACAAAGCTCTAATTCACAGCAATGGACTCCTTGTGCGAAAAGCTGTGTTTTCAAGTTACCTAAAATAGGTACGTGTATTGAGGACACTGGGAACGGCCACATTGGTGCGGGACAAACACCGCACGCTATTATAACATTTCCTTCCGTCTTCCCCGTTCGACTGTGCCCGCCGGTATATAGCCATCCACCGTCCCAAACTTTTGTTCCTGACCATCGACCAGAGGGGGGCCATACTGACTGAGTCCTGTGGTGCATTGAAACCAATTCACCCCCAATGACTGCCTATTCCAAGTGAATTCATTTGAAACATACTTCACAGACAGTATCCCCTACCCTACAGCCGGCTCAAGAGCCGATCCCCAAACGCCAGGCTTTGCGATGCATATATCATGAGTGACCAGCCAGATCTATGAACAGCGCAGCAAGGCGGTCGGATTAGTTGCTGCTCGTCGCCCTTGGTTTCTTTCAGGCGCCGGTTCGCCCACATGTCTTGACACCCCATAGGCCCCTGCCGGCGCTGACTCCCAGCCACTCTCCCTGGTCGCTAGAAAGATGAGGCACCCAAGCAAGGTTGCCGACTTCGTAGTCGCATTGCCAGCTAGCGTATGGGCTTCTCGTGTTGTCTGGCTGGGCAGCACCGTTGGCAGGAGGACCACCACCAAGAGCAGGGTTGTTGTTGTACACATCCCATAGCAGCACCTGGCAGTCGTCGGCTCCCGAAGCTAGAACACCACGCCTCGTAGGCGACCACTCTATGGAGTTCAGGGAGCCTCCGTGGCCCCTGAGTTCGAGAAGAGCCTGTCCAGGATGTCTTACATCAAGGATACGAATGACGTTCGAGTCTTGCGCAAATGTGGCTAGCAAATGGGTATCGTGGGGAGAAGTTGCTAGTCTCAACAATGGCGGAGGGTTCGACATGGTCTGCTGCGCGAGCGTAGGGCTGATACGTCCTCCATTGGCATCTATCATACTTAATCAGCTTCACCAAACTTGCGAAAAAATGGTTCTGGGGGTGGAGGTTACCTCGTTCATCTTTCCCAGTGGGCTCGTAGATGATGGTGCTGTGCTCCAGACTGCGCAAATCGAACATGCGGACGCTACCGTCCTGTCCGCAGCTCACGAATACGTCAACACTGTTGGCGCAGAAGCGGACATCGTAAACCTCCTTATCGTGGGCAATCAATTGTGTCTTGGCCGTCAGCGACGGAATATCCCAAATCGTGCAGGTGGTATCGATACTGGACGTGATTATCAAGCTAGGTGAAACAGTATTCCAGTCTAGCGAAGTAAGCGGTGCAGTATGATCCGGGGTCTTGGAGTTGGACAGAAGCGCGAGAGGCGTGAGTTTCGTAACGGCGGGGTCTCTGGCTCGGTTGGTAATGGAGTTGCTCTGGGAGACAGGGCTTTCGGAGGGAAGAGACCACAGGCGAAGGTGGTCTCCCGACGTCGCGAGCAGGTCAGTAGACTGCTTCTGCGAGGAGGGCGGTTCCCAGAGCAAGCGCGTCACAGGGTAGGAATGTGTAGCCTCGGCGACTTTTTGAAATTCGAGGTTAATTTTGGGGGTGCCCGGCTGGTAGACATCGTTGGGCGTCGGGACCATTTGGGTATCGAGGATTTGGATCTAGAGGGAAGCAATAGTGTTAGCTACACCCAGCTATCAACATCATTGCGACGGAATTCTTACGTAGTTGTGTCCATCTTCTAGATAGCTGCCAACGGCAAGCTTCCCAGCACCGTTGCCCTGGGGAGGCCACTTGCACCAGTCGAAAGCATACAGGGCCCAAGGAGCGAGATAGTTGCTGGTTCCAGGTTGCGCGTTGGCAAGCTCATATGCAGCGCTACCGGGCACGCCATCGGACATGCTCGAGTCGGCGCGGGGTCGAATATCGGCCAAGCCCAAGGGGGTGTTCGAGATGTTTCGCTGGGAGCCGGGCGCATTGTACTTTTGGTCTGGCGGAGACATGAACTGGGATCCAGAGCCGCTGGGGGTAGTGGGTGTGTAGGGCGCAAAGGACGAGCCACCTTCGTATCCGGCAGCAGGCGAGGAGCGCGAGTAGCTGTGGGACAGGCTCAAGCTGGGAGGCTTGGAAGGTGTCTGATAGTCTTGCTGCTGCTGCTGAGGCTGCATGGCAGACATACTGGGAGCGGTGTTGGCAGAGATGGCGGGAGGTCGACCACCTGCACCACCTGGTTGCAAGACGTTGGGCACCGACGATGTGCTCTGGTAAGGCGGCGCCTGGGGGTGGGAGTTTGGGGAGGACTGCTCCAGCTTGATATGGGGTGCGGCGGGGGCAGCAGAGGATGATGAGTATTCGCGGGGTGAAGGCTGGCCGTGCTGGATCATGCCCGCTGGCATGTGCAATTCGTCTGACTGGGAGCTATAGGTGCCAGTGCGTCGCGGGGTGCCAGTTTGGAACTGGGGTTGCGACTGCTGCGGCGACTGCTGCTGCTGCTGTTGCTGTTGCTGGTTCATGGCTGCGAGAGCAGAGGAAGAAGATGGCGAGGAGGATGAGGAGGGCGTTGGCGCGGGCAGCAGTGTGACGGAGGGGGAAAGGCCCGGCGGCCCTGATGTCTGAGTCGCAGTGGAGTGGGTAGGCAGCGAGTTGGGAGAGTCTCGGTGCAGCTGCTGGCCATGGGCCGGAAGCAGAGCGGCGGGGATGGAGGCACGCTGCTGGTTGTGCTGGGAGTGGGACTGGGAGCGGGAATGGGAGAAAGGAGGGATATTGGAGGAAGAGGAAGGCGGGTGAGAGGAAGAAGAGGGAGAGTAGGGGTTGGACTGGGAGTAGGAGTGGGAATACGAATGGGAGTGAGAGTGAGATTGAGATTGAGATTGAAAGTGAGAGTAAGAATGAGAATGAGACTGAGAGCGTGAATGGGAGGACTGATGAGGCTGGAGGGCGCGGGCGGAAGCGGAGTCGGTCGCTGTTGTGGGCGTACGAGTGGCCGCGGCGCTGTTGGTGGTGGTGTCGCTAATGGTTTTGTTCCTATTGTTCGGCGTGTTCTGGTAATAGTCGTTGTCCCAGTGGAAGTTGGGGACGGCGGGGGGGTCTTTGGGCACTAATGGCCCAGGCGCACCAGCGGCGACTGCTGTTGTTGTGGATGCGGACGTTGAGGCCGGTGGTGTCGAGGTTGAGGATGACTTCAAGGCTTCCGGGGTGTATTGAAGGGAGGAAGTAGTGGAGGGAGAAGCGAGCCCGATGCCGAGCCCGGCGTGAGGAGGACCGCCTGAAGGATGTGAGTGGTGGTTGGGCTGGAAGTAGCCAGACTGTCGTTGTTGCTGTTGCTGCTGGTGTTGCAGTTGTTGCTGAGAATACGGCGAATATTGCGATTGTTGCGACTGCTGGGAGTACACCGACGACGAGTAGGAAGGTACCGGGTTGGGCAGCGGTGGGCGGGTGTGGCCAGCCGTGGTACCACTGCTACTACTACCTGTACCTGCGGTTGTACCTGCAGTTGGAGGGTCATTCAAATTGACATTGGCATTGGCAGTCGCATTGGAGGCTGAAGCTGCCGCTGCCGCTGACGCTGACGAAGCATTTCCTCCAGAGAGTCCAGACTCAAAGGTAGAAGAAGAAGGAGGACCGCCGGAACCTGGAGGGGAAGTGGTGGCGGCGGCAGCGGCAGCGGCCGGGGCTCCAATGGACCCCAAGGCCTGGGCCGCTTGCCAAAGAGCCGAAGACGCGCTTAGGCGATGCTGGTGGTGCGGACGCCATTGTTGCTGTGGCTGCTGTTGTGTCTCGGGGTCGATGCTCTGCTGCGAGGCTGTTCGACGATGGCCCAGAAAGTGCATCATGTTTTCTTCGGTTGAATTTCCCTCGTTGTACGACTCAAACAATGTGCGCGCGTGGGGTGGATGGGACGCGGGACGAACGAGAACCCAAAAAAAACAAAGCAACACAAAAAAGATGAACAAGAATGGCCACAACGACAACGACGATCAGGGAACTAGACACACAAGGGACGAGGGGGAAGAGAAAGCGACGCACACGGCAGCAGGACAGGGGCAGACGGTGGCAGTGCGGCGTGTCCACGTCCTCGGCATCCGCAGTCTTAGTCTTCCAGGTTGTCTGATCTGATGACTTGGTGAGAGTGAGAAGTGAACTTGTCCAGCGGCTGTATGCTCAGCTTCTCATCCGTCTAGCAACACATCCTTTACTTTGTAGGCCCGGCAGAAAACTCACGCGAGTTTACGGCGGCATCCCTCTGACTAATGAATGTCCGACTCGTTCATTATTGATGGGCCCTACCGACTGAATTGGACATGGACATGGACCTGGGCGTTGGGCATAGACGGACAACGGAGACACGGAGACGCGGTTACAGACGCCGCCGGGGATGATGGCAGTAAGGAAAATAGAGCCAAGGCAGGCGACTCATCTCATTAGTTGATTGAAACTTTGAGGAGAAAGTGTCCATCATAAGAAATTGCCCGTCGCCGCGGCCATCGCTTGCACAATAGATATGAAAAGACACCCAACAATGGCAAGACTATGAGACGCGCAAAATACCGTGTTCTGGGGAGCCAGACGGTGCTCAATTTCTTGATCAAGCACATGGACACCAGCTCCAGAGAGAAGCTCTACGCATCACAGTGTGTCTCACTCTCGGTAGGCAGAAGACGCAGACAGATTATATGAGCAAGAATCTTTTCTCGGCCGCACTGACTGGGCCTCATACTTCCCGTTCTCCGTTTGTTTGGTGAGCTGTATGGATAATAGGCAATGTTGAAAGGATTATGTTCCAACATCCAACAGCAATGGCATCGTCCAATGGCGCATTCCCACATACATGCTTATCGATAACCAAGATGTCGAGGCCGTGCTTACATAAGGCCGGCAAGTAGCTTTTAGGTAGGTACCTACTGTGTAAGGTATGTGCCTGGTGCTACAGATGGTAGAAAGACCCGCCGTGTGACGTCTGTCTCGCACCAGCGCCTGTGGCACATGCTCAGAGCTCGTGAGCTCTTGCTTCCCGAGCCAAAGATACTTTTTATTTGGTACCTTCACAGCTGGCCTCGCGCGCTCCCATCGACGACATTGCTGTGCTATGTCCTATAGATCTCATACATTACCCATAGCATCTTGCCGTATCCCACGTCCAACACTCATCACCAATGCCTACTTGTTGTTATTGACATCCTATTCCTTTAGCTAGAGCGCATACATACTTGATCGTGCCTCTGAAAAGCACGCTCAGGAACCTTGTCAACCACGACATTCCTGGTGACCGCCCCATCGCCAGCCAATTCTCCCACTTCTGCCCAGCAGCGTCAGATGCGACCTGATGGCATCCGGTTCGCACAGTTTCCTCGACCGACTCTCACCGAGCCGACAACGATCTCCCATTCTACCACTCTACACATCCCGACCGAAGCCTTCAGATGACTACGACCTCGATGATCTGTCCCCCAGACCCGATGTATCGCTGCTGTCAGAGTCGCCTCCGCTGCCCATCAAAATGTCGAAAGGGCGCTCCCCTTCCCCCGTAGATCCATGGGACGACGACCCTTTTGGTCCGGCGGGCTCCGTCTCCAAGTTGAAGCCGAAGGCCATGTTCGTTGGCCCGCCGCCGCCCATAGCTACCTCGGTGGTGTTGCAGCCCTCCGCATCGTCGGGGAGGCGGGGATCCCGAGGCAACACACACAAGAACGAGGCCAAGAGCATGTCGTCCAGCCGGCTTGCGTTTGGGAGCATTCTGTTCGACCATAGCTCGCGCGACTCAAGCAAGTCCCGCGTTGACTCTGTCTGGCGGAATCTACAACACCGAGAACGAGCTCTCCACAAAGAGGTACAGCGATTACTAGACATACAAGCCACAAGACTTGGATCCGGCGCCGAGTTTCTCGATGCTAGCACTGTAGGAGCTGAGACGTGGAGTGATTCTGGGAGTAGTACGCCAACGGGAACGTTCTATTCCACAGCGACGTCCAGGTCACGCATGATGGCCTCGCTAGACCCACCCGTACGCGCGACTCCTCGCGGCGATATTATACCTGTTCGACAACCCAAGGTACAGGGGCAGCAGGGCCTTCGTGCGGCGCGAAGCGGATTGCGACAGGCGTTGGCAGCCCTGACTGGTCTCAAGACGGAAGAAAATGCGTATATCGAGTCAGCCCTCTCTCAACGAAGAAAAGCTTTGTCGTATCTAGACAAGTTGGACAAGCGCAGGGTCAGCATCTCTGCCGAGTTGCATAGCTTGGCTGATGACGATGAGGAGCCTCTCGCAAAGGAGCTGCGAGGCCTGGGAGAGCAGCATGATTCTTTGGGTCAGGAGATACGCGAGCTCGAGGAGAAGCTCGTTGGTATGAGGAATCGGCACCGATGGCTGGAGCGAAAGATGGAAGACGTTCACAACCGCCGAGAGGCGGGCTTGAGTGGCTACAGGGGTGCGTTGAGGGAGGTCGAAGGTGAGGTCACAGCCCTCCTACGCCGGCCTCCGATCGAGCCCCTGGATCTAGATGTTGTCGAAGCTGTATCACGGAACGACTCTGGAACCGGAACCGACATCCAAGAGCTGCCCGGTGGTGCTGAGTTCTTCCGCATGATACCTGCGCGACGGACACTGAGCATGGCCAAGGACTGGTGGGAAAGTGAAATGGACTTTCTCCAGAAGCGAAAGGCGCAGATCGATAAGGATCGCGATGCGCTAGATCAAGGCACGGAGTTATGGCAGGAAACGGTGAAACTCGTTACGACATTCGAGGCAGACCTGCGCCAGTCTCTAAGCGGCGGTGCTTCCTCGGCCAAGGGCAAACAGACTCCTCGTGCACAGCAAGAAGGCGTTGAAGCTCTCTTGCCGCGGATGGCGAAGGTAATCTTGGAGCTTGAAGCAAACATGAGGACAGCCCAGCAGAACACTTGGAATCTTCTCATCTGCGCCGTTGGCGCTGAACTCGAAGCGTTCAGAGATGCCGAGGCTCTCCTTCGAGGAAGTCTACCAAAGCCTCAAGCAGCGGCGACGAAAGTTGAGGACATCGAAGAACCCTGGCACAACGGCGATGACCAAGAGGCGCAAATCTCGCAAGCGAATTTGGCCACAGCTACGACAGAAACCCATCACGGAGAGAGTGACAATGAGGTCCCGCCCGACCTGCTAGTGTCACATCTAGAAGAGCACGACGACGACCGTTCCCATGTCGGGTCCATACGAACTTCGTCTTCGAGGCGTGACAGCGACAATGAGGTTCCTCCAGAGTTCCTTGCCGAACACAGCAACGATGAGGGTATAGACTGATATGAAGGTGCCATGACTTTGTATGCGTAGCATTTGTAAAGGGTATAACCCCGATGTCAGCTGTGCCTCAGTAGCTTCCTGTGCTACCAAAGCAGATGTTACTGAAGCATGCATCTTTTGACACGTAGTTCTTACACTTTTGGGAAATGAATTATGTTTTTTGATTGGGCTGGCAAAGCTGGGTACAGCAGGCAGGACAGGATACCCCGCAGGCCATGATTTAAGCCGGCGTTGGCTGGGGTGTTAATTAGTTGGAACTTCTTATGGAGCAGTCTGTTTATAGCCATCCACGAATTGACTTTTTTGTCTCTCTCCATAATGCCACCTGCATTCATAGTCTCACATCATAGGGCTAGGATTCGTCAAGCAAGGGAGCTATGGCGCACGAAAGGAGCTGCAGTGGCAGACTGTGGCGCATTGGATTTGGACGGTAACCTCGGCTATGGCCGCTGTCCCGCGACGAGGACAATCCCGAAAGTGGGGTCCACAGGTCCGGTGGTAAGGATTTACACGGGGTAGCCCGGTGCCCAAAGGGAGACTTTTCGCAATGATAAAACCAAGAGTTCGCCGGTGAAGGCTCGGTTTCCTGTTCCCCAAGGTACAGTTAAAGAAAGTGCGCCCCGATCTCGCCCATAACGCCTGCACGCAGAGACGCGAGTCTGCTTCTTCGAGATTCCGATAATCAGCGATTTCAGCACACGAGAACACCCGGTTCAAGATCCGCCGATACCCTTGGATTTACACCGCCCGGGAACGGAACCTCCCCATACCGATTTCTTCCGAGCAGTCGCAGAGCGTTTCCAGCATCGCACTGCGGCAACAAATGGCCTAGTGAATAAGGTTGTAGATGAATGAACAAGGGGAGATTCGACTCCAGATCGTCATTGAGAACGGCGGCCGGGATTCGTTGGAAAACGGATATACTGGTGTTGTCTCGATCTCGATGTCTCGATTTATCGCCTGCGTTCGAACCAACCGCTGGAGCCGGCAATTGCGACCGACTGATCCATCACCCACTCGCCGACACCGAGATACTTCTCGATCCACTTCGTCATGTCCTTGTTTTCGCCGGCAGCTCTGTCCGTCTTGAAACTGGGTCTGACGATTCCCAGATTGGGCACATGTTAGCCGCCGCAGAGTCTTGTCTTTGTCGTCATCGAGGGCAGAGATCCAGTATTCGCATCGGAATTTCGAGAAAGTTAACTCACGTCAGGCCGGTCGAGCGCTGCATACCCGCGAGGAAGGCGGAGACTAGGAACGACCCAAGAATTAGCGAACCGATCGACTCGAGATTATGCATCCAACAGTAGGACAACCAAAGAAGAGTGGCTGGGGAGGGGACTTACAGAGCACCGCATCGAATGCGTAATGAGTCAAACGTCCAATCTTTGACCAGAGGCCCAGAGTCAGCAAGTTGAGGAGCTAGGGAGGTGTTAAGACTGCGCGAGCAAATCTCCAAGCTAATGTAGGCAGCGAGGCGAGCCAGAAGCACTCGCCAGCAGCCCGGCAGGGGAAAAGGCTGGACCAACCATTTTGGTGCAAGTTGTTGAAAAGGTCTGTCTGATTCGATTTCCTTTGTCGCTTTTTCTACGCTCGATGACGTTGCTCTGTTCGAGTGTTTCTTGTTATCGTTGCCGTCGTCGTCTCGTGGTTGTTGCAGCGTTCTCTCAAAAGTCAAAAGGCTGGAGTTCGAAAGTTGTTGGTCATGAGACAAGGCTCGCCTGGCGGTGGCAGGCACACTGGAGCAATTGGAGTATGATCCCTCCCCCAGCTGACTGGCTGTGCTGTCGAAGTGGACTGTGCACACCTCAAAAGCAGCCTTAGTGCCTGAGGCTTTAAATCTCTTGTCTTGATATGATAAGGTGCCTAGGTACCTAGGTGCATGTCTTATCTTATCTAAGGCACGTTACCTTCGGTTGATGGACTGAGGTTTCCCTCAGGTGCATCGTCGAGTGTCGTATCTTCAGTGGGAGTCAAAGTCTTGCAAGTGCAAGGTCGATTAAGCTCATCCTCGCGTGGCTTCAAGTGGAGCAGCATCGCTTTTATGGCTTGCCGACCATTATCTGTCTTACCGTCTTCGATGTACCCCAAGTCTCATGCCCAAGGTACCCTACCTGGGGGTTTTGAGTGCTTCATTTCATCTCTCGGATGGAGCTCTTCATGGCAACATCAGTTTGCGGGTGTCACTCTTGTAGCACAACCCCTGCAATGTAATGAGGGAAATAGAAGCAAGAAGCGCGACTCGGACCCGAACCATCGAGACGGTTTGAATCGCGTCACCAACAAAGCGGATTAGCCGGAGCTCGGATGGGGGCCTGGACTTGTTCTCCTCCGCGGCACAAGTGGAATTGTCCGACGGTGCACCGGCGGTGGCCCACCTGTCCTTGAGATGGTGAGATGGTCATTGGCCGGATGCGGATGTTGAGAGGTTGGAGCTGCCCGGAGCTGACAGAGTCATGGACAAATGCATTGTCGCCATTTGCCATTTTCATGAGAGGTGCGAGGCATTGCCAAGGTGCAAGTGGGCCAGGGGACCTCTCCACTCCGATACTCTGGCCTGGAGACTGGAGAGAGACCCAGCGGCCTTTCCATTCATTGCAGTCCCAGGATGGAGGGGCATATTTTCACGGAGGGGCTCTTTGCCGTTTTTCTAGGTGACATGGATGCGTTCCATTTTCCATTTTCTCGAGGGGTCGGGCGTCCGGGCTGGTTTGCCGTTTGGCAAAGGAAGTTAGAACCAGAGGTGGAAGCTCAGACCCGGAGCCAAAACTAAAAGAGCCATAGGAAATGTGTGGTCTGCTACCGCCGCCGCCGCCGCCCGCCGCGGCATGGGCTTCTAGTTTGTTGAGTGTTTGAGGCTTTAAACAAATCGGGCAGCTCAACTCGCCTCAGACTCGACTCAGCCCAAGGGAGCTTGGTCGGAGCTCCGTCGCAGAATGGAAGCTGCACCAGTGTGCAACAGACTGTCAGATGGATGCAAGTGCATGATGGGCACGAAGTAGTGGGAGATGGTGAAGCAAAATAAAACGAGAAAATACCCGAAGTTGGAGCTAGACAGTTGGATGTTGCTGGATCCAATGGAAGCGACGGAAATCCCTCACTGTCACCCATTTTATCCGGCCATCACTCCAGGCAGGTCCTCCCATCATTCGATCCTCTTGCGCTCTCACTTTCTCTTCCTACTATTCACGGCGTCATTGCTGTTGCTATTACTCTCATTACGTCTACGGAGTACTGCCCAGCTCGATAGGCTCGAGCGTTGGAGAATAAATAGCACGACGTACGGATATACGGTACGGATACTCGGTGAGTGGATCATTGCCGTCGTATCATTGCATTGCGTTGCGTTGATGGCCCCTTGGATGTTTCTGTTGTGGTTTCCAGTTGGCATCTATTTATTTTCTTGTTTACCGTCTGGTGAAACCACGCTGTTTTTCTGGGCTGGCCTGACGTCCGGACCTCACCTCACCAGGCTCACCTCACCTCGCATCACCCAATCTTGGGGCGCCTCACCATATCCCGGGCCGTTTTGGTATGTGCTATTTGCGTAAACCTTGTTCGGGCCGTGGGCTTGTTCCTTCATTGGCCAAGCGTTTCCAGTTGGTGGATGAGCATGTCAGAGTGAGGTGAAAAAAAAAAGGTGAGATGAGCAAGAGAGGAAGCAGGAACACATTCAATGCTCCAATGAGAAGGTCCTGGTCATGCCCTTCTGTATTTCCTTCCGTCGTCTCTTTTTTTCTTGGTTGCCGTGCCTCAACATTGGACGGCATGAGATGGCAAAAAAAGATGGATGAAAGTGGGAGGTGCCAGGCTGGTGCGAAGCGCGGGACCCTGAAGCCTCAGCTTAGGTAAGGCAGGTAAGGTAGGCGTACCTATGGCAGGGTACCTGTCACCGCAAGCTCCTCACATTGGTGGGGGGCCCAGTCGCTACTGCCAAAGCTGCACTTTGCCCACTTCAGTTCCATTGCTTCCATTTCCAATTCTGGCAGGGATTGGGGGGAAGGTGCGTGGGTGCTTGGGTGCTCCCCTCCTGCCATCCGGCCACGGACCAAAGTGCACGGACCACTCCGTTGGATTGAGGGGCAGCTACGCTCCTCAGCACCTTCTCAGCACCTTTCTCCCCTCACCTCACCAAACGGGGGTGGTGCCGGCCGGTGCAGGGAACAAGTTCAACGAGGGGCAAAGCGGCGGCCACCCGGGCAGACTGAGGAAGAAAAAAAAAGAGGGAGAAAAAAAAAAAGGCGCCGACACCACCGCCGACGCAGGCCACAGCAAATGGAAGCAGCAAGCAGAGGATGGGGAGTGCGCCGCCGGGCAGCTTCACACTTCACTTGGGTTTGTTTGGGCCAGGAGCAAATTGTTTCTCGTCCCTGCTCCTCGTGTGTCTCTGCCTCTGCCCGTCTGAATGTGGTCTTCAACAAATACCTAGCTGAGGCTGATGCTCAAATACATCATCTTGTGCATAAACCTGCATTGGCTTGACCACCCCCAAAAAACAAAGAGTCTCACTCGTCAACCTCGTCGGTTTGGATGACCTTTTTTTATCGTATTTTTTTTTATTAGTTATCTCTCCCCTTGGCCTTACGTACCTTGCCTGACCTTGCCTTGACCTCTCCCTCTCTGTGTCTTCTCTCTACCCACCCCCACTCCCAGCAGGATTTAACAACCGCATTAGACCCCTCCTCCTCTTCTTCCACACTCCTCCCTTTCGCCTCGACCATCCTTAAGTAGCACACTTCTCCTCTGCTACATCTATTCTCCATCCTACGGTGATCGACTTTTCCTATCAACTCCCCTCATCACCCGTCCAAACCCATACCTATACATCTAGACACAATGGCTGCTACCGCCAAGGATCATCTCGATGTCGGCGGCAAGATCGCATGGCTCTCCAGCCTCGATACCGCCTACCAGCCCGAGAAGAACTACCGCCGTTCTTCCATCATCTGCACCATTGGCCCCAAGACCAACTCCGTCGAGGCCATCAACGCTCTGCGCAAGGCCGGTCTGAACGTTGTTCGCATGAACTTCTCCGTAAGCTCCCCCAACCCCATCACAGACGCTAAAAGTCAACCCCCACCAAAGTCTGCCTATCTTGCTAACCCCTCGCTTCTGAACAGCACGGCAGCTACGAGTACCACCAGTCCGTCATTGACAATGCCCGCGCCGCCGAGAAGGCTCAGCCCGGCCGTCAGATCGCCATTGCCCTCGACACCAAGGGCCCCGAGATCCGCACCGGAAACACAAAGAACGATGAGGATCTCCCCATCTCCGCCGGCAAGATCCTGAACTTCACCACCGATGAGCAATACGCCACGGCTTGCGACACCGACAACATGTAAGCTCTTCTCTCTCTCAAAGGCTCTCCCCATGGCATTACTAACCGCTGTTTTGATAGGTACGTCGACTACAAGAACATCACCAAGGTCATTGAGCCCGGCCGTATCATCTACGTCGACGACGGTGTCCTCGCCTTCGATGTCCTCAGCGTCAAGGATGACAAGACCGTCGAGGTCCGCGCACGCAACAACGGCTTCATTTCCTCCAAGAAGGGTGTTAACCTGCCCAACACCGATGTCGATCTTCCCGCCCTTTCCGAGAAGGACAAGAACGATCTCAGATTCGGCGTCAAGAACAATGTCGACATGGTCTTTGCCTCCTTCATTCGCCGCGGCCAAGACATCAAGGACATCCGCGATGTTCTCGGCCCCGAGGGCAAGCACATCCAGATTATCGCCAAGATTGAGAACCGTCAAGGCCTCAACAACTTCGAGGAGATCCTCACCGAGACTGACGGTGTCATGGTCGCCCGTGGTGATCTCGGTATCGAGATTCCCGCCGCCGAGGTCTTCGCTGCCCAGAAGAAGATGATCGCCCTCTGCAACAGAGCCGGCAAGCCCGTCATCTGCGCTACCCAGATGCTCGAGTCCATGATCAAGAACCCCCGCCCTACCCGTGCCGAGATCAGTGACGTTGGTAACGCTATCACCGACGGTGCCGACTGTGTCATGTTGTCCGGCGAGACCGCCAAGGGCAGCTACCCCAACGAGGCCGTTTCCGAGATGCACGAGGCCTGCCTCAAGGCCGAGAACACCATCCCCTACGTTTCCCACTTCGAGGAGATGTGCACCCTGGTCAAGCGCCCCGTCAGCGTTGTCGAGTCATGCGCCATGGCCGCTGTCAGAGCTTCCCTCGACCTGAACGCTGGCGGCATCATCGTTCTCTCCACATCCGGAGAGTCTGCTCGCCTTCTGTCCAAGTACCGCCCCGTCTGCCCCATCTTCATGGTCACAAGAAACGCCTCCGCATCCCGCTACGCTCACTTGTACCGTGGTGTCTACCCCTTCCTGTTCCCCGAGGCCAAGCCCGACTTCAGCAAGGTTAACTGGCAAGAGGATGTCGATCGCCGCATCAAGTGGGGTGTTGAGCACGCTTTGGAGCTCAACGTTGTTAGCAAGGGTGACACTCTGGTCGTTGTCCAGGGCTGGAAGGGCGGCATGGGTAACACCAACACCCTTCGTATCGTCAAGGCCGACCCCGAGCACCTTGGCATTGGAACTTTGTAATGGATTGGATTGCGGACGAGGAATGAAAAAGAGAAGAGAGGCCCGTCGGCGAGCGGGAGATACCAAAGTACCTAGTAAACCGTGATAGACGATGGTGGACTATACTGTCCAGCACACACGAGTATGATTTGCAAACATGAATAAAGTTGATATCACCTTCCAAGAATCTTCCTCGAAGCGATTACCTGTGCCGAAGTCCATCCGAAGTTGGATGATGAATCAATCAATCAATCAGACGAATCTAAGCTGTCGCGGGGCGCCCAGAATGACGGGCCCAATGAGACGACATCTCCGAGACGGAACGAAATGGCGGCGATTACATTGCAGCCTACGGTACTTCATCAAGACACGATCACTATCGCCCCGTTCCAATCACTAACAGTTCTGCCGGCGGAATTGAGCAGACGGGAAGATATCCAGCGGAATGAGCTTGAGACACAAATACGACGGACCATTAATAACCACATGAAGTCTCTCATGAGTCTTACGATCAGCAAAATGGAAGCCCAGAATGAAAGAACAATATTTAAGGATCCATCCATGCTCCGTCATCGACACACATCAAGACAATGTCATCTTCACTTGAGTTGTTTGATAATATGCATTGGGTATGTCTATTAGTTCTCCCGTTTCCTACAACTGGGGGAAGGCTTCCCCCTGGCGTGATCAATTAAAGCGGCATCTACAGGTCTTTGAGCTCGAAACGCTTGCGCAAGTACTCGCCATACTTCATGATCAGCAACGGCACAGGTAACATGGCGGCAGCGATGAAACCGAGAATACTACTCGCCCAGCCAACGCCCAAGTTCTGGTTCATCTTCAGGCCCGCAAGAGGTAGTGTTGCTCCCGCCACGGATCTCACGACAGCGTTGGCGGCGAGGGCCGAGGCGGCGTAGATGGTGAAGGCGTCGACGAGGTACATCTGCAGCGCCATGAAGATGATGAGGTTACCGATGCCGACGATGGCCGTGCCCAGGATGGGCACGAACCAGTGGATATGGTACTCGGCCGTCCAGCCGTAGATGAAGAGACCCGCGGGGAGGAAGACGGCGCCGGCGGGGAGGGCGACGAGGCGGTATTCGGGCTTCATTCCTTCGCGGACGGTGCCTGCTTCGTCGGCTGCGGCGTCTGCTTCGGCGGCTTTTCTCTTAACGTACTTGTCCGAGGAGAGGCTGAAGAAGACGACGCCGATCATGGAGCCGACGCCGAGGCCCATGAAGGCTAGGCCTGATGTGCCGGCGCTGAAGCCGTAGGTTCCCATGAAGACTGAGGTGATGGAGGTGAACATCAGGTAGAGGTAGCCGTAGACTACGGCGATGTAGAGGCCGCTGTTGCGTGTGTTAGTTCAGAGGAGGGAGACAAGACTTGGCACAGCATGATGAGGATTGGGTTACGTACAAGATCTGGGTGATTGGGGAAAAGGCAATCATCTTGATAGGGCGGATGATGCCTCGCTTGAAGTAGTCGGCCGAAGAGAGGCCAATATCGAGTTTCGACCGCAGCAGAGGGTTCCCCGTCTCTTTCTGAAGTCGCTTCACCTTCCTGTCAAGGATGATGGGCGCGTACGTCTCCCTCGAAAAGATGAGCATGACGATACTCAGAACCCCGCTCACAATTACAATAAGCCAAAAGACCCATCGCCAGCCAGCCGCATCAGCGAGGAACCCTCCCGCCACGGGGCCGATGATGGGACCCAGTAGGGGCCCGATACTAAACGCCGCCATGGCCGCCCCGCGCTTCTCCTGGCGGATCATGTCGGAGATGGAACCCGCGCCGTTGGTGATGGGTGCGGAGCCGAAGACGCCAGCGAAGAGGCGGAAGACGATGAGGGCGTTGAGGGTAGGCGCGAGGGCGGCGCCGACGTTGAAGCAGATGAAGAACAGGTTGCAGACGTGGTAGACGATTGTGCGGCCGTAGATTTCGCTCAGGGGCGCGCAGAGCAGGGGTCCGGCTGCGAAGCCTAGGACGTAGACTGCGCTTTGTTGTCAGCACGTTTTGTTTCTTTCCGGTTGATCTGTACGATGGGATGGTAAACAGAGGTTTAAAGGAGCGTTCATACCGGAGACGACAAAGGCAGCTAGATAGGGGCTGTTGTTGTGAAACTCCCGCATGAGGTCCGGCACGCCGGGGGCAAAGATGGAAGACGCCAGTGGTGTGACGAACGTCATGGCACTGATCAGGCTACAGTTGAGGACCTTGAGCCAACTCGGCCAGTTGTACGGATTCGCCGGGTCGTCCGGGCCATCCCACCAGACAATATTTTCGTCTTCGGAGCTCTCGCCGCCGTCGCCGTCCTTCTCTGTCGTACCGCCAACACCCATTTCCACGTCCTCGCGCCCCATGGACTTGCGAGATCTCGTCCGAGCCAGCGCGAGCGACTGCTTTCTCTTCTCCTCGCCGCGTTCGTCGAGGACGTAGCCCATGCTGGAGGGTATGTCGGCATCGTGGCCCTCTGCTAGGGCCTCTGCCGTTTTCTCTTCCCTTGTGGGTTCGCGTTCCAGCCGGTAGAGGCCTCTTGTCTCCTTGTCGTCATGAGATATGCTGTTTGTCGTGGCTCCTTCTTCCGCGGAGTGGCGCGGCTCTTTTGTTGGTGAGGTCATTGGAGCTTTGAGAGTACCCTGCCTTGATGTTAGTTCTGATGACCACTTATACTGCGTCCCTGTGCAGCTACGTAAATGCCAGGAGTTGCGACAGTTGAGAAAGCAAAGGCTTGGCATTCCGCATTATTATCCGGCGACTTGGCGTGCAAAGCCGTGGTGTCTGTGTTTACATGCTCCCCGAATCACGTAGAATGATCTTGGATCTTTGTGTAAGGAAAAGGGCAGACTTGCCTAAACTACCTTTTATGTCTAGGAAGGCCTAGATTCGCAATCTCTCGCGAGGACCGACGCGTGGAGATTTACTCGAGAAAGTTGGTTTTCTAACTTTCAACGGGAGCTTCAGATGAGTTGTTCTATGGGAACGGTTGACTATTGTATGTAGTTGGAGTCAATTATAGTCAAGAGGATATCGTGATTTCAAGTGTAAGGTAAGAATTGGTACAGCAGTCAAGAGACTGCATATCCGCCAAAGAGTCGCTCAACAGGAAAAGAAGCAAAGAACAAGCAGCAACCTAGAGACAAGAGCCATGGACCCCTGTGCCTCTTAAACAAACAGATATGGTCTGCCGCTGTCGACCGACCATCGCAACGGGGATTTGACTCGACCGGGTCAGACCACACTCCACACCACCCTTAACATGGGTAAACGCAGCCGAATACCTCAATCGGGGTGCGTTTCCCCCCTCTCTGGGGAAAATCAAAAAGGGAACGGGGAAGAAGAGGGCTAGAAGTTGTCAACTCCGACCCGAACCCCGTTCAAAGGGACTAGGGTTAAATTTGAAGCATTGGTTTGGCCGCTGGCGGCTCGTTTGGAAGGGGGGAAATGGGGTAACGAACTAACAACTTGCTGTGCGTTACATGGGTGCTGCAGCTCCCGTTGGAGCAAGCCCATTTCACACTAGACCAATGGCTTCATGTTACGACGCCCAACCGTTGGAGGGGATCATCCGAGCCATCACGGCGGCGTTCGTCCCCTTAAGCTTAGATGCGGGTGCCAATACGCTTGGCGAGATCTTTGTAGCCTCCCCTTCGATTGCCTGCTTCTGACCATCCTCTTTTCTATGCGTAAGACGTAAGGCGAGTGAGTAAATTCTCCGCTATTTCCGGGTTGTCTCGCTACCCTTTCACCGAGCAGCGGCGTATGGTCAGCTCAGAATGAGCATGCACCCCTGCATCAACCAACGAATAATCACACTTGAGTGAGAACGGCGCAGCAGACTCGAATTGTTATCTGCTTCTAATATTGTATGCAAGCAGTGAGCCTGCATACACGATAGGTGCAGTATATTGGCCGCGACTCCTCTTCGACATGGGACTACCATGGCCAGATCTATCCCCGGAGCATGACCGATTAAGCTCCCGGAAGATGCACGGAGCCGCGATCCACTCGGCGCCGAAGAAGCGGGTCAACCAACGATGTGCAACCGGGCATGAACAGCTGTAGAACTGTGTAGAGGATGTAAACTTGAACTGGAAACTGAACCCCGTGGAAATTGTTTCAATGCAAGTACGTAACAGTCCTTTGGTAATAACTGGATCTTGCTGGTTCCGTTTTCTACGGGCTTGTTTTGCTTCAAAAAGAACAAGGCGCCGAAACCTCAAATGAGAGGCAGGAGCGTAAGGAAGGAGATGAGATGAAAACCAAAGTATGCGTGAAGAGAGGCAAGAGATTTGAAGGTGAATACACATGGAGGTGAATACGCACTCGAGGCCTCAGTGAACCTTACCCTCACCCGAAGGGGAGAAAAATATCCACTCGTCTTCACCACCGACTGTCACTGAGGTGCACATCAACAACCACGCAACAGGAAATATTCTGCGCACCTTATCCTTGAGCCCTTCGGTTTACTTCACTTGAAGGGGGGAAAGAGGCCAAGCAGAACGACAAAAACAGAACAGATACTCGGGACTGTCAACCTGGCCGGCAGCATCGCTGCCATACCAGCAGAGAGTGAGTTTGACAAGCAAGATTCTCGAAGCAAGCACCTCAACCTCCTTGATTGCTCGATTCGTCCCGACGTAGAGAAAAATGAATGCTGATCATGCCACAGTGACGAAGCCGAAGTCAGCACTGACGAGAAATATCTCGACGCCATTGCCGTATCCCTTTCCCGCGGCCATACCCCCAAAGGCAGCCCGGACGCTGATGGAAAAGCCCAAGTCGGGATGGCCAGCCGGATCAACACGCAAGAACCTCCCGCCCTGGGATCGCTCGATCGATGTCGTCTATCACAAATACCGACGTGACCAGCCGGTGCCCGACAAGGCCACTGATTTTGAGAGATCGGTCGCAATGTTCTTCGCCGATCATCACCGAACGCAACAGCAGGAACCGACTTCTCCATACCTCAGACTTCCCGCAGTCGCACGCTTCCAGATATGCCAATATCTCATTGCCGACCATGAATCCGACATGCCCATCTGCCTCAACGACGGCCGTTTCGTGAGAGAGGTCTGGACTGACGATGAGTACACTTCACTAGCTACTGCCATGAGACCTCTGCAGCCGTACCTCGAAGTGTCTTTCGCTCTGCGCGCGGATATTCTGATTGCATTTCTCATGGGAGAGCGCTTCCACATCACCATGTCGCCTTTCGTGGGTCCCTACCTGAACCCTTTGGCAACACTGTGGTGTAATAAATACGGTCACTTCATGCAGCAGGTCATCGTTGAGCTCGACCTGACTCGATTGGGTTTCGGGCCAGGCAAGGAAGCCTGCAAGTTACGCGCAGGAACCGTTAATATGGACGATCTCATCGGGGCTTTTGTTAGAGGCCAATTGAAACGAAAGAACCATTCGACGCTCAAGAGCCTTGTGCTACTCTGCCGGAGATTCTGGGGTGAACGCCCTTCCGACCATCTTCCCCCAGGTTCCAGGTCTGCCAGCGAGCAGAACAACCAGGGAATGTCGACGGAGCCGGAACAAGTGTTCACACCCAAGCGATCGAGCTACGGAGCTGACTTCTCATACTGCCCTGATGAGTTCCTCAGAATCTGCGAGCCATTCGTGCGCCTAAATGGCTTGGTTGACTCGATGCGCCTCTGCGGTTTCAGCAATGGCTATACACATTCTCTGCTGCGCCGTATCTTTCCTGTTCCTGAGAGAAGCGAGGATATCAAGTACCATACGTACCGAGTGGCGCCTTCTTCGGTATGGCCGCGCATTCCCGGCCAAAAGTCGTGGGTCGACAAAGGATACGGTAAATTTCAGCTGGATGATCATTCTCGACAGTACCTGCGCGGCCTCTGTCTTCCAGAGGGAGCAGTAATGCTTACACGACCATACGAGAACCTATCGACTGGACGTATGTCGGTTGGATATGCGTCTAGAAGCATTGAAGAAACCTCAGAGAACGGCGACGCACGTGAACGTCCGGACAGCAGAACGCAACTGATCGGAAGGGCGTCTCAAGAATCGGTAGCAACGGATGAGGCGAGTCTTGAACACAGAATGCAGGTCCTAGTTCACAGAATGCGACGAAGCTTGTCAAAGAGAGAGGTTGATGCTGGTTCGCCGGCGTCCGCGACATCAGCATGGGCAATGTCGGGCTGGTCGTCTCGGGAATCAGAAGGGAGCTGCCTGGAGGATGGAACGATATCCAGAGCGACTATTTGAGAAGACACGTCTATATGACTGTCGCAACATGATGGCATTTCGGCGGACAAATGGGTGCAGTAGAAGACTGAAAGGAGAGTAGAAGTGGATGCAGATGACGTTTATTTTAATATCGTCGCTGAAGTTGGGTGGGAGAAGTTCGATGGAGTTGTTACTTTGTGGTTTGACGTCAGTGCAAGGTACCGTTGTACATAGACGTAGGTACGTATCCGTCCTCTGCTGCGGAAATGTGGAGAGAAAAAAAAAAGATCGAAAAAAGGAACCCCGCGATGCCTGGCTGCCCAGCGGTGCTCTGTTCGTCACTGCTGCCCCACCAACATCTTGAAAGCTTCCTCGTCCAACCCCTCCACGATCGTACACTTACCTCTCTCACCAATACTGAGCACGGTCAATTAGAAAAAAGAAGAAAAAAACCACCCACCACAATGTCTGCGCAAGTCCCCACCAACTTTGACGCCCAAGAGGCTGACAACCTCGAGGATGTGAGCTCGAACCCCTCCTCTCTTCGTGTCGCGAATGAAATGCGCTGACTTATTTTTTGCGTCCAGATCGAGAAGCAATTCGCCGTCAAGGGTACACACGCTGCCACTACCACCTCCGACCCTATTCACGATCGCGAGCTAACCGCCAGAACGTTCCTGTAGTTGTTCAGCACATGGAAACCTACTGGAAGATCCTTGAGAAGGTCAAGGGCTCCACGCTGCGCCTGACCAAGATCGATGACGAGATCTACGAGCACCTGAAGACCGACTTCCCCGAGTTCGACCCCGCCGCGACCATCAACGAGGACGAGATGAAGAGCAAGTCCGGCAAGGAACGGTGGCGCAAGTTCATGATGGCCTACGAGAAGAAGGTCGACGATTACAACTTTGGCACCATGGTCCGCGCCAGCCCCAAGTTCGAATACGGCCAGAACGAGGTCATTTTCGGTCAGTGGCCCCCCGCCGACCCTGTTCTGAACCTCGCCAAAAGGCGATTCTGGCTCGCTCATCTGCTAACTTGTAATACAGCGCCCCGCATGCAGTTCTACGCCATCGAGATTGCGAGAAACCGCAACGGTCTGAACGACTGGATCTACGAGAAGGCCCAGGCCGCCAAGTCTAGCTAAAGGAAATACTTTTTTCGACGATGAACGTCGTCTTGAGAAATGACGCTAAACTGAGATTGACTTGCGATACCACCTGTGCTTCGTCACCTCGGCCAGAAAGCGCTTCGCCCGAGTTGAGAGGCTATGGGCATGATCATCGAGCTGCGAATGGTCTCATGATTTCGGACGTAGTACTTCATTGAATGGTGATGCCACGGTCTCGACCTCGCGGTTGTATGATGCGTATAGCACTTGAAGTCCGGGTTCTGCTCTCACGCCACCATTCTTGGATGTGGCTTATGAGAATGCGACATCATGGGATCCGAGCATGTTGGTAAATTGAGTGTGGTACATACTTGAAACTGAGCAATATGCCAGGCAACTGAAATCGAGATATTCTTACGAGCCCCCTCATGAAAAGACTATATACACGCTGCAGATACTGCTGCTAGAGTCCGTGATAATCTGGAAGACCTATTCAAGGAGTTCCGCAGAGACCATGCTTAACGCTACACAAAAGAAGGCTGCGGCATTTCCGCCAGCCGTGGGAGGGAGATGCCGCCATGCAAAGAGCTGACGAAGACATAGCTATAGTGCCAGCCTTTTTCCCTTTTTTTTTCTTTTTTTTGGTCTCGAGGTTGTTTAATGGCGACTACTTGGATTGACCCATGGTGAGGTCGGCGGACGGCCTCGGAGAGAAGGTTCAGGCTCCAACATGATGGTAAGCGGATCTTGATAGAATGGCCATGCCCGCGAGGTGATCTGGAGAAATCCATAGGAGATGGATGGGCCCATGTTCGAGAGCTTGCTGTCAAAAATGCTGTAAGCTACAAGGACCAATAGATCTTGTAACCAGCTGATATCCAGCTAGCTGGGCCTGGCTCAGCAAGGGTGGTGTATCTCGATATTCCTCCACTCAATTTTCTTCGACATATTCAAGTGTAGCGGCTCTACCGTGAGGTTAGCTAAAGATATAATGTAAAGTGGCATTTGAAGTAGATGGTGAGCGAGGCCAGATAGATACCGGAACGAACAGAGAAACATCATTGAGCTTGGCTGTGGCGAAGACTTGTCATTTCGAGATTTGATGATTGTAAGTCTGTTTGACTTGGCGATGATGTTCCGGGAAGGTACCTAGGCAGAAGTGGCTCAGGGAGGACACTGTGGTCTATCATTTCCTCAGCGGATGGGTGTAAATGCAGATGTTCCATCTAGAGCTGCGAAGATACACATTTTATTGGCATGTGACGAGGGAAGAGGAAAATAAAAGTAGTATTTCTAGATGATATACAGACGGATGAGATACGAGCAAGTCCCAATCGCCTTGCAGGTGGTTGTTAAATCCAATGAGTTCTGGTGCTAGTCACGTACATTGTGGTTGTATCCATTTACTCTAATGAAGCAGGTACGTCAAAATAACCCAGACGATCGACGAGGCCATGATTGAGCTGTCTCGAGCAGATGCAATAGATGGAATCAAGGTAACTGCAGTAAAATGCAAGTCTTGAACGTGACTAGCAAATGCTATGCTATGAGTGACAAGATTGTCCATCAACCGCCTGTCTATAGTACCTTAGATAAGGCATCTCAAGTTGATGTTCAGCTTGAGGGCGGCGTATTCCCGCCTTCTCTAATTTGAGTCTATGGTTTATTCACTTCGTATCTCTTCTCAGATGAGTGTCGAAGAGGGAAGGTGCCTTCGAGTTCTGGATCAGCTTGCTCTTTCCACCTGAATCAGTACGGGCTTTTTGCCTTCCGCTTCCTGCCTTCCACTTTAACTATACCGCCTTTGCGATATTGGTTTCGAGGAAGGAGTAGGATTTGAGCCTTTTCTTTACCTCTTCGCCTCCTTCACACACACTTTTGCCAGTCGAAGATTTGGAATCCCATCACCCGCCTCAAATCTTTATCTTCACCTGTGGCTGGATTTTCCTCTCGTCTTCTAGCAACGGAGGCATGCTGCAGAAGATCGGCCGACTGCTTGGAGGGAGAAATATTCTTAGCGTTGTGGCCACACTTTGAGCTGCCTCAGAAGCTGAACTCAGACGCCTCGAACGTTGCATCCACCAGCGCCATCAGCTTCACTTTCGCATTGCCTCTGCGCTGCCACTCGTCTTCCCTGCAAAGAAGGTATACGACGAATGACCCATCTCAAGCAAGCAGCATTCGCACCTCAACAGCAACAACCATGGGCCAATTCACTTCCCAGCCCCGTGACGACACCTCGCCGCCGCCCGATCCAGTGCTCAGCCTTTCACAAGGCACAGGCGGCGAGCAAGGAATCCCCGTGATCACTCGTATCCGCACCGAAGGTGGTAAGACAGCTACTGGTAAGTCTGAGTTGTGCCTTACTCCCAATCTCCAAAGCCCTTCATTTTTAGTTCTTTCTAACGATGCATTCTAGTGACCATTACCCTGCAAGAGACAGCATTGACGTCGGCGTTGGCCTCGACCTCCACCATCTCCTCACTATTGCCAGTGATGACAACTCTGATGACTACACTGACACCTTCGCTGACTACCTCCACGCTCTCGTCTACCGAACAGAACACGTCACTGCCCAAGTCGACTGGTTCACCTGACCAGGAACCCCACGTCACTCTTTCCAGGAAGACATTGATTATCATCAGTTGTGCTGCTGTCGGCGGCTCTTTACTCCTCCTGTTCCTCATCGGCATGATTCACGCTTACGTGCGCCGAAGAGACGCGATCAAGGAAGATGCCAAGAAGGAGGCTGCTGGTGCTGGTGCTGGTGCTGGCATTCAGAAGCGTGAGCTGAACCAGTTCTCTCACCAGCCTCACCAGCATGCCAACGAGAATGGCAACAGCGTGGCCATGTCTCAACCAGCCGCACGTGCGTGCTCGGAGCCGGATCTGTACCAACACTTTCACCCGTCACACGAGGTAGCCAATGCCAGTTTCCGTACCCTCCCCGCCGCATACCCCGTGTACGAGCCGCATCCAGCACAGGTTGTCGCTGAGCTTCCTGCCGAGCCATGTGGCAGCGGTCTTCCGCATTACGGTTATCGAGGATAACCTAGATGGAGGGCCTTGGTTGAAATAGGTTCGGTAGCTTATGGTGGTAAGCATTGGGTCTAGGTTGGAGAACAGAAGTTCTGGATTCACTTGCATCGTCAAGTTGGGGACATATCATTGGCTGGATGGAGGGTCATGTAAGTAAGTCTCTTCTCCAAACGTTAATAATGTTGGTGGTCGTGGTGGTTTCGGAGAAGAGCTAGGTACCCGCACATTGCTGTCTTACGGCTTTTTTTCGGAATGCGATTTTGTCTCTCACATCTTTCACCGTTTTTTTGGATTATCATGTGTAGGAATTCCATACTTGGAAGGCGTGTAAGGTACGTACAAGGAGAAGAAGGACGGTCACATTAGCAGACGTCGACGGACTCGAGGCTACGACACCACGACTCAGGGCTTGACGGGAATTGCACGGTTTTGGGCATTAACCCGCTGCGGCCCATCGCCCACCCCCTCTCCAACTTTCGCTCGCAGTAACGTTCCGGCATGGCCCGTACGGGACGACATTGGCATCAAAGTATGGCCGTTACCAATACCGTGGTAATGCAGAGTCAGGGCCGTCGAGCCGAGCACGGGCAGATCTTCGTTGGTTCATATCTGCTCTTTTTGTGGCCGCCTTCCTACGTACGTTCTATATGGCAGACTCCTTAAGCAACTGACAGTCAGGTCTGTACATCGACTCTGACCAATTTACCCGAACCTGGGAGCAGTCTTCATCATCGCGAGGATGGAAAAAGTAGCCGATAACCGATCCATCTTCCTACATGACGCTGCTGGAGACTACGTACCATCTGGGGTATTTCCCCGGGAATAGAGCGGAAAAGAAGATAGATATACTTCGTTAGTCTGTATGCCACGCCGCTTCAACCCCAGATGGACAGGGAAGCCTGAACGGGGTAAGTCCAAGATCAGACGGGGTGTGCCAGAAAACCGGACAACTTGGCAACGCCAAAACGATGTGAGACTCGAAGGCAAGATGGACGGTTTCCATCTCCAAAGGGCCGTCCGGCAACTGACCAGCTGAACCTGTCAACGATATGTTCACAATCCTATAGAGACTGACTCCATTTTCTTCAACTCAAGGTGGAGTCTGCGTCTTGGTTTCCACTGCTGTGGCTTCGGGTCGGCCGTATTTGAAAGCTGGGGTTTCTCCAGCTTGGCTTGAACGTCGATGAAGCACTCTCGACAAGCATGGAGGCGCTAATCGAGCTAGGCCCGTACAACGCAGCAGGTCATGCCCCACGCCCCCTTGAGCCCTCACGAATCATGACTCTCTTGATGATCTGCAGCCGTTTTTGCGCTCGTGCCTGGGGTGTGCTTCCGATTGCAATATGATACTTTGTCGGGCAGCTCGCTCAACTTGAGGCATTCAAGTCTTGTCTAAGTGGCATTAATCGATTGACCCTGAGCCCTGCCCTTACTCAACCTTTTCTGAGGCGGGCTGTTATGAGGAAAGTCGGATAGACAGTGGAGGTCGGTTTGAGCCTACAACGACCAACAGCGAGGGCATCGCGGCCTTCGTCCCGTTTCTCAGCCAGCCGCTGGCCGAGCAATCGCGCCGTATGGCGTTGCATCACATCGCATCCAGACTTCCGTCCTCGTCCCGACTCTGACCGCTACCTGCCTTAGCTCCCACCTTTCATCAGGTACCTTGGGGTGAGTAGACCCTCGGCTGACCGGGGCCATAGCCGCTACCGACGTGACTGGGTGGAATCCATCCGCCGTTATTCCCGTTCACATTCCCGACCCTGGGACGGTCTCTCTTAGTCTCATATTGCCGTTTCTCGTGTGGGTGGAGGTTCACTAACACAGATTGTTATATCCTGCAGTTCCCTCGTTCTCTCGACGCCAGATTCTTCGTGATTCACTCATTCACTCACCTCCACTGCTTCACGCATCTCCATATGGATCGTGCTCCAACCTCGTTGAACATCAAGTTGGAAACGGTCATGGAGCTTGTACCGATTCACACTCTCTATCTTCAGCCTGCAAATTCGTTTTGAGGCCTCATACATCATCAGTATTGCCGTCTAACAAAGTAGTCCCCAACGATGACGAACAAGATGCTAGATATCGAAAAGGCGCCTCAGGGGTCCAAAGGAACCAACACTTCGCCAAGTGCCAACGAGGCTTCTCAACCGCCAAGACCTGACGCCAGTGTCGACGCTAACAGTACAATCATTTTCAGATACTTGGCTTTCGATACAGTCCTACCCGCGCCGGCCGACATATCTTTCCAAGTATCGGCCGAGTCGCCGCCAGAACCAGCACCCCCAAACCTGTCACACTACACCTCGCCTCTGCAATGGCCTCAACCCCGGAAATACCTCATGCTAGCGCTGTCGTGCGTCGCCACCTTTCTCACCGCATACACGGCCGGCTCGTATTCACCACCGTCTTACATCATGGCCGATGACCTTAGCACCTCTCAGCTACTCGTCTTGACCGGTATCACAACTTTTTGCATCGGTTTCGCCCTCTCACCGATGGTGTTAGCGCCCCTGTCGGAGATATATGGCCGGTATCCAGTGTTTGTCATCTCTGGCGTTGTATATGTCATCTTCCAAGCCGTCTGCTCTGTTGCGCCGAACCTGACGGCCATGCTCATCGCCCGGTTCCTAGTCGGTGTCGGCGGCTCCGTCTTCAGCTCGGTCATTGGCGGCGTCATTGCGGATCTTTGGGCAAAGGAGCAGAGAAACACTCCCATGGCCCTCTTCAGCGGCGCCGTGTTGGCTGGAACGGGAGCCGGTCCCCTGGTGGCTTCACTCATGGTCAAGAGAATGGGATCTCCGGACGGAACGCTGGCATGGAAGTGGATCTTTTGGCACCAGGTCATCGTCGACACTGTTCTTGTCATTGCTCTGGCTGTTCTGTTCAAAGAAAGCCGGGGCTCCGTCATCTTATCAAGGAAAGCCGAAGCTCTGAATGCGTGGTATGAGGAAAGGGAAAAGGCAGGATTCTACGGCGTTTGGTCGGAGGATACAACGAATAGTAGCGATGTTACCGACACGGCTTCGGATTCAGGAGGTGATACGCAGGTGTGCTCCTGCTGCGGCCTCGAAAAGACATCCGCAACTTGTCAGTCGAGTCGTCGATGTTCTACCCAGCTTAAACCCCAACGGCTGCGTTGGCTAGTTAAGGAGGACGAAGAACGGGCATCCATCACCACGCTGATTTCAATGTCGGTATCCCGGCCATTCCACCTTCTCTTCACAGAGCCCGTGGTCTTCTTCTTCTCGATATGGTGCGCCTTTGCCTGGGCCGTCCTCTACTGCACGTTCGGAAGCATCCCTCTGGCCATGTCACGTAGGCGCAACTGGGACATTGAGCAGTCGGGCTACTTCTTCTCCGCCATGATCGTCGGCTCCGTGGTCGCGACCATTGTCGGTGTCCTCCAGGACAGGCTCCTCCAGCTACCAAACTGGCGAGCTGATACCCCCCTCGATGAACCCTCCCGCTTCTGGCTCTTCATGCGGCGTCGTTTCCCTGCCGAGGCGCCAGAGTCGCGCCTGTACTTTACCTGTATCACAGCCACCTTCCTCCCCGCGGGCCTCTTCATCTTCGGCTTCACAGCCAAGCAAGAGTTCCACTGGATCGCGCCCGCCTTTGGCATCGGGCTCGCGACGTGGGGTATCTACTCGGTGTACCTGGCCACGTTCAACTACTTTGCCGACATTTACCACAAATACGCCTCCTCGGCGCTGGCTGCGCAGTCGTGTTGTCGAAATATACTCGGGGGCGTCTTCCCGCTCGTCACGGGGGCCTTGTTTCGAAATCTCGGGGAGGAACGCGCGGGCTCGCTGTTGGGTGGGATTGCCACGGGCTTGACTTTGATTCCGTGGGCGCTCGTCTTCTTTGGTGAACGGATCCGGGCCAAGAGCCGGTTCGCTATCGTGAGTTTGGATGCCCTCGTCCTTATCTGCAGTGTTCGCCAGCTAACTCATACAGACTCTGGAAGCCTCACGATAATCAGTCCAAATAGACGGTCGTATTTTGGATATCTATATCAACGGGTTCTCAGTAGCACCCCGTCTTGCTGTATAAAAAGGATACATATTGAACACAATATAAAGTCATTACATAAAAGCTCAACACGCACGATGCTAGTATACCTAACGCGTCGATAAAGCTGAGGCAAATCAACTCTTAGAAAAGATGAATGAGCAAATACTTTTGTGATTGGGCAACTGTCTTTCCTTTAAACTAGCCCGATATAACTCCTTGAAACGCTCATATCATACCACAACGCAATGGGAATACCTTCTATCCGTACTATACACTTCAGTCATCAACGCCTTCAAAGCTGGCGCAAAAGCCTCTACAGCGCCTCAATAGTTTTCAGCAACACCTCAACACCCCTCTTCTCCAGCTCATCGCCGCCCTTGAGCAGAGACGACACGTCACTCAGTACACCAAGCGGAATGTAACAACCTGACTTGGCCTTCTCCAAGCTTTCCTTGAGCCTGCTGGTATGCTCCCATTCCTTGGCTGCAACCTCTGCACGCTCAATGACGCGGCTGGAGATACCGCACATGGCGGCACAGTGCATTCCGAAACTGCCCTCAGCAATTCCATCTTCGAGCTTGTATAGGAACGTGACGCGCCTCTCCTCTTCGTCCACGTGAATCTGCATGCGACGTGGGCGAATCTCGGTATGGTTCTCGAACTCGGTCGCCAGGGAATGGTAGTGCGTCGCAAAGAAGCCGACACAGCCCACGTGTGTAGCAATGTGGTGCAAGACAGCCTGTGCAACTGCAACTCCGTCATAGGAACTGGTTCCACGTCCGAGTTCATCCAGAATCACCAGAGAGCGCGGCGTAGCCTCTGCCAGGATCTTCTTCGTCTCAGACAGCTCCACGAAGAATGTTGACTGAGAGGCAAAAATGTTGTCATTAGCACCAAGTCTTGACATGATTCGGTCAACAGGAGTAAGTCGAGCGGATGTAGCCGGAACATGGCATCCGATTTGGGCCAAGATAACGGCAATACAGGACTGCTCAAGTTAGCTGAGGTTCTAAGTAGAAGGCTTTGGTATAATATGACTCACCATTCTCAGAACGGTTGATTTGCCCGCGGCATTGGCACCAGTTAATAGGTTGATGTTTGGCGAATCACCGCCAAGTTCAATGTCGTTGGGGATGAAGTCGGCCACTGCATTCAACATGCACGGATGACGCAGCTCAGAAAATTCGACAACACTGCGTTCCTGGTCGACGAATTCGGGGCGACAGCTAGGTTCGCCTAGCGAAGACGAGGCCTTGGCGAGACTAATGAGGCAGTCAAGTTGTGAGATGATCCTGATAGACTGCGACCAGGTTTCGTAATCGGCGTCGAAGCGGCGGAAGAACCGCGTGGCCACCTCCTTGACTATCTGTGAATGAGTCTCTTCCGCTTCTTGCAGCTCTCGGACCAAGTCTGTGAGCTCGTCAAAGTAGTATCTCTTGACACTTGCAGTCGCCGACATCTGGCGCCAGTCTCTCGGCACCTTGACGGCCTTGGGTGCCTCGATTTGGTAGACCTCCTTGCCAATATCGGTGAACTTCAGCGTCTTGCACTTTAGCTCGGACTTCTTGCCCGTGAGGAGTGTCTGCAGCTCTTCCTTGATGGCTTCGATCCGATCTTGGCTATTGTCAAAATCTTCTTCGATACCACGTTCAGGAATGAGGAGCTTGTCTTCCTTCGCCTTCTTTCGATCAAATGCAGTTTTCCAGTACGTCAAAGGCTCACTGAGATTTGGCATGGAAGCCACCAGGCGTTCGACCAAGCCATTGCCGCCACCAACTTCTCCCAATAGCTCCATGGTGTACTCAATCTGTTCGAAGCCTTCGAGCACGCGCACGAAGTCCTCTGGCTTGCAGGAAGCAGCGTGGATTCTGGAGATGAGGCGTTCTAGGTCTGGCATTCTCGTCATTTGAGATGTGAACTTCTCTCGCATGCCCCTGTCGGAATTGAGCATGTCTACGGCATCCAGGCGTTCATTAATACGCTTGATGTCGCAAAGAGGGTGGCACACCCATTGGCGGAACAGCCGCTTGCCAAATGGTGTGACGCAGCGGTTCAGGAGAGTGAACAAGGTGCCATCCTGCCCACCGTTCACTGTGTTGGAGAAGATCTCCAGGTTGATCAAAGTCTGACCGTCGAGGATAAGGGTTCCGTTGCGGCGGATAGGAGTATACCAATCGAAGCTGCCCTGCGACAGGAGGTCGCCCTCTAGTTTCAGAACCCTCAGATACTGGACCAGGGCACCAAGAGCAGACATTAGCAAGTCCTTGCCCTTGGCTTTGGCCAGAGTATCAGGCCAAGCTCCCTCACCACCATCTTCCTTGGTGAAGTAGTTGCTGTTTTCGAGCTCACGACGAGTGGTCTCTGCGTCCCAGAATTCGCTGCCGGACTTCAGGTAGTTCCAGATAGTCATTGGAGATGTGTTGTTCTTAAGGATGCGGAGAGCTTTAGTCGAGATCCGAGACTTCTCCAGAATCAGTTCTCTCGGGCTCGTCTGGGCAACAAATGTCTCGAACTTGGTAAGGTCGGTGTCATCTTCGAATTCAGTGACGGAGAATTGACCCGTTGCGCAGTCAACGAATGTGATGCCAAAGGCAGGGTTGCCGTCCACTGTGGACTCCTTGATGGAGGCGCAGTATGTAGCCAGGTCGTCCTGCAACATGCTTCCATCGACGAGAGTGCCACCGGTCAGGATGCAGGCTAGCTCTCGGCGGATGATCTTGTCGGCTTTCTTGCTCTTGGCCGAAGTGTCGCCCCTCTCGCGCATTTCTTTTCCGAGCGCAGACTCCATCTGATCAACTCTGGCAACCTTGTAGCCCTTGGCGACGAATTGGTTCACCCACATGTCGAGCGAGCTCTCTGGAACACCGACCATGCGCATGTTGACACGATCGGTCAGCTTGAGATCAAAGAGCTGGTGACCAATGGTGGCATCGTTTTCGTAAAGCTCGTAAAACTTGCCCTTCTTGAAGAAAACTACGGTGTCCCACAGCTTCTGCTTGATCTCCCAGTATTGCTTCTCGAAAGGGGAGAAGTTGTTCCAAGCACCAGGCGGGATGTACACCGACGACGGGTCGTAGTCAGGGTCACCTCGAGGCTTTTTGTTGATATCCACAATGTTGGCAAGCCAGGGGTAACGGTCCTCCGGCTCTCTGGTATGCGCCTTCTCCTTGGTCTTGAGGGAACGACGAGCTTGTTGCGTGGGAGCAGTGCGGGTGGTAGCAGACGCAACGTTGTTAGGGTCGTAACGCCACTGCTGAGCTGTCGAAGGAACCGGGACATCCAACATAGCCTCGTCGTCTACTTCTTCGTACTCTTCTTCCTTGTTGGGAGACGAAACATGAGACTTCTTTCGTGACGCGGCCTTGCTTGTTGCGGGACGTTTCCGCTTCTTGGATTGCGAGCCTTCGTCTGACTCGTCACTAACGACGAAGTCAATCATATCTGGTTTGGTCTGTCAGGCCATGATCTGTTCGCAGAGACAAGGCTACCCACCATCATCGTCCTCGGGCAGGTCATTGCTTGCAGCGTCCTCCTCATAGTCATCGCCATCATCCACAATGGCTGCCGGGGTCCGTGTGCGGCGGCGTGTGCTTGCGCTTCGGATTCGAACGAATGGGTCGTCATCCTCATCGTCGGAGGCTTCGGCGTAGTTGACAGGCTTTCTGGACTAAATGGGGCATGTCAGCACATCGACTATCACGCTCAATCGGGAATCAGCGAAGTACCTTGCGGGTTGGGCTTGAAGACGGCACAGGGAGCTTGGTAGTAGTCTGTGGAGTCATATGCTCAGCTGAAGTAGATGGCGATGGCAAGGAGTCATCCGCTACCTTGACTGTCGAGACACTCAAGTTCTCCTGGGAGCTTACAGGCTCAATGGCATCGCTGCTGGGCACGGGAGTAAGGCTGGACGATTTGGGAGCCTGGGGAAGTGTATTGGTTCGTTTCGACTCTCTCAAGCAAGGAGACGAGTCGGGAGCTTTCGCCGTGGGCTTCGGAGTCGGTGTTGAGCGAGAGACACTGGTGGATTTAGAGAAGAACTGAACAATGGTCTTTTGGGTTCCGGCCGATGACGACGGCTGGCGCTTGAGGGTTGGTGTCTTGGCCGGCGTGCGAGCGGCTGAGGAGGATCTCTCTCCCATGATGCCGACTGTCTGTTAGTTGGTTCTGTGTGCGGCAGACCAGCGGACAGAAGAGGACGGGATGGGCAAAATAGAACGAGAGTCGTGAAGCTCGTGGGCTTCAAAGTTTAGGTCAATTAGGTACGGTTGGTGGCTGGAAAGAGCTATCAGCAGATGTGCCGATGTGCTGGAAGAGAGAGTCAAGGAATGTCGGTACGGCTCAACGCGAAAGGTGGCTCGCGTTGCCCGGTAGTATTGAGCTTTGTGGGTGTTGAAACTGATCCCAATCAGGACGGAAGCTGGGGACCAGTGCTGGGATGACGCGCCAGAAGTTAGATAGAAACTCGAGAAAGTCGCGCTCTGAACGCGTCCGAAGTGGCGGGGCCGCGTTCTACGTTTAATTGAACGACCAGGGGAGGCGGCTGCAGGGATCACTGGTGGGGGTCATCCTGTGCCCGTGTGCCCGCAGCTCTGCCTTACGTAATATTTTGGACTGCCTCTTTCCCATCATAAGGGAACGGACACCAACACCTCATCTCTCAATGATGAAGCCGAAAGAAGTTTGTAGCTTGTGTAATGATCTCATTCATATTGCCTCACTCCATAAAATTTTCACTCGTGCATAGACTATTCTTCCTGAGGGAATACACCTTCACTTAGATACCTGTCTCAGAAGCGAGTGATACGTGAGTGCCAACGGATTCCCGAGTGAAAGTCCCAAGTGCCTTAGCTATACGCATATGACTCCAATCAACCCACACTTCGAGACTCTAGAAAAATTGAAAGACTTTCTAGAGAGTATAGATGATGAATAACGGAAGAACAAGATGGGGATGCTAGGTCTCCCACACCGCGGAACCAGGACGATCACCGACAACGATCGCACTATGTGTCGACGCTACCTCTTCCATGTGAGTGCCATTTTCTCACAACAGCTATGTACTCATATTAAGCACACGAAATGGAATCCGGCTCGGATCCGCGACCAACAGGTGTCTCGTGATCTCATGATGTGAGGCTTGTATGGAAGCACCAGGCCAACTTGCCCATTCCGTATATCCTGAGTGAGTTCCCGAATGGCTTGGAAATATATCTCACTCTAAGATCTGAAACTCCTGACGCTATATCTCTGGCACGGCGTAGCTCGCGTGCCCTAGAGGCTTTCTTTCACTGCTGTTGCTTGCCCGGGGTCTTGTAAGATCAAAACTTCAAGGGAACAGATGAGGCAATCGGCTTCTCTGACTGCGAGGATAAACATAGAAACGACCAAATTTCAACTTACATGGACTGAACAAGCCAGGCTTGTCAGCCTGCTTCTATAAGAGTCGTCTCGAACCACGCAAACTCGAAGAGACTTTGTCAGTCCTGTGAAAGAACCACAATGTCCTGCGAGTCGCCACATCAAGTGCCATTATAGGAAGTTTCCCCGAGCTCCTTTGCAAAGCAGAAGCCTGAGGTTCTCAAACTACAATTGGCTCTCATCAATCGCACGCTGGCAATGGAAAGGGCAGCGGACATTGTACCCGAACTCAATACTCAACCCTTGTCGTAGCATTTTTCAGCTGCTCCAAATGCACGTTTACGAGATGCGACCTTGCGTACGTGTTGCAGCCGCAATCGTTTCGCCCGAGGCTGTCCTTCAGTCCTTCAGGTTGGGAAATCCTCATCCGAGGCTTTAGCCGCTGGTGGTGGCGGGTATTCATCCGGTCCCAACAGCTTCAGATCGATATTAGGGAATCATATTCATGAAGTAGGACCAGAGGTCCTCAAATACTCACAGTCCTCCGTAACGGGAGACCAGGATTTGTTAGAGAAAGCCTCGGTCTAATTAGAAGTCATGAAAACTTCCACTCTGCTCGGACGGTAAGCTGAGCCGAGGTCAATTGGGACAACATAAGAAAAAGTTTATAGAAATCCCCTTGAAAAAAACAGGGGGCGTTTGCAATGTTTTGGGAAGATTGAGCGGGTTTCAGGTAGGTTGAAAAGAAGTCATAGTCTCAGCGAGCCAGATGGCAAGGGTCATGAAATGGGAGTTCTGGACCAGGGGTTCAATCTCGTTTCCCTCATAGATCAGAGTCTAGACCAACAAGGCCGCCGTGTAATTCATCACTACAGAACTCTTCGTCTACTTTACGGCCGATGCTCAATACTGCTTCTTTCAGTCCTCCGCAGTTCTGCATGACTATCGGTCCACCAGCTACAGGAGTCTGTCCCAAGGTGGCTAGGGGTAGTAGAAAAGGGTCATGGACGTGTTGGGCCAAAAACCGAATGCTATAATTATTGCCAATGTCGGGCTTTCTCATACCCAAGATGTTGTCTGAGAGTGCCTTCAAAAAGGTGTCTCTAGATCGAGAAGAAGGATCCATTTCCGTTCCGATATACTGGTCCGGAAGCCACGGAGAGCGCCGAGAGGATCTGCAGCAACCTTGAAGCAGGATATCTTGCTCTTTCGCTGATGATATGCGGGGGGCAGAAAGCCCTTCCTCGACTGGTATCACTGTAAATAGCCGCCCTCGCTTGAACCAAGGCCCACGAACTTGCCAATGTTTATCTCACCAGCCTGAATGCAAGCCACGGGGCGCTCGGCGTCCTCGACAAGCCGACGCCTAGTCACCAAACCAATCCTGGTGGCGCACAGCATCCATCGATGAATCAAGAATCGTCAAGTGATGGCGATCAATCCTTAGTCCTCACCTCCACACCGATCTTGGCTGTTTGCTGCCGGTACTAGAAGCGGTTCTGGGGGACTATCTTGGCGCCCAGACAGCCTTCCGTCCGACCGATGAACTACACTAGAGCGCAAATGTTAAAGTCTCTGAGGAGAGGGCATTCCCCTGGCACGGCCGCAGATGAGTCAAAAGTCCGAGGTTGACGAGCTGTTGGGACAAAGTAGCAGTCGGTCTGCGGGTATGGGCCAAGACTTAGGGTCCCTTGGCCGACATTCCCATGCCGGTCAGGCTAATGACAGGTTGTTTCGTAAAATTGAATGGTTTATGCTCTCGTCGTTGCGTGCGCGGGCGGTACTTTCTACACTGGCCTAGCCGACTGCTAGTAGCCAGTAGTAGGCATCGCAATAAGACTCTCAAACTGGCGAAGCGTAGCATGCTGGATAAAGACCAGAACATTGGTACAAGAACCTTTTCCTTCAAAGGTTTGGAGCTTTCCCAGAGACGGCCATGACACGGGCCGCGCAGAATGGTTCAAGTCCCTCATTCAGAAATTCAGGAAGAGATCAGAAATGATTCACAGGCGGTGCGGGATTTCAAACCCAGGGCTGGGCCGAAAGGGAAGGGGGGTATGGCGAAGTCCAGGGCAGGGAGAACGTTTGTTGGCGCCAAGAAGCGCCAAGAAGGATTCCATGTGTTGAGTCTGGGCCATGGTAGTTGCGGCGGCGAGGTTCCTCGCTTGAGTGAGATAATTCCGTCGTCCTCTTTGGTAATACCACGTCTGTCGACGAGACGACGCGCGCCCTAGCCCCGGAAGTGACCAGGGTACAGATATGCATGTGGGCGTCGTCGACTCTGCTTGGCTGCATCGGATGCAGGAGGAGACGAGAAGAGTCCTTGTCATCCGTCAGCGTTGCATTCATGGAACTCGATCTCAGCTTCGTCAGCAACCAGGCGGCCGGCAAGATCCTGAGCCTGTCAATATTCTGCCACGGGGTCTATGAGACGAAGTTAGGTACACACAGCATCCAAATTTTGGTGCATGAATGGACGGATGAAAAGGTGTCACCCGCCAATCAAGTGCAGTGGTCTCTCTGAGTAGATAGGCAAGGCGGGAATGGTTTTAGGATCTGGAAAAGATCTGGCTTCGTGATATATTGGAACCGTTGAGGTCTATTCAAGGGTGATTAGGCGAGCCGGAAGGTCAAGAAGGGTGTGGTGTGTAGTATATTTGATGGAAATGGATGAGAAGGATGCGGGATCGGATGGGGAGGGCAATGCGGTTGGAAATTAGAGGTTGGGGGCCGACTGTAGCTGAAGGTTGAAGGCTGGAAGGATTCAGACAAAATAGCATTCAAAGAAAAAAGCAAAGCGAGTGTGTCACTGTCATGGAAGAAGAGGATGCCAGCGAGACCAAGGCTGATGTTGTGGTCCTACCTAAGGCAAGGGTAGGTAGACATAGTGCTCAAGTACCAGTACAGGTGCCTGCCACCCGTTGGTCGGAACGTTCCTGCCTCGACCGCCTTCATGGAGAGTACGTACACTTCATCTGTTGGTCGAGGAAGGGACTTGGGAGTCGAGATGGAAGGTCCCTACCTTACTCCGTACCAATCTTGGGGTAAAGGGTAATCTCAGGGAAGGTGACTGGATAAACCCGGCCCCGCCTGTCACGCTGGCTCCACCAGTCCCGGTCCATTGGGCGTGAGCTCCTTGAGGTACTGTACACCAAATGTGAGCTTTGCCCGTTTTTGCAGGCGGCCAGATTCAACAACTTGAGAGATAAGTGGAACCCAGAGACCCAACGTGCCTAAACTTAAACCTAATCTGGCGGGGCGGGACACGCTGTCAAATCATGGGGTAACCTCCACTCTCCTCAGCAACTACGAAGTATGCAGTACCTTGGGTGCCAGCTGCACTGACATTGGCCAAAGGCCGTGCCCACTTCTCACCCACCCACCTACCGCCAACCTCACCTCCCTCTTTCTGTACTCTGGGCTATTGTTCCCTCGCTCGTGGAAGGTCCCTTTCTCGAGGTAACTCTTGCCTATCTTGCAGCAAGGTGAGTCATGTGAGCCTTCTCCTCTCTCACTGCTTGCTTGGAGCCTAGCGCGAACCACCGGGTGAGCAGGTTTGGTAAGTTAAGGTATCGCAACCAACTTATGTTGGCCACTAGGACCGAGGGAGTCCTTCCAGCCTCTTCTCCAACTTTAGACTTCTTCTAAGGTATCGTATTGACGGGACGGAATGCTAGTGCTGTTGGCTAGTCTGTGTGAGCTTACTGTGCATTGAGGCGGCAATCTAGATTCCTATCAGCCAACCGACCTTCTTTGGCTGCTTTAGTCCCAGCCGCAACCCCCCCCCCCCCTCCCTCGCCTTATCTCATTGCCCTTGTCTCGTCTCTTGCTTCGCCGAACGCTCTGCTCCGTTGCCGCCACTTGTATCTCTTGCTAAGGTGTTCGGCTGGAAGAGGGTGGAAAAGAGAAGGCAGGCCCCGTAACGTAGATAGTGGCATACGGTCTCTTACGGAGTACCGTGGTTTCCCCAAAGTCCCCGTTCTTTACCCCGTATTCTCGTCAAAACAAGTGCCTGCTCGTCGGAGTCAGCGGGGAAGATACGCGTGTCAGTTGATTGGATGCCCGGTCATGACCCAATTGCGTGGCGGAGCAGCTAGCGTGTGCCAAGCTGTCGGAAGCTCAATCAACCTCCGGCTTTGCTTCCCATATCAGCTAGAATGCCCGGGGGTCCTTGTCAGCCCGAACCTTGACTTCCCACATCCCTCTCATCCAGCTGCCAGCTTCCAACTTGGACTACCTAACCTTACTCCGTACCTTATCCTTCAACCTCCCGCAAACAAGCCAGAGCTATCATTGGGTCAGTGAGTATGTACCAACACTCCTCTGTTCTGCCCTACTCTGTACGCGGTAAGGCATGGGTGCGCCTCCAACTCACTCACTCACTCACCACCATTATTGACCATCGAGAATACTAAACCTTGGCGGTGGCTTTCCTCACCTCCCTTCTCCCTAGACCACACTCTTGCACTTGCTTCCAAGCCTCTGCTTCCCCTCCATCACTTCTCCCCCAATCTCTCCCTTCTGAAGCCACCGATGAAGGGAATATTCCATTCGACCGGCGCTAATGTTTCTCTTAGCCCTCCCGTACACGTGGCTGCAAGTAAATCCGAGAATTTGTCACTATGTAACCCTTCATCGAGCTACAAACATCGTCCATTGTCTCCCACCTGACGGCTTGTGTCACTCAATCGTAGTCTTTGTGGCTTGAAGGATGAGAGGGAACTCTGTCCGTCTTTGCGGAAAGGCACATGGCAGCTTGGCAATTGTCTTCTTGGCTGTCGTATGCCACGCCCGTACCACGGCAAAGGGAGTAGGTATTGGCAGTTTCTGCTTCGGGATTTAGCATAAAAAATCCTCTGATCGTACTCTGACATATAAGCGGAACGAACAGCGAATGGATATGGCGAGCAACAAGAGAGCTAGAGTAACATAAGGAGAGGAGAGCACTACCAGGAACACGTCAGCAGCTTACTGTGTCACTCTGGCGTTGGCTGACGAGAATTGTATTCGGAAGCCCGCATCTTTATTGCGTTATGACCGCAATTTGGCCTGTGGAATCTCTTGCGCTGACGGTTCGGAAGCGTCTTCCCATTTCCCACTCGGAGGTCAAGCTCAATGGGAGACTATCTATAACGACATCGCACGGGGACGACGGCCCGGCTGGCAGTGATGCGCCCCGACTAGGTAGGAGTCGGAATGACCCAGGACAATGGACACAATTTGAGCATTGCTTGATACGTCCGCGACATGGCTAGAACGGTACGGATGTTGACCATGGGCCCTGACATGCATGCACAAGCCGTGCTACATACACAGTACGCACTCGCGGGCGAATGTAGGCGGGGTTTCGTTGATGGGCGTCTACCAACACAGAGTAGTAATTTGTCAACGGCGGCACGGGTACGGACTATGGAGTAATGTGCATTGGCTTTGGTTCCACTACTGTCTGCAAAGCACTTTGGTACATACACGGCAGCGTTGGTGTTATTTGGTCTAGACGGCTCATCCGCAGAGAAAGACTCACGAGCAAGAGGAGAGACACACCTAAGGCTGATATCCACTTACCCGGAGTCGCTACTTTAGCTACGTTTGGTGGCTGAGGTTGGGGTCCCCAGCTTAGCCTTCTTGGCAAAGACGCAACCGCAGGGGGAAGAAAAGTCACGAAGTTGAGGACAGGCGGGGAGACTGAAATTGGCATGCGGGGGAGAGATTGGATGCGGAGGAGGCAAGTGCCCCGGGTTGGTCCCTCCCCCGGGAGTGGGAGGATGGTGGGATGTGGGATGAAAGAAGGCAGACGAACAAGGATGAGTAAAAGGAGAAAGTTGATAAAGTGAGTGTCTTCATCCGTAAAGTGTGTGTGAGTATCTGAAATTTGGATAGGTAGATTGCTTCGCTTCCAAGTAAGAGTAGGTAGAGGTAGGGGTGCCTCGGCTTGATTTCGCATCTGTCTCATTTGCATCGTCTGCACCAACGCGAGAAAGATGTCGGATGGAAGTGCAGATGGAATTCAGTGGCGGACAGATCCAAAACGGGGCAAGCTGGCAGGATCCGGATCCTTAGAGGCGGCAGAGTTGCAACTGCGACGGCAGCGATGCTTTCTTTACTTCTGCATCCAAGGAGATGGGTGCGCGAGCCTCGAAAGATACGTTCGGAGGTACGGTACCTACCTGTACTTCCATCTCGAGTCGTGCGGCCTCCCGTTGGACTGGGTGTTCGAGGGCGCAGGCCAGGTTCCTTGATGTACCCCAGCACCAGGGTTTGACAGACCGAGACCACCCTTGCCGCGAAGGGTAAGGTAGGTATCTAGGTATCTTTCTCTATCTGAGGTACTCGTGTACTTTGGGCTGCTCGCTCTCTCTTTTTCCACAACACAGAAATGCCATGGATATCACACCCGCTCGTTGCCAAGACCCTAAATCTCTGGGGTTTGGATTCGATTACCCAGTTGCAGTACCTCCCCAGCTAAGCCAAGGTAAGCACATTGGGGTAAAGTCTTGACTTTTCTCAATGGAACGGGAAGGGGATGGGCAAGGTCCCGTGTTGATGAGATTGATTTAAAGAGATGAGTCGCTCCCGGGATTCTCACCAGCTCCTTCTTGCTTTCTTGCTTTTTGTTTATGCTTGGCTCCTGCTTCTCTTGCTCTTGCACTTGCACTTGCTGCCCCTCGCACTAAGAGAGAAGCACTGCACCTGCACCTGCGACTGGTTGCTTTTGCCCTGAATTCAGCTCCCGTCTCCGAAACTGATCCTTCTCGCCATCTCACTCCGTTTGGTGTGCTGAACAAAATTGCCGTGACGAACCTACAGTCTCACAGCACAAACACCGTGGAACCATCTTGAGCTTCAGCCTCAGATAGCTTCTCCCTCCCGCCAACGCCACGTGCGATTTGCATATTTGGCTGCTTACTTTGAGCTACACGGCTTCTGCTCTATTCTCGTTTCCTCCGAGGTTGCATTTCTACCGGAATCAGCTTGCGACAAAGATCTTACTGAGAGTCTCACCCATAGATCTCACTCTCATCCGAGACATTCATCAACTTTTCGGCCGTCAGCTGCCCAGGAACTCGCTCAATACCACTAATCCGAGCCATCTCGCCTCATTCCTCTCAATACCGCAAGGTAGTTTCCAGGGAATTGACTTTATAAAGTCACTCTTCGACCGGAGTCTCATCCGTCCCATTGACTTTCGCTCTTCCGACTGCTCCCCCTTCTCCGACTTGAACGCCAACCGCCAACATGTCGACCTCCGAGAAGGATATCAAAAACGGTGCCGCTGTCGACCCCTCAATCGAGGTTGAATACGCCAGCGACCCCGATAGGGCTGGCTTCGACCAGGCTGCTACCAAGAGACTGCTGCGCAAGATCGACTGGACATTGATTCCTTTCCTTGCCCTGTTGTACCTGCTGTCCTTCCTGGACCGCACCAACATTGGCAATGCTCGTCTCGCTGGCCTCGAGAAGGACCTGGGAATGCAGGGCCTCGACTACAACGTCGCCCTCTCAGTCTTCTTCCCTTGGTATGTCGCTGCCGAGATTCCCTCCAACTTGGCCATGAAGCGCTTCCGCCCTTCTATCTGGATTCCCTGCATTATGATCGCCTGGGGTATTTGCTGTACCCTCATGGGTCTCGTCCACAACTATGCCGGGCTCTTGGCTGCTCGCATGGCTCTTGGTCTTGCTGAAGGTGGTCTTTTCCCCGGTATTACCTACTAGTGAGTATTACCCTCCTCAGGCGAACTGGTTTGCCCGGGCATCTAACCTCTCTATTTCCAGCATTACCATGTGGTACCGACGTCACGAGTGCGGTCTTCGCATGGCCATCTTTTTCTCTGCCGCTACAGCGGCTGGCGCCTTCGGCGGTCTTCTCGCCAGAGGCATTGTTGAGATGAGGGGCATTGGAGGCAGACCCGGCTGGGCCTGGATTTTCATCCTTGAGGGCATCCTCACTCTCGCTGTTGGTAAGTTGCGATTCCCATGGCTTCATGTAAAACCAGTAGCTCGATACTAATGAATTCCTGTCTGAACAGCCATCGCCGCCTTCTTCGTCATGAACGACTATCCTGCCACTGCCAAGTTCCTCACTGTCGCCGAGAAGGAGGAGGTTACTCGCCGTCTTGAGCAGGACCGCTCCGCTCTTGCTGATGAGTTCAGCATGGTTTACTTCAAGGATGCCATGAAGGACTGGAAGATCTGGGTTCACATGGTTAGTCGCAGTACCCGGACAATTCTGCTTCACACGCGCAGACGTACTGACAAATATCTCTAGCTCATCACCATCGGAATTTACACCCCCCTCTACTCCTACTCTCTCTTCCTCCCCACCATCGTCAGTGGCCTCGGCTACACCAACGAGACGGCCCAGCTGATGACCGTTCCCCCGTATATCGTGGCCTGTGTGTGCTGTATCAGTGGTGGGTGGTTGGCCGATCGCCACAAGCAGCGTGGCATTTACATGATCTTCTTCTGCCTCATCGCGTATGTGTATCGTCTCACGTCCCGACAAAAGACTGCAAACTAACACTGTTGTCACAGAATGACCGGCTTCATTATGCTGCTTTCCTCCCAGAGCAACGGAGTGAAGTATGCTGGCTGCTTCTTCGCTGCCTCCGGTATCTACCCCAACGTTCCCCAGGGTGTCGCTTGGAACGGCAACAACATCGGAGGCTCTGTGAAGAGAGGTGTTGGAATTGCCATGCACGTCGGTCAGTCTCAGTTGCTACTCACCTTTGTCAATAAAGTAAAGATTACTAACAGGACATAGGCTTCGGTAACCTTGGTGGTGCTATTGCTGGCTTCCTGTACCAGGCCAAGGACAAGCCTCACTACTACCCCGGCCACGGCACACTCTTGTCGACGTTGACCATGTCAATGCTTCTCTCCACCTTCATGACGATCTACCTCCGTCGCGAGAACGCCCGCCGAGACCGCGAGTACAAGGATCCTTCCCAATACACTGCTGAGGAGAAGGCAGCAGAGCGTCACAAGGGTGACAACGCCACCTTCTTCCGCTACACGGTTTGAGGGGCCATGAGTCTGTTGATTTCAGTGCAATGTTTTTAGCACAGTAAATTGGTGTTCTTGTCTGTATAATGCAGTACATACGCGGATGATGCATATGCTATAGAGAAAGAATGGGAGCTTTCAAGGGGATAGATACGGCTTATTCGAGGTCCCCTTAGAGCTGGGCAACAAAATAGAGGCACATCTACGTCAAGATCATTCACTGTGATTCCATATCTTTGCAAACGTGACATGCGAATACAGTTTTGATTGAGTTGTCAGAAACATGAAGCTGACCGAACAATGGTGCTATGATCAGTGCTCAATGGGAGTTAAGTCACGAATTTGATGAGCCTGCGTCTTCATGAGTAATCACTTACAAGTTGTCTCTTCAAAAAGCCGGATGACACTCAAGACCCCAACATTGCTTCCAAATCTGCCTCTATCCGAAGGATAATTTCCCCTCTTCCCGCTTCTGGTGCCGCCTTGGCTCTGGTCCCCAAGAAGGGGGCGGAGTCTGCCAATACCCTTGGCCTTTACATCCTTTGCCCCGAGACTTGGGGAGGTCGGGGGAGATCTTGGGGAAAACCTGGGGTAAGGAGGTCGACTGGATGAGGGGATGTTGGTGCCAAGATTTAGTCAAAAGGGAACAGGGTAGCAAGGGTTATGTTTGCGTTTGGGGCACCGGATCTGTGATTGTCTGCGAGATCGGGCAAACTTGATGTTTGACAGCTCGTCTGGCTCCGTGTGATGGGTCCAGGGTACATAGTACTAATACCGGTGCTAGTGCTATGCTACAGGAACTTGGAACTTGCCGATTAAAGCACGTCATGCAAATGTGAGTTTGACAAGCTGGATCGTGGGACGAACCGCTGCCCTTCCGTTTCTCCGACCGTGGGGGGTTGGAGACTCGTGGAGGGGGCGAGGCCTCCAGGTCTCAAATGAACTTACTTGAGAGTCAAAAGCTGTCCTCGTGGCGTTCTAAGACCGAAGATATTGAGGCACTCGAGATACTTAGTTCCATTCTCTCAACGGTTCCCCAGGTTCCCCAGGTTCCCCAAGTTCCTCGGGTTCCTAGGCAGCCCTGCACGGGCGTTCTGCTAGACCTGGTGTACTGATAGGTTATCCACCACGTTGTTACGATCTTTTTGACAGGGGAGGGGCGGGGAAGGCGGGACTCACGCACGTTACAAGGGTACTTCAACTGGAGGATAGAGTGAATATGTGATGGAGCTCATGAATGATAGATGGATACATGATAGATGGATACATGATAGATGGATACATGATAGATGGATACATGATAGATGGATACATGATAGATGGATACATGATAGATGGATACATGGTAGATGGATACACTGATAGGGCCAGATGAAGAAACATTGTTTGATTCCAAGTTGTAAGACTATCTTTGTAGGGTTCTCATCATCATAACAGGCAATGGATTAGTCAAACTATTGTTTTCTTGGAACCCTGTTCATATGGCCATGGCAGACCCGGTTTGTTGTATTGATATCGCCGACGAAAGCGATATCTACCTGGCTTCGGTCTGGATCTCGGTGCTTCGGTGGAAACCCTTTCTTCTCAGCCACATGCTGACATGCTGAAAAATTTTCTGTTCTTTGAAATCTGGCCAATCAGTGTTGTAGCCTTTGAATATGTTATGTCTGCAATTCAGTATGTTGTGGCAATCTTTGACTTTACTGGGCTACCTAGGTCTTAAACAGCAGAGCAGGAAGGACTACAGCCAAATCCGTTGGCAAGGAAGTATGAGGAATTTAATGCTGCCAATGTACGAAAGGCTTTGTTGAGTATAGACAGGGTGTGCGGACTTGAAGTTTCTCAACACCTGATGACTTTGTGCCACCTTTCACGGGATGGCTGAAGTATGGAATTTCATAATTCGGCGAACACGGCGTCAGTATTAAGTAGGTTGAGGAACGGAGCGTTAACCAATGCCTTTGAAATCACGTAAGCGAATTAGAAAAGCAGCAACACAAAAGGTTGCACTGGTTTAGGGCGGGGAGAGGTCGGAGGACAGGGCCGGTCGGTGGGGCCGCCACGGCAAGGGACGGATATGCCGGAGGTCGGCCCTATGTACCTTACTAGAGCGTCTCACGGCTACGGGGTACCGTCGGCGGTCAAGGATCAAGTAGTTACCTAATCAAGTGAGGTAAGAACGGCACTGAAGCGGTCTTTCGGCCTCTATACGTATCATTGATCCGACAGACGACTCAGACGACGACTGATATAATTCCTGTGCCAATTCCAAACTTTGTCCTGGCGTTGGCTTCAACAGATCAGCATCAATAGCATGTGATAAAATGTTCAAGCAAAAAGAGTTCACCACCGGTGTGGCTATTCTCCTGGCGATTGTTATAGTGCTCATGTTGGGATCGGAGCCTGTCGAGGTAGGCTATATGGCGATAATTGATTGTTGACCTTTTAAGCATTCCACCATCTAGCCAAGTTTGACCTGACCCGCCGTCCTAGACGGGCGCCTGCTTGCTGGTGACGGGAATGGAGTTGAAGAGGGGTATATACCCTTCTCGCGTAGTCGGATGAAAGATGCAGCGTCATGTGTGGAAGGTACGCTTATCACCGTCAGGAAAAGGGTGAAGGAGCTGAGTGGGTTGAATCCATGGCAAGCTGCTTCCATCGAAGCTGATGAGTATAGTGCCGGCGACGGAATGCCTTGGAAGTTGCCTCCGAGAGATGTACGGTATAGTAATAAATGGTGACAGTGATTGGCGCTCTAGACCTCAATCGGTTCGAACATCTATATTGATACGACACTGTGGCTGCTGCTCAAGTCTGTTGTCTTCCATTTAGTGGCTACGATCCCAGACTTTTGCAAATAGCCTGAAGTGTCACGTATATGCTCGTTTGCTAAGTATGTAGCTAATTACCCGGCGCCGCCGGACACATCGCCACAATATAAAGCTACCTTGGATCTCTCTGGGCTTCTGACCGCTACCTTGATTGAGATATCAACTAGCTACGTTGTATTTGGCAAGTCTCTTCTGGATGACCGATGCATAATACGGTTTTAGGATAGTCTATAAAAGGGGCCCTTCGCAAGATGTATGCCATCTGACGAAGTTGGTCGCAGCGAAACAAATATCCCCACGGGTGTTCCTTAATAAACTCATATTCCGTAAGCTTGGCAATTCATAAAAGCCAACATGCTTCCATCCGCCGCGCTTCTGATAGCCTTGATCGGCTCCACAGCCGCTCTACGCATCAAAAGCGTCACCCACAGCGGACCAGCTTGTCCCCAGACCGACAGATTGACTTGGTCCGGCGGCCTGGACGATCTGACCATCACCCTCCCCGACTTCAGCGAGACTCTAGCTGCCGGCCAGATGACGAGCTGTCAGGTGCACCTGCTCATCGACGAAGGCGAGCCAGGCAAGTCTCTGCTCCTACAGGATGTTACGCTCAGCGGGGGTCTTTACCTGAGCTCCAACACCAAAGTCGATTTCTACACGACGTCGTATTGGTCTGAGACGGCCTCCGATACTGTGAGTTTATTGTCCATGCTTATTGGGTGTTGGGCAGAGGAAAGGATGCTGACTTGTGGGGAAAAGGTCACCAAGTCTACGAGCACGGCGTCTGGCTCCACGGCTGTTTTCCGGAACGTGGAGGTGGCTCAGCGTGTGAACTCGGTGTCTCCTTGTACTGGTGGCGATGGCTACGTCGGGATACTGAATGTGACTTTCCGCATCATCTCCCAAGGCGGGGGGTTGGTTATCTTTGGCAAAGAACGCAAGGATGGTGCGACTTCTCCGGTCACGGAATCACTGGCTCTCAAGTGGCAGAGCTGCTAGACACGGTTGTGTATAGAGGGTAAAGAGGCAAATGGTGGTGAGATTGGGGAGTTGGTGTTGCCGGAAAACTGCCGTGGGCGTCACTTGTAATGAAGCTAGCACTGAATGCAAGATCAATATTACATGGGACAGGAAGGCACGCATTAATTACCAATGTGCTTCATCGACTATCGAACAAGGTCTTGTTGTACAACACATTACATTGCTACATGGAAGACATGCGTCAGCATTTATAGACATGTTTCCAATCTGTGCTGCCGCTGCTGACGCCATCCTAAGAATCGACCTGCCGTGGAACAGCACAATGTGAAGTTCCGTATCATCACTATCTCCCACTGGTCGAAACGCCAGTACGCCTTGAATCATCGTCGTGAAAAGGCATTACCACATATGACTGATAGTCCTGTTCGAAGAGTTGTCGTTGCCAATGCTATGTAAGCCGCCAAGAACGGTCGGTTCTCAATAGAAATCGTCGTCACGTATCCACCTAAAAACCGGGATGTGGGCGAATGCCATTACGTCTGCCCACGACGCATCCCGCGGGGCGCAATCGGAGTCGCCGACAGATCGTCGAAGGAAAGAAAATAAAAATCAGCTTCGTCGGTATAACGCGTCGCGCGTCCAGTGGATATCGTTCGTTACAGTCGTAATTCGTAGCAGAGGGACGCCTCAGCATGAGCCTTCGGAAACCATGCGATCCCGGCCTCCAAAAACAATTAGGTTGAGAAAGCTCGAAAAAGTATTACCATACTCCCGACGGGATTTCTCATCTCGTGGGCAAGAAGTTCTTGGAGTCACTCTCCTGCTCGGAAAATGATTGAGGGAAAGCGGCGAGACCTGCGACGATGGCGACGGCCATGAAGGCGACGCTAATGAATGACCAAATGAGACCCCAGCAGCGAGAAGATCCGCCGTAGCGTTGAGCGAAGACGCTTGCATCGGAGCTGTTGACCTTGCGCATGATGAGATCGTCACAGATATCCCATACGGAGTAGAGTGAACTCATGACTCCAATGAAGAGCTATTGGTGTGTTAGAATCTCACTCATCTCTAATTACGCATTAAAAAGATGGAATGGCAGGCTTTGACTTACAACGACGAATCTGAGAGCTTGAGCGTGAGAGATGAACCAAGCCGCGACCAGCAGACCGACAGCGAGAAGAACCGTGAGAATCGTGAGCCAGTCCCGCTTTCCCCACCAAAGAGTCAACAAGAAGCATACGCCAAGAACCATGGAGGCAACTTTGGACGCGTTGATGTTGAAGCCGCAAAAGATGAGCAGCCCGCCGATGAGCGATGAACCGAGATAGCCCGCGGGGAGGGTGATGGCCTGCTTGCCGCCCTTCATGAGCGTGGCGCCGCCCTCGTTGGGGTCGAGGGTGATGGAGAGGACCTTGCCGCCGGTACAGCAAGCGGTGATGGCGTGACCGAATTCGTGAAAGGCGATGACGAGCATCTTGAAGGGCCAGAGGACCTGGCGCAAGAAGGGGACGTTCCAGAGGATGGCGATGATGACGGCGTAGGCGCCGATGACGCCCAGGGTAACGGCCTGAGTGTGGTTGACGGTGAGATCACGGCGGGCGAGGGCGTGCTTGGTTGTTGCGCGGGCGACTTCGGGGAGGACAACGACGGCGGCTCTCTTCCAGACTTGCTTTGCGATGGCACCGGCGCGAGCGAGGCTCTGCCTGGCCGTTGTTGGAGGGACGGGGGCCATGGTGAAGTTGTGGTTGTTTGGGTTTTGTATCAATAGCGACAGACTGGGTGTGGTGGTTTTGGTGACAGCGAGTGAGTAAACACAAGAAAGAGAGGGCCAAAAGTGTATCCTGTAGGAAGCGAGAGTTTTCGTTATGAATAATCACAGAGAATTGGTACTTGGCAATCCGATCATAGGAAATGCCTGTGTATTACGACAGATACGTAAACAAGCTGGTAAGTTGCAGGGCTTACGTGGAGGTGGTGGGCTGGGCTGAGGCTGGGCCGCATTCCCCCTGTTTCTCCTTTTTTTCTTGTCTCTTTCCCAGGCTTGCCAGGTTCTTCAGCTCACAGGTGGGTGGTCTTTCTTGTGGTCGGCCTCTCGTCTGAACTCCAGTATTTCCTCAAGCACAGACAGACAGGCTTGGCTGGGGGATGCGCCTTGGACGGCCTGGGATCTGAACCAACTCTGACAGGCCTTGCTGTGCCTGGCTGTTGCTGCTGCTGCTGGCAGATGAAAAGGGGTCCACACGGCCCCACCCCGGGACCCGGCACTGATGCTGAGCATTGGCACTGCCACACTGCGACATGTGCCGCTGTTGTCGTGGCAGTGGTCGCGGTCGTGGTGGCTGGGCAAGAGCCGGTCTCTCTATTTTTGGAATGTGTGGCTCTAGGTCACGTGATTCAGGAAGAACGATATGTGGCTGATGTCTGTGGCTTGAGTCAATTCAACCAACAAACCAACAACCATTACATAAGGCAACAGGAACCGCAAGGTTCGATATTTATGCAAGTGGACGGTTTGGCTTTCACGTTTCACCCAACGAAAACATGACGTCTCTCACAGAGTCACAGTAACGGTGCTGGTGCGGTGCAACTCCTGCGCCGGCGGCTCAACAGTGTCTGCCGCAAAGTAACTAAAGTCGTTAGAGGTGCTTACTGTTTCCTGCCTCGGCCTCCGAATACGAGCACTCTACCTTAATACTTCCCATACCTTAGTAGCCGCGCGCGGGGTTTCCCAACCATCTTGTCTCGGAGAAGAATGTGTGGCCTGTTCCTCTGTTCCTAATACCTTAATGCTCCTACTGGCTTAGAAGCTTTCCCCATCTGATACCAAGCTCCCAAAGCCACCAACACAGCTGTCCATTTCTGGTCAATTCTGAATGCCAATCTATCTCATTTGAGAACCAACCAAAGTTACACCAGTCCTCAATCATATCGTGATTGACTTCATTTCTTTGCTCGCTTTAAATCTTATTAGTCCTGCATCGACGACAATATGGCCGCTGCAGTGGACACCTCCAACACGGAGCTCAGCAAGCAATATGACACCCCCATGGGTCTGGCTCACTCGACTATGCAGGCTCTCAAGGACAGAATCAAGCTTCATTATGACCTCGCGAGTGACTACTATCTGAGTCTCTGGTAAGCTATCACTGGTCCTCTCTCTCATCCACCGTGCGCGCGCTCTGTGACGTGCAATTGAGGCACAGCGCCCTTTCACACTCTTGATAGACTGCATCTAGTCTGTGCTCTCATTCCCCTCCATCAAGGCCCATACAGCGTGGCCATCTTCGTCTAAGCTGACGTGCACTGTCTTCAGGGGTGAACACATCCACCACGGCTACTGGGAAGACGGCTCCGAAACAAAGGAACAGGCCCAGGTAAAGCTCATCCAGCTCCTCCTCCAGCTCTCCGGCGTCGGCGAGAACAGCAACGTCCTCGACGTCGGCTGCGGCATCGGCGGCACCTCCCGCTACCTCGCCTCCACACTCGGCTGTTCCGTGACGGGCATCACCATCTCCACCAAGCAGGTCGAGATCGCCAACAGGCTCACAAAGGCCGAGGCGGAAAAGCAGGCGTCAGAGACATCTGACAAGGCAAAAGAAATCGAAGCCGACGCCGATGGCTTCGTTCCGCTCGGCCGCGGCAGGATCCGCTTCATCGAGCTCGACGCCGAAAAGATGGGCGACTTCTTCGCTGGGCAGAGCGCTTCGTTCGACGCCGTGTGGATCAGCGAGGCGCTGAGCCATTTCCCCAACAAGGCGCTCTTCTTTGAGAATGCGTTCAAGGTTCTCAAGCCCGGTGGGAAGCTGGCCCTGGCGGATTGGTTCAAGGCGGAGAATGTTACTGAGACGGAGTTTGCGAACGATCTCAAGCCGATTGAAGGTATGTCAGCCTCTCGCATGGCAAGGAACTGAATGTTGACTGGCTTCGCCATCAGACGGCATGCTTCTCCCGCCGCTTTGCACCCAGCAGGGCTACGTCGATTTTGCAAAGGGCGCTGGGCTTTCCTTGCTCGCGGGCCCAAAGGATATCAGCAAGGAAGTGAGCAGAACTTGGTAAGTTGTCATGCAATATCAAACCATGAGGAGTGACCGCGAGTAACACTTGTTCAGGGACATCACATGGACTCTGGTCCAAAACCCTTCTCTGTGGGCCTTTGCCTTTAGTCAGGGCCGGGACGGCATTGCATTCTTGCAGTCCTTCCGCGCCATGAGGCGTGGGTATGCTAATGGAACCTTCCGATATTCTGTTATTTCTTTCGAGAAACCGAGCGAGAAAGCGTAGGAAGGACATCAAAGTTACAAGTTGACATGTGTGTAGCGTAGCTGATGGCTTGATAAAGAACGATGGAGTCAGACCAGACAGCCTTTTACATGATACAGGAAAGTTAGTTAGTACACATTCACTTTGTTAGGTCTGAAGGGGAACATAACAGCGTGTTTCATCAACGTCGTCAACATGTAGTTCTCAGGGAGTTCTGTCTATGACAATGGTATTGCTAGCTGCATGGGTAACCCAATCGATCCTCAGCCGTAAACTCATCGAAAGTACATATCTACATTACAATGTCTTTGATAAAATCCTTGTCCTCAAAAAGATGAATTCGAGCTGGTCAGATAACCACCCTAAATGGCACCGAGGAAGCCTGTCCTCTTGCCAACAATTGAAGCCTAGCATGATCTCAACCTGCCAGATCAGGGACTCACAAACTCGTCAATGTTAACTCGCTCAAAGAAGCTGATATGTCCAAATCCGACCCAGTACTGAGCAAGTCGGTCGTGGGAGACGAGCATAAGCTGAGACTCGATATACTTGTCTGGAGGAAAATGGTTAGCATACGTCCAAAATCGTCTTTGGAAAAGGTAAAATACCATCTAAAAAGCCCGTTCCAGCGACATGTCCTTTACTCCTGACGACTCGTGTGCCCTGAAACGGTGGTTCTTGGGCAATTCCAACGAAGCCAGCCTCGCCCAAATCGTCCGCGACGAAAGTATACTCCCCTCGCGGAACATTCGGGTCGCCAGTGAGTTTGATTGCTTCAAGACGGCCCCGGTATACTCTCGCGTCGGTACGACGCTTCGTCCACTCTAACTCTGATTCGTCAGAGCCACGGACAAGACCAAGTTCCTCATCCGACACTTCTTCGTCATCGGGCTGGTTGATCAACAAGAATTCGCACCCATGCCCGCTGTAATCTCCAACCCAGATACCTCGCCATGGTTTGAGCTCCGTTGGTGTGTAGACAACAGGATCGAGGGTTGAATATGTAATCACTTCTTCGCCAATGCGTACGCCGGTAACGCCAGGAGTACCCATACCCATGTTGGCTTGGATAGCTTGAATGATACCCACAGGCCCAGGCCCGAGGAAAAGACCCGGTGTTGGAGACCCGGCCATTTCCATCCACTGCCGAATCCGGAAAGCCTGGTCCGAGGCTTCAGCTCTTCTCGTCGGTTGGTCGCCAGGGGCAAGGTCATCACCATCCAAACCAGAAATCACACCCGACACCCTGTGACGGGCAGGAATGGCCGGTGGAGGCCAGACATTCCCATAAGGAAACACGCCATCCATTCTTGACGTAGCAATTGAGGCGTCAAGAGGGCGAGCCATCATAAAGTTGCAAAACATAGCATCCATTGGGTCGTGAATTGACATCGGTACCTCTGGCAGAAATCGTTGACCCAAACTGCTCAACAATCCCTCGTCTTCGGCTGGGCGGCGAGCATGGAATTGGAGTACCGGCTTGTCCAGATGAAGTTTGACCTGAGGTTCGAAGGCGTGTATAATCACACTGTGGTCGGCGGGCCAGTGCTGATATGTAGTACGGTTGCTGACAGCCAACAACTGATATCCTTCAATGCAACCCCTCCGCTGGTCATATCTGATGATCATCATCTTGCCCATGAGATCACGGTCGCAGAACCAGATCTTGTACTTTGGCAGAAACCATCTTGGGTCGTGTGCGGCGTAAAGTTCGCGGTATGTGCGGCATGGATAGGGAGTTGTGACCTTCTCTCCAGGCACATTGGCTTGTACCCTTTGATACCAGTGAATATCGGACGCAGCGTGGGCGTGGAGGGTTCGGCAGGTCTCCGCTACGATTGCCAGGTCGCAGGGAGGCAAATAGGCGAGGATCGCATCGATGAGTTCGGAAGGAAGCGCGAGTAGGCGGCAACTGTTGTCTGAAGGCAGGGAAGGCAAAGCTAGCACAGCAAAGACGGGTCAGTCGGATATATCAGAGATTAAACAAGGATCGTTGACATACTACCTGAGGCCGCAATGTTGAAGTCAGAAGGAAGGGGATAGTAGTCTTCCCTTGAGCTTCCAATCGTTTTCCGGTGATCTGTGGCATCGCTGCGAAGTCCTTCTTCAGATACGTAGGGTAAAATGTAGAGGTTTTCCTCAACTTCGGGGTCGATGCCACCGTAATTGCTACCGCTAGCGGTTGACATGGTGTCGTGAGTTGGCGCATCCGAATCCGCGGCGGAGGTTGAGGGCGAGGGAGGACTCGTAGCCATTTCGCAATTCGTATCCATGCCTCTTCAGAGAAAAGAATTGCAACGTTGAACAGCGTTTCGAGGGCTCCAGAGTGTAAAATGGGGGCGAACTATTCTTGTGGCTTGTTGGGCGATCCAATACTCTGTCACGAAGGTTTGGCGAGTGGCTGCAATGAGAGTATGCAGCGGCGGGGGTTATTGTTCGGGCTAGAAAGCAATGTTGCGGACGAGAACGCTTCGGGGTGATGTGATATTGGCGCTGCTTGCAGCATGTGTCAAAATGTGTCGATGTCTCAACGACTCCAGCGGTAAGTCTAAGGTATCACGGAGGTTCGGGTTGCCCAAGGGTGGTGCATATAGGAGTCGTCAGTGCTCGCAATGTTGGGGTCATGACTCCAGGTTTAGTCTCCACGTCTCCGACCAGCCGGGGTGAGGGTGTGTCGGGTGCGTGCGTGTATGCAACAATAGCACGAACTTTTTGGTTGCGGTCGCGGACGGGCCAGAAGTTCCTCTTTGCGACCCCCGGTTACGGCGCATAGCTAATCCACCCCAGGCTCAAGCCGGGGATGATGGAAAGCAGCGATGACAGCACGGTCGACAGCAGTAGCGGTAGTATGTAGCAGCGGCAACGACAGCCGAGGCGGGGCAGAGAGTTTGGCGTGGTGGGTGTAGGGATGGTTACTTGGTAGTGCCAATAGAGCTGGCTAGCGGTTTAGATGCTTGGAACGGCCAACCATGAGCAGTCGCGTGCCGGAGAGGATGGATAGATGGATCTAGATTCCGCAGGCGTATGCGACAACATGCGGCTGGATGTGCCGAGACAGATGATGGATGTCGAGGACTCGAGAGGACGTTGCGGTAAGGTTGGTCGGGACCAGGTTCAGGTTCCAGGTCAGGGTCGGTGGTGCAGACGGATATAGGACCGAAACAGACAAAAGGGCCTTGGTTCAAGCAAGGTATGCCGCCATCGCCGTCTCCGGGCCACAGGACTAATGCAGCGCCAACCGGTGACTGGAACCTGGACGGGGGGAAACTTGAGGGATGAGTGGAATGTTGTGCCCGGAAGAGGAAGGGGGTTCGTCCGTAGCCAACGACGTTGATGTGTGTAAGGTGCTGGTAAGGTGATTCTCCAGGTAGGATGCCTATCCATTAGTGCCGTTGTGGTCGACCGTGGAGGTGGAAGTCCAAGAATAGATGCGGATATTACTGTGCCTGCCACGCCGGTGGTGCATGTGGAAGCAATGCGTGTTGCTGCAGCATCTCGACCAGCTAGCTAGCGCAGGCAAGCTTGCTCTGCTCTTGCATCTCGTCTCATGAGGTGCTCGCAGCTCGAGTGAGGTAAGGTAGGGATATGTCGATGACCGTGTGAGGATTACTGCAGCAGTGCAGCTGTAGGTAGCCCAGCATGCTGTGCCGCAAAGGGGAGCCAAGACCCAGGCATGACCATCGAGTCGCGTCTTGATCCTTGTGCGTTGGAAAGGTGAAGTGCAGTGGGCTGTGGGCTGTGGTGCACCGTCAAGGGTCAGGCACCTCAGGTACCGAGAACCGGAACCGGAATGGAAGCGGATTGCGGGGACGAAGGAGCTGTTTGCTGACTAAGGCAAGGTACGTAGCTACCTACTCGGGATGAGGTCAGTGCCCGGCCTTAGGGTCTGTCGCTTATCGGGTGACGAGAGAGACAAGATAAGAGAACTCCCGTCACCTCCCGTCCAGTTCAGGCCTCCATCCATAAGGTACCGTAAGAGCTCGGATCAATAACGCCATCGCCTAGGTTTCTACCCAACCAGCCACCCGACTGACAATTCCAGCTTACCTACGATCGCAAAGCACCCGCCTTGATGTCGGGCCAAGATAAGCACCTTGACTTTGGGCCCGAAGCGAGGCTGGTCATGACATGAATCAGGGCCACCTAGGTCAGGAGTATCTGTCGTGCTTGGGTGTATCTGTGAACAGATTCCTCTCACTCAACTACCTGACCTTGATACCTGCGCCAACTAACTACTATTTACGGCTACACTCATCCCTTCGGCTGTCCGGCGCATTGCAGGAGATCGTCGCTGTTTGTTCCGACCATTCACGAGCCTAGACTTCAAATTGGCTTCAACCCACCTTTGCCTAGGTAAGTTAGGGGAAATTGATATGCCCAAAGACTGCACCGGATGATTACTAGGTATGGAGCAAAGAACCCCCCAGTTCTTGCGCGTATCTTTTGCGCTTGTTCAACGGCCAATGCATCACATTGGTCAAGCCAAGAACGTGCCATGCTCTCTCCAACTTGCTCTCACATTAACCATACATCTCGCCGCAAAAGGGCCTGAGGATTCTGACCTATAGCAAATGGCCTATCTGGTCTGGATTGAATCCACATGGCTTCAAAAAGTCCCAGCCAAGGCTTGTCGGACAGGAACCTTTGCGGCAAGCCAGCAATGTGCTTTTATTGGCTGTGTCGTAACTCTGGTTGAAGGCAGTGTCTATGGGAACAGAACTCGGGTACGGAGCATTCCAGGCTTCATTCAATTGCACGTCTTCCAAATGATCTCTTTCCCTCTTTCTTTGTGTTTCTACCTAAGGATGGTGCCTATCTTATAGATATATGTAATTAGAAGACATAGTCTCCAAAACAGGTCTACTAGTTCTCCTACCCAATTAGGTAGGTAGGTGGTTCCTCGTCCCCTCCTTCCTCTTCTTCCATTTCTCGCTCATTGCAGGGACAGGAATCTCACTATGACACCCCCGCCGCCACCGCCATCAACCTGAGGACTCGGGAGGCATTAACCCTTGATTTACCACCAACAACAACCACAGCTGCCTGTTACCACGAGTTCGACAGACTTTCGGTTCCATCGCTGGATCTCGCTTCGGCATACCGCACTTTTTAACCAATACGGAGGTTACAATTTTCGCAAAACAAGATTCAACTTAATTTCAACGAACCACAACATACGACCACGGCAGAATAGATGGGTATCCACATCAACCTATACGTCTATACCATATCCCCAGAACGTTGTTGATACTACCTTTTCACCGTGCTATACGGAAATATCCAGACCTTGCGCCGTTCATACTTGCTCAATCCACTGCCGGAGCTTCCCCTAGTTCCCACCTCACCTAGTGATCCGTCCGACGTCTCCTTCCTACTTGGTAATAGCTTCCGCCCGCCAGTGGGAAGGTTGTCTTCACCCTCACCCAATATCCTACAATTCTACGGACACTCGACTCAGATCTCGCTGCTCACCAAGCGGAACACCCAACTACGGCCATTCAACCTTTATTCCCCCCTCTCCGCAGGCGGACCAGCCGAGACCGGGCAGATCATAACGGAGCACGCCAGCAGACCAAGGAACCGCCGGGATATTGGAAACCCGCTCCCTCGCTCGCGCGCGCGCCCCTTGCTCAGGCTTGCTGCCTTGCAGGACAGCCGACAGTCACCATGGCGTCCCTGATCCCACTCATCAACGACCTGATACCCATGATCGTTCCCTCGTCGGTATCCGTCACCAAAGCGACCACCCTCCGCCCTCCCAATGCAACTCTGAATCCCGCTTCTGCCAACGAGGCCGATGCCGTTGTCAGCAAAAGCGATAAGCTCTGCGCCTCCGGTAAGTCCAACTTGGTCTAGGATGCCGTCTCCCCTGCCACTACGAGTACCTCTATTCCTCTCTCTTTCTCTGTATTCGTATGGGATCTGCTCTGGCATCACGCAGCGCCTTTCCCGCCGCTTTTCCTAGCTGCCGCGACCTGCCTGGGACCGCCAACATACCCGCCATAAGGTAGCGTCGCAGCCGAGAACTGTGTTGCTGGTCATAGAGTAACAAGGCTCAAGTCGTGCTTGTCATGATTCCATTAACCCTGTCCCATCGCATGGTCTTGTGTCTTGTTCACTGCCACGTCTTCTTCAACTAACTCGAGTAGTCATTACTTTGAACCCACATGCGACATCGGCTATCCGCCATCACGGAGAGCAAGGTTAGGATTAATCTTTTCCCCCCTTCCCAACCCACCATCTCTTTCTTACGCGTTTGCGACTTATTGTCGCTCTCTTGGCGGTGTATCTCTAATGCTTGCCAAGATACCATTCTCTACATGGCTTCCGGGATCGGCATCTTGCTAGTTAGTCCTGGTGCAGGACAAGATGTAAAGCGGCACGAGCTGTCCTCGGGTGATTTTGCATTCATTCCGTCCTGGACAGAGCACCAACTACTCAACGAGTCAGATCAAGATACCGTGTGGGTCATTACTCGCAGCGGTTCCCAGCCGGTCACGGTAGGCTTGACGGATTGGGGAGGTGACCGGGCGAAGTAACCCATATGCCATCGCTCGGTCGTGGAGACGGACTCCAACTCTAGGCGGCTGGCCGCATGCTCGATGTGTGGCAGCAGCAGTAGCAGCAGCAGCAGTAGCAGCAGCAGCAGTAGCAGCAGCAGCAGTAGCAGCAGCAGCAGTAGCAGCAGCAGCAGCAGCAGCAGAAGCATCGCATCGGGCACTACTCGAAAAGATTAACTTCGCAGGACACGTGTGAAGTGTGGCTTTCCCGGTGGGATTCCGCCAATGTCATGATATCTATCGAGTATCTCTATCTTGTTTCGTCATCGCCCCATATGGCACCCACGATTCGCGCTATAGCCCTGGGGGAATCAAAGACCTGGGCGTGGTCCTTGTCCGGAAACCAAAGGATGTCGATGCCTGACCCAGCGGAACGGTGACTCTCGTAGCCCATGCCCGATATGGGTGCAGCCTTTGGTCCGGCAACGTCGCGCCGGCCATGCTCGCCTTGCAACCATGCGGGGTGTTCCGTCTGCTGGCCCTGACCCCCCTCGGCCAAATACCTGGCGACGGCGTGGCTGTCGACAATGAGGTCCAGCCCGGACAGGCATACGGTGACCTGCCTCGCTTCCTGCCGCTCGACGCCTACCGATTCCGATCCTGCTGTGCGACCAACCAGTTCGTCAGCCCAGATGGCGTTCTCCCTCCAAAAGAAGTATCTGCCGAGGCAGTGGGCGACTCCGGGGTCCATGCTCGCAAAATACCACAGCTGCCACTCGTTTGCGGTCGACGGCGCACGTCGTGTGAAGTTGTAAGCGACGTCGGGCAGGTGCAGGAGGATGCTCACGGGGTCAATGAGCACGGCCCGCGGGATCCTAGCCTGCAGGTCTGGGCATCGCATGGCATGGGTTGACAAGATGGAACCGTACGAATGGGAGACGAGGGCAAACTTGTCCCAGGCGTGATGGTTTACTATCTGCTTGAACTGTCGAAGGAAGACCTCCTTGCCCAGCGGTGGGTCAGTTAGTCGGAAGGAGACGGGCAGGATTTCGATGGCGATGACACCTGTCCGGCCGCGGCCCCTAATTCTCATGGTGGTGATCTCGGCGAGAAAGCGGACGTAGGGCCACAACCCGATGCCGATGCCGTGGAGGAAGACAACCGGCAGACCTTCTGCGCGATGGGGGCGGTGCCAGTAGCTCAAATTACCGGCCGAGGACCGCCTGCTGGCAAAGACCTGTTGGAGACGAGGTGGGAAAATGGCCTTGTCCTTTGGCTGCGCGTAGTACTGGAACCCGTAGAACCACAAGGAGAGGTGTGTGACGTGGTCCAAAAAGGCCATGATGGCGTACCACCAGACGGTGCGGTACTTTGTATCTACGGAATCGATGGTCAGGCGCAGACACTTGGCCGGCCCGCGACCGGGCTTGAAGGGCCTGCCGAGCAGACGTTCACTGCGGGTTATATACTGGTCCACCTCCACGTCGTAGTTCTCCCCGTCCCTTGCGCTGGCCCGCCCGACGTCCTTTTCGCCCATGTCAAAAAAGGCCCAGAGGAGAAAGTCGCGGACGTTGTCGCGATGGATGTCGGTCATGTCGGCACCCAGAAACCACATGCGGACGTAGCGCTCAAAGTCTGGGATGGTGGCCATGCACCGCTCAAAGAGGGCCAGGCGGTCGGCGGGCGAGGAAGGGCTCGGGTGCGAGGCGGGTTCCCTGAGGCGCTTCGTGTAGGGGAGCCAGATGAAGAGGGCGTAGATGAGTTCCGTGGCTGCCATGCATGTTGTGATGGCGGCGGTTGTGAGCCATTTCGACGAGGAGGAGGAGGAGGCTGCGTAGTTTGCGCCGAGGAGGCTTGCGAGGAGGAGGGCTGCGTAAGGGAGGATTGGGTAGCGGAGCGGTACTATGCAGGCGCGTATGAATATGAACTCGTGAAGCGTGCGGCCGAGCATCCTGGAGTGGTGTGGGTGTTGTGAGGTTTATTGTCGGCTGGTGATGATGGTGATGATTGGCATGAATGAGAGGCTGGCGATTGCTCGTCGCCGTTAGTGTAAAGATGATGTCGTACCGTTTTCTTATCTATCAAAAGACAAACGAATAGAGGATCAGAAAGTGATGGCCATGTACAGATGCAAACAGAGCATGTCCTTCCTCGGTCCCCCGGGCTTGAAGCGAAGAATACTACAAGTACTGGCAACCCTTCTTCGTGTGATGTTCAGATTTCGTTGGGGATCGTCCGAATCACGCGGTACAAAAAACGTGTACTAAGATAATGTAGACGACCCGGCGAGCTAAGGCAGGGGATGGAGGGATGGAGCAGCGGTGGATTGGATGACAAACGAATCGCAAACCTGTCGTGCCCCTGTTCTTTTCTCCAAGTTTGCCTCCAAGACGCTTGTGTTTTTTCATCCGAATTATCTGTAGCTAAGGAAATATTTACATCTGAAAGTCGCCCCATTATCCGTGTGCTATAAGCTTACCTACTACTGTGTCACTGTGTGTAAGTATCTCATAGACACCGGACAGGACTTTGGATTGGGGGAATTGATGGTAACCCCTGGGGAAATCATAGCGCTGATTGGTCCATTGGATACCAAGCTTCAATCAAAGAACGCTCCAATGCCGGTGAAACGACCCATCTTCTCAACGTGACTGTGACATTCATAAGAATTGACAGGCACAGACAAGACTTGCGCGGATTGTCGCGCGTCAAGTCGCCTTGCCGAGGTTTCTTCTGCCCATCCGTCACCGTTGATTGACGTGCATGGCAAAGAGCCTCATCTTCACATGCTTCAAGGTAGTGTGGTAATGTCATACCAATCGTTTCTTTTTGCAAGTTGTGTTACTGCACACATGCAAACTATTCGTTTCTGCTATGCAGGTCATGAAAATCATTACCTAGTCAAAATAGAATCTGTCCGATGTTCCGGCCCTCAACAACAATTTCTCCCCGAATGCCCTTTGCGCGCTTCACCCCAATGGACTCCACGACTGGCCCTGATACCGGTGGTCTTCTTCAAGTCAGCGTCGGCGCCGACCATGTAGCATAGTCCTTCACGTTGACATTCACAGTGCTGCGCTCGAGAATGGACGGCTTGGTCGCGGAGTTGAGCAGGAAGTAGTTGATATACTGCGTCAACTCGGCATTCTGCCCGCTCGGGAACGAGCAGTGGTTATGCCCGCCGACCAAAGAGAACCCCATATTCTCCGGCACCCCGAGGGCCTGGTAAATGAGCCTCCCGGCCTTCATGCAGCCTGTCGTCGACACGGGGCCCAGCCAGTCGATATCGTTCTCCGCCACGTACAGCCCGCGCGGCGCGACGAGTCCGGCCAGCAGGTGATGGTCCTCGGGCACCTGCGACGACCTCGTCGCCCACGTATTGAAGAGGGGCGAGAACCAGACGTTCTCCCCGACGATCTGGCTCGACGTCTGTATGTTTTTCCCCTTGGACTTTTCGCTGTCCGAGATGCGCCAGCACGCCGCGCCGCCCGAGCCCGACTCCTGCGGGATCGTGAGGGCGATGCGCTTCTCCAGCGCGCCGACGACGAAGGCGCCTTTACCATTGCGCGAGCAGCCCGTCACGCCTATCCTCTTTGGGTCGATGCCCGTTTGGGAGGAACCGAGCTGCTCGAGGCCGTCGATGAGACGGCCTACGCCCCATGCCCACGCCGTTAAGGCGCCCGCGCTGTGCTGCTGCCCGAAGAGGGTGTAGAAGAGGCCTTGGCCTCTGCTGCTTTGGCCGTTTTGCGCGGCGAAGGCGTCGTTGCCAAAGGTGATTTGCGCGACGGTGCCGGGGATGGGGATGCTTGCGCCGCCGACGCCGATGATGGCGGGGAAGGGACCCGTGCCGGAGGGCTTCGTGACGGAGGCGGTCATGCTGATGCTCTTTGTGCCGACGGTGACTTTGACGGTCAAGGTGTTGCCCGAGAGGGAGGCCTCGACCTTGTCCGGGGGCGGGGGGAAGTCTCCGAGCTCGTACTGCTCAAAGGCGTTTTGGATTTCGGTGGCGCGGCAGGCCCAGTCGGCTTTTGTTGTGACTTTGGAGCCGTCGGCAAAGGTAAAAGGGTCTGGGAGCTTTGCGTCGTTGACGGCTGGGATGTTTGTCTTTGCTTTGCCGCAGTCGGCCTGCCGGGCGGAGAGTGTGTCGGCGGGCATGGCCAGGACCGTGCCGGCGAGGAGGAAAAGCGAGGCGCGCAGGGCCATGATGGAATATGGAGAAAGAGATGATCTTGGGTTCAGGGACAGGATCGTGGTGCTGAGGATGAGACGAGCTTCAACGAGAGTGATATGGCTTGTTTCTTGAGATGATGTCTTCTTATGCTCATCATGATTCGGATCAACGGATGTCTGTTAGTACATAATGAGGACCCTATATGGCTTTCATTTAGTGTACATCATTTGGATAATGACGGGTGTTTCCAAAGAGCCTCAAATTAGCCGGCAATGCGAGCCCACGGGACTCCTGGAATCAAACCCAAGCGAGCCATGCGGCGCTTCGTTAAGCTTACTTACCTGCCGTCAACTTCCTCGCCGGCTACTTTCTAGCAGCTCTGTTTAATATGCCCAAGACAGCCGAAGAGATGGCCCAGATCGGAACGTGAGCATACTTTTAGCCCAATTCGTTCAGTGCGACCCATAAGAGGCCAGTGAGGACTAGGCCAAGCAATGATCTGCACCGGCTGAATAGGAATAGTACGGGCCACAAGCGGAACGAGTCCAGCTTTTCAAATTGATGCTACCCACCTCGATGAGAGAGTTTGTGGGGTGTTGCAATGGCGGGCTAGATTCCGAAGTAGGAAGAAGTCCAAGAAGAGAAGTCATCGCGAAGTTGGAAAATAGAGCGGCGGCAGTGGCCGAGACGGATTGCACCGGGCCACCGGGGATGCGGAGTCGCGGACCCGACAGGCGGCCGGCCCTGGTGGGGCACTCTTTTTCTTCCCACCAACAGCCGCCGCCTGATTGGCTAAACGTTTTCCAGAGCCCATCTGCCTCCGTCGCCCGGCTGATTCTCGATCTCTTACGTCTTTCAACCTCTCTCTCAATTCTCAGCCCACCACCCTCTTTGGCTCTCCGCGCAATCCGACGCTCCCAATCTCGGTCCACGAGCCCGCACCAATCCCTGGCCAAACCACGTGTAGCGGAGCAATTCCTCCTCCGGTCTGCGAATCGCACGCCACTTGACCACGCCTCGTCCCTCCTCCGAATGGTCCGCGTTTGACAGAGAGCAGTCCCGCGAAACATCCCGCTGCCGCCGACCGGCTTTTTCTTCGCCCAGGCCGACATGAGCGCAGAGCAGAGCAAGAACCATGCGGCCAGCTCCCACTTCGCTCTTGCGCCCTCACCGACTCGATAATGTCTGTCGCCAATGCGTTCGGAAAGCCTTTGGCGCTACCGTCCCGCGGGGCAACAGTAGTAGCATCAGCTCTCTGCCATTGATCACGAGCCGGTCCGCCTCGACGACGGCCGCAAAGGCAGCACCCGCAGTGCGTCTCAGCGCGAGCTACTTCGTCTCCAACAGCGTCCTCGACCGCTCCAATGCCCGGCCCAGACCCCTCGGCAGCCGGAGCTCCTCGGCTTCCGTAGCGCCATCGTCTTCGTCTTCCTCCTCCTCCACCGCGCGCTCCGAGTCGACGACACCAATCGACGTGAACCAAGACCTACCGCATCGTCGCCGCCAAGCTGCAAGACGCAAAGCCGCCGCCGAAGCCGCTGCCGCAGCCGCCTCCTCCTCGCCCGATGTTCTCCCTTCTCAGGATGCCTCCTCCGCCCTCACCAGCGTCGCCGCCCAACAACCCGCGCACTCGGCCCGCCGTATCTTCTCCACGCTCCTCTCCCTCTCGAAGCCCCGGCTCTCCGCCCTCGTCGTCCTGACCGCGATGGCGCCCTACGCCCTATACCCCGTCACCGACTTCCTCTCCCCGGCCATCACCGAGTCGCCCTCCCTGAGCCCGCTGACGCTCCTCTTCCTAACCACCGGCACCGCCCTCTGTTCCGCCTCGGCAAACTCTCTCAACATGCTCTACGAGCCCAAGACGGACGCAAAGATGTCGCGCACGCGGAATCGGCCCCTCGTCAGGAACCTCATCTCCACGCGCGCCGCCGTCCTCTTCGCCGTCACCACCGCCATCACTGGCGTGGGCGCCCTCTACTTTGGCGTCAACCCGACCGTCGCCTTCCTCGGCGGCGCCAACATTGTCATCTACGCGGGCATGTACACGCCCATGAAGGCCTTCAGCGCCGCAAACACCTGGCTCGGCGCCGTCGTCGGCGGCATCCCCCCGCTCATGGGCTGGGCCGCCGCCGCTGGCGAGACGGCTTCGGGCGACGGGTCCTGGCGGGAACTCTTGTTTGCCAGCGACGGCAGCTCCATCGGCGGCTGGCTCATGGCGAGCTTGCTCTTCGCGTGGCAGTTCCCGCACTTTATGGCGCTCTCGTGGGGTATCCGGGAGGAATACAAAGCCGCCGGGTTGCGGATGCTGGCGTGGACGAACCCGGCGCGCAACGCGCGCGTCGCGCTGCGGTACAGCATCGCCTTCATCCCCATCTGCGTCGGGCTCTGCGCGGCGGGCGTGACGGAGTGGAGTTTTGCCGTGACGAGCTTGCCCGTCAACGCGTGGCTTACGCGCGAGGCGGTGCGGTTCTGGAAGTTTGAGGGACACAAGGGGTCTGCGAGGGGTCTGTTTTGGGCGAGCGTGTGGCATTTGCCCGTCGTCATGGTGTTGGCGCTGCTGCAGAAGAAGGGCATGTGGAGCCGGGTGTGGAATAGCGTTGTTGGCGTAGACGATGATGACGAGTGGGAGGACGACGATGAGCTGGATGAGATGCCGGTTACGTTGCCTCCGCCGCGGGGATAGAGTGATGCCAGCGGCGCGTTGTCGTAGTAGAAAACGCGGGATATTGTATGATAGTGTTGCTCGTTTTCCTCGTGGGTGGGAGGGGAACCATCAATACCCATAGTGGTGCTCCGGTCTTAGATTTCTGGGTTCAAAGATATAAAGACCTCACTCTGTAAATCAAGTGTTTTCTCATACGGGAAGACAAAAAAGCGCGGGTGTTTTTCCAGAAAATGATGTTTCTCTTTATTTTTCCAGTTCAAAAAAGCATTCCATTGGCGGTTCCCTAGGTTTCTCTCCCTCCTTTTTGTCTCAACCTGGTCTCCCTCTCCTCTGGTATCTCTATAGATGCTAGTATACAGAAGAAAATAAAATATCACGATACCTCCCTCCTTCCCCGGTACTGTTCTGATCATTTGTTCGTCATTATACGGAAGCAAAAAGAATGGCTTCCCTTTGTGCTGTTCATCCATCCCCGCAAAAAGGTAAGGTGAACTCGTAAAGGACTGCCCGAGTTTCTTACCAATGTCGGAAACCGAAAGCCCATCTTTAGGTGAATTTGAATAATACCCATGCAACTCCGAGAACGCCTCCCGAAAACCCTGCAAGATAACGCCATGACCTAGTAGGAAATTGAAGAAAGGAAAAAGGTGAAAATGCCTTGAACCCTAGGAGCCAAGGGCTTGGGACCACTGGTGGGAATCGTCATTGGAGCCATGCAGTCACATCTGCTGCTGCTGCTGACCGCCGGGTCGGTTGATGATGGCGTCGATGCCCATATCCACGCTCGGCAATCGCTGTCCGTGGGGGTGAAGATAGGGACTGGGAGACTGAGACTGGCCGTGGCCGCCGTATCCGCCGTTGACGGAGCCGTTCGAGGAGACGGAGCTGGTGTATCCGTGGTGGGCGCCGGTGGCGGCGTGGTGGCCGTAGCCGCCGTACTGGGCGGCGTGCAGGGGCTGGAGGTGGTGCAGGGAGGCCATGTAGCCCGCGGCCGAGGCGCTGCTGCCGCTGGCGGAGTGTCCGGAGGAGACGGTCTCCGGGCTACTGTAGGAGGCGTCTAGCTCGTCAACTGGGGTTAACCCGAGGCCGCTGATGCCGCTGTCATCGTCATACCCTGGTGGTAGTGGCTGCCCTGACTCCAGGCGCTCCCGTCTGGCCCCGGCGCGGGCTGCGCTTTGTAGGTTCTTGAGACCGTTCGACATGCACTGTACACGGATGTGAGGTTAGCTAGGGTTCCTCTCTCGTCATGTTGTTGCTTTCAAGGGGGAGTGCATCGTACCTTGGCCTCGACGACGTTCCACTTTTCTCCCGTGCGAGCAGCGAGACCGGACCAGATCTCCTTTCTCATGCTCATGTACTCCTTGGCCAGGCGTTCAAGCTTGCGATTGTCCCAGTCGTCGGCACCCTTGCGCTCCATCAGGCGCTCGTGGCGCTTTCTGCAGGCGTTGGGAGTCTTGTTGGGGAAGTAGGTGGTCTGGATCTGGCCCCAGTTGAGGCCCTGGGAGCGGGCCGCGAGCAGCTGCTGATCATCCTGTGGGGTCCAGGCTCCCGAAGAGGCGCGGTGTTGCATCGGGGGTACGGAAACCGGGGGCGCAGAGACCGGGGCGTAGCTTTCGTACGTGGGCTGCGGCTGCTGCTGCATGGGGGCCGAGGAGGAGGGCATGGTGTAGTAGGCCGACTGCGGCATGGCCATGCGTTGGTTGTACATTGCGATTGGGTTTGCTGCGGGAGCGAGAGAGATTGGCATCGGGTTTGCGTAACGGTTGTGGTTGTGGCTAGAACTAGATGCCCGCGTGTGTTTGGGCATGATAACTCGGGAAAGTAGATATCGAAGAAAGAGTGGATAACCTGGAGAGAGACGAGATTGTCCGGTATAAAGTGAATGAGTGCAGATTACTGATTATCCTGCAAGAAGAGAAGCGAGTGTCCCGTGATGTTGTTGTTGATGATGATAATTCTGCGCCTCGCCTGGAGGTGGTTTATGGAAAGGTTGGTATTGGTTATAGGGCGGCAGAATTGGAGCGAAAGGAGATTGGCGGACTGAAGAGGAATCTAGAAAATCCGACTTAGGAAATATGATGACTATGACGAGAGAGAAAAAAAGGAAATAGGAGATAGAGGAAAAAAAGAAACTGTTGTGAGATGGAGAGAACTGTCTTGACAAGCGAATACAAGGTCAAAAGGAGGTCGTGAAGCCGGACATTGGGCCTGACTTTAAACAATATCACGGTCAGCCAGGGAGACAAAGAGACACAGAAGCGCGGTTACGATGAGGCCAGGGTTATGGAAGTCTGAAACAGGGCAACTTGACAGAACAAGGCTAAACGAGCTGCCAGAGCTGCCCATGAAACCCGTCTCGTGTGTCTAGAGGGACAGACAACGAGTCCTAGAGCTACAGACATTGGCCAGACGTCTCATCGGGATGGGCGTCTGTCTGAAGTCGGGCGCGTAGAACTGGCCGGGTCTGGAGGGCGGCTACACAATAGACCCTGGGGCAATGATCGGACGGGTCGCCAGGGTCCCGAAGAAGGGAGCAGTAGGGCTCAAACGGGAAGAGACTGGGGCTGGAAAGGGAATTTGAGACGGGTAGAGGTAGTGGGTAAGAGTAGGCGCCAGCCTTGCCGCGCTCGCGAGTGCCTATTTGGAGGAGATTATCGGCCGTGTTAGGGCTGGATCATGCCACGACATGATGTGGGGTCGAACAAAGTCCCCGATTCCCCTGAGAGAAGGTAACGAAGTAAGGTAGACGGCGGCAGCATTGAGGCTCCTAGACTGTATAGAGTTGTTGGAGCGGTCCGCAGCCCCCACGACGGCGGCGGAGGAGCCAATGAGGCGGGAGGCGGGAGATGAGGAAGGATAGGCGCATTGCATTGTGAGCGCGCGGTAGGTGGGCAAAGGTGGGCAATGTCGTAGACGAACTAAGTTAAGACGGTCAAGTCAAGGACACCTGCGGCCTGCCGTTGAATGCGGGTACTTTGAAGTAACGGTAGCAAGGGACCACTGGGTCTGGGGTCCGATCTACAGCCCGATCGACGAAGATATGGGGCCAGCAGACGCGTCGTGAAGCGAAGAGAGAGCCCAGCTTCGTTCGAGTAGTCAGGTTCCTCGCATGAGCAGCAGGAGATTAGATGGAGATCTCGAAGGGCGCGTAGGCGAATGACGAGAGACTTGAGCATGAACCACTGGGTTCTCTTACAGTCGGAAGCATGAACTCGTAGCATCTTGGGTTGGACAGCGAGGATTACGTCCCAGTGTAAGTGAGCGAGTGTTGACGGCATGGAGTGGAAAGGTATCCATGGACGATGAGGTGAGTGGACATGGGAAAGCAGAAAGCAGCGACATTGAAATTGAAGGTTAATTAGACGCGCGCCTGGAGTACAGAGTGGGGCGGTTCATTACCAGTGGACCTCGATAGATGGGTGCCGGGCCTTTTACTGGCCAGGAGTGGAAATAGCATCACGCTAACCTCTTCTGCTCTCGGGTCCACAGCGGGCCGGAGATTCTCCACCGAAATACATTCCCGCCCGGCATCCATACCCTCCGTCGGGTCTCTCCTCTTCTCCTCCTTGAACCTTTCTGCAGTGTCACGCAAGGCATTTCCTACTATTACTCATTACTCTGTACTCTGTTTTCTGTTTTGGAAATAAGCGAAGAGTTCACGGCTCCATCGCCTGCAGAACCAACACATTGCTGGGGCTGTATGCACATGCACTTCATTAACATCAAACAGCCCTCGAGGGAAGGCCGCATCTGCAAAGCAACCTCCGCAGCCGAGCGCTTGTTTCTCTCGTGACCCAAGGGCGACCTGAATGACGCCGGAACGACGACCTTTTGTTTGTTTGCTACCGATCCTCACGCTATGCAGAATCATGTATTACTCGACTCAAGACTCGGAGGGCAGTGAAACCCTAACCATCGCCGGGCCGTGTTATAGATAGTAGATTGCTGCAATATCGTTTCCCATATGTTTCTGTTATGAACGACAAGTCGAGAATGGCCTTTTTTCTTTGCTATGCGAGAACTCATCTCCTCACGACTTGGGGAGAAATGTTGGACCTCGATTCCTATTTTACCTACCTTACGAAGAAGCTTGGGATGATGTGCAGTAGGACTTGCATCACTCTCCGTTTTTGAAGAGCGGATCACCTGCAGAGTCTTGGTACATCATCATCATACTTTGAGGCCCAACAGGATAATTCATATGATCTTACGCGAAAAACACGGATGGCTATGGTGTTATGGGACTGGATTGTGGTTCTTTACCATTGAAACATACCGGTATCCCACACTAACACCATATGGAAGTCTTGGTTCGTTCCTAGCAATAGGTAAGAATTCAACTTTGGCCGACTTATGCCCACGCAGCTGTTGTTGTCAGCATAAAAGTGCCGGTGGCAAAGTGACAGAGGAAGCCGGCCGGGCCACCAATAGCTTGAGCACGGTCCATTTAGCAGGCTTCTTCAAATGCGCGGGGCAGACCAGCAGATGAATAGTGCCTCTGCTAAGGATGATCCCACAAGCCGCCAAATGGGTTAGGTTCCTCTTCTGTCAGCGGTACCCAATGATGATTTGTGGCTGCACTTCTTCAACTTCCTATCCGTAACTTGGATGCATGTGCCTGTGTGCCTGGTAAGGAAGGCAGTAATATGGCACTGTGGCTTACACCAGGATGGAGGCACCATAGGAGAGGGGGCTTCCTTCGAATCCCACGTTCCAGCAGTTGGTTTTCAAAGAGAACGCAATGCTCCACGTTGGCTCACTGTAGTTCCGTGTGGGCGGCTCCTAAGGCGTTTTAGCCATGCTGGTGGTAGCTGATTGTGCCGATGTGGTGGATTCTAGACCTCGTTCTTTGTTGTCGGATGAGGAAAAGCCCATTGATAAGGTACCTACCTACCTAGCTTAGCCTGTAGGTACGTATGGGGCAAAAGGCTTGTGGCTGCAGCTGTCAGCTTGGCTGGAAGGAAAAATAGAAGATGAAAATTACCCCTCCGGATCTGCAACGGAAAGCCAAGCCGACAAAGTACCCAAGGGAAGTCAAGGTCAAAGAGAAGGGTTAGGTTAGGGGAAACAAAACAAGCATTCAAAATCCCGTTCAGTTCCGTTCCTCTCCATTCGTTCCTTCCATTCCACAGACGGCAATTCTAGGTAGGTACAAGGCAAAACCCGGGCAGATAAAACCGATAAGGCGAGACCCCTGCTCACCTCACCCATCCCTTACTGAGGTGCTCACACCTCTCTCGTCCTGCACTCCAACCACAAGCTGCCTAGGCCTAAGTTAAGGTACTTCGCAACTCCAATTATTAACCTACCTACCTGCCTGCCGTGCTTTCTTTACCTCCACGTTTGTTCCTACCTTACCTCACCACCATTGAACCCCGACTTCCCTTCTCAGCATCTTCACCTCAGATCGCTGGGGGAAAGAAAGGAAGGGACTTTGGTGGCCACTAGTTGTCTGCTGACCACCGGCTTCTCCTCGCCTTTTGACAGGTCAACGTCGCAGGCATCTTACAATCTCACATCGCTTTTGCCTTCTTCACATCACTTTTTCTCCAACAGTCATTCTCTCTTTCTTTGATTATCCAGACAAGCACTCAGACTGTGAGCCACTCATAGGGGTAAGAGCGACTTTCCTCACCTGTCATACGTGTGACCCGTCTTGAACACAAACAACAGCCCCTCTTCCATTTCTCATTTCCCTACTACTTTCAAATTTACCTAGCTTCACTTCTCATACCTCACAAATTTCATACTTACCAGTCAGTGGACTCACATGGAGTAACAGTCAATTCGCAGCTTAGTCCCGAACGGTCAACCAGGAATCAATCACTTTCACCTACTACATTTCCTAGCACCTTCCCGACCCAGTATCGCAAGACCGACGGAAAAATCGAAAGATCGCATGACCGAAGAAATACAGGATCACAAGATATCAGACCGATTTACTACAACCATCATCAACACAATGAATCCTGACACATCCAACTTTACCCACTCAGTCCCAACTGGACAAGGCACATCCATCGGCATGAACGATAATATCCTCATGGCATGGCCAACCACTTCAGTGATGGGAGCTTTCGTTGTGGCCTGGCTCATCTTGTGTGCCTCGGTGCGCTTCAGACGCATCAACGCCCTGCAGAAACGCATGGGCTACACTGACCGCGCTTCTCTTGCCGGCATGAGCAACACCGATGCTCAGCTCATCCTCAAGCACCTTATCGAATATGAGTTTCCCAAGTTTTACCTGCTTTCGCTCCAGTTCGCCATCTTCAAGGTATGTCCACCCTGTTGGCCCCTTGCGCCTATGATATAGAGTATGGCTACTGACTTCAAAATACAGACCTATGGCTTCGAGACTGTATCCAAACTCATTGTGGCTACCAAGAATTTGGCCGATCCTGAGAACGCACAGAAAAGGTAAGATCCATGAGGACTAGAACTCATCGTGCATTCTCAACTTCAAAACATGGTCAAGGAGCTAACGCAAATTTTCCAGATATGAGGACACCACCATCATCTTTGGCGAGTACGTTGAACACCTTCTGTATCTTCCCCCTAATACCCTTCCGCCTGCTGACAATCTCCTGCCAGATTTTCCATGAACCCACCAACTTCGGACCGCGCCCTCAAGGCCATCTCTCGCATGAACTTCCTCCACAGCAGCTACAAAGCCCGCAACCAGATCTCCAACGCTGACTTCCTCTACACCCTCGCCGTCTGCGTCACGGAGCCCATCCACTTCATGCGCTTCTACGAATGGCGCGACCTCACCGACATGGAGGTCTGCGCCATCGGCACCCACTGGAAGGCCATTGGCGATGCCATGGATATCCAGTACAAGGGATATCTCACTCAGGACTCATGGGCCGACGGTATCGAATTCGTCAACGACATCACCGCCTGGGCCAAGCGCTACGAGATTGAGGCCATGAAGCCTGCTGGCACCAACATCCGCGCGGGCGCCCAGCTGACACGCATGCTCCTCTGGCATGTTCCGGGCTTTGCTAAGCCTTTCGCCAAAGAGGTATTGACCGTTCTCATGGGAGAACGCGTCCGTGACACCTTCTGGTGAGTGTTCTTCCCGACTCCTCCTACCGCTGGAAAAGAAAAGGAAAAACTAACCCATGTGCCCATCACAGCTTCCCGGAACCCGGCATCGTCGCATCTCTCACAGCCTACGCCGCCCTCGTCGCCCGCCGCTTCTTCGTCCGCTACTTCATGCTTCCCCGCTTCTCCCCCGTCGTCTTCTTCTCCGATCCGGACCCCAAGACCGGCCGCATCCTGCACCACGATTACCTCGTCCACCCGTACTACATCCCCGCCACCTTCTGGAACCGCTGGGGCCCCGTCGCGCTGATCACCCGTCTCCTGGGTGGTACCGTCCCCGGCTCGGAGAAGATGATGCCGCACGGCTTCCTCGTCGAGGATATTGGTCCCAAGGAGAAGATGGGTAAAGGTTCGGCCGAGTTGGCTGAGGGGGTCGAGATGCTTCGCTGCCGTGGTCGCGGGGCCTGTCCCTTTTCGGGATGATTGTTGATTGTGTATAACTATTACAGACGAGACTGATGGAAAACAACAGGGTCTTCAAGGAAGAGACATACAAGCATGTAAGATTGCGGAATCGATGCTTCCGAGCGGGACGCTCATGGACAGGCGTTTTGGTTTCTTCCGTGCGTCTGTATGGACTGAGCTTAGGGACCTTGGGATTCGAGCCAGTTGACGACCCAGGAGATTCGCCGATACATAGCCTCGTATACCCAGGGCATAATACATCCTCTCTTCATTGAGCGCTTAGAAGGAATACAATCTTTTCACCGTGTGTTATTTTTCTTTCACCTCATTGCCGTCACACAACCTCGACTACTATTTTTTTCTTCGCCTGGGGGAATCTGCTGCATTTGGCCATGCTATCATAAATTCATTACCTCCGCGCCCCATGCTCCTCCTCTCTTTCATCTCTCCAAAAGTTCTCTCCGTTTTTGAGTTACTCTTCTCACGGCCCGGCGATCCCGAGGCCAACGCGGCCTTGCCCGCCGCCGCCGCCGCCATACGGTCCCACGCCAGCGCTCATACTCCCGCCCGAATTCGTCCCCGTGCGCTCACGCATCCTCCTACCCTCCATAAGACCTCGCAAGCCTCGCTTCTGCAGGCCGATGACGGAGCTGAGCTCCCCTCCCCAGACCTCGCGCATACCGCCGCGCTCCGAGTCGCCAATCTCGGAGCTCCATTCGGACCCGCTGACGCTCGTCGTGGCGCTGAGTTCGTCGCTAGACGGTCGACCGGAGGACATTGCGGTGTTGATACGGAGCGCCGCAGTGCGCGAAGAAAGACCGTCTGCCCCGCCGCTGCCGTTTTGGGAGTCTTCTGAGGGGAACAGTGGAGAACCCATGGCGTCCAAGGGTACGAAGAAGTTGGGGTTCAGGGAGCCGTCGATGCCGCGGCCACCACCGGCGGCCATGGCCGTCGCGTTGAAGACGGCGGCTGCGTTTCTCGAGTCCAAGAGTGCGTGTAGGCGCTCGACTACTGCCTCGAGAAGCCCGTCGATCCGGTATGGGCGGGCGATTTGAAGAAGTGAACACAAGATGGGAGGTGTGCACAATGGCGACGACGGAGGCGGCAGTGAGGACGTGTAGAGGAAGTGCAGGAGGGCCTGTACCGTGAGATAGGTGTGAGGAAGGTACAAGCATCGAGGCCGCGAGTTCGGTGGTAGAGACCTCGGGGTCGGGGCTGAGTTGACTGTGGCGGGATCGACACCGCCGGCCGAGCCCGGTAGGGAGAACGAGGCTGCCGAGGCGCTGGTCGGAGCTGTACTCGGGGCCTTTGCTGATGATCCGGATGAGAGCACAGTACTGGCCATGGACGTCGAGCTTTCGGCTGTGTTGCGGGATGGGGTGATTGTAAGAGCGGAATTTCTGATGGGGTTATTGACTCCAGATCGAAGAGTCATGGCATCGCTACCATCCTGAGTTGCCGTCCCTTCTCGCAACAGCTGCACAAAGTAGGGGCCCCATCGCCGTGCCACCATCCTAGAATTAATGGGTATCCGCTCCCCGTGTAAGCATAGGATATCCATATCGGAAAGCTCCCGCATCGCCAGTGCCTTTTCGCCAAGCTCCTCGGCCGCTCTGGAGTGGAAGCGCCCACCGGCCGTAGTTCCTGCTTTTCTAGCTAGACTTAATCCTGGGCTAGTGTAAGGACTACTGGCTGATACGAAGCCAGACATGGGCGTCGTCTTTCTCGGGTTGTCGTAGAACCCAAAAGCTTCCAGCTCAACCATGCAAACATTGGAAAAGTTGATACGACGATGGTTATAATCATCGACGAGACTTCGTTTCCGGTTGCCAAGAATCACAAAAGTGTTCCTGCGGTTCCAAAGCACACCGCGGTTCCAGCTGCCTTGGCTGAAGACAGCGCCACCCGCATCAATCCGCGACCAGGTCAATGTCTTGAGGTCAAGAGCCCACAACGCATACTCCTGCTTCGAAGACGTCAGGTATGTGCCGCTCACGACAAAGTAGGTATCGATGACGCCGCCGTTCGGAAACCGCAGCCCTGGGGGCGAGTAAGAGCCCGACATGGGTTTCTCCGTCAATGTGCCGTCTGAAGATCGGATTTGTAGTTCAAGCTTGACGTCCAGAAAGTTGTAGTTTGAATAGATGAGCATTGAAGATCCAGGCTCACGAGCTTCTTGGCTGATGCCGCCCTCCCGTTGATATCCATTGACGCTTGACTTTCCAATTCGTGCCGTAACAGAGGGGGGTAAAGGAGCAACGACGCTTCTGTAAGCGCCGCAGCTCTTATCGAGAGGTTCGATAGCGGTCCACTTGAGGCTGCGAAGGTTGAAAACACTAATTTGCTCAATGTAGTGGTTGGCACCATCCTGGCCACCAACCACCACCATTTCAGCACCGCCGGTCCCATCAATGTTGATCCCTATCCTCCCTTCGTTGGGGTTGCCGGATGATGGATTGTGCTGCAATGCCGACAGTGGCGCCTTGTGCGAGGCGAACGATGCCGACGAAGGCAATATGCAGGCGCAGTGGGCGTAACGTCCTTGCGGGGGATCTTGGGTTGGAATGTAGGTCCACTTTCGGGTGGGAACATCGTAGATGTAAATGTCCGACATGACGGTCACCTCTGGCTGCTGATCCGGGCCTGCGTTCGCTTGATTTGGTGTGGGAGACATGCCTCCATAGCATACCAACTTAGTGTCTCCTAATGGACACATGGAGTGGAAGTATCGAGGCGGTGGTATATCGCCTGTGGTTTCCAGCTTCGACCAATGCCTGCGGATCAAGTCCAACTCGTACAGATCGGATGTCAGAGGAGCCGGGCGACTCCGCGACAGAATTCTTCCTCCAAAGACATAAAGTTTATCCCCTAGTATAGTTGTTGTAGCTCCGACGAGCGGATGCGGTTCCCTGCCTGTCGTCCTATGCACATTGCACATAAGTCCGGATAGATGCGCCGAGGATGAGGACGCAGTGGGTGTACCAACCGCCGACGCGGGTGTTCTTTGTTGGTTGGAAGACTGGTTGGAAGATGGAGAAGGGCCTGCTGACAAGGGACCGTTGCTCCGCGGAGTCAAGTTTGGTGGTTCCCTATTATTATTATCGTCGGCTCCATCTTGTCTCGAGGAGCTTGCTAAGCTACTCTGGCTGCTGGCCATGTCGGCGTTGTATCCTGATCCGCCGCTGTACATCTGAGCTCGTTCCGCTGAGGCGCTAGAGTCCATCGTACTGGTACGACTATACATATCATCGGCCGGAGCTTCCTCGATGGCACCGAGACCCCCCAAATTGTAATGTGCAGGAGGTGCTTCAGGCCCCGTAGGAGAAGGAAACGACGCTGGCGGTTCGGGTAGTGGTTTGGCGAGGCTGCTCTGTAGGCTTAGACTCCTCCCATGCTGGAGCTGCTGGGCCGGGCGATTTTTGGACGAGTTTGGAACGGGTGTCGGCGTCGAAGAGGTGGGGGGAGAGGGCGACGAGGTCAAGCTTGGCGAGACGCTGTGCAGACCCAAGCGAGAAAGTGACGGCTGTCTTGTCAGCCTCGATTCGCCGTCTCGACTCGGGGCGAACTTTTTGAAGCCGCGATACACGCCCGAGAGGATATCTGAAGTCGTCTTGGTTGTAGGAGGAGATCTGTCCTGCTCCGTCTCCGAATCGGAAAAGCGCGAGAGATCGCCCTGCGCGGAAGACTGGTTCGAGGTTAGTCCCGGGCCAGACATTGCGACACAATCAGCCCCCAGGCTGTGAATACAGCCTGGAGAGCGATGCGCAACAGAAACAGTCTCGGCGGGTTGAAAAAAAGAATAGCGCTCAGAGGCTCAAAAAAGGAGGTTGAGTGGTTTTCATGTAGGGCGGGATTTGGGAACCGAGTCGGTCAAGCAAGGTGGGTTCGGGAGGAGAGAGGAATTCGGCAAAAACTGCTGCTTCTGCGCCAGATTGCCAAGGTCTGATTCGGCGTCGATACCACAAGATTTGCAATAGGCCAGAGCAATCGCAAAGAAGTAGACAAGAAGAGTAGTCGCAGTAAGGAAGCGGTGGGGTGAGGAAGTGTAGAGGGTGGCCGGCTCGTTCTTGAAGTCCGAGGTGGTGAAGAAGTGAGGGCACACCGACACACGACAATGCTAGAGCCAGAAGAAAGCCCAAGAAGCGGAAACCAAAAGTAAGGAAGGGAAAATGCAGAAAAATGAAAATTGAGTAGATGATGAAGCGAACAAAAAACCCCAGCTCAAGCAATCCCAACCCAGGTTCGCTTGTTCATCCGGCTCTGCTAGGCCCCTGGTAACTTATGACGGGTAGGCTCCGGTTGAGTATCTGTCTGGCTTTCACTCTGTGCGTGTTGTGCGTCTGTGTCTCCGGGGTGGATTCCTGGACTAGACCGGGCTCGGCTGGGATTGGGACTGGGCTGGGCTGAGGGAGCGAGGCCTTGTCTGCTCCGTTCTTTTGTGCGTGTTTCCCTCTCACTTCCTCTTTCTCTTTCTCTCTTGTCCGTTATTTCTCCCCACAGTTGACAGGAAGCGGCGCACAAGAGATAGAGTGGGATGTGGGCTAGGGTGTGGAGGACAAATGGGCACAGGATGTGGATGGGGATCATGGATGGGATAGGAGGGGAGGGGGAGTGGACGAGAATGGGCAACGAGATTGAAGTCTATGGAGTGCGAAGTACGAAGGGTACGCACCTAGGACCAGGGGAGGCGCAGGGACTCCAAGAAGTCGATCGGGTCAAAAGTCAATGAGTTGAGTTAAGTCGAGTTGAGTCGAGTAGGAAGCGAGGCGAAGTCTTGGGGGTTTAGATTCAAGCGAGGGTGCTCGGCAGGCAGAGAAAAAAAGGACCAATGTCGAAGAACGATAACGACGACGGAGACAGCGAGCGGCGACAGCGAGGGCGACGGGGATAGCGGTCTCGAGACGACTCAGGTGCGGTGAGCAGCAAGAATTGAGGGTCGTTCTCTGGTACGGTAGGGTATCCGCACGCGGTACAGACGACAGAGAGCACTGTATCTGTATGTAGAGTCGCAACAAGGTATCCGTATGGGGGACGTGTGTTGTAGGGTCACGACGGTTGTACCCAGCAGGCTTCAGCAAGTCAGTGCCGTGTGGAAGAGAGCTGGCGCGTGAGGCAAAAGTGGAAAAGGCGACGGGACCGAAAAAAAGGGATCCGCGTAAGTATGGAGTCGAAGTCCGACGATGAGGAGTATTTCCAAGAGGGACTAGGAGCAGTAGTAGGGGCGGCGGCAACGGCCGGAGGACCACCAGCAAGGTTGCAATCGTTAATTTCCAGATGCCTGCTCCTTTGGGCGAAAAAAGTGTCGATGTAGGGACAAGCGTGTGCTGTAGGCGTCTTGGTTTTGACTTGTGCTTTTGGCACTGGGAAGAGTCGACGAGGTTGTGGAGGGGGGCGTTCGTTTGGTTTTGGACGCACAGACTGACTTTGGGTAGACGGACCGGGCAGAGGGTTGAAAAGCAGCTTGAGCTCCGAGGCAGACGCGAGGGAAGAAGTGGGCTGAACGGCGGGTCGAACCTGTGAGGGCGAAGTATCTTGAAGGTACTGCAAGTTCCGCAGACCGATTCGAGCTTTGGGAAGATGGAGGTGTGAAAGACCGCAGCAGGGGAATGCGACTGTGACTGCGACTGCGACTACTGCTGCTGCTGCTGGTGATGCCGATGCGTAAGGTAGGCTGGCGGGGAATATGCGAGATGTATTCGTACAGACCGAGAGTAGGTATGCAGTGTATATGTGTGTGTGTGCGTGTGTGTGTGTGTGTGTGTGCGCGAGGTGCAGCTTGCAGAAAGAGTCGATGTGCCCTGGGTGGAGGTGAGAGCAACGAGATATGGGATATGATGGACTGGACGGTTTCTCTGAAGTCTGTCTGGCCCAACTTGTATTCGCAGCCTAGTCAAGAAGAGTGGGAGAGAGAGCGAGAGACAGAGAGTGTGTGTGAGTGAGAGAGCGCGCGCCAGGCGATGCGCGATGCGAGATGCGAAACGAAACGAAGCAGAGACAAGGCGACGAGTGGAAGCAGGTATTCGTGGTTGTACCGCAGTACCCGTACTCCGTCCGTAGTGCCGTGAGGTGGTGGACGGCGATGTTTCAACGTAGGTATCGTGGGTGTGCAGCGCAGTGCAGTGCCCTCCTAGTTCTCAGGTGCCCGGTATCCGTACCTAAGGTCGGTATTCTATTCGTACGTGAGCAGCTGTGCAGGGCAGACACCTAGACACTGGCTTCACTGACAGTGGACGGCGTAGCGCGCTCACTTCACGGCTAGGCGGTCTAAGAACGTCCAGGAGAGAGCATGGGAAATGGGGCTCGTGATGGGGATTTGGCGTGAATGGGGGTGGTTTGGGAGAGTGGGAGGGGGGAGGCGGGAGGGGAAAGGGGAGGGAAGAAAGAAACTCGAAGGTGTAAAAGTGACTCGGGGAACGTCTGGGCAAGCCGCAAAGTGGGTAAAGGGGGGGGGGGGGGGGAAAGGGAAAGAGAAAGAGAACAAATGGTTGGGAGGAGAACTCGAGAAGGGAGGGGAGGGAGCCGATTATTGCCGGGTGTGGAATAGTCTCATTTGGGGGAGTCTGGAGTCGAACCTTTTCTAATGTTCCATTGGCTACCTTAAAGCCTTAATGGCAATGTTCATTAACATACTCCGTACGATACTCCGTAGCAATCGTGTATTTAAATGTCGCAGTGTTTTTGTTTCGTTTGCCTGGCTTTCGCTCATTGAGTCTAAGGAAATACACAAATAAACGAGAAAAGGGGTAAGAAGTGTCGACTGAAAATGTGCAAGTATCTTGTGCTCCTTGCTAAATCCCATGCCGCCGGTCAGCCGCCCAGGTGCTGGAATCCAAAAATGTGTACGGAGTACGCAGTAAAAAAAAGAGCACACCTTGCCTTACTTGGCAAATCTATCCTTGATAAACATCATCGTATTTTCATACTTTGCCCCTATTCTCTAGACCGCATGCTCTCTCTCACCCGTGACCACATAGACACAGCATCATACTGCCCTGTGCTCAGGTCTAGCTCAGAAGTGAACTCATCCCATAACGTCTAGTCGTTCATCGGTGAGTGCGTGGATGAGTGTGTGAGGTCATGTCGAACTCAGTCCCAACTTTAACTCTCACTCTCACTCTCACTCTCACTCTCACTCACTTCACTCTCAGGTGTCAGCAGGAGCCCTGGTAAATTGACAAACACTTACGCACTGACCCCCTTTTTCCAGGGACCTTCTGGAGGTACCTACCTTAGGTAAGCCTCAGATGTATCGACCAGAGTCCTCACACATCCGTATCCGTACCTTACGTTCCAACTCCATCTTCAGGACCCCAACCCCCAGCAACCACCCCCTCCCAACTTCCAAAAGACCCAAACTCCCGTCGGCCCCTCTCACGGGAGCAAACGAGGGAAATTCAAGAAACGCAAAGAAGCCACCCCAATTACCTACGGATATCCAACGTCTACCAAACACAGCTGGACCGCAGTCATGTCCCTCTCTCGCGCTGGCGTACTGCCCTTACGTTGTACGACGTTAGGGGCCTGCCTCAACTGCGCGCCGGTCCTCTTGTCCCGCAGGCCGGACCACGCACCATCAATCGGAATCCTGCGGCAGCGGTAGGAGAACCAGGAGGGGAAGCAACATCAGACGATCGAGCTGCAAGAGGACCCTTTTTTCCGGTCCTTGTGTGTCTACGCAGTATGGTACATACTTACGCAGTAGCTGTTAGGCGCAGGCCTACTATATCTTGCAGAAACGCTGCACATGCAGCCACGGAACGTGTGCCAGCTTCCAACATCCCACATTCCCACACGCTACGCATACACTACACCTACCCACCCTTGCGAAACGGAGGGGGGAAGCGTCACCAAGGGAATTGCAATTCAAGTGCATACAGACACTACGGATACATATTCTGGTCCGGTAGTATGAAAGTATCGACGACGTTGATTGTACGTTTGAGCTTGGAATACTCCATGATACACAGAGACTCGAGAAGATACCAGAGGATACGGATACTAGGCAGGCAGTAATTGCCATGGGAGGCTGGTCCTTGTCCTGGTCCTTGTCGTCACCGCTCCTCTGGGCCTGTCATCCACGCTGTCTGTCTGCTGTGCCGCGCTCGGTTTTTTCTCCCCCCCGTCTCTGACCGTCTTACGGAAACAAGTTGCGCTATCTGCTCTCGGTGCTACAACCCTTGAACAATTTTCCGGGCCGCCTCCACCCCAGCCAGCTGACGACTGAAGACGAAATTGACCCCGTTGACGGTGAAGGGCAGGAGGCTGGAGACTAGAGCCTAGAGCTTAGCCTCCGCTACATGGTGTAGAGACACAGATGGCAGAATACCTATGTACTGCACCACGTCGGTGACACTGACAGATCCAGCGGCAAGTCCCCTTGCGTCTTGTGTCTTGCCCCTCGCCGGAAACAAACATTGCCTGGCCTGTCAAGTCTCAGGCGAGCAATCCCGGGATAGGCACCCTGCCGACCCGAAGATGGCCCTGGGAAGTTTGGGACCACTGATGACTGGGCAGGCATCGCGGGTCGCGGACAGCGGCGCATCCTCACGGCTCTCGCACTTGGACCACGGTACACTGTAGAGCAACCCGCCCACACGCTACGAATTACAAAGACGTGGGAAAACGTGGGAACCCGGCCACTTGTCACTTTGGGTGGATGCGGATGTTTCAACATTCTCCGGCTGTCCCCTGGTTCTCGAATTGTTCCAGCCTCGTTTTTGTGCAAAGATTGGGCTTCTGCCTCGTGTCGCGCCAGGATTGTGCCTGTCTAGGCCCCTCGATCCAAGAAAGCCACCTGCTCCGTTGCATCTCAACCAACGTCCCGAATGTGTCCTAGCCAGGCAGCCGGTTCACTCTAACTGAGAAGCGCTACTGCTACTCCAAGATGGTCGGGTCAATATAAGGCGGGCGTCTCCTTTTCGTGTAGTGACCGAGTTAGCGCCCCTTTACGGAGTAGTTGTCCGAGAAGTGTACCGACCCGTTTCTTCCGGTCTGGCCCGCGTCTATTCGGCCGAGTCATGGGACGGCGGGCGAGAGTGGCCGCTTTGCCCGTGGCTAGCTGACCATAGGGTCAAAGAGCTGGAGCCTGAAAGGGGCCCCGCGAGGCAGGCTGGTCGTCAACGTGGAACGAGCCCCTGGAAGCTCATCAGCGGTGCCTCCGTGCCGGACCGCCGATCAGTCATTCACGGGTCTATGACTCCATGTGCCATATACCGGTGTCATCTCAAGACAGACACACGGTGGCATGGAAACGCGCTTCCACCTCCATGTGCATGTCGGGCTCGGCTTCGCTTACCACGTCCTTACATTTTGGGGCTTGATATGACGGGCAAGTGCGACGATGGGCGTGTCTGAACCTCATTTCGTCTACCCTCCACGTCTCGGCCCAACGCCTTGTTTGAGTTGCATATCTACGGGGCTTCCCCTCTCTGATGTAAGGCAGGCCACGAAGAAGATGCCGCGAGAGCAACTTGCTATCAAACAGTCTCGATGCTGCCTTCTCCGCATCTACTCTTGGCGTGATGGGGAACGGAATGGTGGATCATGGGTGCGACGGTTGAACATGCGGTTCCTGTTTCCAAAATGTACAACAGGTTGCCTAATGATTAAGGCCCCTCATAGGCTTGAAGTCGCACATCTGCTCACAATGGATGCTTGGACTTCTAGAAGTCTAGCCAGCCGAGCACAACTTTGGTAAACGAAGGGGCTAAATAGTGATAACGATCTGATATCAGGTTGCGATCACGCTGCGAGGAAAGGCAGAGTTTGGACATTTCTCATTATTTCATGCGTTCTATGTAAAAGGTAGTCAGAGCGAAGACGCTGCTACTTGTCCAGATCACGCCCCTTGAAGGCTGACCGAAGGACTATGTTGCCATTCGCAGCGCCACGCCGGGTATTCAGATAGAGGGTGCGTATATGCGTGTCGCCAGGTTGGAAGAGGTTGATGTCCCTACCCTGTTTGACAGCATCGTCCCCCTTTTTTTTGCTTTTTCAACATTCTGGGATCTCGTCCGCTCGTCGTTCTTAGATACTGTAGAACCGAGGACCGTAACCGAGACCCGTCATCCAACATAGCGTCCCCAAACCAAGTTCCACTCGTGGCCACTGGCGCCTGTACTTAGGCGACGGTGGCCTTCTCCTTGGGTAAAGGGGTGAAGCGCAGGTAGGGCTTGACGATGCGGACCTCAGGGAAGAGCTCCTTGGCCTGCTCGGTCTTGATGGAGGGGTGGACGATGACGTCGTCGCCGGGGACCCAGTTGATGGGGGTGGTGATCTTGTGCTTGTCGCCGGTCTGGAGGGAGTCGACGATGCGGAGGACCTCGGCAGAGTTGCGGCCGGTGGAGGCCGGGTAGGAGAGGATGGTGCGGATGGTCTTCTTGGGGTCGATGATGAAGACGGAGCGGATGGTGAAGGCGATGCCCTTCTCGTCGACGTTTGTGGTGTCCTGGTAGTCGAGCATGTCGTAGAGGAGGGCGACCTTGCGCTCCTTGTCGGCGATGATGGGGAAGGCAACCTTTGAGCCGGTGACCTCGTCAATGTCCTTGATCCAGCCCTCGTGGGAGCCGAGGGTGTTTGCGGAGAGGCCGATGAGCTTGACGCCGCGCTTGGAGAAGTCGGGCTCGAGCTTGGCGAAGGCGCCGAGCTCGGTGGTGCAGACGGGGGTGTAGTCCTCCGGGTGGGAGAAGAGGACGACCCAGCTGTCGCCGATGAAGTCGTGGAAGTCGATAGGGCCGTTGGTGGTGTCGGCCTTGAAGTTGGGGGCGACGGTGCCGAGGCGGAGGCTGTTGTGTGCGACGTTAGCATTGATTTGGTGGACGTGGTTTACGTGGTGACGGCGGGGGGGATATCACGACGCGGGGTCGAGTTCAAGGATTGCAGGTTGACAACTTACGGAGCGGGGCGTTGGTCAGCCATTGTGTCTGTCTTCTTTGTAGAGTATGAGAAGATGTATGTGTGAAGGGGTATATGGTGTGGAAAGAACAAGGAGCAAAAGAAACAGCAATGGGGAAGGCTGCGGTAGATGGTGTGGGAGTTGAGGTGTAATATATAGCTCGAAGCCGCACCCCAGGCACAGTCCAGAGCAACGTACAAAGCCCGGCCGTTTTCGTACCTCTGTACCTTTTTCTCAGCTTCCCGCAGCTTTCCCGTTCCCAAAGGTACCTCCAGTTTGTCCCCTCCTTGGTCTCGGAGTACTACTACCTTTCTTTGCCCGACACTGACTATGTACATTATCTTGAAGGCCTGTTTCCCTATTTTCCAGCCTTTGACTTTTGCCTTGTTGTTGCCTATTTCTCTGTTGTTTGTTTCTTTGGTCTCGCAGTATTACCTTGTCTCCAGTTTGACGATATGGTCGCCGAAGTGCCAAGCTCATGCAACCTACGCGATCCAGCTTGATTACAACTCTCAGCATATGCCCCAATGAAGCGTCACATCACCCAGCATTGGCATTGGCAACCCGTAGAAAGCCACGGAATCTGCTGGGTGACGGGCATCCCCTCTACCTTAGCAAAGAAATGATTTGTCTTTGTACCCGTGTCTCCCCCCCAAACTGGCACGTTGTTCCCTCAACGACGAACGGCAAGCTCCTCCAACTTTTTGCCCCGCGTTGGAGGGGCTGTGATTTTCACTTTTGCAGAGGTCACTTTTACCCCTCCAAGTCCGAAATCGGCTAGACTCGATGGCGTGCTCGATTACATCATCCTTGGCTCAGGGCACATCATGAGAAATCACATCCCAACTGCAGTGAAGAAGACGCCTGCTGGGCCCCTTTGGGAGAACCCTTACGGCGCTATCTGGGGAGGCTAACCCGCTAGGAAGTGCTCCAACCTCCAGGGAATAAGGCATAGTGTGTCACTGTGTCTACGGAGTATTGTTTTCTTATCTGGGAGCTCAAGGATGTGGTCCATTTTGGTCGTCACCTCCCGTCTTGTTATGTGATGCCGTAGATATTCTTTAGCAGTGTGTGAAGCCCGATATATATACAAATGTACCGAGTAGCCCAAACATAACTACTCCTCATTGAGCCCTGAGATACGTATAGTATGGCTTACAGAAAAACGTCCAGCGGCGATCAATGGTGCAATCCAGTCGACAACCTCCAGCTCACTGACCCCCACTGCTTGGTCACCACATCATCCACGCCGCACATCGAACCATCACAAAAGAAGAATCCTACGAGGTGCCACGGCATCAAGGGTACCCGAATCGTGGTGCTCCGTACCCCAAAGCTTACCCATCGTGCCATCCACCACCCCGGTAGCTCCTCGCACGCCATCGCCGACAACCGATGCCCCTCCCGTCTCACGGTCCCACTCACATCGCCGACCTCCTCCGTTCCCGCGCCGACTGCCGGCTGCCGATCCCCGGGCTCAAAAAGGAGATCCATCCTGGAGCATCGTGGAGATGGGTAACCTGTGTTTACTCTCTAGTGTGTCATGTTACTTCTGTCTCTGGCACTCTCTGGATTACAAATCTGTCGTGGAAGCCCTCAAGGGCTTGGCTTCCCTGCTGACCACATCTGCAATTATGGCTACAAGATGAGCGTTGGCATCCATACTTTCCCCGGTGCCTGTATGCCTGTATACCTTCCTCTGCCATCTGCTCAGGAATCAAGTGTTGACTTGCCCGTCTCCTAGCCGGGGTTGTCGCTACCTGGCAAAGAACGGAGAATCTTCAAGACTACCCAAAAACCATTTCATTTCCAAACCCATCATGGTTGAGACAAGTGTCACAATGACGAGGAGGGAATTCTTATTCCCTACGGCCAACGCCCGTCGACAATGCTTCGTTGGAATCCTATCTAGTCTCAACGTGCCACTGCTTTCTAGTGAAAGTAGAAACGCAATTTGACGGGCATCAATCATCTCGGTAAAATGCTGCGCCACTCGGAAGGATCATCAGCGTTCTCACGCGCCTCAACCTGTGGTTTGCTCTGGACAAGACTACAGCAGAGACACGGAAGCTTGACGGCTGAGTCGTGAGCTGGAAGTTTCAAGGTCGAATTGACGGGGGTCCATGGCAAAATGCTGCTGCCTTGTGCAGACGGAGCTGACCTCCGTAAGAATGCCACTCTTGGAATCTCTGCCTAATATCGGACGCCCTTCTACGTTCTTTGACCGGACAAAGACGACACTTTGCTATACCAGGAACAAGTAGGAAGAAAAAAAGACTCAGCTTGAGGAGAAGGTCGGCATCGGCATCGATATCGACATCGACATCGGCATCAATTACAACGGGAACACTCTTCACTGGTGGTTGGAAAACATCAGTCTCTAGAACCCTCATATCATACCAGCCATACCCAAACAAGAACCATGGATCCAAACTACACAAAAGCCGAAACAAAAACCTTCAGCCTCCCAGACGGCCGCACCCTAAGCTTTGCAGTCTTTGGCGCCGGCGCAGAGACATTTCACACCACCCCATCACCCACGCAACAAAACCAACCCCGTCTGGCGTTGGCCGTGCTATTCTACTTCCACGGCTTCCCCAGCAGCCACGAAGAAGCCTCACTCTTTCACCAAGCCGCACGCCGCCACGCCGTCCAAATCATCGCCCTCGATCGACCAGGCCACGCCGGCTCCACGTTCCAACCCAACAGGCGCATCCTAGACTGGCCCGCTGACGTCCTCGCCTTCGCAGATCATTTTCAGATTCCCCGGTTCGGGGTCCTGGGTCTATCGGGGGGCGCACCGTATGTTTTTGCATGTTGGAAAGCCATCCCGCGCGAGAGGCTCGTGACCGCGGGAGTTTGTTCGGGGTTATACCCCCCTGAGCTCGGGTACGCCGGCATGCTCCTCCAGGGACGGGTGATGTTGACCGTAGCACCGTGGATCGCGCCGGTCGTGGCGTGGGGTATGGAGATGTCGCTGGGCAGGGCGGCGAGAGACGAGGCAAGACCCGGGAGGTTTGAGGAGATCGTGCTGGAGGATTTGAAGACGAGGCCGGAGGTTGATCGGAAGGTGTTGGATGGGGATGTTGGCAGGGTCCGGTCTGCTATGCTTGCTAGTGTGCGGGATGCTGTTTTGCCTGGGGGATGGGGCCCGGCTTGGGATGTCAAGTTGGCGGGGAGTTATTGGGGGTTCGAGATTGCGGAGCTTGAGGTTGAGGCTGGGGAGATGGTTTGGTGGCATGGGAGGGAGGATGTGAATGTGCCGGTTGGTCTTGCGGAACGGGCGGCGGAGTGTGTGCCTGGGGCGGAGGTAAGTTTTGTGGAGGGGGAGGGGCATGTTAGTCTTGTGGTGCGCAAGGCGGACGAGGTTATGTCTACTCTTGCGAGCCTGTTGAGGGAGACAGATTGAAGGCTCGGTATTCATCACGGATGTCAAAGGGGTCAGTTTGGTATGTGATATTTATTGTGTTACTGGTGACTATGCACTATTTTTGTTATAGCCGTGCTTCTCTCCTACGGGCTCCGGGAAGCCTTGAATACTGTGTGAGCATCGACGCTCTGGTATCTCCGGTCATGTGCCGTTTCCCCCAGCTCCATTCAGCGGGGAGGGCTAGCCGGAGGAGTAGGGGGATCAGTGTTGGGCGAAGGAGGATCATTGCTCTTGCTGTCCGTCACTTTGACGTCCGTCTTGATCGTAATGTTCATTTTGGGTCTGGTGGATGACGAAGACTGAGGCATCTTGTGCACTGTATTAGTGTGGGTGGTGAGTGAGGTGAGTGTAAAATATGGAAAAAGATCGAGGTAAGCTGTTCTAATATGTTGTTCTGTGGTGAGGTAGATGTATGATGTTGAGAAAGATCGAGAAATGCTAGTGTATTGAAGCTGTCTGTGACGATGTAGGAAGAATTGGCTTTGATGGGTCGAAACATCTCGGGTCTATATACTTTCCACTGTCTGTATCGTGAATCATCTACGAGGGATCATGCGAAGTAGTGAAGATGGCTGAAGTGGGATTGAAACATCGTGAATAACGATGCCATGGTTCTCTACGGTACATAATCCGGTTGACCGGATAACTGAACAGATACAAAGGTGTACTTTGTACGTGTCTTTGTCAATTCGAAATCGAAATCATGGAAAAACTAAGTAGCTTAGGCACTCTTCGAGTCGGCTCCGCATTGCCTTTCTTTATCTTGAGTAACTAAGATGTCAAGAAACGGCGCAGCTAGCCGTTCGAACTCGCCATCCCATTACCTCGAAAATATTTTATACCCCGGCCAAGGAATAGACTGCGCTTGATCGTCAGCGATGGCAGCCCAAGGTTAGTTACGTAGACTCCATTCTTGAAAGGCATTGAGACATCAGCTTTCATGGGGAAGGGTCAAGGTTGTATGAGGTGTTGAGTATAATGTGCCAACTAGCTATGTTCTAAGCGAATGAAGTAAGTAAGAAAGTGGTATCTCGCTTGCAGTAAAACAGTCCCAAGAATAGAAATCTACAGCTTCACCCGTCCACCGTTGAGTTCATCCCAATCCCGCCCAGAAAAAGGCTCGTAGGTGTTGTTCTTCAACCAATACACTTCGCCAGCGGCGTCCGTGCCGCCCGGCCTGACACCCTGGGATCGGAGACCGTGCTTCTGCTGCTTGTTCGTACCCGTCGTTTGCATAGCCTCGGGAGGCATGACTCGCAGGAAGATGGGCAAAGCATACTTGGGTAGTGACTGCTTCACGTGCTGCGCAATGCTCCTCAGCACCTCCTCAGATGGTTGGCCCTGAAGGACAATGGCAGCACACCCTGCGCGTCCGTCGTGGTTGGGCAGCTCAACACCGTAGACATTTGCCTCTTGTACCAATGGGTGTGAGCCAACGGCCTCGCCAACCTCTTGTGTCGACACGTTTTCACTCTTCCAGCGGAACGTATCGCCAATGCGGTCGGTGAAGTAGAGCCTTCCTTCGCTGTCCCAGCGGACCACGTCGCCCGTCCTGAACCAGGCATCTCCCTTTTTGAAGACGTTCCGCAAGACCTTTGCCTTTGTTGCGTCTGGATTGCCGTAGTAACCCTGGAAGCGGCGGTTGAGGTCGTCGGGCGAGAGTCTGAACATGAGCTCTCCTGGCTCACCAGCCTTGGCAGGCCTGCACAGACCCGTCTTCCTGTCCCTCCAAGGCTCCTCGTTATTCTCATCCATCTCGGCGAGGGCAACGTCGAGGCCCATGACGACGCTGTACAGGGTGCCGTTTCGTCCAACGGCGCCCTTGGCAAAGTCGTTTCGGCTCAAGTTCCAGGTTCCAAATGAGCCTTCGGTGGCGGCGTAGAATTCGGCAATGGTGTCGATGCCGAACCTCTCCTTGAACCTGTTCCACACGTCCGGTCGCAGGCCATTGCCAAAAGCTACCCGAACATTGTGCTTCTTGTCGAGACTTTCACCGGTGACGGGGTCGACTTGTGGGGCAGCTGCAAGCAAGTACCTGCAGGTCTCGCCAACGTACTGGATGATGGTGGCCTTGGAGGAGCGAACCTCCTCCCAGAAAACCTTGGTCGAGAACTTTCTTCCTATGCAAATCGTACCACCCGCCTCGAGGGTATTACCGAATCCTAGCAGGGCCGCGGAGCTGTGATACAACGGCATAGACTAGATTCCTGTTAGTTTGGGGTCCATGGTGGGTTGATGGTTCGACTTACAGTGTAGAAGACGTCATTGGGAGAGTTGCTGGTGAATCTTGATGTGAAAACACCACCGACGATGCATTTCGCCCAGGACACAATGGCGGGTTTGGGCATGCCCGTTGTTCCTGATGTGTAAATCAGGATCGCCAGATTCTGATACTGGCTCTCTGACCGATCAGAGTCGGGAGCACGCCTGGGCTTAACGGTGTCGATTTCTCTGTGCAAGCTCTCATCGAGCACCACGAACTCCACGGTGCTCAGCTCGCTCCTCACATCTTCAGTGACATTGGCGGCGACGTTGGGGTCAATCAGCATCAGTTTCGTCTTCGCGGCCTTGGCGCAGTGAGCTAGCGGTTTGCCAGTCAAATTGTAGTTAATGAAGGCTGGCTTCGCGCCAATGGACCACAAGCCGAGCCATAGGAAAACGAAAACGTCGGAGTTCTGGAAGTTGATGGCGACAACGTCCTTGGGCTTGACGCCGTGGTGTTCCCTCAACCAGGTGCCATATTTCAGGACTTGCTCGTAAGTCTCGCGGTAGGTATATGTTTTGCCCTCGAAGATGATGAACGTGCGATTGGCAGACGATTTGTTTTGTGCCGCTTGTTCGAGGACGTAAAACTGGTTCAACCGGTCCGTTCGCTCGCGCCACAGAGCCGAAAGGGTTGCGGGTAGCGCACATGAAAGCAGCTTTCTGTCGTACCACAAAGAAAGGCGAGCATTGATGTACGAATAAGCTGCGGCTGCAGCCGGCAGAGCGAGTGCGAGCGGGACTAAACGGTGAGGAAACGAAACAAGTCAGCGCGATCGGCCCCCAACGATGTTTTGTGCAGATGGCTGTGCCGAGGCAGGCTGATGTAATGCGCGATTGCGGCGCATTGGATGTGTGCCAGAGGTCGGTCTCCTTTACGGTGGTTTGTATTTGTCTTGGCGGGGGTCTCAAGCAGGGCCAAATAGTCATGACGACAGAGTGGGAGCATTGGAGGAAAAATTGGCAGTTGGGGAAAGCTCACTCACCAGGCATTTTCACTTTGGCCAAGTGGCCAGTATTTGGATCCGGCTAGAGGTGATTCGTCCCAAAGGCTGAGAGTTATGTTGGTGTTCGTAGAGAGATGAGAAGGCCGATTGGCAGGGAGGCGGAGAGTGGCTAGTTGTCTTGATTGTGCGCCTGGGTGTTGGTTCGGTGTGTGTGAGACTCGGAATCAGTAGTGTTGTCTGGAGCTGTAGCTGGTAAAGAGAGCTTCAAGGCCGTGCTCGTATAGACTTGAAGTCCTCGTCGAGTAAGGATAGCTTGGAGGAAGGGCAACGTAGTCGAGACTTCACAGACAAAAGATGCAGTGAGCCAATTGCGCGAGGGTGTGGGTGAGGATAGGTATTTGTAACGGCCTGTCGAGGCTGTCACAAGATAAGAAAGGGTTTAAAAAGTAGAAAGCCTGTGTTGCAGTCGGCATTGGGATGTGTCGTCCCTGGTTTGAGGGACCCGTACGGGGGGGAAAAGATGGGATAAAACTACCTGTCGGTCCTATCATGCACAACACGACACGACACGACACAACACGACGCAGCAGCACCTTTTGCACCCACCTCCGATTCTCGCCAAACAGTATCCGTACTCGGTGCGGTACTTCCTGGGAAGCAGTGACCTCAACAGTCGGCTGTTGGGATGTGGGAGCCCATGTATGGAGTACCTCTTTGACTGGTTACAACTTAGCGACCAGATGGGCGGGACAATGGAGAATATTCTTCTATGGGGCCCTGGACCAGGGTTGGGGTGGCGGAGAAAGCTCTTGATCAATGATGAATCGACGGTGCACAAGGTCCTGGCATGACATTCCTTCTCGACAGCCGAGGAATATGACCAGCTACGACTGTCACGTTGGCGTTTGTGTTGGCACTGGTGCTTGCTCGTGGTGCAGCTGCACGCGCTTGTGGAACTGGCAGGTTGACTTTTGGCCTCGGTGTAAGTCGACGGTGGCAGCTCTACTGCGTAATGCTAGCTATGCTTTTGCTTTCCGTGTGCTTGGCCCGTCGCAGGCAATGGCTGGGTTGTGAAGATGGATCCAAGGATGGCATTGCTGGCCTCTCTGGGCGCGCCGTGCTGTGCGAGTGCGGTATCAAGTTCTCCTTAGCTCGCCCATCACGGTACGGATACTTTCGCCTGCATGCTGAGGTCGCAATAGTCCTGTGGAAGTGTGGAGAGAGGAGGCCAGCCAGCAGCCGCAGATCGAGTGCAGGCTTGCAGCTCGCTGGTTTGCGTTGCATTTGTGGTGCTCGCTGCATCGCCAGGCTTGGCCTGGCCTGCCAAACTGGGCTAAACGAAGAACAAATCGAAGCTTGAGCCTCGGCATCTGTTGAAGCTCGTGCGCCCTCGCGTCCGTACTCTGCGCCAGAAGTCGTTTTGAGTAACCGATTCGGGAGGGGTGGGCAGCAAACGCAGGCTAAACAGCACGTCTCTGGACTCTTTGATGGATGCTTCTTCAACGGCGAGTTGCGATTCGTCGGCAAGAGAGCGGGGTTGTTCCTTGCATTCCATGTTCCTGCTTTCCATTGCCAGACCCCCCCAGTCGACCAGATGCATGTCCTGGTCCCCTGCCGCTGTCCGCATCCCTCGTCCAGACGACCCGGTTTGACGGGAGCGAACCTACCGCTCGCTTTCTCTCTCTCTCTCTTTCTTTCGACAGCTACGGACCGCTCGTAACAGATCGAATAGCACGTTTGCGTTTCCGATGAACTTTGCATTGGCAATGGTTGCCGAGGTGTTGGACTTTGGCTCTGCGGCTCTTGACACATTGTCTTCCGCAGGCACTCGAAAGGAGCGCCATATATGTGCAACTCGTGGCGGACCTTTGCTTATATCAGCTCACATGAACGACGGCTCGATGCAACAGGGGTCCATCGCGAGTTTCTCTTCCAATGTCTATTGAGAGACGTTCCGGAGTGGAAAGCACATCAAGCTGGTTATCTTTGGGGCCGTGTCGCCGTAATGACTTGACTCGGCTCGACGACGGATCCATCGAGAAACCGGGTATGCATGCCGAGCTGGGAGACTTTGTTGGCTCCCGCACTACGAAGGGATCGCCAGGCTCGCTTCAAAACTCCGAGTACGTTCGCCTTCCTAAAAGGGTAACATTGTTCTTTCTTTTGGTACGATCACGAGTGATTCGTGATAATAGACAACAGCCATTGCGGCAGATTGGAGGGGCAGCTGTAGGTCGCTTCCTCGGCTGATGGTCAGCTCACTCAACATTTTGGGTCGGAGGAATCGGCGACAATATTCGATGCCGGTTCCGCTTCTGCATGTTGGTGGAGCGGACTCGAGGAGGAAAAATCGGGCCTCGGACTCCTGAATTGTCCCTGAATTGGATCGTTGCCGCTCATCCCACCGTCTCACGTCAGCGTTGTCACAGCGGAAAAGATAACGTCTATTCGCCTCCGAGGCGCAGGCGTCAATCGCACTCGCATCCGACGGACGTGCATAGTGACAGCCACACCCAAAGTGCGGGTAGAGAGTGGTGAAGAATATCTGGGAATGCCTTCGTTTCGTGGCCGAACAAGAGTCAGATGCACAGCGTACAAGTAGGACCACAGGCGTCTTCCCAATCCGTGATTGTGTCGAGGGTCTGGCAAGGTAGGTATCCGTAGTTGTGGCTTGATGCCGTAACGATGACAGGTATCAAGGCGGAATGATGCTGTCTGACCTTGTTAGACAGAAATTCTGGTTATTACGATCCGACTCTCCAGTTGCATAATCCACGTGACCGCGCGCAGCAATTAAGGTTAAGGTTAACGTGGCTGCGTGGCTACTTGCTCCTTATCTTATCGGGAGCTCTCCTCAAGCGCGACATTGCTGAGTCAAGCATCTCTGGCCTGTCTGAGGTAGGTATGCGAATACCCCTTGCTGGAATTCCACCTCTCATGATCGTTGTGGCTTGCTTGCTGCAGCTTACAACGCTCAACTTCACGACCGCTGCGTAGCTTCTACCGAACATTGCCGCGCACGGCAAAGGCTCATCAAATGCCTGTTGACGACGAAGCGGGCAGCCCGGCAGCCAGCGGTGCGAGCTTCACCCCCGATCAATCCACCACCTCCGCCCCTCCGCCGCAGACCAAGTCCCGCAAGGCTCCGCCCCCCGAGAAGCCATCCGATTCGCGCCGGCGATCGTTTGTCATAGCCGCCTTTTGGGCCATTGTTCTTCTCCTCGGTCTGCCAATATGGTGGATGACAACGAGCATCTACCGCGCCAACCTGCCTCTGAGCGGCATGGTCCAATGGGCGGATGGAAAGGTAGGCTCCTACCAGCTGGCGTCTTTACAAGTTGAGGGAGGGCACCCCGCTGACTACTTGCGTAGGCTTGCCGTCCCGTGTTTCCTCTTCGTATATCAGTACAAGCGAACAAGTTGCAGGAACAGGAAGCGCAGAACCTCCTTCGCCTCACTCAACATGCCCTCGATGATCTCAACGACTTCTCGGGTCATCATCTCCGTCTGCAGCTTGCGCCTCGTGGCGGCGACGACATCGTTCCTGAGGATGACTCCCAGGTCGCCCTGACAATTCGCCTCAGCCCTGGGGACTCCACGACAGTCTCGTTAAACCCTCACTCTCCTATTCTCGACATCACATATCCCCCGAATTCGATTCCGTCACCGACTTCGTCCTCTTCTGCTCTAGCTTCGTACATTGCGAAAGAATTGCGAACTACCTACGCCGAAGAACAAGCTATTATATCATACCTTCTCTCAGCAGCCTCGGGAGCTTCTGATGCGAGACCTCAGGGGATGTCGCCAGAGGCAGCCGAGTCACTGGCGAAGCGAACCACCCGTTCTTTGCGGTATTCACCGACGTACCACTTGAGCTTCTCGCTCTTCACTAGCGGCTCTGCCCCCAATACCTGGGACATCGAAGCAGCTATCCAAACATACATGAAGCCCATGCTTGATGTGTTGAGCCCCATCCACAACTTCACGATAGATACCCAGGTGCAGCTGTATGCAACACCAGGGGCGCAGTCCCAGGTTTTGAACAAAGACGACCTTGCCTCCTTCATCAACGCGGCCGAATGGCCCCTTTCGCCGTCCATCGGTGGTGCGCCGACGGTAAACTTCCTTCTCTTCGTCGGAAATCAAACAATTGGATTGGATTCGGGGTCCGAAACATCACAGTCCTGGCTCATCCCGCAATGGGGAACTGTTTATCTTCTGTCGCTGCCTCCGACGACGTCACATGTGCCGGCTGCTACACTCAAACAACCTATGCTTACCTTTGCTGGGCACTTGCTGTCACTCCTTGGCACTCCTCAGTCAGGCTCTCTTCCTTTGCGGCTCTCGACTCTCACGCGCATCCGATCCGCAGACCTCTTGCTACGTGCATCCTCTACCCTGGGCTCCCTGGCAAGACTGTCACTTGCACTGCCGTCTATATCCATTCCCCGTAACGTTGCAGACGGTGTTACCAAAACCATGCATCATCTCGAGCTCGCGTGCGCCAGCCTAGGCGGGCCCGAAGGGTTGGAGCATGCTAGAATCGCTGAGGCCGAGGCCGAGCGAGCGTTTTTCGAGAAGAGTATGGTCGGACAACTATATTTCCCCGACGAACATAAAATTGCCGTCTATCTGCCGCTTTTAGGGCCGGTGGGAGTGCCCCTCGTGATGGGTCTGTTGAATGAAATCAAGGCATGGAGAAAGCGGAGACGAGAGAGAGCCGAGGCAGAAGCTAGAAAGAAGCTTTAGAACGTGATGAGTTGACATGACACAGCGAGTGCATATTGGCCTACACAAATAAAGTTACCAAAAATTTCGCATCCCATAAAATCGTGCCTGGCTCTCAAATCTTAACGTCTCCGGCGGTGGCAGTAACATCATGTCGGCTGATAAGGTGTGAAGTTTGGAGCAACACATCCAATCCTCATATGAGCTTGGCGATGACCTTGAGTTTTGTCACTAGACGTGCTTGATTGCGGCGGAGAAAAGTCTATTGGCAATAAGCAGCCTATCTCCATTCATATCGAATCCATTTAGACCTGGACGATGTGAACCTCGGTGGATAGGTAGTCTCCGTGTTGTCTTGAGCAGCAAAGGTGAGCGTCGGTGAGATTAGGTAAGCACCGGTGAGACTATCTAAGGCCCATGCTTGCATAGATTACCTCATGGTGGGCACCTGTCACACCCCGTCGGTTCCGATCTTAGCGCTGAGTGCAATCCCTGCGCTCCAACGCCACCTCGAAGCTTGCTCGTTGTCTCCAACGAGGGGGCTTGTCCACATCCAATGCCCAGCACCGCGCTGACGTCGGCCACAATCCTTTTCTCCATTGCCATTTAACCCCCCGTCGGCGTTAACTCTTCCAACACAACTAGGTATACAAGGCTCGAGGGCTCAGCTGTCATCGCGCATTAACGGGCGCTGGGACGCAATCACAAGCTCTGGCTCGTCTCGACTCGACTTGGATGGTCTGAACCCATTGACCTTTTCTCGGCACAGCCTTCGCAAACCTACCATCTCCACTCCACAAAGCCAACAACAACGCATCGTCTCGCGCTCTCTCTATTATCATCGACGGCCTGAGCAATGTCTCCACTATGAAGAGCAGAACATGCTTCCCGAACCGTCTCTGAGCTTCACGCTCCCTAGCCTCCACGATGACACCGTCTTGGACTGCCGTTTGTATCATTGCCAGGCACTGAACCCCTCCGCATCGAACCCGCCGCCATGGAGACGACACGCTGCCGTTGTCGCACATCCCTATGCGCCCTTGGGCGGTTCCTATGACGACCCTGTCGTCGACATCGTTGCCGCCACGCTACTGCGACAAGGCTTCCTAGTGGGGACTTTCAACTTCAGGTAAGAATTGATCGGCTTGTGGACGTTCTCACAGCGAGGTTATTCGGTCACTCACACGATGATCAACAGGGGCGCTTCCGGATCAGCAGGTCGTACCTCATGGACGGCAAAGCCAGAACGCAGCGACTACATGTCATTCATTGGCTTCATGGTCTACTACATGCACTTCCTCGATCCCTACGGATCGGCCAGTGCCCGCTCGCCGACAACGACCCTGTCTCCAGGCCTCCCCGACGCCCAATCGAAGCCTCCTTCTTACCAACCCCTCCTCCTCATCGGCGGTTATTCATACGGAGCCATGGTGACGACGCAGATTCCACCGATGGCGCACATTCTCGCACAGTTCAAGGTGCCTGCAGCTGGCTCCGCGGCTGCTGACATCCGTCTTCGAGCGCAACACCTGGCAGAGCAGCAGAACGTCATCTTGGCGAGCGCTAGAGCTGCGAGTTCCGTATCACCGCGAAAGAAATACCTTGGCATGCGAGTCGGGGGCGATGAAGATACTCAGCGCAAGAGTCACGAAGCTCGAAGATCCATGTCGGAGACGAGGAGATCCTTTTCTATTGACGCCGAGGATAAGATCCGACGGGGCGTTAATGATTTACTGGCGAAAACGAAAAGACATCATCACAAGGGCGTGGCGGTGCCCCAGGAAAAATTGGCTACTATACCTTCGAACCAGGAAGTTTCTGTTGTGGTGGAAGAGGTTCCGAATCTGACCCAAGTCCGGCCGGCCTATCTACTCGTATCTCCGCTGCAGGGAGTCATTACCCATCTAGCAGCTATGTCATTCCTTCACACAACACCTGGTCGAGGACTGTTCTCGCGGGGTGGAGGAAGACCTAGAGAGCAGGGGGCGCCGACCTTTACGGCGGATCAAAAACATCAAAGTGAGAGCAAGCTGATTGAAAATGATACCTTGGCATTGTACGGCGACAGAGATATCTTCGTTCCCGTGGCCAAATTGCGAGGGTGGGTGGAACGTCTGGAAGGGACCGACGGATCCCATTTCCATGGCGAGGAGGTTTCGTCGGCTGGGCACTTTTGGACGGAAGGGAACGTGGCTTCCGTCCTCCGGGATAAGGTCTCGGACTTTGCGGCGAAGCTATTACATGGGGACAACGAAGGTAGACCAGTCAGTGAACCGGCGTAGGCACATTCGTGTGAACGTACCTCGGAATTTCAAAGTGGCAGTGCACGAAGGACGCAACCGCCGCCTTAATCAACGAATGATTAGAAAATGGGCGTGTCAGAATACTTCACTTAGGACGATATGAGAAACGAGTTGGATGTCAGCGAGTGTAAGCCGCACAGCGATACATGAAAGAGCAAGGCGTAGAAAGAGCGTGAACACTGTTGGAGTTTGATTCGAGGCGCCCCTGTTGGTGTCTGTAGGTAGTTTAGTGATGACATTTAACGAACACGGGCAAATACAGGTCAAGAAGACTGTGTCAAACGGAAGAACCGACGTGATGACGGCCCCAATCTGACCTTGAAAGCCCGTGTCTTCCTGCCCCTATGTTACGAGGTACTGCCTTTTGCCATCTTGCAATCCCAACAATACCGAAGCTATCGCGGTACAACTCGAGACCCCTTCAACGCTAGCTAGAAGCAGAGGATCGTCGATCATGTAGTACTACGAAATCACTCATGGATGTTCACCGTTGTGTTGGCCCAAGGTGACAGCCTCTTCTGAGTCCCATGATAACCAGATACCAAAAAATGTCTACAATGGCAAAAGAGTTCACCCCCCCGGTGCTGAACTGGGGGCTACATCTCTTGGTGCTCATGCTGGGAAGAAATTTATGGTGCTCAGGCTGGGATTCGAACTCGGGTACTCTCGTATGCGCTGAGCCTGTCGTCGAGTAGGCTGGTTGGCGATTTTATTTGTCGACCGTAAACCTCTCCACCACCCAGCCAGTTTGACCTGACCCGTCGACCTAGACGGGCGCCTGCTGGCTGGTGAGAGGAACGGAGTTGAGAGGGGGTATATACCCTTCTCGTGTATTCAGATGGAAGGTGCGAGTGTTCCACGGGTCGGTGGCTTCTTTCCCATCAAGGTGCCCTGCCACGTGCCCTGCCAACCTGACCGATATCACCATTTTTTGCTCAGGAAAATGAAGCCGCCGTGAGGCCTTGTCTCTATATATCTCTGCATCTTAGAATACGCATTCATTTTTGTTGATTCTATGATAGGTAGATACGTAAATACGTAAGACCCTGGAGTGGTGTAAATTAGCATCCACGTATAAACCTACTCAATGGTACATCTGAATTGGCAGACTGACAATGTTATCAATACCCATAAGTAAACATGGCATATATACGAAATATAGGTAAAGCTGACTGTATTGTCTGCTATTATTTCGATGATAGCCGAAAAAGTTATCATAGGGTAAGAGTAGAGACCTTGAGCGTGGCCTCACTTCTCACATTACCTGAATGGGTTTCGTTGACGACCTCGGCGCGATTGGCGAAGGTAATAGGGACGAGTTGCCCTTTCTTCGTGGCTACAAAAAGCCGTTTTAGGACCCAAAACAGTATCCCGCGATGTCCGAATCTGGGCGGTGAAAAGTGTCATCATAAGGCCATTACTTTCCCCATGCAGTAGTAGAATGGTCACTAGCATGGCCACTTGTGCCGTCGACTTGCATGATAACTATGTCGGTCTGCCATGGACGCAAACAGTGAATGGGAAGTCAAGGAAAACGAGTCAGGGTTCTGGTAGCACAAAGCGGCCAAGACTGGACTGCGTTCTGGGGCATTGGATCTGCTTAGAGTAAAGGGATCGATCGGGCTTTGGGAGAGTGATTACGTTTATGAACATGAACAAGATCAACCATGAGACGCAAGTGTGGAGACGGAAGCGGCAGAGTTCTGAATCATGAGGTCGGGTGTGCATCTGGGTAGAATGCTCCGGAATAAGATCGGGATTATAATTTGGGGAGGATAATTACGTATAGATTTTGCAATCATGCTATTCTGCCTTTGACTCTGATTACTCTGGACAGTTTACATAGTGTGCAAATCAAACGGTTTATGAGAGGAATATCCATCTACGTGGCAAGGCCGCCGTTGAAAGCGTTGTGGGCGGCAGTTGAATATTTCCCTTTTTTCTCTTAGTGGTGTGGGGAAGAGAAACACATAGATTCCGGAGTGCATGAATGACCGGTCCTTGAGCGTTTCTGGGCACTCAGATATTAATGGGGTAGAGCGCTGAGATAGATCATGATGCGGGGTGCGAAATCTAGAGTGACATTCCAAGTTCAAGGTCCAGGAGCACCCATTATGCCTTTTGCTCAGCTGATGGAGGCCAGAGTTGAAGGCCGGAGAGTTTATCTCAAGTCCCTACAGAACAAGACGGCCTGGGACCATCTTTTGTGACAGGCGAGGCAAGCGGCGGCGGCGGGAGCTGACTATGGGAGATGAGACGGAATGGAAAGTTCGCCGGGCGGCCTGTCCCGGAGGTTGTTGGTGTTGGTGTTATGGTGGTGGTTGGTACGTGTGCGGATAACATGACCGGTGTTCAAACGCTCTATTTTCGAGATGAAGAGTGGATGGTCCGGCTTTTGCTGGAGATACGGGCAAAGAGTGTCACATCATGTTACGGACCTGAGCAAAGCAAGGCAAGGCAAGGCATGGCAGAGGGCGGGATGTTAAAAGGGTAGTGTAGAGAACTGTCAGCCGAGTACATACCGGAGCGGAATGCAGCGGGTGAGATGGGACGCTGAAGAATGAAATCATGGTATGCGAGTCTAGGGGTTGTGACTGAAGAAAAAAGATATCGACAAACAGAAGAGAAGACTGGGAATGAGAGTGAGAGGCACATGTGAGGAAGTGAGTGAGCGAAAGTCTGCATGTGGAGACGAGGCGTCAGGCGAGGGTGTATCGCGGCAGGGCGTGATTGGGTGAGGGTTGACGATGCAGTTGCATGGTGTTCTGCCCCTCCGTGCCCCTCTGATGTGCTCCGTTACCCCCAGGATCCCCAAATCCGGGGTGGGCCACTAAGCTGGAAGAGTCTGGAGAAGGGGGCACTGGGGGTGGTCATGATGGTGGGGTGGGGCCGCCTAGCAGAGGTCATCTGCCCAGCGCCTGAGCCGAGTATCCCAGCGAGAGACAAGACACAGACTTTGTGTATGTACTCCGTTCTCCGCAAGGTGTAAGGTCCCTTTTATGATCCGGGTTGCCTCTGGTGTTGTGCGTCTGCTGCTGCATCTGTGATTGCGTCTGTTATTGCGTCTGTGAGAGCATCTGTGGTTTTTGTAAGGTACCTAGGTATTCAAACACGAGGAGTTGCTGAGGTAAGGAAGATCCAGATCGACCAATCGGTTACCGCTGAATGGCCTATTACGTCTGGCTGTGACGCAGAGACGTTGGCACGTGGACCCCTGAGGGCGGTATGCAGAATGCTCCCCATCGCCCCGCCTGCTCTTCTGCTTCAGGGCGGCACGGCGGGAGTCAGGACGGTCGGGTCAGCAATAATTGCACTGGTTATTGACATGAGCCCCCCAGGCCATCCATTGTGCTGCTGTGTGGGGTCTACAGCGACTGTCATCACCGTCCACTTTTTTTTTTTTCTCTCTCTGAGACTTGCCAGGTTCTCCACGTTCCATTCCCGGCCACTGACGGCCGAACGTTGTCACTGGGCCACTTCTTTCCCTCGTCTCCAAACCAAACTCGACGTTGCCAAGTTTCCAATTCCACCTCACTTCGGGCACCTAATACATCCGCTCTTCTTTCTTCACGACACTTCCTCCCTTCCACTCCCGATCCTCTCTACCAACACATCCTCTCTTCCTTTTGCCTTCAGCCTCGCTCTGCTGTTCTCTTTGCTCTTTCTCTCTCTCTCTCTTCTGCCTCACTCAGTCACCGAGACAACATCAAGTAACGTCCAGTCCGTCGCTTCATCTTGGTCCACTCGCCTCCAAGTTCCAAGCACTCTACTCGGCATCTGACCAACCATCTCGTCTCGCTTGCGCCCGCCTGTTCCTCTTTACCCTTCTTGTCATCACCTACTACCAAGGAGGGTTACCCTCTCTCTATACCTATTGGTACTCCCGAGTCCTTCAACGCCTCTTCTACCCCCACCGAACAGTAACGACTCTTTCGACTCCTCCGACAAGTCCAACACCCCCCTTCCAAACAGGTTGTCCGGTCATCTGCGCTCCATTTCGGTGATCTGCACACCGTTCCCTGTCTGCCTGAGCTTGTGTCACCCAAAGATTACCATAATCACCAAAACAGTATCATGGGAATCATCTGACAGCCGCAACGCCTACTTTCATACTCTTTGTCTCATTACTCACTGAGACCAAAGCACCGTCACTGGCTTCCTATACGAACTTCTCCCCGACGACGCTTGCCTGACTGTACAGCCTTAAGAAACGGCATCTTGACCAGAACTCTTCGACAGACGCTTGGCCTATCGCTGCCTATATTCCCACCTCGTCTTTTCTCCGCACCGTCCTACGCTACTTTGCTCTACCCCTCCGAACTCGCTGCCGTCGCGACGACACACCGACGCGCGCATGCTCTGACCGCCCTCAACAACCCAACAACCAGAAAAAAGCACATGTCAGGAGTCTGTTGCACAACCACGCTCCAAGGCCGTGATGCGACACGGACGGCACCAGGGCTGCCTCTCGTTCACCAGCTTCGTTTCCCGACTTTTCACCTAGCCCTCCGAACCACCATCGTCACCTTCGACCCAAATCCACCCTCGCCATCATGAACGACGTTTTCCTGAATCCTGTGCACCCTCTGCCCGCGATCCGGGTCAAGTCCTCCTCCCCCTCTGGCCCCTCGGCCTCGACCAAACCTGGCCGCCCTTCTTCCATCAAGAAACAACAGCCACCGACACCTCTAAATGCTGCCTTTGATTCAATATCCCGGGCCATCAAGGGCGCCAATAACCTTGTCTTGTCTCTTCGTGATGGACTGTCTGAGCTGGAACGGGAAAACAGGAGGAAAAAGGAAGAGCGCAGGCTTGTGCTCTCTATTCACATGAAGAATGTACGTCTGCTCTTCGTTCAGTCCCACACGTTGCACCAGCCTCAACCAGGTCCGCTAACAGATCATCCTTACGTAGGCGGAAAGCAGGAAACAATGGCAGGATGCCGCAGAAGAGCTCGACATCCTCGAGGAAAACGACCTTTGGAAACTCGACCCATATTCGGGAGATTACAACCCAGCCCTGATTGAGGCGCGACTGAAAGAACTCGACGATGCACGAACGAACTGCGACACTCGTGCCATGATGCACCTTGTTCGAACCGCCCTATGCAGAGACCTTGGCGGCATGGGGAACGTCGATCTATATAGACACTCCTACGTAGGCACCAAGAGCCTCATCGAACGTTACGTCGACTCGGCCATGCAGACGATCGACGCCCTAGTAGAAAAGAGCCAGTTCGCATTGCCCGAAGGCATGGGCCAGAGGGACATCCTCGAGAGTGTCCTGTACGCCCGCCAGAGTTTTGGTCGAAGTGCACTGCTCTTGAGTGGAGGCGGGACTCTGGGTATGTCCCATATTGGTGTTCTCAAGGCCCTCTTCGAAGTCAAACTGCTTCCGCGCATCATATCAGGTGCCTCAGCAGGTTCCATTGTGTCGGCCGTGATCTGTACGAGGACCGATGAAGAGATTCCTCGGCTCGTAAAGGAATTCCCTTATGGCGACCTGGCTGTCTTTGATGCTGAGGAGAACCCCGACGGCGTCTTTGACCACATGCGGAGATTGCTCACCGAGGGAAGCTGGTCCGATATAAAACACCTGACCCGCGTGATGCGTGGTTTGGTCGGAGATCTTACCTTTCAGGAAGCCTATAACCGCACTCGGCGCGTCCTCAATATTTGCGTCTCAACCGAATCCATGTACGAGCTGCCGCGTCTCCTAAACTACATCACGGCACCCAATGTCATGATCTGGTCCGCTGTAGCTGCATCATGCTCCGTACCCCTCGTCTTCAGCGCTGCTCCGCTGCTCGTAAAGGACCCCGATACCGGCGAACACATGCCCTGGAACCCGACACCGCAGCGATGGATCGACGGGTCTGTGGACAACGATTTGCCCATGACGAGGCTTGCAGAGATGTTCAACGTCAATCACTTCATTGTCTCTCAAGTGAACCCTCACGTTACCCCGTTTCTGGCTCGTGATGACCAGCTGGATCCCGATGGTTTCGCGGCACGCCGGGGGTCCAGCCTGTCACCCAGCAAGCAAGAGCTTGACTGGGTCTACGCCCTCACTGCTCTTGCCAAAGATGAGGCATTGCATCGTTTGCATTTCCTTGCCGAGATTGGTGTCTTTCCGAATCTCGTCACTAAGCTTAGGAGCATTCTCAGCCAAAAGTATTCGGGCGACATCAACATTCTCCCAGAAGTAAATGTTCACGACATTCCGAAAATTCTCAGCAATCCGAGCCCCGAGTTCATGCTGCGAGCCTGTTTGATGGGCGAGCGTGCTGCGTGGCCGAAACTGAGCCGGATCCGCGATCGTTGTGCCATTGAGCTCGCGTTGGACAGGGCGGTTCATCGTTTGCGAGCCCGCGTCGTATTCTCGGATAGTCAAGTTGACTTGAGGAGGCTCACCACCGGCATCGCTTTGCCACCTCCTTGGCCCAAATCCATTGCCCTTCCAAAGCAGACATCTTCGGTAGCTCCCGCTCTGACGCTAGACACCGAAGTCGTGAAGAACAGGCAGCGTAGATGTTCCGGAAGCAGCGTGCAACTCATGGCGCATCACAGGCGTCTGATGGAGAACGTGCTTACAGACGAAGAGACGGAAGAGGAAGAACGACTAGAGATGCGGGCAAGGCATGGCCATGGTAGCTCCTCGCCTGTCATTGTTCGCAAACCACGCCTCAAGAGGGCGGCAAAGAGCCATTACAATGTTTCCCTGGTTAGAGGACCGATGACAAGCCCAATCAACCAGGCGCAACTTGAGGCCACAGAGTTCGACTTTGGGAAGCCTATTACACCGCCACTGCACCGCTCACGAAAATCGGAATCCTCTCTGTTCCACGCCCGAAAACCGAGCAGCCTTGAGATGACACCGGCGAAAGAATTCGAGTTGGTAGCGCCACCATCGAGGGGCGAGGCAACCTCACACACGGATGAAATGGAGACATCAGACCTTCACTCTTCTGACGGCGATGTAGAGTCACACACAGAAGACACAATGTCCGACCCGGACCCGTACGAGGGTAACTGGCTGCATGGGCTTGGGAATGAGTTGGAGACGACGCCCAAGAGCGACAAAGAGGTGCTTGAGGTGAGCAGTCGTGAATTGGTTCCAGTGGGCGACTCGTTGGACGGACTTTGGGATTGACTCGTAGACGGGAGGGTGAGCTCCTCGGACGAGGAAAAGAAAACAGAGAAGGGGAAAGAAACAGCCGAAGAATCGACTGAGGAGGACGATGTGCTCAGGTCCAATTGGATGAGCTGGGATTAGTTGGGTATTCTGGGAGCATCTGACGCATATTCGGATATTGGATCGGTCTTGCCTAGCATTGTTTGGTCTTGTGGACAGACGGGGGTGCTCAAACGCATAACACGGAGTTTCACACATCATGAGAATAGCATCAGAACATGGTAGAGGTTATGGGAGCCACACAGAGTGGTAGCATTGTACAAGACGCACTTGGCAACAGCTTGTTACTTGCTCCATATCATTTAAACTTCATTGGCGTCCTTGTGAAGACTTGCCTTACGTGACATTACTGCTAAGTGTCGACGCATTCATGTCAAAATCCCACGAGGACGCAACCAAACGAAATCAAATCCTCTTTCGTCTAGCCTTTCGAACCGAACGCCCAAGGCAGGCTATATGAGATCTAGTAAGGATTGTAAATCCCATACAACACACTCCTTGGCCTGAATCAATGCCAAAAACTCCGATTCTTACGGCACCTGCTTCTCAGCAGATTGTCCCGTAACAAGGCCCGTCTCATCATGATGGACAGTAGCCTTGCGCTCTCCTCCTCTCTCATGATACCCGGGCTCATCATCCCCGTCCAACTCATACAACGCAGGAAACGGCTCAACATCCCGGCGCAAGACATACTTCTTCGCATACCACGGCATCTTGGAAGCATAGTACCCAGCGTGGTCGCGACTCTTTACATCAAACACGCTATCGAGCTCCTCGAGCGTCAGGCCCTTTGTCTCTGGCAGGAAGAAGTACGCTACCACAAACCCGACGAGGTTCCAGCACGCGTACCACACAAACGCGCCCGTCACCCCAAACGAAGAAATCATCTGCGGCCAGGTGAAGCTGATGATGAAATTGAAGCCCCACGTCACCGCTGTGGCGGAGGACATGCCGATGTCGCGGATGTGTAGGGGGAAGGCTTCCGCGCTGTAGGTGAAGGGGACGGGGCCCGCGCCGGGGGAGTAGACTGCTGCGAAGAGGTATATCCCCGTCGCGACGCAGGCGAGGCGGCCTGTTCCCTCGGGGATGAAGAAGGAGAAGCCTGTGAAGAAGAGGCAGAGGGACATCAGGGGGAAGGTTACTAGCAAAAGATTGCGGCGGCCAAAGGTGTCGATTGTGTAGAAGGCTGGGAGGGCGAAGAGCCAGTTGATGAGGCCCATTCCCATTGAGGTGAGGAGGGCTGTTGAGCGGTCGAAGCCGGATGTTTCGAAGATGTTTGTGGAGTAGTACATCCTTGTTGGGTGTCAGTCCTGTATACTTCCTTTAGAGAGATGGGGTAGAAAATAATTACTCACATGGCGTTGATGCCTTGAAAAGGGGGAGAAGTGTCTGTTAGATGGATGCTCATGGTTGCTAAAGGAGGACGGGGAGAGGGAGAGGGTGCTTACCACAGAACTGTTGCATAAACATGACAAAATACGAAGACAGCGCAGCGCGCCTGTTTCTACGAACGGTGAAGAAGTCCTTCCAGTTGCGGCCGCTGCGGGCTCTCGTCTCGATTTCCAAAAGCTTGTGGGCGTAGTACATGTCCCGGGCCGCCTGCACTGGGTGGTGTCGTAGCCGGAGCGTCGATCGGAAGGCGTGTTGGTATTTGCCCTTCTCCATGTACCACCGTGGACTCTCTGGGCAGAAGTAGACCTAGGATTTGGTGAGTGAGTATGCCTCACTTTTAAAGATTGTCTCTCCGCTGTTGTAGTTGAAGTGGGAAAGGTAGAAAGGGGGGAAAGGGCGGGTGTGGTAAATCTTGTAACACATGCTGGGAGAGAAGTGGGATTACATGGAAAGACGTCAAAGATGACGGGTAAATGTCCTTACCTGTACCATGACGATGAGGGGCGGCACGGAGGTACTAGCCAGCATCCAGCGCCATTGCGTGTTTGGTCCGAGGAAATCCGTGTTGGCGAAGGCGACGGATACGATGAAGCCCAAAGCGATGCCAAAGGCTGTCCACATCTGGATGAAAACACATCAGTTAGTTCCACAGCATACAGGATTTCTACCTTTACCAAGGTTTTGCTCACCTGCCACATCATCGTCAATGCACCGCGGATAGTCTTGGGCGTACTCTCGGCAGAGTACACGGGCGTGGTGCTGCTCTTCGCGCCGACTGCGAAACCGAGGAAGAAGCGTGCGATGAGGAGGTTGTACCAACTGTTCTGAGAGTTAGTGACTTCAGACCTACATAGTGGCTGGTTGGATATGCGTGTGTGTATGTGTGTCCACTTACCTGTCTGCGGCAGCCATCCAGAAGCCGGTGACCACGGACATGAAGCACGAGATAAAAATTGTACCGCGGCGGCCGGTGTATTTGTTCAAGATGGGCGAGCTCCAGCACCCGACGAGGGCGGAGCAGAGGTAAGGCGCGCCGTTGACGAGTCCCTGCATTGTTGGGTCGTCTTGGAGACCGAACGTCTCGTAGTAGAATTCCTGGGCACAGTCATTAGATCATCAGCAAATGTTCATGGAGAAGGGGATGGATACCTGGGCGCCATTGACGGCTGTCTGATCCATGCCCTGAACTGCAACGATTGCAACATTAGCAGCTTTTCAACTTCCTATCTCGGAGTCTCCCCATACCAATAGCCGAGCCCGCACAAAGAGCACACAAGAAGTAGAGCGACATAGGCTGATGCCAACGATGCGTGACCTCCTTCCGCAGAACAGCCTTCTCTTCTTCGTCGAGAGCGGCTACAGACTCGAAGCCGTCGGGGCGGTTAATCACCTGCGCGACCAGAGCGCCCTTGCGAAAGACCTCGCGGTGTTCCTGCAGGCCCTTTGTCTCGGTGAAGGTGTCTGCGTCTTTGAGGATCTCATCGTGCGTGAGGCTGACGAGCGGGTTGCGGAGGAGGGCGGCGGTCGAGGCGCGGCCTCCTCCGCCGGTGGGAGTGGAGGTGTTTTTGGTGTTGTTGGGACCGGAGCCGGGGCTATCGCCGGCGTCGCTGCCGGAGGTTCGGGAGGAGGGAGTGGTTTCGGGGACGGGAGGGGCTTCTGTATCGACCTTTGGGGGAGGCATTCTGTTTGTGCCAGCCAAGGGCGTCTGTCAATGTGCTTATGTTCGGAATTGTGCCTATCTGTCGAGTGTATATAAAGATAACCTTGAGATTACGACTTTTGGGGATGGCATGAACGGAAGAAGACGAAATCTGGGGGAGAAAGATAGGCCTCGAGGGGCAGAGGCGGACCTCTTGATATTTGAGGAGGTTAAATAGTCTGGAGACGTCAGATTATTTGCAAGCAAGGCGTCCCTGTGGGCCTCTGGACTCCGGAGGATTCAAGAAAGAAGGCGGAAACTTTGTCGTTGGACTTCATGGTGGCATATCTCTGGCCAACGAGCCAATATTAAGGCAGACTGGTCATGGAGGAGTGGGTGCGTTCCAAGACTAAAATATGGGGAATAGAGTCTCGGCCTCGAGGCGGGCTGCGTATGTCCAAGAGGTTTTCAGTGGGGAACGATGCGCCGTCTGGTGTGACTGGAAGAGACATTGGTGCTACATGTCGGACTGGAGAGGTTACGAGTAGGCCGTGGGGGTGAATTCCGTCTATGAATCCAGGTCGAACATGGGCCGGTTATCTATTTCCCCGGCGTGTCCCCTTCATTTGGATGCGAGTTGGATCTCATTAAGTTTGAATCAAGTACTTCGTTTCTGGGATGGGATCTTAACATTACTGTCAGTTCTTTTGAGCCTATCGCAAGAGTGCAAGTTGTCTTTGAAGCGAAGGTTGACAAGAAGAATATTGGTTATAATTAGGTTTAAGTGGCGCATGATATATCTACGGCGAACAGATATTCCACCGGCCATGGTTCGCAAAGGGTAGAGGAGGATAATGTCAGCCGTGCTAGAGGTAGCACGTCGACCCGCGCGCTCATTGTCGATAAAAGCCTCCACGGCTGTACAGTACAAACATTCGCCTAATAGAGAGAGACAAGGACGTGGGCGAATTGTCGGATGACGATCGGCGATGCAGCCAAGCGGCCCGTAATCCTCGGCGGCGGGGCACAAAATCGTCCACGGAGACGGACAGAGGCTAGATTTTCGGCCGGGGCGCCCATGGGGGTTCTCAGTCTCGGCGTGCGGCGCGGCATTCGTCACACACGGCATGGCGGACAGGGGTTTAGGAACATTTTCCACGTTTGCTTCGCATGCTCGCCGTGTCGAAACCCGAATTTTGGCGAGAGGCAGATGAGAAAGCAGTTCTTGGCCGTGTATGACTTCATACCAAGGCCTGATTAGAGTATTGGCCTGGATCCTCTACGCGCTGCCGAGAGGACAATTTCCGTTGGTTTGGCAGTGGACCAGGCAGCATCTCATTATGATGGGAGGAGGCGCCGTGAGGTGGGCAAGGCTGTTCTCTGATGTGGTTTAGAGATCTCCTCTCTCAACATCTTGGTCTAGTTTCCTAAACATTTGATGGAGTGCATTTAGTCGCAGCTCTCGCGCATTATTCGTGTTCGCTCTCAAGTTCTGTTGACAACTGGTTGTCTAGTTCAAGTGAGTGAAATGACAGCGACTATTGGGTTTTGTCAGATTTCCTTCCAACATGAACAGCAGCATGTCGAGGTAACATGTTGCAGAGCAAGAGCTGTTTATTAGATTATATATAAGCCCGGGCCTGCTCCCTCCCAATCATTCATTCGTGTCTATTAGCCACGCTGTCTCGCCTTCCGACGTAATCTAGGGTACAAAGGATCGACCAAATCTAATCACAAAAGCTTCATACTTCTCGTGTAAGTGTACCCGGCTCAGCACTCTAGTCCACATCGTCGGCATTGGTCTCCTCCGCCTCATGCGCAGCGGGGCCCATCTTCTTCCTAGCCTCCTCAAGCGCCTTGGCCTCGTCGTGAGGCTCGTGGCCGTCCTTGGCCGGCGGCGGTAGTGCACCAGTCTTGACGCCCCTGGCAGTGGTCTTCAGCGTGCCGTCTTCGTTCACGTCGTCCTTGAGGTGGATCTCGAAGAGGACGACGAGGTAGATGTCGCCGGTGGTCTTGTTCCGGAGAACGTATCTAAGCGTATGTGAGCGCTTAGGCTCCCCCTCCCTGCTGCTGGTAAGAATGACATGAAAAGAAAACAGGAGAGCATTTTTGAGCCGTGCTTTGATAAGCCACCTCAGGGTCTTCGTGTTGCTATTACATCATTGTCCCTCCCAAGGTCAATAGCACAAGTCGGAAATGACGGCCATGGCGCGAGATGGGAATAATATTACGGAAACAGTTCGACTCGCAGAGAAGCAAAGAACAGTTTTTAAAGATAGGAAAAGGGAGGAGCAGAAACTCACCGAAGGCCTTGTCCGTCCCAGTACTTCATGATGGCAAGTTGGTAACCGGGCAAGCGCAACGCCAGGTTGGCAAAGTCGAGGTAGGCATTGAAAAAGTCCAAACCGTACGTCTTGCCGTACTCAAACAGCCAGTTCTCCTTGCTGTCCTTGCGGAGTGCCCACTTCATGCGCTCCTTGGACGTGGCCGGCGCGCCAATCTTTTCTCGTGCTTCGAGGCCGGCCTCGTCGCCTCCCTCCTCGAACCATAGCCCGCCCTTTTCTTCGTCGTGGACGCCAGAACCAACGTGGATGGTGTTGAAGGAGCTTAGCGCGGGGCCGTAGAGATGAGGGACATCGGCGTAGGCGTCGCCGTCCAGACCGGGGTCGATCCACCACTTTACAATGTTGAGTGCTGTGTTGAAGCCCGGTGGGAGACGGTCGCGGATGGGGTGGTCAAAGTCGTTGCCGAATTGCAGGTCCTCGGCCGATATACCGTCCGCCGATGAGGAGGCATTTGCAGGCTTCTTGGGCGTAAAGCGGAAAGAGATACTGTACTGGTCTTTATTGGTGGCGTGCGGTTCCTCAGAGAAGTAGGGTGAGGTAGAGGGCGAGTTGCGAGGGAGACCGGCGTAGTTTTGTATCCTGACGTTGAGCTCAATGTCGGCGAGGGCGCTGGTGATCTTTGTGGGCTTGGCCTGGTTGACGGGGACTTCTGTTTGACAGTCCAGATCATAGCCTGGTCCTGCAGTCACACGGAGGATGTATTTATCGGCCATTGTGAGGTCTACTGTGTGACGTATGTGTATGTTTCTTCACGGTATATGAGCTGTACTCTAGAGTCAGTCGATGCAGAGCGATGCAGGTTTATTGAGCTCAGCCGACAAGAGGCTGGCGAGAAAAGAAGTGAAAGAAGATGATGTCGTGATAATATTGAGGTAATAGTCATGAAACTGCTTAGAGGTGCAGCTAGAGAGGTTGTCTTTTGAAAGCGACGACGTAGTAATTGCAGTGAAGGAGGCTTAACAGACTGACATGGGAAGAGCTGCTTTGGCAGTGCCAAGACGGGTTGGGGTGGACTCGACTGGGATGTACTTCCGTTAAGGCTGAAGGAAATTGGAGAGAGGAAAAAAGAGAGAGCAATGACGTTGAGATGAGAGACTAAAAAGCATAGCGCTTGGCTTTGCTGCATCACTTACCTCAGCTTCTTCAGTCGCGATTGGCAAACTAGGTGATTAGCATGTGAACCGCTTGGAGGAGCGTCGTTTCTAATTATTCTCCTTCCACTTGTTTGATGTTGATCTACTTGTGTATGGGCCTGGAAACAGGATGAAAAGTTTCACCATCACTTATGCTTGCATAAAAAGAAACCTGGACGGCCAATTCAATTAACGGGGTATGTATCGGGAAGTCCGAGTTAGTGAGTTATCCCGGCTTCCTGCTTCCTCCCTTCCCACTTACAAGAACAACTACAAGCACTCGACGCTATACCAAAGACCTCATATCATCTCTCATCCTTGTGGCCATCGGATTTTCTTGAGATCTCGGAGCCTATATCGAACTCATTGCAGGTAGACGAGAAGGGCCTCGCTGGCTTTCACACTGAACGTAGCCTGGCCACCCGAGACCGTCGTCGTCTCAAACGTCTCCGTCCCACCAATCGTGCAAGTGCCATTGTTGAAGAACTGCTGTCCAAAGGACGCATTTCCGCCGCGATCCTGCCTCGCCTCCGCGCTGGCAGCAGTCACGCGCTTACTCCGAACCCGGCCCGCCGCCGTCGTCAGCCCACTGAGTACAAACGACTCGGTTCCCCGAGTCCCCGTGCCGCTGTAGTAGTTGGAGTTGTACAGCAGAGCGCGCAGCGGCGCGCCGGCTGCGTCGTAGGTGACGTAGGCAGCCAGGGCAGATTTCCCGTCGTCGAGGGCGGCCAGATGCTTTCCGCCGGCCATGAAGGCCGTTGCGGCGTAGGCGCCGACGTACGGGTTGCCGTTGGAATAGCGGCCGAAGAAGGCGTAGGGGTTGTTGCCGATCGTGCCGTGGTGGAAGTAGACTCTGCTGACTTTGGACATTGCCAGGCGGACGGTGTAGTCCATGACCCAGAGGGCTGCGCCAAAGGTTGGGGATACGTTGGCTGCGCCGCCTCCCGCGACTTTATTCGGTCGTTAGCTTCAGTTCCGTAGGAGATCAAAAGTGTGAGAGTGTCTATGCAACTTACCAGAGTTTGTCTCTCCAAAGACGTAAGGCTTGTTGACTGCGAGCGCACTAGCAATGTCTTTGTCGAACCTGGTCACGTCAGTCAAGGAGCCTGTCAGGTGGTAATACGCGACCAACTTACAAGTGAACATTGCTTGAGATGCTCGAATGAGACATTAAACCAGTCACAGACCCTCCGGGGTAGTTGTGATGTGCGTATGTCTTCACATACTCTCTGACCGTCGCGTTCCCGCTGGCGATGAGCTCCTCAGCTCCCCAAGTCGGAGGAAGAGAGTTGGAGTTGCCGGCTTGGATAATGTTCTTCTTGCCAATGGCATTGCCGACAGTGATATCCCAGTGATTCTGCGACGCAGCATCCAGCGCGGGACTCCACCCTCCCGCAGCAATGGGCTGGACTCCCGACCAATCTACAAACCAAAGTTCAGTTTGGCTTCGTAATAAGAAAAGGCTTGGCAATTTTCACTTACACTCGGGCTCATTGCCGACCTCAATGGCATAGAGATTCTTCATCTCCTGCACAGCAACCTTGGCAGCCGCAATAGTGTTATCGATGTTGTTCTTTCCCCTATTCAGACCGAGCGTGACGTCGCCGGCGTATGTCGCCGCCAGCTTCATAAAGTTGGGCCCGAACGTCAGCGAGGCGGGCGCGTCGGCGGCGTTGGCGACCGAGTAGACGACGTACGCCGACGTCGCCGCGTCGTAGGACGCCCTATCCTGCGTTGTGCCGCCGATGCGGATCGGGGGCCAGGTGCCCGTCAGGTCCTTGAGGTTGGCGAGGCATTGGTTCGTTGCCGTTACGTTTTTGAAGTACGCCTGGAAGGCGAAGAACTCGAAGCTTTTGGCAATAAGAGTCAGAAACCCACACAACACTGGGGGATGGGGAGAAGACCTAGAGGGGTGGGGGGAGGAATGAGGGAGGAATTTCCGGTGAAACTCACGATAGACCGAGGGGCGCTGCCTCGAGAGGAGCGTATGAAAGACCGCCAGTGTTCACCTTGGCGGGCACGCTGTAAGTGACGGCCGCAGCTGCGTGAGCTGCCGCCAAGAGGCAGACCAATTTGGAAACTGAGAAATGCATGGTTTCTATTCACAAAGTTGGATCCATCAGACAACTGACGAGATCTGATCAACTCTCGTTTGCGCAAAGTTCTCTGCCCGTGGTATTTAAAAGAGCGCAAAGTCTATCTGACTCTGCCAAGTCTGGCTTTCCCATCATTAAACCATCATATCGAACTCGGCACTCCAGATGCCGAAACTGACACGAACACCACCCTTTTCTTTCCTTTCTTTGCAAAGTCGCCAATCTGCGAGCGATAATTTTTCCGTCCTTTAATGAGTTACTCTGAAGTTTGAGTGTGATTCGTCAACACTAGACCAGATCGTGCGGTGCGAGCATGTCAGCTGCTGGCCCCGGCCCTTGCATAAGCTTTTTTGCGCCTCAGCTTCTTGCCGGGGCCTGCCTTGTAAGTTGCAACTTGTAGGAGACTTCAAAAAGGCTTATATCTCCTGAGAGACCCAAAACCCACATATATGATAAAGAGTTGTCCCGTTATCTCCGCATCAAATGTGCTGCTTGAGTCAGTGGGCAGGTGGCTCTTTGAAAATCGTCAACCGCCACGTTCCAACCTCTGGACGATAGAGTAAGTAAGCGATACCGACTTCACAATTGATCTATGGATTTCGTGGTTGCCAACATGTAAGCCTTCCCCGCATTTGAACCTGTCTGCATCGTCAATGATGCTCACCACCCCTCCGTGTGATCCCTTGTGGGGGTTACATCGCCACTTTGGGGGACGGGCATCTTCCGAAAAGGGAAGGCTGTAACGGGTTTACAGCTAGGGAGCTTCAATTTTAGCCGTCAGAGTGGCAATCGGAGGCATTCGTGACAGCTCTGTTTCGACTGCTACCCTCTGGGCGAGCTTCTACTGCGGGCCGCAGTCGATCTTAGTGGTCGTCGGCTGTCAACCCTGTTGTGGGTGTGATTGTGATTGTGACTGTTATTATCGCTCCTCATTTTGGGGTGCTCGTGGTGTATGGCAAAGAGGAACGAGCGCGAGGGGAAGCGGCCTATATGGCCGTCTTTTTATATGTATCGATAAGTGAAGTTCGGAGCCTGTTCTCATCACATGTAACAAAGGACGGGTGACGAGATTGAGCGGAGAGAAGTGCGCTGTGCAAGGGTGCGCTCAAGCTACGCGCAGCGCAATCGAGAATGTGGTTTGAATTGCAATCGTGGAAACAAGCAAGATGGGCTAGAGAGCTATCGTGATGGATAATGCTTTCCAGCACTCGTCAATTCCAGCGCAAGGGATTCCCAGACTGCCTTCATCCACGCCCCCATTTCCAAGATTCAGACAACCCTCAGCAAGTCAAAGCGTCACCCCCAGGAGCTTTGTAGTTGGTCGGCACAGGGTAGTAAATATTTACAACCAAGCCGGGATCATTGGGGCTGTAGGCGCCGGGGAACGACATGAGGTTCGGCTTGTACGTGCCCGTGCCGCCCGTGACGCGGAGCTGGGCGCACGAGATGTACAGCTGGGCGCCTCCGACGCTGCTGGCGCTGTGGAGGGCAATGTGCTCGACGCGGAGGAAGTAGTCGCCGTTCTCGATGCACTTTGGGATCTGGACGTTGACTGTTGCCTTGCCTTGAAATGGTGGCATCAGCATAAAATCCCTCCTGGATAAGAGTCATTGTAAGAGAGAGGATTCTTGTCATACCGTTTGTCGGCCACGTTAGGCCGCCTGAGGTGACAGTGGGGCCGTCGCTGTAGATCTTGAACCAGTTCTTGCCGGAGCCGTCCCAGTTTGTGATGCTTGTGCCGGAGGGCGCCTTGGCCATGTAGAAGTTGATGGGTCCGGGGTGGGAGATGGACGCTTTGGCGTTGTACCCTGGTTCATCTGGTGTTAGTATTTGTAGAGACTGTGTGTTTTGTATAGTGTAAGGAAGATTAGACGAACCAATGGTCGAGCCAGCTGTGACGTCGAGAACCGTGGCTCCCTCGTTGCCGGGCGCGAGCTGGTAGCATGTCATTTGCGAGCTAGTAACGTCTGTGACGGGCCCGTTGGACTGGAAGTTTGTTGTTTTGCGAACGACTTCCCAGTCGTTCGTAGTCTTGCCATTGTAGGTGACGGAAGGGAAGACGTCTGATACTTGTTAGTTCTGTCCAAAGATTTTGACATGAGGTTAGGTTCTATTCTACGCACAATGAGCCGATGCCAGAGACGCCAGTACCAGGATAGCTGCAGAGAGTTTCATCGTGAAAGTTGGAGTTGATTGTTGACTCTGAAATATGGCTTAGACTATCGCAAACCCTCGTTGTAGATGAGAGAAATACTGGAAGTTTGATTGATAACCATTCCCCAGAAACAAGACGGATGACTCCTAGAAAACGAAGTCTTATACGCGAGGGACTGGACAAGACAATGAAGAGGCTCGGCATTGAGGTAGAGGTCATCTGCTGCATTCATCGTGGTTATTAACCAGAGTCTTTCAACGCAACGCTTTAAGGAAGCTGACCTACCGTTGATAAAACACCCGGCGGATAAAGTCAATCAACCAGTGAACAGCAACTTCTATATGACCATGCACCTCGGCATATATAACAATGATATTTTTCCATGTTTCGCATCAACTTAAGGTCACCTGTGATATGTGTTTGAGGTATTGATAAGTTTAAGGAGGAGGGGTTGTGATGTTTTTCATGGAGGGATATCCATGCCATCGTCAGAACTGCCGACGCACGAACGGAAGATGACCCGGGGAAAGGGTATGTGCTTTCTCTTAGACCAATAGCTTCAACATCATATCAATATGATTGGTGTTAATGTTCGGTTTCAATAAGAAGCGGCCAATGTGAAACCTTCACGTCGTTGGACACACTAATGCCCGCTTGGCCGCGATAGACTCTACGCAAGAAGCCCTGCATTGCTGAGAGTATCTCTCAGCTTCTTCAGACGGTCTACAATGGAATCTGCTCTCTCTGCAAGTAGCTCGCATTGAAGCAAAAGTATGCGGCCTTCCTTGCCACAGTCCCCTTCCCTCTCATTCAGCGCTGAGCTGAGTCGCGGGACACAACTGGCCAGGGAGGACTGGAGATCGACCAGAATCGCCATGATGATGGAAGGCGACGATCGCCGTGACGGAGTGAATGAGCCAATTTTGAGCTCTGGAACGTCAAACTCGTGAGGCTGGACATCCTGCTGCATGGCCGCGGCGAGGAACCTGAGACACAGCTGGACGTGGCAGAGGACGAGCTCCATGACATCGGCACATCGGTAATGGCAGCAGAGAAGGAGGTTTAGTAGCGGATAGTCGATCTTTGATGTCAGCTGCGCCGAGTTTGCAAAGGGCTCGTCTGGGAGACTGGTGATGGAGTTGTAGGTGTGTATGCAGTTTGGCACACTGCAGTCGGGGCTTGGGCGCTGTTCCAGAGCATATTGTACGGCTTTGGGATATACATCGACCAGCTTTTGGGTCTCGCCCAGTAGGAGCTCGAGAGACTCTTTGTGACTGTACTGTTGGGATATCTCGAGACAGTAGTTTTTGGAATCGGGGCCAGGGACGTGGAACTTGTCAATAGGGGGAAGGCCCCTCGTGGCTCTATCTAGAGTGGCCGTAATAGAAGAAAGCTCTTCAAAGCATTGGGATCGAGGGTTAGCCGGAGCTTGTGTTAGTGGTGCTTGATCAGGGCGAGATGACGCTGAATCGCAAGGCTGAACAGACGAAAAGCCCAGGATCTCATCGAAAGAAAAGTTGCCCCAGTCCAAGTCCGTCGCACCGTTTGACAGGGGCAGGGCATCATCACCCAGTCCTGCAGCCAAGTCCTGGTAGGCCGGCAGCGTGCCCACGGGGCTATACACGCATGCGGCTCCGGCCTTGGAGCAACGGCTGCAAATGGCGTTGCCAGGCTGTTTTGGACAACGCAGTTTGTGGGCGTGGCACCGGTCGCAGCTCTGACGGGTTTGGCGAGTACGAGTAGGCGGCATTGTGCGATGATTTACTATTCCGGATCTTCAAGCATGTTGGTCAGGCCACGTTGTTTGCTTTTAGGCTTGGCCATGTGAAAGCGTGGAGCTGAGCTGAGCTGATAAGACTGTGTAGACCGGTTATAGGTAGGCTGGAAGTGGCTTGCCCAGGAACGTAGGAGGTACACTTGGGTGAATGGGCGGCGGCGGTGGTCGTGGCAGCGGAAGCCTCAAGCCGGACGCTAGCTGTCTTTAAGCAGCTTTAGGGGAGAAGTGCCACGATGCTTGGCGGTCCGATGCGGACGGGACGGCAGTGATGTTGAAGGGCTAGCATGTGACGTGGAGCGTGTGCCTGTCTCGGGTTGTCTTTGCGGCTTGGATGATAATGAGTTGACGGCTTAGAGGATGAAGGATCGCGGCGGAGGATCCAATGGAAGCCTCGAGAGGCTAAGGTAGAGAGACCCTTTGGCTGAGATACCTATCCAAAAGTACCTTTTAGCGATGGCTTGCGGTGGTGGGCCAATCGCCATGTCGGGAGACCGAGGACGGGGGCCCACAGCTCGGGGCCGGCTCGCCGGATGGACCGACGGTGGACGGTGTTAGGCGAGTACGTACCTAGAGGCTGCTCTACCTTTAGTAAGTACCTAAGTACTCCGAACTGAGGTAGGAGTTTGGAAGCGTAGCGCCCGCCCAGTCAGCACGCTAATTTCCTCTTCAGCCTTTCTTCAATGGACTCATTTCCCACTCAATCACTCTCTTTCGTGTCTCTATATTGCCTCAGGACAGTCAACAGTCAATAATGACAGGGACATTACCAGACAGCAGACAGAAATGAATCGGACTGAACCGGACTGGCCGTGGATTTCCCGTCGAGTTTCTGCGAACCGGACAAGGTGCAAGGTTGCTGACCGTTTGATAGATTGATGGGTGTCAGGATCCATGTGCCATCATTATAACTGTGTACATAGTATGGTGCAAAGTGCGGCGTGTCCACCCTGAGCTTGAGCACAGACGGCGCGGTCGCATTGGATCCCCAAGGTGCCATCGGTGCCATCTGAGCCCATCTTTCTTTGACGCGAATGACACGTCTGAACTCTTGACTTCTTTGCGGGATGGGCGGGACCCCGGTCACGTCGTCGTCATTCGGACGAAACTCCCAACTCTCAGTCTCTCTCTCTGTCTTGTCACCTTTACCTTAACCTTGTCATCACGGAATCAAGGATTGGGTGGTTTGTTTGAAGTCACCGGCAGGCATAGCAACAGCAGCAGCACCAACAGCAACGGATTGCCAATTGGAACCGCACGCGTGGGATCCTCCGACTCGCCTCGACTCGCCTCGCCTTCAATACGGTGGCATAGTATTATCCCAACGAATAGAAGCGACTTTTGTTTGGCGACTTTGGCCTGGTCCCATGCTCCCATGGCCCCAGCCTGCCTTGCCCTGCATTCATCCTGGCCATCTCTGTTCCTGGCACAGCAAGTCGTCCCGGGAGTATTTCCTCTTGTTTTACCTATTCTTACTAACAGTACTCAGTTGACCGTATGTTTTACTCATTAGCGAGCTGCCAACATGGAAAAATTCTCCCGGTCCCTTCCGAGCAAAAGCAAACACTCTCTCACCCTTCTCGATTCTTTCTCCGTTCATTTGCGACCCCCAAAACAAGTACCAACCCCCAGAAGAAGGACCCCAAGGAAACCAAACCAAACCTCAGCTGCAGCAGCATCGTCAGCATGCACACCATCCGCCGGCTGACGGCGGGATGAGACGAGAATCACATCCAAAAGATCGTCGCACATGACTCTCTGGCCAAACTCGACTTGACAGGCATTGCATGTCCCTTGCCCATGGACCATGCCCATTGACCCCCCCGTCTACTCCGTCTTCTACGCAGTACTCCGTACGCCTAGGTCGCCAACGCCGTCCCATGCCTCATGTCATGTCGGCTACCCGCCCCCCTCGAGTTCCCGTGCGCCCGTTCGGACGACTTGCACCTCGAGTCGTGAGATTGGCGTCCTGGCGTCCACCAACTCAACGCCCGCCAACGCCACATTGGCTCAAAAAGTTTGCCCGCCCATCTGCTCTGCTCTAGTGTCCGTAGCTCCACGCCCGATCTATCTCCCCCCCCATTTCCTCCCTGGCTTTCCTGTCGATCCAAGAAGCCCGAGCACACCCTCTAGACTCTTGTTCCCTACCAACTCCGTACGCTGTATGATGTATCCGGTCTCCATACCTTTCTTGCCTATGAATACTTCGAGAGTCAAAGCATCAAAGAAACCAGAAAACCCACTTCATCAACAGACACACACGCACGCCCGTTTGGCCCCAACCTGTTGGTAACCCACTCCTCGATCTGTTGTCTCGCTTTGAAGCTTGTTCTGAGTCGTGTTCCCCCCATCTGCCGATAAGCACTCTGTTTGCCATTTCCCACCGGTCTCAAAACTCTCCCGTCCTCCCTTCCTTTAGGCTTCAGGCTTCAGCTCGCCCTGGTCATCCATTCAGCTGATTGCCGGCCACCCGCCAACATTGCTTTTCCCGATCCGGTTTCCGTTGGCTGCCGTTCTTAATCCCTTCCCTCCCAGACGATCCTCTCTCTCCCTCTCGTCACTTTCACTCCCTTCAATACTAAGTTAGTTCCTCCACGTAAATCCTACCTACTCTCGGCACCACTCCATCATGCCATCAAAGTGACAGGTCAACAATGGAGGCAACTACAGTCGATGAGGCTGTGTCGTCTCTCAAAGAGTTATACGCCGAGGGCACCGAGCATTACACCCAATGGAAGAGGAAACGCACACTTGGAAACCACTACTGTCGGAAATCATCAGAATCCGGTATTCGAAGGGATGTCATTACATGTGCTTTGAGCATCTCGTTGGAGCTTGCGAGGAATCAGATCGAGGAGACTTATGACATTGCGACTGTTCTTATTGGAACCGACTTCTCCACCGGCGATAGTGAGTTTCCACCCCATCGACGTCGCAACCCGTTTCCATCTGTCTGCAGCCACGCTAACAGCTTCAACAGCACCATGCCGGGATATGCTTTCCAACCAGCTGTTCAACCTCAGTAGTCGGGTTTCTCACCTACGCAGGGTCTCTTCTGACTCGAGCTTGACCGGCATTCTCAACATCTCAGATATCATACAGACATCCGAGTCTGTCAGAATCGCCTCAGTCCAGGCCCTCGGTGCCTTATATCACCGTCTCGCCGCCGGACGCCCAGACATCCCCGAGCACCTTCCCATCTCAAAGCCCCGCTCGCGGCATACGAGGCCCATCTCGCAATACTCGAGTAGCTCGTCAACCAACAACCACAGCATCATCTCTCAAGACGAAGATGACGACGACGAAGATGAAGAGGAGGAGGAGGAAGACGACGACATGTCGATGACCATGACCATCAGCACCGACCAGGCACCCTTCCAATCAGAACCGCCCTCGCCTCCACCAACACCGCCAACACCAAAAGCCATCGCCAGCGACGCCGTCTCCATCTTCGCGCCCTCGGAAGCAGACACGACCAGCACTACCGCCTCTGCCTTCCTCCGCCCCAAAGTCAGCGTCTTCAGCATGTTCTGCCCAGAGGCCATGACGCTCCAGGTCGACCTCTCCAAGCCGATCCCCGACGCGCCGAAGCGGTGCAAGTGCGGGTACCGATGGAACCCGCTGCTGCCCGGCAACAAGGACTACATTGTTCTCAAGGACGGCTTCCGCATGTCGAGCCGGTTCCTGGCCAAGTCGCACTCGGACAGGAACATGTTTGCGTGCTGTTTATGTGTGCCGACGGGGACGACGGATAACTACGAGTCAGCAGACGCCTTGAGAGCGCATATTAATTTGTGTCATCGCAAGTGGCAGATTTTGCATGATCGCGATATTCACTAGGGCTTTTTCGCTCGTGAACGATATGTCTCTCATCGGCGAGGTGGCCTTTTCCCACTTGGCGTGCGGGCACGTTGGTCGTCTTTATCACTTGATTGGTGGCGTTTCTGATACCTTTTGATTTTACGATTGGTTCTTCAGTTTGTACAGTGTGTTTCTTGTATTTTGAGGGCGCAAAGGAGTGTTCAGGTGATTGAAAAGCCGGGAAGGGGTTAAATACCACAGGAGCTAGGCAGAACTGGACATATATGATACCCATCGGGAAGAGAGCGCTCTCTCTTTTCGGAGTTTAATTGGTTTAAACTATCAACATTGCTCAAAATTGTGAATAGATGATGCCTCTCATTCACTTCCAAACGGTCATTTGAAGCGACGAGGCAGGCCTTTTTAATGTCTAACCGATGTTGAGCTGCCGTATTTGACCTAGACCATCAGACAAACTTGCGCGATGGATCGCTTTAGTGTTGAAAAGACGCTACTAGAGATGCACGTCGCTAATGCAAGGCACGGATGGGACTCGGATTGGACGTTGAGGTAGGGGTTGACTTTTAGTAGCTGGAATCAAGTAGAAGTATAATGTTGGGCTGATGAGGCTTTGTGATGCTGTTCTATCTAATTGCATGAGCTGGATGCGAAGGTTGGAACTAGTCGACGCGATTGTGAGAAACCTGTCGTTTTTCGGCTCATATCGCAGGATATAGTGAAGTAGTTCACTTACACAGGAGATGCTCCCCAACTCTCTGGTATTTTCTCTTCCTGTCTCACTCACTCTCTCACCACAGTTCATTTCAAAACTGGCCGTACCACATACAAGTCCGCACAATGCAGGTATAGCGGTTGCTGATGACGGGTTTTTGCATAATGCCGGGACACTCGAACGTTTCGCACTGCTCAAGGAGCTCGGTGATCTTGTGGCCACAACGGTGGTGGATGAAGACCTTGCGTTGACACATCCACGCTTTCCTTTCCGTTGTCGGGAATTGAGCACGGCGGTGAAGAGACACTGCCGTTGCGCAGAGCCTGGAAGTGGACGACGGGCAAGGTTGAGCCGGGGGTTGAGGGGGGTTTGCCAGGTTGGGGATGTTTTGAGTCGCGGTGAAGGGTTCGTTGGTGCGATTTAATACGAATTCCGTGCCGCCCCGTTGCGAATATGCCGCGGTGGTCCCATAGCTGTATCCGTAGCCGTAGGTAGGCTCTATTTGTTTCAAACCCCTGGTGACGGGCCCGAGCTGGCCCAGCAAGTGTAACCGCGACGGAGACTGCCCTGGTCAATTCACCACGGTGCCGGGGGTTGGTGGTGATGGAGTTAGAGAGGATCGTCGTTAACTGGGCAGGGGGGGAGAAGCTCACTAGTCGACGAAGTCCTGAGGCCCTTGAGAAATTGATACAACGACGGGTTGTGACACAAGTCTCGAGGTTTTAGAAAGAGAATTAGGTACATGTTGGAAACGATCTCTTGGGACTATGTGGGAAGACATGGTGAGCTGGATATAACTCCGGCAGATGGTCGCATTTTCTTCGGGAGGGATACAGATACTTCTCATGACAGCTTGGCATGTCTCGAGTAGAAGCTGCAGAAAAACATCGTATCTTGCATTGCGAGATCTCAGATGCGTATAGAGGACTCATCTACCTCATCATTGCAGATATCGTGTGTTTGCCCGACAACTTGAAGAAGCTGAATGAGCTCAGCGCAATTTCATCGTGGCATTGCCGTCTTGCAAAAGTAAATCGCATGACACCTAGCTGAAACTGTAAATCATCAAATGTTTGACCACTTCCATGGTTTCGTGTAGCAAACAGGAATACGATCATGTTTTAGCAATTGCAAATATGAAGGTGAGTTGGTTACTGAAGGGGTTGGTGAAGGGTGATTGCTTAGTTACTTGGATGCTCTGTGGCTGTGGCTGTGGCACAGTGTGGGTTCCTCTGGCCCGGCAGTCATGGGCGCCCCGCAGAGCGGTTCGAACGCTCCGTGGCGGGGCACGTGGGGTATTTGGGTGGCTCCTTAGACAGTGTGAGGTCATTCAATGTCAACAAAACAACCTTTCTCACCTTACCTCACCTACGCAGTCGGAATCCTCACCTGGACACCTTGACCACCACCTTGTCTTGACTCACTCAGGAGCTTCGCCTTACCTTTGTAGCTCCTTGAAGCTTCAACTAACATCGCGGCTCCCTCCGACACGCCTACGCCGACCTTCGCAGTCCATGCCGCTTACCTGTCATAAGACACCCGGCCGAAGCAACTTCTCCGCCTGGCGAACAAACAAGCATCGCAGCTGCCCTCTTTTGGGCCATGATCTAGACCTTTCTGTCGGTCCGACGACCCCAGCGTAGCATACCAAGATCGACCGGCCATGTCGCTGATCCCATACCACCCGCGCGAAGGTCGCGAAATCGTCCTGTTGGTCTACCCTCATTTTGCTTCCTCTTGGTCAGATAATGCACCTTGCTGACAGTGCTTTCCTCTAGGCGGCACCGCAACGCTATAGTAGTCCGTGACCCGTCCTCCCAGAGACTCGAGATCCGTGGCCTGTCCGAATGCCCGACATGCCGCCAGCCCTTGCGATCATCCTCCCCCGAACGTCAATTCGACAGCGCCCGCCACCATGATTCCTTTGTCGACCCGAATTACTTTCGCATGCTCCGTGCCGGCGGCCACGACTCTCGCGCCGACCATCACCCCCCGCCCAGCCCGATTCGTCGCATTGTGCAACCAAGCTTACCCCATCCGCAGGCTGCCGTAATTGAGGAAGCCGAAGACGCCGAGTTCGTTTCTAGTACACCTTCTGTCCAGGAGGGCAGCCGCATCCGCCGCGATGCTTTTAGTCCGAATTATTTCAAAACCTTCTTCATTGAGGAGAAGGAGCTCGGGCGTGGCGGCAAGGGCGTGGTGCTGCTCGTCCGCCACGAAATTGATGGTTGTCAACTTGGTATGGAGCCCGAGCAATCGACTGCCTGGCAGAGATACTGATGATGGATAGGTCACTTTGCGTGTAAGCGCGTGCCTGTAGGCGACGATCACGCATGGTTGGAAAAAGGTACGGATGCATGTGCGACTCTTGTTCAGTCCTAAACGCTGACCCTGAACCTGTCAGTTCTCATCGAAGTCGAGCTGCTCGCAAAGCTCTCTCACCCAAACTTGGTCTCTTACCGTCATGTCTGGCTCGAGGACGTCAAGTTGACACGCTTCGGTCCCAGCGTGGCATGCGCTTTCATTCTACAGCAATACTGTAATGGTGGTGACCTGCTCAACTACATCATCGGGGACCAACCCAAGGAAACGACCAAGGAACAGCTCAAAGCTCAGATGCGACGGAAATCAAAAGGCCAGCTTGAATTGCCCCGTGACCAGTTCGCTTCGCAGAGATTGCTGTCATTTGAGGAGATTTACTCGCTCTTCAAAGACATCACATCTGGACTGGCATACCTTCATGCTGCCAATTACATTCATCGGGACCTGAAGCCAAGTAACTGTCTCCTGCATCGAGAGGGTAGCGGCATAATCTGCCTGATCAGCGACTTTGGCGAGGTTCAATCTGAGAATATGGTCCGTAAGTCGACTGGATCCACCGGAACCATCTCTTACTGCGCGCCCGAGGTATTGAGGAGAGACTTGACGACCGGGCGTTACGGCAATTTTACCACAAAGTCCGACATCTTCTCTCTTGGCATGATTCTCTACTTTATGTGTTTCGGTCGTCTGCCATACCGGAGTGCCAACACCATCAACGAAGAGCTCGAAGATATTGATGAGTTACGAGCGGAGATTACAGATTGGCAAGGCTTCCAAGACGAACGCAGAGAACGCCCAGATCTTCCGACAAAGTTGTACCAACTTCTCAAGAAGCTTCTTGCTCTGGACCCGTTGCAGCGGCCTAGCGCGAGCGAAGTTCTATCAGCTATGAAAACGGAGTCGACCATGGACGGCGTCCCTCGAGGTAGGAGTTCGAGTCCGTCCATGGGAATCAACGGACGCCGAATACAGAGTCTAGACTCCCCAATGCCGCCAAGCACACCCGTGCCAGGTTTGTGGCTCATTACTCTTTAGAGATGACGCTATCTATCAAACTGACTTGGTCGCAGATCCACAGAAGCAGTCGAGGTTCTCCTCATCCCAGGAAGGGTACAACATTCCTAGCCGGGCAGCAGATAGCGGCTCTCCCACTTCGGACATACCGGCAGGTCTACGAAGACAGTCGGACTCTAGCTCCCCGAGACTACGACCGCAAGCGCAGGTAATGGTGGCCCAACGCAGCCAGGATAGCTTTATCCGCACGACACCAGAGCGAGATGAAAGTGTGGATTCCCTAAAAGATGAACCTCTGAGCTCGCCCCCGCTCCTGATGCCACCCCCTGCTACACCTTTGGAAGCCTTGCGGCACAAACTCATGATTAGCCGATTGCGAGCAGGTCAGGTTGTGCGCTACAATGCTGGACCTCTACTGGCGGTTGTGCGTCTCGGCTTCTTTTTGAGCAAAATGCTCAGCCTGACGCGCCCATGCTGGCCGTACGTAGTTAGCCCAAATGTCGGGGCGCCATTGGTGATTTTGGCTGCTCTTGATCTTGGGCTTGCCGGGGCCGGCACGCGGCCGATAACGCCATATGAGCGGGAAACCGGGAGACGTCTGTCCAATGGATTGCCTTGGACTTGGGGCTTACGAGGAAGCGTGATTCTCGTGATACTCCACCTTATTGTTCTATGGGTTGGAGGGCGGTATAACTCTTTATGCACGACGGGGCATGGAGTCTGGCATCTTTAATTGCGTTGACTTTAGAGTCGCCAGTGGAGGGTTTCCATATCTTTTCTCTGGCTGGGTTCAACTTGGACGTGCTGCATGCTGAGACTTGGAGTCGAACTTCTTTCATAAGGTCTAAACAAAGTCGACGAGTGTTGACCTACAAAAGCTGGTACATGTATGCTGTGAGGGTCATTCCCATGACACAAGCATTGTCTTTCCATAGTTGGAACAGCGGGTGCGAAAGGGCTGGTTAAATCCGTTTTATCAGGTAGTATGGGTCAAGAAGAGATTACCGGTGGCGAATGACTCCTTTTTTCAGTCGAATTGATAGTCCAGCGATAGCATTTGGGAATATCGTCAAAGGAGCAAACTACCATTTCCAAAGATAAAGACGTACTTGGAATGCGAGTGCTCGTCGGGTGGGCGCCGCAACAGTATCCTTGACCGAAGGAGCTTCCATCCCACTCAACCCTTCGCTATCTTGATCTCTCAATGCCACCTCCTCATTAGAGAGGGGGACTTGGGAATGACGTGACAGGAGGTGGTTCGACAGATACCTCCAACAATAGAAGCTCAAAGTTGTGCCAACACTCTGGGTATTGCTTTATCCTGCGGCCTGCGGGGAGCGGTTCATCCCGTGGTGTGGATAGACCCGCGCGGGAAGCTACGCTGGGTATGCTTCTCCGCGATCTTCCCGCCTCGCTTTCTTGGACGATGCCACCGCCGAGGAAAGATGGCTGCGCGTGTTTCCTCGATGAGATGGAGATGCGTATGCGGAGTGAAGCAGCTTGTCTCACCGGTTCATCCGTCTTATCAATCGGTCTTTGTTGTGGTTTAGGTGTACTGTGTAAGTGCGTGAGCTTATTTACATTGGGACTTTTCATTTAAGTTGGCATTGCTGGCACACTCCGGGTTGCTCAGTAATCCGCGCATCCAGTGTCGGCACCCAGGATTAGCATTCATAAACCCGTGTATAGGGACTCAACGCCATTGTCAGATGTGAGTTTTGTAAAATTGAAACAAGCAAGATTACATTATGGCGTCTCTTCTCCGTGGTGCGGCTTTCATCACTGGCGCGGCTTCTGGTACGTTTGACTCCCATTCATTTACTTAGAAAGACCTACATTCATCATTCTCCCGCACATCCTACTCGATTCCTCTTATTAACAGAGAAATATTGACGTTAAATACAAAACAACAGGCATCGGCCAAAAAACAGCCCTCGCCTTCGCCCGAAACGGCATCACCCGCCTCGCCATAACCGACATCAACACCCAAGCCCTCGAAGCCACGAAATCGCTCCTCAGCGAGAAGTATCCCTTCACCGAGGTCCTGACACTGCCCTTGAACGTCCGCGATGCGACTGAAGTAAAATCCGGCATCGCGGAGACGGTGTCGCGGTTCGGGCGCCTCGATGTGGCTGTGAATAATGCGGGTATCGCGGGTAAGGGGGAACTGACGCACGAGGTTGACGAGGAGGAGTTTGGCGGGATTGTGGATGTTGATTTGTATGGGGTGTGGAGGTGTCAGAGGGAGGAGATTAGGGTTATGTTGGAGCAGGAGTATGTTTTTTTTCTATCTTTCTTTTCTTCCGACGTTATTCGCTTGGGTGAACTCTTGGTGAGTTTGGTATTGATGTGAATTTGTGACTAGGGACCTTGGAGTGAGACGCGGTCGAGGAGCCATCGTCAACGTGGCTTCCATCTTTGGCGTCGTCTCGCCTTCGCTTTTCATGGCGCAGACGGCGTATTCGGCTGCGAAGCACGGTACGTCGTCAACTCACCCCCTACCCTTTTCCTTTCACCTTCCCTATTTCGAAAGAGAAACATGGTAAAGCACGCCACATAGTAAAGGTACTAAAACAGAACCACAATAGGAGTCATGGGTCTGACCAAGAGCGACGCAAACAACTATGGCCGACGAGGCATCCGCATCAACGCGATTTGTCCCGGCTGGATCGAGACGCCCATCGTGACGCCCTTTTCGCGCGAGGCAGGGAGCCCACTGAGTCAGTATGTTGAGATGACGCCTTTGCAGCGGTTAGGTCAGCCTGAGGAGATTGCTGATTGTGAGTCTTTACTGCCATTACTTTCTTGATGTCTTTCTTAAACTACGTATCTTGATTAAAGTACGGCATCTTCGATTTGGTACTTGGACTGACGGGCTCTTGATCCAGGTATCACGTTCCTTGCTTCTGATATGAGTAGTTTTATGCAGGGGTCTGGGTTGGTTGCTGATGGTGGGTTTACGGCTCATTAGTCTCGTTGGTGAGATGGAAGGCGTGGGATGAGGGCGGGTGGTTTTGATCGCGGTGATCTTGACAATGTTAGAGAATCTGAGTGGTTTGTGTCACCTGTTTCGATGGCTCTGGGACACGTAGGTGACAAAAGAAGATATCTATTCAATTATGCTTCACAGCCGGCACATCCCTACCTACAACGCTATGTAAGGAGTACTCATGTACAAATGTCAAGAAACGAACCAAGCCCGCAAACTCCCATGGACTACCAACGCCCAAGATGAAGTAACGAAGAGTGAGAGAGAGAGAAAAAGAGGGTGGATGCTAAAGAAGAAGAACCGGGTCTGTATTCCCATGCGATAAGGTTGACTCAGAAGCTCAAAAAGTCCAGTTCGTGGTTTCTAGGCGCTTCGTCCGCCGGACGCCTCTCTGCCTTACCAGCAATGGAACTCTGCACCAGCTCAATCAGACTCACAGAGGTCATGGTGTCCAGACCACCATCGGTACCCATCCAGTCCATGGCGTCATGACCAAAGGGCCCGAAACCTCCTTGATCCATGACTGTGCCCTTGGCCTCACTCTTGAAACTGCTCTGAGTGGGTTCCTCTTTGTGGACCTTTTGCTGGCTTTCCCGGCTACTTTCCCCTCCACCACTGAGCTGAAAGCTAGATGGTGACTCAAGACCGATCCCGGATGCTCCAGACTCCCAATCGTCCAGTTCTAAATCGCCATACCGCAGATTCGCCTTTTGAGACGGCGATGCGTTACCGTTGGTCGTAATGTCCTGTGCCCAGCTGTTGGACAGTGGCGAAACAAATATGCAATCCTCCACAGGTTTGCTCTTGGCATCCGAAGCGTCGCCTTCTCTATCATTATCTATCGCCGAACCGTTGAGAAAGTCTAGATTGAATAGCTGATGATCGTTTCCGCCTGGATGATACGTCGCGGGCTCTAGGGCAGAACTGATGTTTGCGTACACGTTGCTCTGCGACGACCTGCGCGTCGACGACTGCGTCTTGGCGCCGAAGAAAGGTAAGGGCGGGCGAGCGAACTCGGACGCTCTTCGACTGCTCGTCGATGGGCGACGTCTTTTATTCGGTGGGCTGTCCCTGACTTCCGCCTCACGTCTAGCTGGTAGAAAGGAGTAGACACTGTCCGTGTTGCCTCTCCAGCCAGGACTTGAAAGGAGACTCTTTTCGCTGCCCGTCAATATGATAGGCGGCTGGCTGGCACCGTCGAGACTGTCGTTGTCGGTCCGGAGTTTCCCAAGCACCGCCTTCAGTAGGTTGTCCATGCGTGCTGCTGGCTGGTAGGCTTGACTCATGTCGCTGATAGCGCTGGCCAGAATCTCTAGGTATCCGAGGTACGTTCGCCTATCAGACTCGCAACGGTGATATGCCAGTGCCGCAATCAGAGCAATTGCTGCAGTACCGGCGTGCTGAATGCCGGTGATGAATATCTTGGTACCGTCAAAACGTTGTCGGTGTTGCCAGAAGATTCTAGCCACTCTAATCGCATGGAAACTACAGATACTGCGCGATGATGCAACTCGGCCTGTGTCTGTGGTTGATTGTGACATGTTCGTCCCTAGGGAGTGATTGAATTGATGGTGGTCGGATGCGTCTTTGGAGTCAGGGTTCGAATTCGGCGTAAGGTTTGCGTCAGTGCTAATAGTATCGCCAGAAACTTCTTCGTAATTCGCCCACGAACGGTGCAGCAATATCATCGACACGTGATATTGCTGGTGAAGAAGGAAGTAGCTGAACGGTGCATGCTTGATGTTGGCAGGCTTCCACTGTAAATGTTCCGGCAACCGCCTATACCAATTCTGCAATTGGCGATCGAGGTTGGTGCTCTGAACATACGCATCTTCTTCGCTATCCGCTCCGTCTCTCTTATGAAGACTCGCTGGTGCTTGCCGGCTGTCTCTAGCTTCCACGATACGACCCGCAAGCTCCATCAACTCAACGAGCTGATCGTAGATTTCCACAGTTTGATTCTCCTTGTTAGTGGGCCCAGGCGTTCCCATGAGCGACGTGAGCTGTGAGAAGCGCCGCGATAGCAGATCCATGCCGACATCTTGGCTTTTGATGCTCGTGGGCCGACCGAGGAATAGGGACCAATATTTGTCGTATATCACGCAGGCTCTCATCACCATATGGCGGATGTCGACCTCCTGTTCGTCAAAACCACTGTTACGGCAGTCCAACTGGAGCCCGATGTCAAAAGCTAATCTATTCGCCATCCCTGATGAAGCATCATTATTATGTGTTCTTTGAAGAGGCACGCGATCGGCTTACCAGCATACATCCACCCAGTATTATCTCTGCCAACGCCGCATTCCAGGTCGCCGAGAAGAAGGAGGGCCTGTACGCTGGGTATTCCACCAGGTCTCTCGAGTTCGACATCGAGCATGTACTTGGCCTCCCTGTGCAAAGTGCTCTCCCGGTTCCCCAAAGCCATTCTTTTCATGTCGTCACGACTGCAATCAGCAAATCGGAAGCCCATAGCCAAGATTGCGATGTGCAGGAACGACGAGTAGAACTTTGGGCTTTGCGACTCTCGATCGGATTCGAACGATTCTCTGTGAATGATTTTAAGCACACTATTGTAGTGCGTCCAGAAATTGTTCATGAGGTAGTCGTGAGTCGTCGCTGTCAGTGTCCGAATGATGCGTTCAGCACGCCGTATCTGCTCTGATGGTTCACGAGACCGCGAGCTGTCACTAGTGTCGGCGTAGTAAACATGAGAATTTGCTGTCGGGCCGAAGAAGCGGAGCCGTCCAGATGGCTGGTCAAATGAAAGATTCCCTCTCGTCGATAGAAGCCTGTGAACAACGTTCTCTTGTGTTGAATCCAGTATACGGAATGCGGATTGTTCTTCTGCAGGAACATGGAAGCAGGGGCTCGTGGTAGACGTGTTCTCTGCGTGGTCGCTACCTTGTACCGAGTAGTCATCGTTTCCAGAATCCGGAGGCGAGGGGACCTCGGGGGCAGTTGGTCTCTTGACTGGAAACCTTCTTTGCTCTCTTGGCTCTTCCGATAACTGCTGGTTCTCGCGTCTCGTCTTCGGGGGATGCACGGCTGGTGGAGGTTGAACACCCTTCTCCTGCAGCATGCCCTCGAGCATCGCAATGCGATCGGACAAAGACGACATGTACGCCTTTGATATTGGTCTGGTGACTTTGTCAGCATTTCAGATAACACTGAATTCAACTGGGAACATTCGGCTCTCAAGTATACATACCGCCGCCGCTCATCGTCATTCTTGATAACGCACTCATTACCGGCCTTTTTGCACTGGACGCACTCTGACTCGCCCTTTGGAACTACACAGCGGATTCTTCTGTCCCGACAAGAGGCGCAGGCGACAGATGCTCTATGCCTTACCTGTTGGTTCTTGGCTTGGCGGGTTGAAGGTATGCGAGGAGTAGTGTTTTCTTGTGCGGTGATTCCGGCATCATCGTTTGAGCCTTGCCCGGCTTCATTCTTGATGATGGTCATGGTCTCGTATCCTACGTTTTTGTAAAGAGCCACAGCTTTCCGGGTACCAATGGAATTAGACGTGGGAACGTGTAAGGTATCACGATGATGGAATTGCGCAAGTGACGACCCAGACGAGGTCGAGGAAGGATACTGGAAAACGAGTGCAAAATCAGAGGGGAATGGCTGTCCAACGGCGAGAATGCCGAAGATGGAGGACGAGCAAGTCCAAGAGTGTCGAGACTCAAGGTTGGACCCCACCGTGACGACAAACAACGGGGCCCTGGGAGTGTCACGCAGGCAGGCCACCCCTCTTTCAGGTTTCGTTCAGGTTGTCGGCCAGGAGAGGAATGCCGGCTTGGTAGAGACAGCGGAAGGGCAGTGGATCCCGGGCAAGCAAGCTCAGATGTGGTGGGATGGAATGGTGGAGGTGCAGGCGGAGGTGCATGGCGAGGAGACGGTTCAAGACAGCTTGTTTCCCCAATCTTACACTTGCAGCGAGCCATTGCGGATCCGAACTCAGAGCTTGGCTGCGTTGGGGGATTCGTGAAAGCTCCGAGCTCGGGATTGGAGTCCGGGATGATCCAGCGAATGCGACACTTGTCGCGACGGCGAATCTCACTCTTGCCCGATAGACTAGGAGAAATAATTGAACTAAAGCAGCCCAATGGAACCAGGGCACTCCGTTACCCCAGACGGAGGGAGCTTGATGCTGGATATCCGGCGAACCCACAGTCAATGGTCTGGGGATAGTGGGCCACAGGAGGCCGGAGGAGCCAGGACTGGGTCGGCCATATGGATACCACAAAGAGAGGGGGTATGCTCCATATGGGACGACGACGACAACGAGGACAAGAATCCATGTCGGCAGGATGTTGTCCGAGGGGAGAATGGAAAAGGTCTGGACGCCCCATTGACAAAGATGGTTGCACGTCGGATGCGGGGAAGGTTGTGAGGTCCACCGGATGCCGCAGATGGACGGCGCAGTGACATTGAACGTCGAGATCCGATGTCGAATTAGACGAAGCGGATTTGCCGACAGTTTTCCGCGGCGGACGAAGCGGACAGCAGCTGGGTTGGCTCCCCTTCACTAGAAGCTGACGACATGTTGACGGTCCAGGAAGGATGGGCCATTACGTCATTGTAGATAGAGTACAGCAGAGAGCATCATCGTACTGGAAGGTAAAGTCTGAGATTTCTCTGGATCTTGTTAATAACAAGGCGTAAAGTAGAGTTGACCAACATGTTGTTGTTAGTTGAAGATGATAAAAAGAGGTTGGTTGAGGAGCTCCAGAGACAAGACACGGCAGGATACGTACTTGACCAGTGGAGATAGGGTTAGCCAATCATATGACAGTGAAGCAGCCCCGCGTTATCTCCGCAGCGGCAAGGATGAATCAGCATCGCTAGCGCGAGCCCCACACTCTGACTCGTCCCCCCTCACCTCGGCCTGGCAGCAAGAGCTACCTACCCTGCGGAATCACCCCACCTGCCCGAGGGAAACAACAGCTCACAGCACCGGATTCAACTCAACTGAACTGCTGTATCCGTGATTGAGGCACACATCGCCGTTACTTGCTAAATCTGTCTATAGTATACCATTTGTGTCTACTGTTCACATCTCTTTGCAACTTGTCACGTGCAAACACGAACCGATTCCCAGAATGGGCTCTCAAGACTACCCGAGCCTACTGCTCCTCCCGCTCCCCACCCAGCCACCATCACGGGCCTCGCTCAGCGCCGCATACCGTCCCTCGCTACAGGCAGTCCTATCCAAAGTCAAGAACCCAAGTCGGTCTTCCGTGCTTATTGTGGCTGTCGTTGGCCCTCTTCTCCGCGGGGCATCACCAAAAACCAAATCGCTGTCATGGCAAGCTACCCAGTCTCTCATCGCCGGTCTCTACAGCCTCATCGCCCTGATATGCGCCGAGCAGGCCATTGCCAGCGATGTCGACGGGGGACCTGGCGCGGTTGACGCACGCGTCGTCTTGGTGGACCACGATGCCAACCGGAGGTTTGCGCCGGACTTTCAGGCCGCCATCGATCCTAACAACACAACGGTCGTGGACCTGCCGACCTTTGCCTCGGCATACCACCCCTGGAACTTCATCTTCCATATCAATAGTGAACAAGGCTATCGTACATTGTCGACATATCTCAAGTTCGCTGAGAGTAGGCAAACGATTTTGCAGTCGCAACTGGTGGTTGTCGAGGCAGGTCTGAGTATGAATGTCGAGGGATCGAGCGAGGATCCAGTGGAAGATACCCCGGGATACAACATCGTCTGTCTAGGGGGGACATTCGACCATTTACACCCCGGCCACAAATTACTCCTCACGGCAGCCGTACTTCTACTCCGGGTGCCGGTCAAGGACTCGACATCGCATTGCCGCTTGATCGTCGGCATCACCGGAGACCAGATGCTGGTCAACAAGAAACACGCAGAGCTCGTGCAATCATGGGATGACAGAACCAACTACACTCTCGACTTTTTATCATCCCTTCTTGAGCTAAACAAGAGCGGGTGGAAGAAGAAGACAAGCCCGGCAGAAACGGTGACGAGACAACCGGGCCGCGTCGAGGCCACCTTTCGCGACGGCGCCATCGTCGTCGAATGTGTCGAGTTCCAGGACGTCTATGGCCCGACGGTCACGCTGGAGGAGATGGATGTGCTCGTGTACTCGGGGGAGACGCGGTCGGGAGGAAAGGCCGTCAACGACAAGCGGACGGCGCAAGGGTGGAAGCCGCTGGAGACATTTGAAGTGGAGGTGTTGGATGCCAGTGAGCAAGGAGAGGGGGCGAGCGAGACGGAGAATTTCGCGTCCAAGATTAGCAGCACGGCGATTCGGAAGCAAAAGGCTGAGGCAGCGGCCAAAGCAACGGCGACAGCGAGGCCAGAGAGTAAAAGCCGGCTGGCTTAGTTAGTCGATGGTGAATACGGTGGTGGGGATATCACGCCTATGGCTAAACAATACGGAGGCGTGACTTTTTTCAGTGCCTTTGATTTCTGTGGGAAATTGGCACCTTTTCCCACGCTTGCTTTGGCTTGAAGCGCCCAGAAGAGAACCTGAATAAGCTCCCAGGCAGGCCATTGCCCAGTTTCCCATCACCCAAGCCAAAATCCAACGACTTCAGTGGCATTATGTCAAATTTCGACAGACTTCCTGTCCCGCTTGAATAATTCAAAGATCCGACATGGCATATCCTCCTGTTCAGTCTCTTCTGTGCTACGAATGACAGCCCACCATGAAGGAGTGGACCGTAGTGGCTGAATGGTTGACGCACTTTGTAGAGACTCAAGGAGTGTGCCGCATCACATGTAAGCCTAGCTCACCACTCATTTGAGAGAACGTTGTATCCGACACGTCTGAATTCCTCCCACAAAGCTATGTCAGCTGTCTGTGACGTAGAAGCCTACAGACTATCATGCATAGCCGTCTGGCCTCTGACTGGTTTGCTTCTTCCCAAGGTAGATATCGCTTGAGCGGTACTCGCTATTCTCCGCTTGCCCCCGTATCCAGTATGCCGGTGGGAGCTCTGCCGATGTGCGCTTCTATAATCCTTTATACAGCTGGTCGGACGGCCCCCGATGGCGTGATGCTCTTTGACGCTCTCTGACGTATTAGTTAGAGGTAATGTTTGGGAGGACACTCCGGTTTGAAGCATCGTGTTCATTGGGTTCGCAAATTGTGGCTCGATGCACTATGTTTCTGTAAATGTTGTGGATGATTAAAAGAGTTGTCGTTGTCTACTGTACCATCGCCCAGCTGATGTTAAATCTGGGGTGAGAAGCCTGGTCCGTACTAGGCTCCGCAAGTCCGGAGACGGCGGCGGGTGGGCCCGAACTCTGACCGCGACTAGTGGAGCCGCGATCTACGGTGATCATGTCCGGTCCGGCTCATCTGGTGCGAACAGCATTGAATCAAATGATGTAAAAGCCTACAAGTTCATCATTCGAGTTTGGGGAGAGACTGACTGAGCCAAAGCACTGGATATACTGGATGTGGTCTTGGTCTTCATCTATTGTCATCTAATCATCGTCTACTCTTCGTTTATACTTTTCTACGTATAGTTTGCTGTTCCTCTGTCTTTACTTTGACTTCTCACTCCAAGTCTTCTAGCCTCCTCTGTTTGGTCTTTGGTTTCTAAGTCTTTTTCTTCTAATCAGCTTCACCGTCTGTGTCGAATGCCCCGATAATATCCAGCTGCAAGCCGTGCTCTCTACACGCTTCCTTGATCTCACGTGAAACTCCAGCGTCGCCCTCGGGCACCACAAAGGTCTTCCAGGCCTTGGCGACGACGTCTTTGGTCTGAATCGTGTAGAGAAGAAGATCCGTCACCTCCTCGTCGGAGCCCATCTCGTTGAAGAACTCCAAAATCTCCATCTCTGGTGGGAGACCGACCGAGTGCATGCGCGGCTTCTTGGACGTCTTTCCAAAGAGCTGGTAGTCCCAGTTCATCCTCATACTCTTGAGCGCCTCGAATTCTCTCATCCTCAACGGTTTGCGACAGCCGAGCGTTGGCGAGTCAATGGTGAACGTCTTAAGTGAGTGGGCCTGGGAGTTGAGGGCGAGCACGTAGTCGGCAAAGTTGTCGGAGCTCTCCTCCAGCTCGGGCTTCGGCTCTGCCGTCTGCGTCATGACGAACTCTTCCAGGCCCTCTGGGAATTCGAGGAGGTCTGAGAGTCCGTCATCGTTAATGTCGCATTCGAGAAGGTGTAACTTCTTCAGTCCGGTCTCGTGGGGACGCTCCATGAAATCGAATCCTTTCTCGTCGAGTTTGGCTCGTTTGATGATCAGGGTCTCCAGCGTGGGGTGAGCAAAGATGTGGATGTTTTCTCGCAGGTCCCAGTAGGCGTCATCGGCGCACTGGTAGAATAGTGTGCACTCCTTGAGGTACGCCAAGTCGAACGGCCCGTTGAAAAGGGTACCGATGCCGTGTAAAAGGACGTGAGGAACAGCAATGTCGAGTTTTTCCAGATTTGACATGACGGAAAGTGTGCGCGAAAGAGTATCGGACCGCGTGGGGTCATAATGAGAGTTGTGAACGGGTGCGTCGAGGGCCAGGCGCGAAAGCTCCTCATTAGGATAAATCAATTTCACCTCATTAATGGCCGAACCACGCCGCGGTCGCCGGCCCAGCGATTCGCTGAAAGTGAGATGAAGCTCCGGGCTCTGAAAGTGAACGCTCTTGTACAAGACGGCATCGGCCAACCTATGGTAGCGCTTGTTCAAGCGCGATACATTGCAGAGGTCCTTGTGGCAGAGGCGATTCAGCGTCTCGATGAGGAGCTCCTCGGGCAAGGCGGCGAGCTTGTCGCGTTTGGCGTCGTCGCCGTTGACGTCGCCATCGGGGAAGAGCAGCATACTCGTCGACCTCACGAGTATGCCTTCAGGCCCGGCCTTAATGGGGTGATGGTCTTATCTTCCGTATCGTGGAGACCCTCAGCTGACGGGGGACCTTGCGGGAACAGCGGGGCGGATTTAAATCGTATGAGTTGTTGAGCAGGGACGGTAGAAAGAAAGGAAGTAAAGTGAACGATTCACTTCAAGAAGAAAACTCTCCCCAAGAAACCAAAAATCGAAGAAGAAATTCTGCAAGCAACAAGGTGCTCTAAACGGTTCACCTCAAGCAGCGTCGGACTGAAAGAATGCGTGGAATGTTTGAAATGCGGAAGTTGCATCTCAGCTGCGTCCATCGTAAGGTGGCCACTGTAACGCACGGCCACTGTGGCTGGGATGCATGTGTCATCCTGTTTTCGGTTACGGTACGTCTAAGTACGTACCTGGCCGGAAGGGTGGGTCTGGTTTCGGGGCCACCTCCGGCAAGGCCTCCCCAATGAGTGCCGGGGCCAGCTCCCGACAGGATCCGTTCAACAAAAAGGAAGAACTGTTGAAGCCAACGTTACTAATGATTCTTGAAAAAGACGTAGAGCCGCTACGGAATGATTCGAGCCTTTCTGAACCTGTTGAACACAGTATGCCAAGAACTCTTCGTATCGATTTCTTCCTTGCTGGAACCCCACATCTCGTGGCACTGGGTCATGTCAAGCTGCCTGTCGAAACCAAGCATGTTCGTCAGACCGTATATCATTCCCACGCCATGCGTTGGCTCAATGAAGGTACGGTCGTTGATAATGTGACCGCCAACAAGGCCATGCTTCTTCTCCATCTCTTTCCACTTTTCAACATGCTTCATCAGATAGTGCTCAGGCAGAGGAGCCTGGCGATCTGGCAGAGGAGGAGTGCCCTTCAAACCAAAGTACTCACAGATGACCGGCCATCTGTATCTCCAAGAAGAAGATTCAAAGTTGTCACCGGCATTGTACGTCTGTTTGTGTGTGATATTGGGATGCAACGATGCGTAGATGCAAATCTTGGCGAGAATATCTTGGTTGCTTTCCTGGCTGAGATTGTTCCAACACTTTTCGTTGCCCGGGAAAGGGCATTCGACTCCTTTTCCTTGGATTTCTGCAAAGAGAGAAAGGTAAATTCCCAGCGTCTGTGCCGCGCAATAACTGTTGTTGTTTGGTACGAAGCCAACAATTGTGTCAGCTCTGACTTCGCACCAAGACCAACTCTTCCCCTCGCAAAGCCGAGACAGCGCATCAATCTGGTGGTAGTAGAAGAGTTGCGAGCCAAATGGTTCAGGGATTCGCGGTAGCGACTCGCGCAGAGGGAGTTTCTTTGCGAACGGAAAGTGATCAATGAGATGGATGCCATATGCCTTGGTGCCTGTTGGCAGGACGACATATTGCAGACTTGGGGATAGGCGATCAATGGCAGTAACAGCCTTTTTGACGAGCTCAGTGTTGATCTCGCATTCCTTTGCCGGGTCGAGATTCATAATGTAAGCTGGTAGGTAGTATTAGCACACGGGCTGGTGTAAATGCCGTCACTGACGTTCCATACCGCAGAAGTAGACGTGGGTAATCTTCCGGAGATTCTCTACTTTGTTCCGGATATCTGTTTCGAAAGCTTCCTGACCCCCAGGTGTCAGGATGTTTACACCGCTGACAACGTGAAGCTTCTCAGATACTGGCCACTGAGTGGTTTCGCTGCTGATTGGGCGATTGGTGAGGGCCGTCACAGAATCAAAGGTATCTTGGCTGGGATAACCTTGGAGTATAGCATTAACGATGGCCCACCCAGTGATTCCACTTGAGCCTGTATCGCCTTGTTAGAACGAGTAAGTTATTTGAGGACGGCTATACAAACCAAACAGCAGGGCATGCTTCTCAGCTGTCTTCGACATGGTGGCTCTTCGAGCACGCAAATAATGAGCTGAGCGCTTGCTATAGTTAGGTTGTTCGTCGGTTATCACCCCTTTACTTGGTCAAGCCTCTGTAGTTGCGTGGTTCAGTATTCAAAGTCGGTTCAGAATATTGCGAAAGGAGGAGGATAGGTTGAAGACCAGAGATACAGTAATCTGATAACGTTGGTTGCTTAGAAGGATTGGGTCTGACCGGCTTTTTGTTGACCGCTTATCTGCATGCCAAGGTCGCCATTCAACAAGTGCCTCTTAAAAGCTGGATCTTCAGCTTACGAGTAAGAAGAGAATGGGAATTAATTTTCACTGAGGCGTTGCTTGCCCTGCGCCGTGACTTTGAGCTCAATCTAGTCATCACCGCCCAAGAGTCCGAGCAGAGTTTAACACCAAAGTCAATGCAGTCGACATTGGACGGACTTGGAGTATGAAGGATAAAGTCCATCCTGGCAGAACACTACCTGGGAATGAACCTGTCATCTTCATGCAATAAAGAATTGATTGACGAAAAGATCTATGGAGGCAGTGTTGCCAGATGTGTAGCACTATTCACTATCCGCATGTCTATGCCTTCATACAAATACGAGGTGCAACAACCGGAGTTTACATGGCATTGGTTTATCTCAATCCGGCGAAAGACAATACATAGAAAAACCAAAATGATATTACATATTGTTCTGCCAAGTGTGACTATGGTAGGACGGGACCACACAGACTAAGGTCGTGACCTAGGGGGGGGGGGGGGTGGAGGCGGCAGCGGGAACAAGCATAGTAGTAGAGCACACAGTGAAGCACGCAAAGATACTTCTACTCTTCACATCTCTACTGGGGAACCCCATGCAACCCTCCAAAGGTAAATTGACCAGTGGATAGAACGTGGAAGATAATAGAGGAGGTAGTTGTACAACAACGCCAGGTAGGCGTAGCATGAGTACTATGGAGGCTGGTACAAGGTTGGCCTGATGGAGCAGATAGTAAGGAAAATCCTGCAAGGTCTCATTGGCTTCTGAGGCACCCTATCAGGGCGCTCAACCAAGGATTTGAATGGGTGTATGAGTGCGGTATTGTTTCGGGTTCCAGTCTTCTCCTCCTCATCCTGACGCACAGCCGATGATCCCCGGATGAGCTCCCCCGCGTGGACTCCGCACAAGCTTGCAGAACCGTGAGGGGCCGAGGTCAACGCCCCACCCTAAGTTCCCCGGCCGTCTGATACTTGAAGGATGTATCGAGGACACTGAATCATTAGCGTCTGGAGCCGCCTTGAGCTCTGGATGATACTGGAGTCTGCCATGGAGGGGAGCTCATGAGGTACTTGGACTCGCCTGTTGGTACGGTGCAGCGGATGGTCTCGGCAAGATCGCGGTACCACTAGGCTTGGATGGATTCTCTCGGCTTTATAATGCTTTTCGCTAAAAGTTGAAAGTTCATTTTGAGGATACAATTCAAAAGTTCAGGCAGAATTACCGACCACAAAGCCCACGGATAATCAAGTCAACAAGTTATGGAGAGTCCCGCTTTTGCTCACCTGCCACCATGGGTGAAAGCCAAGCTCTCACCTTTGGCCATTGAGAAGATCAATGCTGTGTACGAATGGGTCGAAAATGAGTGTATCCCGAGAGAGCAGGTCTTCAAAGCCCAACTCGAGGCTCGACGCTGGACAACACCGCCATTAATACACGAACTGCGCAAAAAGGCCAAAGAACGCGGTCTTTTCAATCTCTTCCTACCCAATCACTTCAAGGAAAGTCCGGGTCTCACGAATTTGGAGTATTCATGCTGCGCCGAGATAATGGGCCGGTGCTACTGGGCAGCCCAGGTACGAAACATGTCTTTGTATTATGGCTGATGGAAAGAATGGTGTGCTAACTTGCTTTAGACGATGAACTGCCACGCTCCAGAGACAGGTAATATCGAGCTTCTGGCCAAGTACTGCAACGAAGCACAGAAGAAGAAATGGCTCCAGCCGCTTCTCGACGGCACTGCATCCTCTGCCTATTCCATGACCGAGCCGGACGTAGCGAGTTCAGACGCAACACAGATCGGAATCAGCATCAAGCGCGAAGGCGACTTCTACGTAATCAACGGAAGGAAGCTCTACGGAAACTGCCTCTGGAACAAGGACTTGTCGTTCTACATCCTCATGGGCTGCACCAACCCAGACAACCCAAAATGGTCCCGTCACTCCATGATCATCGTCCCCTGCGACACGCCAGGAATCAGCCAAGTTCGCAACCTGACAATCATGGGCTATGACCACGCGCCAGAGGGCCACGGAGAATATCTCTACGAGAACGTCCACGTCCCAGTAGAAAACATCATCCTTGGAGAAGGACGCGCCTTCGAGATCGCCCAAGGCCGTCTGGGTCCCGGCCGGATCCACCACTGCATGCGCTTAATCGGGCAATGCGAGAGAGCCTACGAGCTAGCTCTGATCCGCTGCAACGACGCGCGCAAGAAGCCACGCGGAAAACTCATCGGCGAGTTCGATTCCAACATTGAGCGCGTTGCCCAGATGCGTCTCGAGCTGGATGCCGCCCGCCTCGTCGTCCTGAACGCCGCCGATACGATGGACCTCTTGGGGAACAAGGCTGGCAAGAGAGCGATTGCGCAGAGCAAGATCCTGGTGCCGATGATGGCTACGAAGATTATCGACGAGTGCATGCAGATGTATGGAGGCCAGGGACTAACGCAGCATACGCCGCTCCCTGAAATGTGGACGTATGCGCGCTTTGTGAGGATTGCGGACGGGCCTGATGCGGCGCATCGGCATCAGGTTGGGAGAGAGGAGATGAAGACGGCGGATGAGGTTATCAAGAAGCACAAGGTGTATCAGGAGCGCTGTATGAAGTTCGCAGAACAGTACGGGGAGCGGTACATATCATTCGACTAGGGATTAGCCACAGTGAAATCTAGTTGAGCTCTGTACCTTAGATAACGAGAATGCTAGAGCTTTGAGTCTTTTACTACAATCAAGTAATCGTAGTAGCAAGCGAGTGTAGTCAATGCTCACAATCTCATCATGGGTTTCGAGAGCCATCGCCAGCTGGATGAGCTTTCCTTTGGTCGACGTCCATATCATCTTCATCGAAACTTCCTATACAGTAGCCATATCAATTATCGTATCGCTCAGAAATCCTGCGCCTCAACAGTCATTAACGGTTGGGACCCAACCACAGGAACAAAGTGGGGAGAACGTTGATCCAGCGGAAAGTCAGCCGTTCTCCCGAATCAGTTATGCTTAATTTAGACAACCAACTCGACTAAGGATGTCACAACTTACTCAGCATTCAATTTGCACAAAAGACCCAGTATTATCGTCAGCTTTGGTCCTTCTGTCCAACAAAAGATCCCCGCAGTTTGGTGGCGTTTCTCGTGTGGTGTCGTGGAACCCAAGAGCTTTTCGTTGGCACAGAAGGCTGCGTAAGCCGCGCCAAGTTGGACGTGCATGCGTCTCCAGGCAGGCGAGAACAACGATCCCCTCATTGAGGGTGCATTCATGCGCTGTGATTATGCGATGCCGGAATGAAGGAGGACGCCGAACTTATCTCCGTGGGCCTTCGATAGCCTTCGTGTAATGGGTCATGGCTGGAGTTGTAGATGCTAAGAAGATCATCAAGATTTAACTGCTCATTTAAGCCCGTTCTGCTCTGTGTTATTAACTGAAGTTCCACCCGAGATCCGTCGTCTTATCTCATACAGTGCCCTTTCTTAAAGCATCTGCTCATCATGGATACATTCGGGTCGTCGTTGAAGGAAGCTGTGAGCGGCAGCAAGTCGGAGTTCCCTTGGAGCAAGACCAACCTCCCCAAGCAGCTGTACATAAACAACCAAGTGAGCAGGAGTTTATTCTCTAAGAAAACTTGACGTCGCTGACAGAACGTTAGTATGTCGACTCCAAAAACAGCAAGAAGCTAGAGCTCTTCAACCCCAATGACGAATCTCCAGTAGCCGATGACGTCCCTCTCGGCGGCCAAGAGGACGTCGACGCCGCCGTCGCAGCAGCAGAAGCCGCCTTTCCCAAGTGGAAAAAGACGCTCCCGACCGTGAGGCGAGACATGCTGAACAAGCTCGCCGATCTGGTCGAGCAGCACGGTCAGGTCCTGGCGGACCTCAACCGCCTCACTCTGGGAGCGCCTTGGGCAACCTTTGGAAGCTTGGAGATGAAGATGGCCAGTGAGAGTCTGAGGTACTTTGCGGGCTGGACGGATAAATTTCCCGGCGAGACGTATCCCCAGGAAGATGGTGAGATAGCGCGTGTCTTTGCTGTCGAATTTTGACTAACGTGGATGTAGGCTTCTTGAAGATTGTTCGGAATGAACCACTTGGCGTTTGCTGTGGAATCATTCCCTGGAACGGTCCTGTTGGGAGTATTGGCATGAAGGTATAAAGTCACGCGGAACGACTCCCTCTTAGTTTTTCATGCTACTAAAAACTCGTATAGGCTGGTCCCGCGCTTGCAATGGGCAACTGCTTCATCCTTAAGCCATCAGAGAAGACGCCGCTTGCAGCGCTGGCCTTCGGCACCCTCATCGAACAGGCCGGGTTCCCGCCAGGCGTATTCCAGATCGTCTCTGGCGACGGAAGCACGGGTGCGCTGTTGGCTAGCCACATGAAGGTGCGCAAGGTCAGCTTCACAGGCTCGACGAACACGGGCCGCAAGATCCAGGAGATGGCGGCCAAGAGCAACATGAAGCGGGTGACGCTCGAGCTCGGCGGAAAGTCGCCCGCCGTCGTGTTCAAGGACTGTAACCTCGAGAACGCAATCACCTGGTGTGCGAACGCCATTACGGCGAATACGGGGCAGGTGTGCGTCGCTGCTAGCAGGGTGTATGTCGAGGCGCCCATCTACGATGAGTTTGTCGCCGGGTATAAGAAGGCCATGGAGGAGAAGCTCAAGGGTGTTGGTGACCCGGACGCTGAGGGGACTACCATCGGCCCATTGGTCGACAAAGCTCAGTTTGATAGGGTTCAGGGCTTCATCGAGCGTGGTCAGCGAGGGCAGGGGACGCTCTTGGTTGGCGGAGGCCGAGTCGGCGAAAAGGTAAGGACTTCTGTCCAGGATCGCTGTCCAGATGAGAAACTTTTGTTAATCTCTAGCCTAGGGCTACTATGTCGAGCCCACGGTGTTCGAAGGCGTGGCGCAAGACGCCGAGATTGCTCGACAGGAAATCTTTGGGCCAGTGTCCATCATCAACAAGTTCGAAACCGAGGAGGAGATCATTGAGAAGGCCAATGATACCAACTTTGGGCTCATGGCTGGCATCTTCAGTCAAGATATCAATCGTTGCCTGAGAGTTGCTTCAGAGATTGACAGCGGTATGGTGGGGATCAACTGTATCAGCCTGATGTTCCTGACGGCGCCGTTTGGTGGTACCAAGGAGAGTGGACTGGGTCGGGAGGGCGCGATCAATGCGCTAAGAACCTTCACGGAGCCTAAAACTGTCATGGTGAACTTGACGTACTGAGGGGCCCATAGTCGTACATAATAGTATATCCTGAATAGTGAGTTGATAGGTCATGCCTTTACTACTACCATGTGATCGTAGCCACACCGTGCCAACCCCATCTTCATGTCTCATCAGGTCGCGTGTGTTCACACATGTTATACCGGGATATAATATCCTGTAATCTGGCCGTTTACGAGCGACCCATCGTCTTACAGCTTGGATTGTCTTCCAGCAACTAACCGCGCCCCTCCATCGATCTCAATAACCACGCCGTTTCTTTCCGGAGATATTAGTAGGAAGATCTTGAACCAGTCGGAACCGTACTTACACGTATTTCGCTGCTCGAGAACACAGGAACACGGCGACACCAGCGATGTCGTCTGGCTCACCAAGCCGGCCAAGGGGATTGCCTCTGCTCAGCTCGTCGATTCCACCAAGGTTATTGATTAAACCTTGTGCCAACTTCGATGGGAAAAAGCCAGGGGCAATGATGTTGGACGTGATGTTCTTCGGGCCTAGTTCGACCGCGAAATTACGTCCCAGATGCTGAGAATGATATCAGCGACACCGCAACTTACGGACATTTCATTGAGAGGTAAGAACTCACATTGGCAGCTGCTTTTGATGCTGCGTACATGATAGTACCGTGTTCACCAACGTGCGGTACATTGCCACCCGCTGTCGAGCTCACGGTGAGCACCCGGGCTGGATCGTGTTCTGACGCTGCTTTCTCGAGTAGAGGTAGGAACCTCGAGTGGCGTCAATACATCCTTGCAACTAAATCATATTTGCTGATGGCAACGCGCTCACTTTTGAACCAACTCAAACACGCCTCTCACGTTGAGATCCAAAATCTTGACTGAGCTGCTGGGCGGGGCATCCTCAAACTTGGAACCCCAGGCTGCTCCAGCATTACAGACCAAGATGTTCAGCCCCTTCTCGCCCACGATGTTCTTGACTTCTCCGACGAGACGGACGATATCTTTCGAGTCGGCGACGTTTGCGGAGATTCCGATTGCCTTACCTCGAGTATTGGGGAGACGGTTAAGCTTGTCAATGGCTTGGCTGATGCCTTGCTCGCCCTCCAATTTTCTGGCGGTGATGATGACGTGAGAGCAACCTGAGAGGAGGAACGCCGTGGCCATGTGCAGACCTAACCCACGAGATCCCCCAGTGACGAGGGCAGTCTTTCCCCTGAGGGAAAAAGTAGAGCCGAAGTCTTTGAGTTCCGACATGGTAGGGGATGACTTAGTCGACGATGTAGCCCACAAGCAATAAACGGTCTTCGCAAATCGCTCTCACCACACAACAAAAAGTATCAGATCCAGATAGTCAGTGACCAAACGCAAAGCAAAGAGCCTCCCGGGGCTATTGCCGGTCGCTTCGGTTTAGCCTCCTCCCCGGGAACTCGGGCAAGTCGGGGTAGCAACATGGCGCCGGCTCGACCCCAGGTTTCCCCAACGTTACCCCGCATAAACCCCCCTACCGAGGCGATCCCGAGGGACGACACGGCCGTTAGTAGCCCCATCCCAAAGTGCTAGGACCTGGACAGGATGACGACGGTACAACACACGCGGACCCTTGTCGGGGTTCGTAGTCAGATTTCATGATAATGCCTGACTCTCTAGACTCATTAGGTTGAGGTGTACCTTCAAGCTTTGTGAAGTTCGATCCGGCGCTATCCAATATCTCATTCAAGTTCTGAATTTCTCCTTCAACCCTTGGGTCTTCTATGTTCAATCTCACTTTATTCCCATCTTCCGAGCGCACCAGAGCTGACCAAAAATAACAAAATGGTCTTCAACTCACCTTATCCGCCGCTGGATATTCCAAAGACGAACCTCCTCTCATACCTATTCCCCAAAGGGTCAACGCCATCTGATGAACCCATATGGATCGACTGTAAAGATGACAAAATCAATCTCTCACCAAAGCAGATGCTGCAATGGGTGAAGAGACTGGGATTCGGCCTCCAAAACCTCGGCCTCGAACGCGGTGATGTGGTCATGATTTGCACACCCAACCAGATCTTTGTGCCGGTAGCATACCTTGGTATCGTGTCCGTAGGCTGCGTCTTCAGCGGCGCCAACCCAGCTTACACAGTTCCTGGTACGTTTTCTCGACTGAATTGCAACCAATGTTTGACTAAAACTGTGCAGAGCTTGTGCATCAAATGACCAACACTGCGGCCAAGGTTGTACTCGTCCACCCAAATCATCTAGATCAGGTCTTGGAAGCCGCAGACAAGTCCAGAATACCTCGTTCTCGGGTCTTTCAGTTCTCCGAGGTTGAGAACCCGGTCAAGCACGGTGTGCCGGACTGGAGGCAGATGATTGGCACACCAGCCCAGGCAAACTCATATCAATGGCCAGAGCTGAGCGCGGAAGAGTCAACCAGCACCGTTGCAACCATCAACTACTCATCGGGCACCACTGGCCTGCCAAAAGGCGTCTGCGTATCACACCACAATCTCATTGCCAACGTCGAGCAGACGATCTACATGAGATACGCGGAAAAGCCATACTCCTTTGAGAACCGGCCCCGGGAGAGATGGATCGGCTTCTTACCCCTCTACCACGCCTACGGCCAGCTCTATGCCGTCCTCATGGCGATGAAACTGGATGTCCCGATCTACATTATGAAAGAGTTCCGGTACGAGGACTTCCTCTTCGCCATTGGCAAGTACAAGATCACCAACCTGCAAGTCGCGCCCCCTATCCTCGTCATGCTGTCGAAGCGGCCAGAGACAGCCCGCTACGACTTGTCGAGCGTCAAGGACATGCTCTGCGGAGCGGCGCCCTTGTCGCGGGAGCTGCAGAATGAGTGCCAGAGGAGGTTCTCGGCGCAAATCAACCAAGGGTGGGGCATGACGGAGGTGACTTGCGGGGGCATCATGGTACCTGGAGGCATCAAAGACGACACTGGCAGTGTGGGGAAGCTGGTGCCAAACTGTGAGTGTAAGCTGGTGGATGAGGAGGGCAAGGAGGTCGGCTTTGGTGAGCCGGGAGAGTTGTGTATGAGGGGTCCCAACATTTGCCTCGGGTACTGGCGCAACGAGGTTGCCACCAAGGAGGCGTTGGTGGATGGATGGCTCAAGACGGGTGATATCGCTGTCTGCAATGAAGATGGCTACTTCTGGATCGTGGACCGCAAGAAGGTAAGGGTCTTGTCTTCGCGTCCTCGAAGTCGGACAATTTTCTAACACAAGTTGCAGGAGCTTATTAAGGTCAACGCCCTTCAAGTTGCGCCCGCAGAATTGGAAGCCGTCTTGCTCGAGAATGAGCACGTTGCAGACGCTGCCGTTGTGGGAATCACGATGTAAGCAATATACATCATGTTGAAACGACTGCAGCTCTCAAGACACTGACATCACAACGTAGTGAGGGCAACGAGTGGCCTAGAGCTTACGTGGCTCTCCAGGACGTCTCATTAGGGAAGGTTAAGCCAGAAAATATCCAAGAATGGATCAAACCGAGGGTCGCCAAACACAAGGCGCTCGTCGGTGGTGTAGTGTTTGTCAATGAGGTTCCCAAGCTTGCGAGCGGGAAGATTCAAAGAAAGGTGATGCGCGAGTGGTCTAAGAGGGATGCAGCGGCCCTGGAGAAGGCAGCGAAGAGTCCGAGATCGAGGTTGTGAATTGATAATGGGGTTACACAATAACGGGTTTGGTACTTGGCACCAGAGGAGGTGATGGTTATGAGTTGCAACTCTTGTATCTAATTGGCCGGTCATGCAGGAAGCATCTGCAACTCATCATCAACTGTCGAATAGCATATCAAGGACAGCTCCCATGCAGGCACATATTGTTGTGAACAAAACCGTGATGAAGATCTTGACGAACTCCATGCTCAAACAAGTGTAGTCCTCCGCGCGTTAATACGAACTTGAGCAGCGTCCCTTTCGATGACACCGGCCATTCTCGATCTGACCTACAGTAACGTCAAAAAGACATGTACGTGTTTGTGTAACCCCAGTTCACGCTCCGTTTTCCGGTTGAGGTCTTCCGACCTACTCGCAGTCGTTTCCACCTACTGTTTGTTTCCCCGCAAGGCCGCATATGCCCCTCTGGCAAAGGTCGTCACTGCTACCCTCATGTAGTCTGTTATGACAGGCTTTCACCGGGGTCCGCGGTCATATGTGATATCCCGGAGATCACTTATACAGTGCAACATCGTGGACTGCGGACACTAGATCCTTCCCGGGGCGGCAATACCCTTCTATTTCATGACCAATTGCCGAAGGGTATCCAGCCAATCCCTCTTGAGCACGCATATTTGTCTCGGAGCTCATGTACAGACGACATCAGCCAAGTTGCGCTCGCGCCTACCCTTCAGCATAGTGGAACACAAGAACGGCGTATCAGGTTCGGCCAATGTTGGTCTCGATCAACACCCACTTCATCTTTGACCTCTCCATACTCCGGTGGGCCCGAGGGGTTGCCATATCTTAGAGATGACACTCATTTCTTATAGGCAGGACGAAATTTTGAGTCAGTAAAGCCACTGTGCGGCTCACGAGTCTGACTCGAAGTGACTCTTGGATTTACCATCGATGGCATTGTACATTCAGTCGTCTGATGTTGATGCTGCCCGCAGCTGCAGTATGAAATGCACGCGGCCGTCATCCGGGACAGTTTAGACGCCACCGCCGAGGTTGTCTGATATCTGCCATGCCTAGGAAGAGCTGTGAGCGTGAGACTCGAATCTCGCCTCAATAACAAGCGTACAAGGTTGCGGCTTGCCTTTGGCGTAGGAACTGTCTGTTTTTGTAACGCGAAAAGTATGTCTACGGTCAACGGTAACGACGATTTGGTACCTACGTGACGTTAATTTACGGGGGCCATCAACTTCTCAGCTTACTTGTACCCCTTCTCCATATGTGTGGCGCTATTGCGGCCAACTTAATTGAATATAAATATCTGGCCCTTGGTTTTCCCTTGCCACCAGGCTTCTTGAGGTCGACTTTCGTGTAACCTCGAATTTCTATAATCCACTTCATCCAAACAATCCTGATTAAATACGACTTGACCATGGGGGATATCCTGCTACCAGAACCCAAAAGTGCGGGAGACAGAGACGCAGCAAGACGCCCGTCAGCTCCGATTCATAGCGAAAGACACGTAAGGATCATTTGCGTCGGCGCAGGTGCTTCTGGCTTGTTGCTAGCCTACAAGCTCCAACGACATTTCTCCAACTACTCGCTTCAGTGTTATGAGAAGAACCCCTCGGTAGCTGGAACATGGTTCGAGAACAGATATCCCGGGTAGGTACACCTCCAGTCAAAGTCAACAAAGACTTCCCCAGACCAAGACCTGCAAGTCCTGATCTTTATAGGTGTGCCTGCGACTTTCCGTCGCACAATTACACTTGGACTTTTGAACCAAAGCTGGACTGGTCCGCCGTTTATCCTCCGGCCCCCGAGATCCTGGAATACTTTGAAAACTTTGCCAAAAAGTATTCGCTATACCAATACATCAAGCTCCAACACCAAGTCATCGGAGCCCATTGGAACTCGGAAGCCGGCGGCTATAACGTCCATGTCAAAGACACATCCACAGGCGAAATGATCATCGATCAATGCGACTTCCTCATCAACGCAGGCGGCGTCCTCAACAACTGGAAATGGCCAGAGATCCCAGGCCTCTCGAAGTACCGCGGCAAGCTACTTCACACCGCAAACTGGGACGACAGCGTCTCTCTGCAAGGCAAGCACGTCGGCCTGATCGGCAACGGCAGCTCGGGCATCCAAGTCCTGCCCGCGATCCGCGAGCAGTGTAAACGCGTGACGACCTTCATCCGCAGACCGACCTGGGTGTCGCCCGCCCAGGGTCTCGAACAGCACTTATTCAGCCCCGCGGAGAAGGCAGAATTTGCGACGAAGCCGGGAGCCCTCCTCGAGTATCGCAAGAATAACGAGTCTGGTCTCAACGGGCAGTTTGGAATTTTTCTGAAGAATAACAAGATCAACGAGGACACGCACGCGTACTTTATCCAGCAGATGAAGGAGAAGCTCAATGACCCCGCGCTCGAGTCGAAGCTCATTCCGGAGTGGAGCGTGGGATGTCGTCGTTTGACGCCGGGCGTCAACTACCTCGAGTCACTCACCAAGCGCAACGTGGAGGTCGTGTACGGCGGGATCAAGGAGATCACGGAACGGGGGTGCGTCGCCGATGACGGGCGGGAGTACCCCGTAGACGTGCTCATCTGCGCCACGGGCTTCGATACATCCTTCAAGCCGCGCTTCCCCATCGTCGGTCCCTCGGGCGAGAATCTCCAGGACAAATGGGCCTCGGATCCTGAGTCGTATTTGGGCATGGCGGCGTCCGGGTTCCCAAACTACTTCATCATATTGGGTCCCAACTGCCCCATCGGCAACGGGCCCGTCCTCCCTGCCATCGAGGCGCAGGTGGACTGGATGCTCAAGGTCATTGATCGCTATCAGACTACCAATGTCGTCTCTTTCACGCCCAAAGAGGAGGCAGTCCGCGACTTTGTGGATTACAAGGAGTCTTTTATGCCGCAGACCGTGTGGTCGGATTCTTGTCGGTCGTGGTATAAGCCTCGTGACAACGGCCCTGTTGTGGCGCTGTGGCCGGGCTCGACGCTACATTACATTGAAGCCATCAAGGAGGTGCGGTGGGATGACTTCGAGGTCAAGTACGCCGGGAACAGGTTCGCGTGGTTGGGTAACGGGTACTCGCAGACGGAGCTGGACGAGACGGCGGACTGGGCATATTATATTCGGGACGAGGATGATGATCCGCCCCTGTCGACGGCTGGAAAGAGGAAGTTGCTTACCAAGAGTGGTACTATCATGGGTCCGAGGAAGACTGTGACGTTCTGTGGGAATCCTGAGGAGGAGCAGCAGCATCAGGAGGTGAAGGAAGCATCTAGACTGTAATGAAGAGCGAACCTAGTATTACGTTTTGCAAGCTAATTAGCTACTTCTCACGATCTCTGTGGATATCTTACCTGATTACCTTCAGCATGGTACATCTAGTGAGTCAGTAGAGTCACAAAGTAATCGTGAGATGCCCCTCTGTGATTCATAAACACAGCAGGTAAGACGAAATAAGGAAATGGTCAAAAAGCCAAAAACACCAGGAGCCGACCGGACCGAGGTTCGAACGCAGGAGTACTGAAGAGTACGGAGCATCACGCACTAGTCAGCACTTCACGGCTCCCAACCCTCGGTCACCAGGCCCGATATTTGTTGTTACGATGGGAAGGCACTAAACTTCTGATAAGGTCTGCTGGCCTGATCTCGCTGTGTGTATACCGACTGGCAGTTCCGGTTCATTCCATAGATATTCACTTCCTAACCCGGACCACTCAACTCGTGTGCCATGCGCTTCAGTCACGTTACGCGTGAACGATACTGTTAATTCATCCACCTCATCTGGATATCAGCAACGCCCGAAGCTACGAATCAGTATATGGCGTGGTCGTGAAACGTTGATCTACAGCAGTTCCAAACACGAGCACCTCACAATCACAAAAGGACAGCTCGCGACTGCGACTGAGTAGTCAGGATAACTACCACAATCAGGACCACATAAGCTTTTATCCTCCCTTCTCCAAAGGCACACCCTCAGAACTGGTTTCAAATTATTGTGTCCCTCAAAACTCTCAGAGGTCCTACTGCGTCTCCCACGTTCTCGTTGCGTGGGTTCTGCTCGCCGTCGCAGCGGCCGACGAGCCCATACCTGACACTGGATCGGTAGGAGCAGGCGCTATCGCAGGCATTGTCCTCGGCGGTGTCTGTGTCGTGGGACTGCTTGCCGCAGCTGTTGGTTTAGCGCGCAATCGAATGTGGTAGCTTGATGCCAGAACGAAGACTCAACGTGAAAAGGCTTCAAGATGCATATAACAGCGTGGAAGGCTGGAAGGAATCGTCTTTTTCTACTTGACGGAAGATTGCAAGTCAGCTCGTCGATTACTCGAGATATGAAGCCCGGATCGGTCAGTACATGCGTTTGCTAGCAAGAAACCAACCGTCTATGCTGTTGAGGCTCATCATCGTTGAGAAGCAAGGGCGCCGGGTCGAAACATTTTAAGGGGGAATACAAGCCGGCCAAGTAAGAATAGGAGTGGGTATTCATCAAGATCATTACAATATAGTTATAGTTAACGGCTCTATGCCGCCTTGGCTTGCGCCTGTGCTTCTTCGACAAACTTCTCCACCTCTTTCTGTGCCTCTGCGGCCTTCTTAGCACCTTCGAAATCCGGCATTACTTTTGCTTCATGACCCAGAGCCACTGTGAAACATGTCAGTGGAATTGTCCTCTTACTTAACGGGCAGGGACCGCGGGGGAGTAACTCACATCTGTCAAAGAGAAAGTAGGAGGTGACGAGGAGGATGGGCATGGCCACCATGGTCGCGGTCCACTTCCTCGCCGCCGTGCCGTACGCTTTCCGGTATTCCTTGCTGTTCGGGTTCAGCTTGGGTCGGGCGTCCGCCTCTGGGGCGCGGGGCGGAGGGGGTGTGGGTGCGTAGGGCCGGATGGGGGCTGCTGCTGGCGTCGCCGCTGCCGCTGCCGCTACAGTGGGAGCCGGTTTCGGGGTGGACGTCGTCGGGGTTGTCGTGGGAGAGCTTGTTGTGGGCGCGGGACTGGGGACTGAGGTGGGCGTCTTCGGGGCAGCGGCAGCAGCAGCAGCAGGGGCGGGAGGAGGAGCGGCCTTTGCTGTGGCCGCTTTTTTGGTAGCAGCAGCAGATGTAGCAGAGGCAGCCTTGGTGGTGCTCGTAGTGGCCTTCTTGACAGTCCTCGTAGCCTTCGGGGTCGTACTCGAAGCGGCAGCCGCCTTGGTGGCGGTAGAACTAGCCTTGGTCGAGGCCGACGAGGTCTTGGACGCAGCAGCAGCTGTGGTGGAAGTGGTGGCAGCAGCAGCAGCCTTCTTGCTAGCAGCAGAGGTGCTCACGCTCTTCTTCGTCGTGGTCGTGGTCTTCTTCGCGGCAGTGGTGGTGGACTTTGTAGCGGTAGCCGGCGCAGCGGCGGCCGTCGTCTTCGCGGCGCGGGTGGCATAGCATCGCTGGGCAAAGAACCCCGCGCGAGAGGCCGGGGCCGAGGGGTTGGCGGCGACTGCGCGCCAGGTGGTGCTCGCTAGAGCTCGGGGGAGGGCCATTGAGTTCATTGTCGAAGGCGTCTCCGTTATATCAGCGGAAACTGGTATTAGAAGATGATTGATTTAGAGGTTGTAAAGCGCTTCAGTTCAGGTACGGTCGAAAGAATTGTGTGCGTGACAAGCTCGTGACTGGAGGAATTTTGCGCCTCGACGAGCGTAGAGTCATATCGAGCCTTCTTGCGGTAGCGTCGACAGGGATTGGGTGACGATGTGCGAGTGCGCCGTCAACAGATCGACATTTGGATGGTGGGATGCGACTTTGGCTTGGCTCGTTCAGCGCGTTCGCGTCGTGATGGTTCATGCGCTGGAAATTGGCAGGTGGGTTGAATACCGTGGACAGCCGCTGACAGCCGAGGAACAGACATCCCAGATGCTGCCAGATGGCCGTAGATAAGGTGGATAGATACCTTCACGATGGCCCCACTTGTCAAATGATTGAGGTAGAGCTTCTTTTCTGGTGCTCTCTTTTTTTTGATAGTCGTCATAGCTCCGAGCTCTTTTCCCTAAAGCTATCATAACCTCTACCAACTCTCACTTCGTACCATTTCAATACCTGTTCGTATGGCTCCAGTTCTGGCATTAAGCGGATAATCATCTGCCACGGAAGACCGGCTCATTCTTCAGTTGTGTCCTGGCTTTCACACTGAGGTCACAGATGGTCTTGAAATGTATTGCACCTCATGATAAGGATACTGCAATACGTTTTGACGGGGGACCGCCCATCAAAACACCCTCCAAAGAACTGAACGCTTGACAGACGCAGCCAAGAAGCACAGAGGAGCTCACATTCACGTCCTAGAGCCGGCGGATCCAGCATCATGAAGGGTTGAGGCTGCTCACCACATCACCGGTGGCTGTGAGAACTACCAGCACCTTGAAATGGTTGACCGCTACCGTTGCATCTTCAATAGGGCAAGTACCACAACGAGAGCACAACTCGAGACGGGGGAAATTGTTCGAGATGGAGACAGACGAAGTCCCAACTTTCGGGGTATAGTAGCCAGGCTTCACAGATGAAGGCCACCATTTAGTTTGCAGCTGCAAGCCTCAAGTCCAGTGAATTGGGCAGTATTTTTTTACACGCAGCCATGTCCCGAACAGACTGTATAGCAGTATGTAATCATGGCCGCGTTGCACTAACAAAGCAATTGTCTTGCCGAGCACCAATGCTGGGAAAGAGGAGAGTTTGGCGGCCGGTATGGAACAACTTACGACATGATGGAGATGTGGTCTGACGAGAACGATTTATAGGACAACTCGGGCAGTTTGCATAGAGTCTTTGGCAGATGTGGACCAGTCCGACCTGCATGAATGCCTGCTCGTCAACGGTCAGAGACACCAAGTGGCTCTCCTCGGAGCTACAAACCTGTAGGTGCCCGCCGCATTTGCATTGTCGGGCAGATCATTGGGCACCAGGGAACGATCTTAGATGGGCAGATTGGGGGCCAAGAGCATCTCAAGTGTCTGGTGTTCGACCCCCCAAAGTTATCCAGCTTCGCAAAACGCTGTGTATTCGACTAGACGGTCGAGTCTTTCGGTTTTCGTTTCGTTCGCAATGCCAAGAGATGCATGATGGACGGTCGGCTTTCTTCGATTGTGGCAACGTTCAACCAGTGTTGGCAATCCTCGGGAGTTCGCCATCGATCGTTTACGAGAGCATGCACGCGGGAATGCAAGTGCATTGCAGAGTTGCCTCGAGGCTCGGAAAGAGGGCGGTGGACAAGGAACAAAAATGGAACGAGACCGCGTCAAAATCGATCAATCTCCGGTCCCCTTGGATGAGAGAAAGCAACAAATCCCCGGACAAGTGTGCGGGCGGTGCCGTGCCGATAAGTGCAGATGCAGATGCGGTCGCGATTTTGCATGGTGAGTGGCAGAGAAAAGAAGACAAGATGAGGCCACAAATAGGTCGATTGCAATTCGCTTCGGCGGCTAATTCAATCACATCGGGCCGCTCCCTGCAACCCTTCTTTTTTTGTTCTCCGAAACAACAGTAATGTTGTATTGTTGTATCGCCTAACGGGCAATGACGAAAAGAATTGGGGAATTCCAATGCAGCATGGGAAAGGGGGAAACGAAAGGGTACTGTCAAGTGTAAAACCCCGCTCGTGGGAGGTGAGACAGTGCTTTCTTGCGTTCGCGGTCGTTCATCATGGCCTGATTATCTGCAGATTGGGGTGGCAGCGAGATGCAAGCATCCATGCCCACCACCAAATGTGTGAAACTACGGCTTTTGTGTGGCGGCACGCATCGAGTAAACTGTACAACGAGTGCTGTTGAGTAAATTACTGTTGCGAGTTGGATCATTAGCGGCACATAGCATTGCATCCACATGCGGGACAATATGAAGTTTAACTGCTTTGTTTGTTATTGTTTGTTGCTGTGTCTTCTATGAGATATCTAATGCATCCTCTATATCTCTAGAGCCAGATGTGGTATCATCTTTCCGTTGTATCCTCCACTCTTCTCCTCAGCTTATCCAGCTGGCACAAGTGTATACACGGTGTTTACATAACTCTCAACCCCCTCACACCTTCACCCTCCAGACATCACTCATCTACTTGGTGTTGTTGAAGCGGTCAATGCCGTTCTTGATCCTCTTGTCGAGGCCCTTTGCCATCCTCTCGAGGGGCAGCCTATTGTCGATGCGGCGGACCATGTTGGAGACAGGAGGCTCGACGCGCTTGATGCCCCTCTCGGCGGCGGGCGTGAAGTAGGAGAGGTTGCGCTCCCAGCGGGGCGCCCACTTTGTCGTCTGGGAGGCGAGGCGCTGCTCGGCGCCGGGGAGCATGAGGTAGATGGGGAGGAAGGCGCCGACGGTGGCGACGCCGTAGCAGAGGGTCTCTGTGGACTTTGCGGCGGAGATACGGGGGGCCATTTTGTGTATGTGTATGTGTTTGTGTTTGTATGTGTGGATGGGAGTGAAGCAACTTTAATAGTTGGTGATGTATACAGCCGCTGTTGTTGTGGTTTGGCTTGTGATAGGTATATGTCCTTCCAAGCTGATGATGGGGTTGGATGGAACGAGATGAGATGATTCGATGAGATAGAAAGACAAGTCACTCAAGATCAAAAGCCACGGAAGAGGAGGCAGATGTCCTCTTCTTAAAGGGATCCCTCTCTCTATGGCCCTTCAGGGGCACTGCCTCGAGGGTTTCTGTTGTTCCCGTCCTGAGCGTGCGGGGTAAGACAGATCATCCACGCGTGACTTGGTCTATCCATACGTCGCCGTCACAGCCCAAGGTTGCCAGATGAAAGGAAGGGGGTGTGAGTGAGTGTGTGTGTTTGGGGGGCGGATGAGGATGTTTGACTGGTGGAAGGGGGGGTAACCCCAAGCAGCCAAAGTACATCAAGGCGAGGGAGACCATACCAAGGGGAGAGAAGCGCACAAACACTGGCGCCGAATTGTGATGGTGCCCCGTGTGTGGGAGGAGGAGGAGGAGGAGTGTGAGCAACACAAGCAGCATGAGCCAGAGGCAAGGCAGAGGCGGGAGGCGAGAAGTGAGAGAGAGTGAGAGAGACAGAGCAAAGTAAATGGTAGGCCCAGCCGCCTGGTGCAACGCTGCGACGTGGAGGGTGGGCAGATGAGTGACGCAAGCATGGGCTGGTATCGCATTGAACAGAGACAATCCAGAGACCATTCTCTGGCTGAGAGATGCCCAACTCCAAGGAGGTGCTCTCCGAAGAACATGCCACATGAGAAGCGAACAAGCAGTTGAATCTGGCCACAGCGAGACGAGTCTGGCGCGATGGAGAGAAGCGCACAGAGATGAAGCCTGAAGAAAAGTGAAGCAGGAAGACACAGACGGCAGACCCTGACCGACCGTGCCGCGTTTTCCCCAGACTTTCTCGGTGCACACACATTCACCATACATACATACATACATACATACATACTGGTAGAACCTTGGACTCTGCTGAAGACGGAAAAGGAGGGCATGAGGCCACCCCACACGAACCATCCAGGTCCAGCCATGTTTATCTTTCAGTCTGTGTCCTTTCGGATTATTCACTTCTTTGCTTTTACAATTCCTCACTTTATAAACTCTCTCACTTCCATCGCATGAACAGCCTCTACCAAGAGCTGTGTCGGACTATGTTGCCCTGCTCACTCACCTGTCTACACACCGACGGATAGCGGGGACAGAACAGGGGGTACCAGGCAAACACTCCACTGAAAGTAGGAAGATGAGCAGCGCCGGAGACGGGAAGAGAGGGGGCCTCGAGCCTGGAGGGCAGACGGGCACGACGGGGAAGCAACGCAAGAAGAGAGGGGCACGAATGGGGGGAAAGGGAATTGCAGCGACGGGGAGCCGTGTTGTGGGGCGAAGTGGAGACCCGCCCAGTGGGTGCTCCACAGCGTCCCACTTCCCCAGACGCTGTAATTCTGGGGAAAGGGCAGCGCTAAACCCTTCCAACGTACGAGCACCAGAGAAAGCCCCTCTCCTTCTTACGAATTGCACCTTCCGAGTAGGTTAGCAGCCTCTCAGTCCCCTTTTCGCCCCCTCAGTGGGCACGATACCCGTCGGCAACCAGCACATCACCGTTGGTCCACCCTGTAAGATTTGCTTCCTTGACAATGTCTTTCCAATTGATCTCAATTAACGCGAGAAACACTGAGAGATTGAGGTTTCATCGCCGCCGTAGCTAGTTTCGTGCAATTCTTATCTAGCTGGTCCCCTTTCGACTAGAATTGGCCATCAAAAGCGGCGACGCCAGGCACACGACCACCGCCAAATAACCACTACAAGCGGAGCTGAGACGGGAATGTCTGGGGAAGTGACCGGTACTTGGTGCAAGGTACCCGACAGTGGGCCCGGGTATGCGCCGGTACATCCGAAAGATGTTCCTTCTCCAGCCCGTCCTAACAAATACGGCTCAGCCCCCAGCCCTCGCACCGAATCGGGTCAAGCGGCAAACTCCCTTCCTGCCCTTGGCAAAAGTAAGTATGTACATACTGCGTAGTGCCCCTCGGGCCTGCCAACCTGGGGAAGCTCCGCTCACGATGTCCAAAATGGCTTGGGCTCTGCGGATGCGATAAGCCTTCCTTATCCAGCCTGCCCTGTCCCAGGTTAAGGTACTTGCATGTGATGGTGAGTGCCTGGCGACTTGCTTCTCGATGCCTAACCAACATGTCTAGCAATCCAACGTAGTGTCTTGTTGTTTCTTATCCAAGTATCACAGGCTGCATCACTTTTCTCAATCTCAGAGCATCGTGTTGATTCCACGAAGCTAACGTTCAATGGCAGCGCAGGCCACAATCTGGCCCTCCGCGGTCCACACCTCTCAGAGACCAGTCTGAGAAGCCAGCGTCGAGCTCGACCAAATCTAACCATGAAAACCCAGAAACAAACTAACGTACCAAGGATAAGAGGTACAAGAACAAAACGACAAAAAATGAGTATTCCTCCTTGACGGGGTATCCAGCAGCAAGCGTATATCCGCAATCCTCATTCCAAAGAGAACGCCGTCCTACTAACCCAACGACCTTACCCTAGGGTAGGCATGCAAATGAAGCTCCCAGGAATCAGCTTATCGCAATCCAACCCCTCGTTCGCCTTGAGCAAATCCTCAATCGTCATCTTCTGGCCCTCGGCAATAGCCCAACACGTATTCCCAATCTCAATCTTATACGGCACCGCCAGCCCACCGCACTGCGGCACCGTAACCTCTTCCTCCTCCGCCCCGCCCGAAGACGACGACGGCGTACGGTAAAGCCACCACGTCAGAACGAGCAGGAAAAGCCCAATCAGCACGAAGAAATTGAGAAGCGGCCTCATCTCGTGCCTCCACCCTTTTCTATCGTCCCACGGGTTCCGTCGTCGGTTGAGCTCGCCGCCGCCGCCGCCCGGCATAAAGGGCTCGGCTTCTTCGGCGCCCACGGCGGCGTTGGACGAGGCGCCCGAGACTTGGGTGAGTTGGCCGTATTGAGCGCCGGGCGCGCCTTCCCAGTAGCTTCCGTCTGCGTCCTGGTAGGTGTAGATTTGGGTGTCGGCGTCGTAGCCTACGCGGCGCATGCCGTGCGGAAGACGTTCCTCGTCTGTGTCGAGATGGGAGAAGCGTGACATTTTGGTGGTGGGCTACTGGAGAGGCCTTGTAGATAGTGATGGGATTGAGACAGGTCGGTGTATCGTGACGACAGGGGGGCAATAAGTAAGTAAGTATTGGGCAGGTAGTATTTAGAGTTGTCAAACGTCGTTTCGGTCGGAGGATAAAATAAGAAAGAATTGGATTGTAATGTGGAAATGGGCAGCGGGACAGCACCATAGAGTAGGACGGAGGATGGAGGCAGCTCAGGGGCTGATGATCCAGTTGAGGCTGTGCACACCGCGTCATCGTCCCGCTTCTCGTCTTATGTCATCAGGGTCCGAGTGTGGCGCCAAGCTGTCCCCACAAACTGGGCCGTGCACCTTCCCGCCTTCCCGCGTCAGCAGAAGGAACCACCGTCGTCTTTTTGATAACATGGTTTGTGTAAGATTGCTGTCGACGACGGGTTTTCTTCGAATTTGTTGGGGATACAAGTAAAAAGGATGAGTTATTCAATTGACTGAGATACATTTAGGCAAACAAAGAAGTTATGTTCTAGATCATGTAAGAATAACACACTTAAGCATAACGCCGGTCAACCCCAAAAATAGTTCACCACCGGTGTGACTACATCTTTTGGTGCTCATGCTGGGTTTGAGCTCGTAACTTCTAGTGAGAGCGTAGCTTGATTTTCTTATATATATATATGTATGTATATGTATGTAAGAGGCTCGCCTCCAACCACCCCGCCAAACAGCAGTTTGACCTGGCCTCACAAGCCTGTGGTGCGCCTGCTGCCGTTGGTGACAGAAATCGAGTCGAGGAGGGACATATGCCTTGCTCGTGTATTCTAGTCAGATGCGTGTTCGCTAAACACCCAGCTGGTTGGGAAAGTAATTGGATAAAGTTTGGCAGGCACTTTCACATAGGCCTTCTCTAACAACCACTTTACCGTTCATCACCGGTCGGTCAGTGGGAAGCATAGGTGGAAAGATATAAAAGCAGAGGTATGCGTACTCGGGTTCATTGATTATAAGAGATAATGATGTCCACTCATATTAGAAAAGTTGAACTCCAGCTTCTCCAAAACATCTACCGGCCTTGGGCTTTTTAGATCCAATTAAGTAGGTTTGTGCAATTCCCCGAATTGTCGAATCTGGGCTAAGGATTAAGCACAAGAGACTTACAATAAATAACATTTCTCTCTGAAAGCCGGATTTTCGGCTTAGTTCTCCTGCTAACTACCTAAGACAAATGGCACTTTGTGCTCTCAATTGAGTCTGTTGGAGACGACTATCGGCGTGGCCAATGTCCATTAGCGGGGTCAACGCCGGCGAGTTTGTTCGAATGCGGGTTGCGGCGGACGACGCTCCGCCGTTGCAGCCCCATACGTCGAGGCGGAACTTACACCAAGAAAGGCAACCTGCCTCATTCTTGTTTTTTCCTTTAATTTTCTTTGCTTTACGGAATAGCCTGACCAGAATGTCTCGCCACTGGCCTCGCTATCGCTTCTCGTCACATACGGCGATTGACCGATTACTATGGTGGCTGTCAATAAACCTCTTCACCACTTACACGCTGAGATAACCGCGTAGTGGATCGACGGGATTCGCAACCGTAGATCGTGGGTGTCTGGCTCCCGGTAGTCCCGTCTGGAGCACCCACTATGTCCGTCCAAAGCATGCAACACGACGCAGAAACTTAGCTGTACCGGCCCCGTCGGCCCACCCGTCACCAGAGCTGAACTGAATCCTACGTCTGTCTGCCCGTTCCTGCGGCCCTGCCCCTCCACATCGTCCCCTTCCTAGATATCCATCCCCTCGATTTGCGGAGCAGACTAGTCCATAGTCGATCCAGGGACCCAGGCTCCATGAGACATGGGCATATCCGCCCGTGTTCCCGAGACGCCATTGATGGAATTTCAGATGTCTCTACACGACAAGCCTCTCTTGAAGAGGGGCGCCATGGAAGACGTCGATCCGGCGAGGCGGTTCCGGATATTGACAACTCTATTGAAGCGGAGTCGGGCTCAGGAACCCTCGTGAATACAAATATGGCTGACTATCCCACCGGTTCGACACAAAAGAAACACCAGTCTATCTCTCCTTATAATCACCGCCCATCATCGACCGAATCTTCAAGATGAAGTCCGCAGTCGCTGGTGCGCTCGCCCTCGCGGCCGCCGTCTCAGCACAAGCACCCCTCTACGGCCAATGCGGGGGCCAGGGCTGGACTGGGGCAACGACCTGCGTTTCCGGGTCAGTCTGCACGTACAGCAACCAGTGGTACTCGCAGTGCCTGCCCGGTATGTTTCTCTCCAATAACCTTTGCTACGAGAAACCAAAAGATTGACCAACATCACCAGGCTCCGCCGCGACGACGACTTCCCGGTCCAGCACCCTCGCGACCTCGACCCGCGCGGCCACCACCTCGTCCGTCGGCGCAACGTCCCGGACGTCCTCGGCCACGACCCCGCCCAGCACCGGCTTCCCCAAGGCCGTCGGCACCAAGTTCAGCATCGACGGCGTGGCGAAGTACTACCCCGGTACCAACTGCTACTGGTGCAGTTTCCTCACCAACGCGGCCGATGTGGACCTTGTCCTGGGTCATCTCAAGACCTCTGGTCTCCGGATCCTTCGTATTTGGGGTTTCAACGACGTCAACACGATTCCCCAGTATGATAACTGTATGAAGCATTCCCAAGCTTTCTTAGGGTTTGTCTTGTAGGAAGCTAAGGAGTGAACAGGGTTCCAGTACCTGAGTGCGTCGGGTTCGCAAATCAATACTGGCGAGAACGGTCTCGGACGCCTGGACACCGTCGTCGCTTCAGCTGAGAAGAACGGCATCAAGCTCATCATCAACTTTGTCAACAACTGGTAAGTTGCTCCCCCAAACACCTCTTCAAGGCACCTATCTGATGCAGTCCCAGGAACGACTATGGTGGAATCAACGCCTACGTCAACGCCTTCGGAGGCGACCACAACGGCTGGTACACTAACACGGCGGCCCAGACGCAGTATCTCAAGTACGTCCAGACCGTGGTCAACCGGTACAAGGCCTCGCCCGCCATCTTCGCGTGGGAGCTGGCCAACGAGCCCCGCTGCCAGGGCTGCGCGACCTCCGTCATCTACAACTGGGCAAAGTCCACGTCGGCCTACGTCAAGTCACTGGATCCTAACCACATGGTGACGCTCGGCGATGAGGGTATGGGTCTACCTGGAGACACTTCGTACCCCTATCAGTATGGTGAGGGAACGGATTGGGTTGGTTTGCTGAACATTACTACCTTGTATGTTGCCCCCCTGTGGTGGTGGCTGTGATGCTGATGTTTGATCTGTGTTTAGGGACTTTGGAACGTTCCACTTCTATCCTAACTCATGTTAGTCCACCTGCAATAATGAGGTATCATCGAAAGGTCACTGACGTGTTATAGGGAGCGTTGGATACGACACTGGCGCCAAGTGGGTAGCCGACCACGCAAAGGCCTGCGTTGCCGCAAACAAGCCCTGCTTCTTTGAAGAATGTAAGTCATAACCTAGATGCAGAAACTTCGCGAAGAAGCAAATGAGTTGAACTAAACTGATTCAAATCTTCAAATTACAGACGGCGCGCCATCCGACCACTGCACGATCGAGAGACCATGGCAGATCGCCTCGGTCGCCACCGCGGGCATGGCCGGCGACGCTTTCTGGCAGCTTGGAGATACCATTAGCACCGGACAGTCGCACAATGACGGTAACACCATTTACTACGGTACCGACGAGTGGACTTGCTTGGTCACCAACCACGTCGCCGAGACCAACTAGATGTGGCAGTTTGGTTCTTGTGGCAAGATATGGCGCTTGTCCTCTATAGCAGAGTTGCTGAATTCTAGCTGAATCCGTAAATAGCCTTCAGTTCGTTGTATATATTGAGCGAAATATTGGGAAGTTTGAAGTTCTTGCGAAGAGTGAAGCTGCCTACTTTATGAGAAGAGTCCGTGCTTATATCTCAAGAATGAGATCCATTCTATTAAGAGGTTGTAATTATAAGCCATGGTACAGGTGCCTTTACATATCTTTGAGTCAAAAATACGAATACAACAGCCATCAAATCCTCCCCAAGCTAGGAACCCCTCATAGACCCAAGTCTCTGTAATATTCGTCCTCAAAAGATCCTTCTCGACGATAACATCCTTCCACGAAAGCAACTCGGGGACATCCCAATTCACCTGCCCCAGTCCGCAAGCCTCTGCGATGGCGGAGGTACGTCTGCGTCATAAGCTCCGTTCTAAATACATTAGTCGTGAACCCCTGCCACCAATCCTTCAAATCCGCGTCGACGAAGCTCACTGGCTCGGAGAGGTACCCGGCATTATTAAGAAGAACATCGGGGGAGCGGTCTAGGCTTGCAAAGAGGGATGCTTGGCGAATTGGGTATGGAGGATATTAGGGGAGATTTCGGGGTAGGGTTCGTAGTGTTCTGTCTTGATAAAGGATGCCATGATGATGGGGTGGCTGTATGATGTGGCTTTCTTTTCTGCAAAGAAAAGAAATAGAACGATAATGTGTTTATGGCAATCTATTTTCGGGGAGTGTTTCTTGAAGAAAGCGCACTACTTGGCCTGCTGGGTCGAAGACATCGACTTCATACTTGACCAAAATCCTTTCAAGGAACGGAACGCAGGTAGACTCGTCTCACTTGACGTTCACTTAAAGTTGTGGCTTACCAACACAGTAGCTACGTCCTACAGCCTTTAGAGCAGCATACAATAGGATGCATCACTAAAATGGGAATGCTAAGACGGCGTTTTCAGAAGCTCAAGACTGTAGCTCTCGGACTGTCGGAAAGTAAACTGCAACGTGGTTTTGAGTCGCACTCGCGATTCTGCATAGCAAGTGGCGTCGAGGTTGAGGAGGCCCGAAGGGAGGTCCATGTCTCTGCAGCTCTTGCATGTGTTGAGATGAGTTTACTTCAGACTCAAAAGGACTCGGGATGAAATCCAGGCCTTCGTGTTTAAAGATGTTTAAGGGGGATTCAACATGCCCCAGGCTAGGCAGTATCAAGTTCGCAAAGCCTTTCATTGGCTGTTCATTCCTTAAGGCTCTAGACCAGCTGATATCCGACGGAAGTGAGCCATTGAAGAAGGGCTGGAAAGATTTGCCAACCTTGGCATCTTATTAAATTAACTCAAATTTCTAGAATCTCAATGTCCGTGAAATCTGAAGGATCCAGCACCGGTTCACTCTGCCCGAATGAGTAAATCCCGTACATGACGCCACAGAAAGCACCTCCTACGGGAGGAAAGACAGTCAATGCCTCCGACTTGAATATCCTGGTCGTCGTAATCCCATCGACCGAGAGACTCATCTCATAGTCGGAGGACCTCGCCGTGATGGACAGCTTTACCGGCTGATCTAAATTAAGGGCGGGTATTGCAGAATCCAACAGGGGGTATGCCACCTTTAAACATTAGAAAGAACGCCGAAAGCTATAAAGCGGCCTAGAACGTACCTTGAGCTTGTTGACCTTGCCCGTAGGCTCCCTCGTGATGATTGTCGGGACGGCGGGTCCTCCATCTTGTGGTTGAACTGCGCCAATGCCAATGGTGGCGTAGGAGTACTGACTCCACCATATGGTAACGCCAGATTCGTACCCTACCCGACTGGGTTTGAAGAGCATTGTAGCTTTGAAGGTCTCGCTATATGAAGTCTGCTTCCTCAAAATCATCGCCGGCGATTCGGGACTATTGAGATCAAAGCAGTTCCCGTAGAGCCTCAGGTAGCCGGGACGTTCTGTCAGGCTATGGCAGGGCTTGATAGGCGTATCTAGAAAGATGAAATCAGCTTCAGCTTTGGAAGCAGTGCTCGCGACCGCCCAACTCACTCTTGTGATACCAGCCAATTTCCAGGGATGATCTGGACAGGTCTGCCTTCCACTTGACTCCGTCAGCATCAGCGACGGCGGCCTTCTCAATCGCTTCCCTGCCAACGGTCTGGAGTGCGATATTGCGACCCTTATTGAAGACGGGCCAATCATCCACCCAGTCAACCTGGACCAGAAACGTCTCTCGACCCATCTGCGGCTCAAGATATTCATCCCCAGCCTTCACAGGCCTGACACCAAGTAGCACGGCCCACCAATTGCCATTGCCATCATGAAAGACATCGCAGTGGCCGGTCCTTTGCACCTCCTCCTCGGGCCCGTTATACCACAGAGCCTTACCCTGCCCCTCCCACGGCCCGTATGGCCCCGTCTGACTTCTGAAAACCCACTCTTGGTGGCCGGCTTCTGTGCCGCCTTCGGCGGTAAAGAGGTAGTAGTACTCTCCCCGGCGGATGATGTGTGATCCTTCTGCGATTCCGTGTGGGGATTCACGGATCACTTGCGGCGGGGTGAGGGTCCTACCTGTAGAAATGTCGATTTCTGAAATGTGAATGGCAAAGTCTTTTAGTTTGAGGCCTGGGGTTCGCTTTCCCATGCGGACTGTTGTTGAGAGATAGACCTTTCCGTCGTCGTCCCAGAAGAGCTGGAATTGCGATCAGCTGTGCCCGTGTTTTGGTCGAATTGAGCACTCACATCTTGATCAAATCCGGGATTGTCAAAGTATACGGGATCTGACCAGGAGTTTTCATCCCAGATATTATCTGTCCAAACATAGAATCCCCTAGGGAAGATGCGCTCCTATGCATTCTCATAAGCAGTGCCTCGAAATTGTAGGCATGGTCTTTGCTCACATCATTCGTGGGTCGATATCTCTGAAAGAGCCCGTTGGCGAGATACCAGCGCTTCTCCTGAGGCCGATAGCGCAGCGTGCTCGCCCAACTTCCGGCGCCTGGCTCGACGGTTCTCAGCTCGATCTGGCTTCTGCGTGTGAGTGCGTGCCCGATGAGCTTCCAGTTGATGAGATCCGTTGAGGTGTATATAGCACAACCTGGGAAGTATTCAAAGGTGGAAGTAGATAGGAAATACGTCGTCGGGGTTGAGTCTGTTGCCGGAACTACGCAGATTGTTGGGTCTGGATTGAAGCCCGGGATTATGGGGTTGAGGAAGATTGGTCCATCTTCATGAGAGGTCATTTTGATGATCTCTGATGGTATGTCTAAAGTAGGATGGCAGTGCCAAGAATAGAATTGCAGTTGGTTGAAGAGTCTCTAATTGTGTGACTTGGAGCTTTCCAACCAACAGCTCGTTGGTCCTTGTTGGTCCTCGTTGGTTGTCGCCGGCGGTCGAGCTCGGCTTAAGTTTCTCCAGCAATCAAAGATCGCCCCCGGCCGGAGGATGCGATCTCCACTTTGCAGGTGGAGTCCATCGCCGCCGCTCGACACGGCCGAAGGTGCCGACGATACCAGTCCGCCGGCGTGATGCAGCATTCACAAATTGATATCAATAATCATTCAAACCAGCCTTCCGAGCGGGGGCAGATATCTTTCCTTCTCCGTCTCCGAATTGCATCTGAGTCACGAGATAGAATGGGACGGCCTGGACGAAGCTGTTTGCATTTCGTGGTTCCCGCCTTGCTTTGCACCTTGCATACAACCACACGAAACACAGCCTAACGCCAAGATCAAAGCCATCTGAAGCAGTATATACCGTTCACATCGTATCTTTTTGCGCAGTTCCAACAGTCGTCAACCACTTCGCCTTGCGAATACAGAAGAACTCTAATTTTGGCTTCCACAGCTCCACGCCACCCCCCTCCACGCCCTGCACGTCATCCATCGTCCCGGACGTGACGGCGATCCGGCCGGGATCCTTTTCGCTGATGACGAATAGCGAAGAGCCACAGGCGCCGCAGAAAGAGCGCTCCAGCGAGTTGCCCGAGTTGGACGTCCCAGCCTTGTAGACCTTGATCTTCTTCTCCGGGTCTTCGACGGTGAGGTTCTATATTATTTGAATAATTGGTCAGTAGCCGATAGCTGGAATCTTGCAGGAGCAGGTATCTTATCGTACCTTTGTCTCTACTAAGCTGTTGGCGCCAAAGGACGAACCCGTGAATTTGCGGCAGCTGTTGCAGTGGCAGACAACTCCGAATCCGAATCCGCCGGCAACGGTGTACTTGACCGAGCCGCAGAGGCAGCCGCCGGTGATATTCGTTGGCGTCTGACCGGCCATGATTGTCATTGAGTTTCAAAGCAAATGTAATTGACTACAGGCGCTCGATGGCGAAAGAATAGACGCAAATGTCGTGATGCGGAACTCATTTCTATTATAGAAACTCATTTCTCTGTTTCTAGGGTGTAAAAACTGTCGAAAAAGCCAGGTTCATCTCGCATCTTCCATCCCGTCTCACCGCCGGGGATACTCCCACCCACAGACCGTGTCTTGTCCCGCAGGCAGCCTTTTCATGCAAGTAAGCGCCGCCAGCTGGTGTCGATCTCTCCAAAGGCCGACGCCTCACAGTAACGGAAACAAATCGTCAAATCGTACGTGACCTTCGTGAGACACAAAATGAGGGGGGAAAGTCGGCGCTGAATGCATCAAAATGCATCAATCCGAAAAGGGACAAATGAGGCAGAGCAAACAATGTGTTGAGAGAATGTCAAAAGCGCCCTGTTGGTTCAGGTGCTCGTCCACTCATCTTATCCCGTACTATCTCTCAATCGAGACATGGACCTATATCTCATTCAGCTCTCAGCCGTGGCTGAATTGAGCGCGTGTCAGTGGTTCAAAGGCCGGATCTAGTGCTTCGCTCCCCTCTCACTTTTGCTTCATCTTCAACACACTGAGCTGAGTATCATGAATCGAGTATCATGGCCTCTGAATCGTCAAAGCCGCCGACCGCCGCGAAGAGACGGGCGAGGCTCCAGAAATCGTGCACCGAGTGTCAAAGGCGGAAGCAGAAGGTGAGTTGACCAAAAGTCCAACACAGATCGACACCAAGTCACCCGCTATGTAACGGTATTACATGCCCAGGAACGACCCGAACCTGATCATTTGAATCCCATCGAGGTCATGCAAGACTGAAAGAATGGACATGTCATAGTGCATAATACGACAGCCCGAGACGCAGTGCGTCAACTGCTCGAGGCGTTTCCCTCCTGTGGAGTGTACCATTGTCCAACTTGGGCCATGTCTCCCGAAACCCGTGTACGAGACACAGGTCCTCACCTTTGACCTGTCCTCGCTTCCCTCGAAATCAGGGAAGCAGGCAGAGGTAACCTCACACGGTCTATGTGCCACTTCGTTACCCGGTATCGCGTCTCTGGGCTTACCGGGTCGACTTCCCGTTCGAAATCGGTGCAGGGAACAGCTCAGGTCGAGGTGCCTTGCGACTCATGATCACGCAAGCCACGGGGGAGACTGCTGTGAGGGCCATCGAGAAGAGGAGAGGGCCGTATTGGAGAGCAAGACTCGCGCCAACCTCTTTCTCGATGGAGATGGGGACCCCCAGGCCTTCTTTCACAATGGCATAGCATCCATCGGTGGCATCCTCACGGAAGTTACGACCCTTCACGGCATGCCACTCCCGGAAGGTCCCAGAACGACGGAGCTTTTACATTTCTGTAAGATCGCCAGTATCATCACCCTTGGAGCATTGGTAGCTGACGAGACCGCCCACAGACGTCCAATTCGTCGCACCTAACATGGTATCGATTGACGGTCAGAGCCAGCCGCCCGTGTTCCTCAAAGAGGTCCTGCCGTGGATGCTGCAATCCCCTCTGTTTCCCAATATCGGCATCCTCATGTCCTCGATGACCCAGTCGCTTGCACGAGGGACGGAAGTGGCAAAGAGCCCCGAGTCGCTCGCCCTAAAGTCCTGGGTGCTGTCAATGATAGCGGACTACATGCGGCGACCGTTCGACGCTATCGCGGTTGAGATGGTCCGGTGCATTGTGAATCTGGTCGTCATGGAGGTGAGTGCAGCGTCTTGTCCCGGTGACAGCTTTGTGAACCATTCTCAACTGGAAGCTGATTGTCTTCTCAAAGTGGTTTTGGGGAGCCGACGAGAGCATGTTTGCTCACATGAGAGGCATCAAGCGCATGATTAAACTCCGTAAAGGCATGCGAGGGCTGAGAGATGTAGTAGGCGAATCGGTCATAATTCTGTAAGTGAGTTCGTATCAAGTCATAAAAAGTTATGCTCATGCCATCCAAAAGGACTGACTATGAGATTGCGTGTGCCTTTGAGACGGATCTCTACTGGTTGGAAAATGATCCAGCCCGTGACGAGGAGATACCCGTCCCGACAACATGGCCAGACTGTTATGACAGCCCCTTACTGGCGCCCGCACCGCGGTTCGAGAGTATCGCAGAGAAGCTCGGCATCTGCGGCGCGACGGCCAATATTCTAGACGACGTGCGGTTCCTCACGGATTCCGTCACATCGGCATCGGCGATGGCGTCGGCGTCGAGGAAATCAAAGATTCGATCAACCGCATCGTGGCTATACGAAAAGCTGCGGGAGCAAGGCACAGCAATGGCAGCAACGAGACCCACACAAGTCGCCTCCTCCCCCTCCACCGAAAAGGAACGGATCCTCGAGACTGTCAGGATCGCCGCCGTGATTTACAGCTGGTCCATCAAGTCTCTGCGCCATATTTCGCGGTTCGACGACGCTGATATGCTCCAGGCAGCGTACGCCAGCCTGACGAGCGTGAGCATGACGACGTGGAAGGGGATCCCGGGGATCTTCCTCTGGGTGATGCTGGTGGCGGCCCCGAACGCTGCGGCGGATGCCAAGGGCAGATTCGTGAGGAGGAAGATGGCCGTGACGGGGCTATCGATCGGGTTTGAGGACTTTGCGCTGGGAATATCGTACCTCAAGGCGTTCTGGGGCGTGCAGCGGTGGATCGCCAGGGAAGGGGGCGGCGAGGGCGATGGCGATAGCGGCGCCGGGGTGCAGAGGCTGGAGGATAAGTGGTCTTTTGGGTCATGGCCGGAGGTGTCGGCATAGTTCACGATGGTCCCGAGAGTCACGAGACCATCAAACCCTCGCAGGCTTGCGTGTTGTGTTGATCTGGCCCCGGGGTGCTGGGTTGCGGACTTGCGGTACGGGATAGCCTACGGGATATCCGTACGGAGCCGAGCACGGGATAGGGGGAGGATGGGGTGAAGGGGGGGCAAGCTGATCCTGCGGCGTCACGAAGACATCAGATGCTTGAATGTCTGACATTTGAATGATGGGTTTGCTGACCGATCTTTGGGTTTTGCTTCTTCATTTTGTTGGGTTCCAGTTTGTTGGTGGCGCAGGCAGTGAGATACAACACACATGATCACAAAAGGCAAATAGTTTGATACTCGTTCTGAGCTTCTGCCACTCTGGTATCAGTGAGCAAAGGCATGGAGTAGGGGTGAGTAGGGACGAGGAGGGATCAAGGAGGGACGAGAAAGGGATGAGCAGCTCGGATTTCCTAAAGGAGCAATCCGGTGGACCGGGACCGCATGCGCAAAGCAACACTGCACTCCGCATTTCTCCCCCGGACGCAGCTGTCTCCCCACCGCTCGAAACTCTCTACCTTACCGTATTAGTCTCTGTTTGGTTGACATGCGCAGTCCAAGTGCCTAGCGTGCGCAGTAGTGGCTATCTGGATGTGTACCGACGTGTAGGTTTCCGCCGCCCAGGTAAGGTTACTCAGGTATCTGTGAATGTTGGTCTGGACTCTGGAAACTCAGAGGCAGGGATGAGAATGGGGGTGGATGTGAGTTCTGGACCATACGTTGCAGTTCAGACCCAGTTTAGGTCCCTTGATTTTTTCTGCTCCATTCTCACGAAGCTTCTCGATACGACTCTGAGTCTCTGACAGTCTGAGTGCTCAAGCAACAAACATCCGCAGTTCCGTCCCAATAGTGTGGCGGCTGTGGCCAGATATGAGTTTGGGAATGAGAAATGGAGCCAAGCCCCACGAAAGCCTTACCAGAGCCCTTTTCAGAGACATAGAGACTGGAGTTCAGACATGTCGGGGGTGTCTCGTAGCCCAACGGGTGGTAGTTGAATCTGCCATTTTCCGTTTCATGCCAGTGGAAACTTGAAAAAGTGGTGAATCCTGATGTGGTTCTTTCGGTAAACCAACCGATTTTCCGCACCGCGGGCAGCCGGTTGAGTTTCCGCCGCGAGCGGAGGGGTCCAAAGGTGGAGTATTCCCGATTGCCTGCCCCCATGTTCCCATGCCCCCATGTCTCTCTCCTAAGCAAAGACTAGACTCTCACGCGGGAGCGCGTCCAACTGCTTTCCCGGAGCCTTTGGAAGCAGTTTTGGAACCAGGGAACCGGGGGGAGTCCACGCAGAGACTCAGAGACACGGGAACACGGGGGCAAGGCGGGGGCGTTCCAATCTCTATTCTGAAATCTGACATCCCGCATGACCTGTCTCGGACATCGCAGACCCATCTTTGAAGGTTCTAGCCCTCGATGAGAGAGAAGTCTGGAGCTCGATTGCTGCACATGCTGCCCATGGCATGCAACAAAACGTACCCGCCGGCGTGGACGAACAAACCTTAGATTTGCAGGTCCCGCAGAGACTCCAACGAGCAGCAAAAAAACAGTGGTGCGAGGGGTTCCCGTTTCTAAGAAAAGATGAGGCGAAGGGAGCTTCGAGCTTGATACCACGCACTAGGTAGACACACTGCAGTAGGTATCTGTTACCGGTAACTTGACGGCACACGAGCGAGCCCGACGTCTCGTCACCAGTCCATTTCCGGAACCGGCAGAGACGATACGTACGACCTAGTATAGACAATCCTAGACAGCTCACCATAACGCAAGCTCCCCCTTCAGTCCAATCCCATCCCCTTGTTCCTTCGCCCGCCACGGCCGGCGCTAACCCGTTGGTTGCTAAAACGGATGCTCATTGTTGCTCGGGATTGCTGATCTTGATCTTGCCATGGGGGTAATGGACCATGGGCCAAGGGTCATGGCATGACGGGAAGAACTTAGACGGTGAGGGGGTGTGAGAGGCGTGGGAAGCAATGGGACGAGACGTGGGTGCGGGGAAGCTCATCCCATTGGGAAAAGGGTGAAAGGTAGAGCTCGACGATGTATAAGAGGACGACTTCACGATGGTGTCCTAATCACTTAGTCTCTCTTCACTATCACACACACTTTTCATCATCATCACTCCTCTCGTCTTATAGACAATAAGCAAGCTCTATCAGAGTTCCATTGACTTTCAACTATCAACCCATTTGGTCCAACACACCCTCCCATCTCGGCCCGTCTTAGTCTTAACTAGCATCAACCACCTCCGTCATCAAACTACCTCTCACGGAACCAACCGCATCATCTAGATACCTGAAGAAGCCAACAAGAAGGCCTCTTCCCTCCCATCCTCCTATCCAGGAACCTCCACCAAAAACACACAGCAGAAGAAAAATGTCTCCCGCAGCTCTCGTTGAAGCCGGCAGCAACATGTCACGGTACCTAACCCGCGTCCGGCCACTCCGTCTCATTGTACCTCATCTGACCCCAAGGAAACTTCCCAGACTCGCAGTACAGCCCGTCGAAGCCCCCGTCGTGGCACCCGCAAACCCCCTCGTCGCGCAGGAGAGGAGCTTCAACTCGACCCCCAAGTCCCTTGGCCTCGGCGCCACGGCCCCCCAGGTCGCTCGCGGCCTCCCCGAGTTCAGCCTCCAGGGCAAGGTCATTGTCGTCTCCGGCGGCGCGCGTGGACTCGGTCTCACCCAGGCTGAGGCCCTCCTCGAAGCTGGCGCGATAGGTAAAGAATCAACTCTTCTAACAATCTTCAACTCTCTCTCCCTCTCTGTCTTTTCTTCGGGAGAAACACGCTCTCTAGATGTGTCATTACACAAATGCAAAGCGCAAGACTAATATCGACCCCCTAGTCCACGCCATCGACCGCCTCCCCACCCCAGACCCCGACTTTGAAAAGGTCGCCCTCCGCGCCACCGCCGAGCTCGGCACCTCTCTCTCCTACCACCAGGTTGACGTCCGCGACGTCGCACAGCTCAACGACATTGTCGAGGGCATCGCCAACCAGCACGGCCGCATGGACGGCCTCATCGCCGCCGCGGGCATCCAGCAGGAGACCCCCGCGCTCGAGTACAAGGCCGAGGACGTCGACCGCATGATGGGCGTCAACGTCACTGGCTCCTTCATGACCGCCCAGGCCGTCGCGCGCCAGATGGTTCGCCTCGGCACCGGCGGCAGCATCGTCTTGATTGCCAGCATGAGCGGTACCGTTGCCAACAGGGGGTTGATCTGCCCGTAAGTCTTATTATACCAACAAACTTGATTTCCATCAAAACAGTATCAAAATGGCTGACACTGGTACTATAGCGCATACAACGCATCCAAGGCCGCCGTCCTGCAGCTCGGCCGTAACCTGGCCGCCGAATGGGGCGCCCACGGCATCCGCGTCAACACCATCTCACCCGGCTACATCGTCACCGCCATGGTCGAGGCGCTCTTCGTGGAGTACCCGGAGCGCAAGGTCGAGTGGCCCAAGCACAACATGCTCAACAGGCTCAGCCAGCCTAGCGAGTACCGCGGTGCCGCCGTGTTCCTGCTCAGCGACGCCAGCAGCTTCATGACGGGCAGCGACCTGCGCATCGACGGCGGACACTGTGCCTGGTAAACACCCCGGGGCTGACTGGACAAAGAAAAAGCGGGTTTAATGATTGATTTTGGGTCTTTTGATGATTAGTCGTTAATTATTTCTAAAGACTATGGAGGAGTTTGGGAGCTTTTGCGGATTTTGTAGAGCAGTATACCTATAATTACATTTTTTATACACCTTCAACAACTTTCAACAAACACTCTCTCTGTGCGTGAAAGCCAACTCAAGCAGGCGACGTGATCCCAATCCGACCCAACCTCGCAACAACCCCAGCCTTCAAATCTAACCTCGCCTCAATCTCAGCGGGCGAGTGTCCCCTCTCGCGCATGAGGTGCATCTGGATAATCGTCTTCAAATCCAGAAACTCTCTGCCGCCACTGCTACTGCGTCCGAGCCCGTCAAACTCAGCATCGGCTTCCTGCTGCAGCCGACGCCTGGCTTCGAGGGTGCCGAGCGTCGCGTTGCGGGATGTGGAAGGGAATAAGGGGCCCGGGTTCTGGATCAAGTCTGCGTGAGGACTTGGGCCGGGGCGGCTGCCTGCGACGGGACCGGGGCCGGCGCTGGCTGTTGATGTGGAGGAGAAGGTTGGGTTCGGCTGGACGATGCCCATTTGGCGGAGGCGCGAGGAGAATTCGGCGGTGACTTCGGGATTTGTGGTGGTTGTAGCGGACGTGAGATCTGGGTGGTGGCGGTCAGCTTTGGATTCATGAAGGTAATACAAGTCCGCTATCTAGAGAATAAGACGAACCCTCTGGTTTGAGTGTCGCCGTCTTCGCCCGCGACTGAGCCTGCGGGGGCTGCGTCGGAGGGGCAGCGGGAGCTGCTCTCGCGGCGGTTGACGGTGGTGGTACAGCGCCCGGAGCGCGGGTCGGGAATTTGCGCGCGGCGCCTTGCGCGGCTTTTGAAGAGGATGATCCCATTGTGCCGAAGCTGGTGCCTATAGTGGTGTGGGCGAAGATCGAGGGGAGAGAGTCAACGAAGGGGAGCAGAATGATGTGGGAGAATTGGTGGGAAAGAGAGAAATGCGACCGAGGAAGCTCGAGATTCTTTGCGGCAAACGGTAGATAACTTATCGATAAGGATGACAGGGACCATGACGCATCCATTTCTGGGGTACGTATCGTAAGATGAGTTTCGTCGTGTCTGGTTGGTCAATTCACCGGTTTCCTACCGCGCTCTCGGTGTGCTTTTCGGTGTGCTTTTGAGGAAGACGTCAAGATATGATCTTTGGTCCCTCCTGTTCAGAGAGCTTTGAGAACCGATATAAGCTGACTCATCATATCTTAATTCCATCAACTACCTTCTTCTCTGATAAGTCCCAGCATATTCATTGCAATGCGTGAGGTTCCTTCAACTCTGACGAAGCGACAGCTGTGGTGTTCTTCTCCGTGGCGACAGGGCTTACACCTTCGGTAGCAATGTAAAGATCCATAACCTTGGGTCCAGGATAATGATGGACCGCGTGGACCGCCCACCACAGTCCCGTGATCGCCACAGTTCCCACCAGAATGACTGCACTCCAGTTCATCGTCGTTACCGTTGTGGGCAACACGAATGCTGATGTACTTGTTAAGGCTTGGCCAGAGTTATGGAACGAACAAGGACTTACGGAAACAAAACATGATATCAAACAAGACAATGAATAGCACGGCCAGTCCGTTGATGATGTATCCCGCCTTTCCCAGATGGAAGGGTCCACGAGGGAAGTACTTTCGTCCCGAGAGCATGTTCGCTGCGAATGGGATGGCGTATGAGACGGATGTCAGAATGATGAACGAGCTTGCCAGTGCTAGGAAGGCTGCTGAGCTTCCGAGGGGTATGGCGCCCAGTCCGGTTGCGACGACGCCTGGATGATCCATGTTAGTCTCCAAAGTCTTGAGGTTGGAAAAGGACGAGAACGCGGTGACGTACAGACAAACAAGGTTGACCAAATTGGACAGCTCAGGCGCTCATTAACCTGAGCGAAGACATTGGATAGTGGCACAGCATTATCGCGTGCGAGCGCCCAGTAGGTTCTCGAAACCTGAGAACGATATCAGCGACTGGAACTTCACAAGCTCAAGTGCATGGTGATCTCACCGTCAAAGTCAGGCCCACGCAACACGTCAGCGTACAGCCCAGCATGATGAATAGCAGACCAAACGCTGCGCCTGGGTTTCGGATTCCATCGCTGCTGGTAGTGGCTTGCACGTAAATGTTGGTCAGCGGGAAAGAGTTGAAGCCTCCTTGGAGAGCCGTAATGTCCGTGATTGCGTACGACAATGCGACGGCGAAGCAGAAGGCATCTATCAATGGTCAGTTGTGGGCTCGACATATTGGCAAACTGTTGACTAACAAACGAAGCCAAGGGATATCTGCAAAAGGATAGCCTTTGGGAGATCCTTCTTGGGATGTGGCATCTCTTCAGCCATGTGGGTTACCGAGTCAGGAGTCCCAATCGTGAAGGCGCCGTTAAGAACACCCAGGAGAAAAGCAACGCCCCCTGACCACCCTGTGGCATTATTCTCGTCGAAAGAGCCCCATACAAAGTGATTACTCGCATGTTGCTTCGGCATCGCCTCCAGAACGATAATGGTGACGACGCCGCCGATCAATACGAATATCGTTCCGGCTTGCTGGGTGTACGGAGCATACTTGTTAGCAAAAACAATGAAGGCCGCGCACCCCCAGAGGATGATGAGGTACCCGATGAAGACGTGGAAGGGCTGGCTGACGTAGGTGTCCCAGTTCCAGACGGCGTACATGCTCACGGCCACATTGCTCGAGATCTGCAGCAGGGCTGCGAGCGAGAAGAGCCAGCCGTAGAAGTTGATCCACCCGGTGAAGAAACCGAGGACTCGGCCCCAGCGAGGACCGCCGGCGATGGTGGCCCAGTGGTAGACGCCGCCCGCCGTGGGGACTGCTGAAGCGAGCTTGGAGAAAGGTGTCACTCGTTGATATTCACATTGCTTTGCAAACGAGAGGAGGGATAAAGAGACTGGGATTAGTAAGACAAACCTCTGATAAACTCAAGCCGATGAGGGAGTAGTAAAAGACGGCGACGAGGAGGCCGTAAATGATGCCGGGTGGGCCACCGTTGACTAGATTGATCCCGGCTCGTTACAACGTCCGGCTTGCAAGCAACAAGCGTCTTGTAGAACTTACGAATTGATACAGAAATGGACGATCCCAAGGCAACCCAGGCATTGTCCACCGTCAGAGCCATGCTTGCCAGTCCAAAGAAACCATATTGGCGATTTAATTGATCCTTGTAGCCCGCGGCATTCAAGCGGACTCCATCTTGTACGGCGACCACGGTCTCGTCATCGGACGTAGAAGCCGACTCGGCAACTCTATCCCGTGCAAGAAATGCCTTCATTGCAGATGTTTACAACCAGAGGAATTGACTGCCTGTAGCCAGCCGGTGCAAAAAGGCGTGGAATTGGTGATATCGAAACGCGAATACCACTAAAACAGCGGGAGCGCTGGAAATGCTGGAATCGAAAGGGCGAAAGAGGAGGAAGATCGAATTCGAAACGGAAAGCAAGACAGTAACAGTCCGACGCAAGACGTCTGTAAAATGCGACACAACGGACGAGATATGTAGGAAATCGAGGAGGCAGACGATAAGACGGTCTTGGTGGGTGACATTGTGCTTCTAATACGCCATGTCTTGGGACGGAAGAGCTGCAACTGGACCATCTCTCGCCCAAGTGGCTAGGAATATCAGATAACACTTGTGCGACGGCCATAGGTACAGATTTGGCGTCGCATTCAACAACCGACTTGTCAGCCTGCACAAGCGCCGGTTCTGCATATCAGAAAAGGGATGCCTCGGAGGGCTAGACATGTTCCATTGAGCTAGGCATGCTGCGAAACACCCTGCCCAGGGTCTTGGCTACCAGAAGAAACGCGCTGGTACCCTCTTTCTGAGGATTCCAACCTCTCTAAAGTACTCCGTAGAGCCATTGTACGCTACGCGATACGTGGGACGAGCCGTCCGATCTCTTACTCACGACGTTGTAAGATCTTCTTTGGTCCACTTGGAGAAGCGAGCGGATCATAAGGCATATCGTGTGGTCTGGGGAGATGGAGGGGAAGATAAGTCGAAAAAGGGAGGCCGAATATTGACAAATCGCGGCACACAACGTTTGGTGGTTGGGTAAAACGGATACATGCGGGAACGCTTGAGCAGAAGTAAGCTTTCTCAGGGGCGATGCCGAGTGGCTTAAGCCCTTATGGCTCGGCCCAGATCATAGATGGGGCCCCCCTTGGATGCTGGCGATCTCAGTGGGAACGGCAGCCAACCCCATGGCTCGTCGACGTGTGGCTGGCCAGGGAAACCAGCCGAGGCGCATGGTTTAGGGAGTACGGATACTGATAGATGAGATGCTCATCGAAAACGCCCCTCTGCTTCATGCCAAACTTGGTGTAGTAAAGTTCGCGACGAAACCCGTGCTCTCGGAGTCGGTCTTGGATGACCATTGAAGAATTGATCAAATTGATCTTCCACCGGCAGATGGGTCAGCGGCCGATGTGACGATGACTGCTTCTACCAAGTGTAGCCGAGACGGCCTATTCCGCTATTGGACTTCGTATATGACTGAGGCCCTTGTCTGAAGCAAGGAGGCTGGGGCTGGTGAAAGTCGAGATGCGTGTCTCGCTGCTGCCGCCTGGATGGAAGAGGTACGGGGAGAGAGAGAGAGAGAGAGATGGTACCCAGACCTGGTGGCCTGCTAGTTTTCGCCCGATGGCCGACCTCGACCTTTCGGGTCATTTCATTGGCAAGTCTTGGCAAGGTGATGGGTGGTAGTAGAGTTCCAAGTGCTGACCACTTGTTGAATAATTGCTCGGATCCGCGCAACGGCGATTAGAAAGACCTGAGAAGTCTTACCAAAAGGCGAGGACCAGGAAGTAATCAAGCATGAACCGAATTAGTATCAGTGGAAGGGTATTTGCATCTTCTTATCGAATCAGAGCGGTCTCGTCGACGATAATAAGAAAGCCTGATGAAAAGGAATATGGGAATGGAAGAATTGGAGCATTTAAGAACCATAGAATGAGATACTTAGGTACAGTACACCCCGCTAGAAGCATCCCCGCAGTGCGGCAGCTTAGGTAGCGCCGAAGACCCGTTATTTGTTTACATACCTGCCGCTTATCGCCTAGCTACCTACAAGTAAGGTAGGTACCTTGTGTCCCCTTTTGGATAAACCAGCGAGAAAGGGCCAGAAGCTTAACAGCGCGCCAAGTGGGTCCAACCGTTGTACGCAGGAAGGAGCACAGGAAAGTAGGAAGGAACATTCACTTGCAAATCTTCATGGGCTTTTCATCAATCCAGTGTTTTTGCATCCGATTGCCATCCTCACATGCTTCATCAGCCTCCGTAACATAGTTGGTCTTTTTGTGACCTCAAGCCTCTCAATCTTGACTTCACAACCGTGTCTGCTACGACTCTTCCTTGCTTCCACGTTGCGCCGCCTCGCTGACGTCGGATTGATTGGTCGGCACCTCTCCCCAAAGCTTCGTCAAACTTTGTAAAGTTCGACAGGTGGACCTTGCTGCAAACTTAATGGCCATCAAAGGGGAAGCTACAGGGCTCGCCGAGCATCTCAGTTCTATCTCCAAGTGGGCCAGCGCAAAACCACGAACTCCTCATACGTGGAAGTGCCACCTTGCTTACTTTTGCCGTTGAGCTTCTTATATTACGTTGACTGACAAACTGCCCAAGCGAGTTGAATAAATGCTTACCAACCTTGATGTAATTTACAGTCACTTTAATGAAGACCTCAGTGACGAAGTCCCGCAATCTGAGTAGCCCAAGACTCCAATGCAACACTGAAGAATGAGTCGATATTCATCCAATTTCCGATCAAAGCTTGTGTGTCTGGCCATTGCCGATGTCGACATCCGGAACCTGCTTGTCACCTCAAACGCCCAGACAATGCTTTCATAACTGCCGGTTCTATCGTCCAGGGACGGTGCCGGATGGGTTCGGGCCACCCAAGGTCATCCCTTCTAATTAAGGGTCCTGTCCCAGGCACCATGTGGCGTTCAACATCTCTCCTCACGACGGGAATGCAAGCATTTATATGAGTAAATGACCACTAGCAGCTCTTTCGAGCAGTGTCCACCTGGATTTCGAGGAGAGCGGAGTCTAGTCGCCTACTTGACCCATGTTCATCGTCATCTAAAGATGATACTTAGGAGGTGGTCATCCGTCTTAGTAGCTGAAAATGCCCAGAGTCTTATTTCCGTCATTGCTTTCACCACTTTCGTTCCTAACTTTCTGCAACTTGCCGTGACGCCCGTGGCGTCCAACGCAGCTTACAATGAGAAGCTTCAAGCACGTAGCAGTAGCTCTGTCCTTCCTTCTGTGCATGATTTCTCAAGCAGAAAGCTCACCGAAGCCAGCGAGACAATGTCCGCCTCTGAAGAAGGGCAGCTTTGTCGTTCAACAGTACCAACTCTATCCCGAGAATGCGGACTGGGACGTCAACAACTGCATCGTCTACTTTGGGTAAGCTTATATGTACAAGCCCAGACATGAATCATGGTGCTAAGGCAGAGGCAAGATCACTGTTCAACGCTAGCGTTGTAGTTTATGATCCGTACAAGGACACCGTCCTAGACATCTTGACGTTCGATGGCATCACGCACAACCCTGCCTTGCACATTGGTGGCGTGCAGGTAGACACTCGCACCAAACTAGTCTCGATTGTAGTCGACGCCGCCGCCCCCTTCAATACCGGCGGCAAAGACGTGTCGGGTGACAACTTCATCATCAAGTACGACCCGGCAAAGAAGCAGGTCCTGTGGAACAAGAACATCACGGCCGTGACCAGAGGGGCATACGGAGGCTTCCAGGACATTGAGCACGACACCCACGGAAACACCTACGTCGTTGGCTCGTTCCCGGGTACAATCATGAAAGTCGACCGCCAAGGCTCTGCTGTCGTCCCGTGGTACCTCCCCGTGAAGATTGACCACACGAAAATGGGCTTCTCCGGCCTCGCAGCCACTGGCAATATCCTGCTGTCCAACAATAACGAGGACGCCCAGATCTACCGGTTCGATATGAAAGCGGACAAGGGCGCTCCCGTGCTCGTACCGAGATCGCCGAATGTGACGCTAGCGGGCACCGATGCCATCTATCTTCCACCAAGGTACGGTGGAAAGGTGTTGCTTATCGCCGAGAATACCAAAGGCGTGACTGTTTTGCGGTCAAATGATGGGTCCTGGAAGTCTGCCGAGCACCTTGGCACGGTACCGAATAATTCCACCGATGCTCAAGGAGGGATTGTCACTGCTCCGGTGCAAGTCGGCGACAGTCTGTTCATGGTTGAGGAGTTCTTTGCGGATGCTCCTGTTGCGGGCTCGACTTCTGGGAACAGGACTAGTTTCCCGATGGTGGACATCACCTCGCAGGTTGAGGATCTTCTCAAGAAGTGAGTGATTCGCGGTTTGGAATAGTAATTATAATGAATACACTCTTCTTCAACGAAGGAACTTCTGGAACTTCATCGCCATCTTCAGGCTGCAGATTTGATCCACTGATTCGATTAGGTGTTAATCAAGACCACTTTTCGGGACCCCTTGAGCTGACAAGCCCCTGGTCAATAGTCTGACATGCATAAGTCTGCAGGCATCCACAATCGCGCATCAACAGTCAAGTGCCTATTGGATATGCGGATTCAATCTAGTCCACACCCCTCGCCGATGGTAGGGCTACGATGTCAACCCAATAGCTCGTTATCACGGCCAATGTTTGCCGAGTTCGCTCTTAGGGCCCTTCCAATACTATGATGCCTTGATAACGAGATGTCTTCGCCAATCATGCCCTCACCATCACCAGGGTCTCACTCATGCGAGCGGTGTCGCAGGCTCCTCGTCATCCACGCCGAAGCCGATATCCCGCATCGGAACCGGGGCGACAGACACGACGCCAGGTGGAACAAGATCGTATTCGAGACCAGTCTCACAGATCTTCTCACAGCCCAGCAGAAAACATGTGCCTTTATAGACTGGATACTCGACGGGGAGTGCATCGCACGACCAGACGTTGGCGAATGCGTCGACAACATATCCGGCGAGGTCTACCAGATGGACCTCGAAGAGCTCGAGCAGTTCCACGGCCAGATTGACAAGGACCCGGACTACAGGCTTCCTTCCATTCGCCACGCCGTCCAGGGCCGCAGCGACGGGTACGTCGACTATGTACTCGTAGCTGAGACGAACCCCCCATTCCGTATTGGTGGTGACCACACTCCAGACGTCCTGACTATAGAATTCTTTGGGCTTTGGGACCCGCGCACAAAGCTCGTCTCATATAGGACGGTCAAGGGTCTGCAGATATGTACGCCTCATGATAACCCGGCAGCCAGAGACTTCTGGACGCGGCCGATACAGAATGATCCTGCGTGTTGTCTGCCTGCAGTGAAGTCATGGCTGGCAGATTGCGAGGATAAGCACGAAAGGTGTCGGGAGCTGAAGACGCAGTCTGGGCCGTCGGCACTCAGGCCTATTAGGCTGATTTATATTGATTACAACTCTAGAGCAGGGAGCTATTCGCTGCGGTTGCAAGATACGGCGAATCTCAATCCTCTACCTAGATTCGCAGCTTTGAGCTATTGCTGGGGCGGCAACCAGACGGTGAAATGCGAGACGGCTACGCTCGAGGCATTCACAAAGGATATTTCCTTTGAAAAACTGCCTCGGACGATACAGGACGCTGTCAAAGTCTGCTCGCAGCTCGGAGTTGAGTATGTCTGGGTCGATGCTCTCTGCATCATTCAAAATGAAGGCAACGACGAAAAGATTTTGGAAATCGCCAAGATGCCGTACATCTACGGTCAAGCGTCCTTCACCATTATGGCATCCAGAGCCAAGACTGCGTGGGAAGGGTTTCTCCAGAACAGAGAGTGTTTCAAAGAGTCTGATCAAGCATTTCTTCTCTCCTGGCAGTCCGAAAAGGGCGAACTGGGATCGATTACCTTGGTCGAGATGGAGGCAGGGCCCGAGCCTATTGACGAGCGGGGGTGGACTTTTCAAGAACGTCTTTTATCTGTCAGAATCGTCGAGTTCGGGTCCCGGCAAACTAGATGGAGCTGTCAAGAACCAATTCCGTCAATCACCGGGAACGACACGCTATACGGCCTCGACGTCGGTGAGGGTGCAACCGACGGCTGGGGAAAGATTGCAGAGCCCAATGACCTCAGGCAGGACTCCTTCAACTGGGGCTACTGCTCAAAGACTCCATCCCCGTGGGGCGCACTGGTAGATATCTACACCAGTCGTACTCTATCCTTCAACACTGATCGCGCTCTGGCCATGTCGGGAGTCGCGGAGCGCTTTGCTGTGTTGACTGGCGATGAATACGCCGCTGGTCTCTGGAAAAGGAGCATCCGCGACGAGTTGCTCTGGAGAGTGGAGCAAGATGAGCGACGAAATCGGGCGGCGGCCTATCAGGGGCCTTCGTGGTCGTGGTTCGCAGTTAATAGTAGTGTGAGAGCATACGTGGCTTTGGGTGACGGTTGGGAAATCCCTACATTCGAAGGCGATGTAACGGATGCGACGGAGGTCTACCACGCCGAAGTCATATCTATTTCTGCCGAGCCGGTGAACAAGAAAGCGCCCTACGGCGACGTCCGTGGCGACTCAGGTCGGCTTAGACTTCATGGGAGGCTTGCGGCAGCCACCATCATCAATCATCCCACAGGAGACTCAAGGGACGATCCAGAAAATGTCTTTGATATAGCCAGTCCCCCGAGCTCACAAGGTGTTCTTGACTCAGGGACGAAGCTCATGAGTACCAGAAACATCAGCTGTCATCTTGATTGCCTAGATGAAGTAGACGTCAAATCTGCAGGCTCCGGGGGGTACATGGCACTGGAGATCAAGAGAGTGCGCGGGTACTCTGCCGACTGGACTATACTCGGACTGCTTCTACAGCCAGTCAAGATGAATGGGGGAAGTTCGTTGAACGGTGTGCCAGCTTACAAAAGAATTGGTACGTTTGAGTTGGAGTTGGAGACTACATTTGATGACTTGAATGACGATCAGAGCCTTCAGAGCGAAGAGCATTGCTTCTTCGACTTCATCCAACCACAAATGATAGAGATATCTTGATAGACACGGCGAAGATTCAACTCTTCTTCATTCTAATTGGCAGAACCCGAGTACATGTAAAGTTCGGGGACTGTAGGCTCACAAAAGGATTCAAGTCATCTTTCCTTACTTTTATCACATCCCCATCCTTTCTCTTGATGACTTTCTGCATGCTGGGATACATATAGAGTCTTACTACATGCACAGGGAGAGTCGAAACAATGAGAACAAAGACAAATGTACGGTACGCTGCCGTCTAATTTGTTCTGTCACTTCTCCCCTAGACTACTTGCTACATCTCTATTCGCCTTTCTATTTGGGAGCTACTCGTCATCCTCTGTATCGAGTCTCAACCAGAGTCCCATAGTCTTCCTAAGTCTCATCTTGACTTGACTTGTAGCATCGACGTGTCTCAGCAGGACTTGATCACCGCTAGCACAACACTTTGCTCTTTTGCGCAAGTCGTCTAAGGAATCGAGGTCTTAAAAACTTCATGGCCTCATGCTCCCTTGATAAGCAAGCTGGGGTCATACACCATAGCCACGGCAACCCAATAGGAATGCACCAGCCAGACGATGTTCGTCCTTGTTCGGAGCAAGACTCTTTCACAGTGTCCAAGACTCCTCTCGAAGTCAGGCTCGGTGCCTCGATATCTCACGGGCCTAGAATACAGGCCTTGAACGGCGGCTAAGCAGTCGTGCCTTTAAGCTATATCCTTCCCATAATCCATCTCGCTTTTACTTTCCGCATCTCTTCCACATGTTCATCCCTCTCTTACCTCCCACTTTCTTATCATATTTCACCTTGGACAAGTAAGTCATCGACATGTAATCAAACGTTAACCGAAATACAAGATGACAGAGCCTCCAAGAAATGGAAGCTAACGAGCAGTAGAATTACAGAAACGAAAATATTCGCGTTACTCGAAGTAACTGGAGTCATTTTCTGCCCGCCATAGGCATACCGATGGAGCAAAACGAAAAGCTGAAGACCCTGACCCTGGCTAAGATTTTGGAAAGGCTCAACCTAAAGGACACAAGACACCCAGGTGAAGATGAAAGCCAGAATCAAGGGGATCAGATACGTGGAAATCCTACGACTGTAAGGCATTGGATCGAGACATCGGTAAGAAACGGCATGAATGACAGTGCTCCTCTCGCATTCATGGGCCCATTTGGCGGTGACGGCGCTGCTCCTGCGAGCATTCCTGCTGGGAGAGCTCCAAGTAGCCAGACGCCGACACCTCCCCGTCCCAGCCTGAGACCTTCTTCACCTTCACAACTCCGCCCCGGTACGTTTCCCATACTCCTTGGCCGGGTCGAATTCTCGCTGATCAAACTTAGCGAGCTCAGCGGTCTCATGCCCCAACATCCGATCTACAACTCCATCTCATCAGACGATACCGCCATCCCTTCTGCAACATTCTTTCCGTGAGTCTCATCCCATTAGCCAAAACCATTTATCTGATGCACTTCTCATTGAATCAACATAGCAAAATCCATTACTTCAAGTCCCGTCGGCCCGATCGGAGTCCCCCAGCACTCGGTGATGAATTTCTCATCTCCGCAGCACTCGTCGCGCACGTCTCACCTCCATGCTTATGAACTTGCCCGCTTCTCCGCTAATCAATCGCAGCGAATGTGACGACATTCAGCCCCAGTGGCCGTCCGGTGCAGAACCCGATGGTGGCAGCGCTTTCGTCCGGGCAGCAAGCCCCTTTGAAGGCGCGACTCCGTGAGATTCGTCCCATCCTAGCTAATCATCTCTTACTTGTCTTTTCATATCACTAATTACTATCTCGAAAACAGAAATGGACAAGAACCGAAGAGCCTCAGTCGTTAAGATGACCAGCCGGGAGAAGCTTCTGAAGTCGAGCAGCCCCCTGATCCCCTCTGCCCTCCGAAGTGTCAAATTCCCTCCTCCGTCGCTCGAGAGCACCACCGACGAGTCGAGCAGCGATGAGCTCATCATTACAAACCGCGGCCATTTGAGCAGCCAAGTTCATCAGACTCAGAGTAGCATAAGAATGAATATCGATTCCTCGTTCAGCCTCCTGGCTCCTCCCATGTCTCCGAACGAACTCTTCAACGCATTCTCATCCATGAACACGTTCGCAGCCAACAACCCGCCTCCTTCCTTGCCCCCGAACGACCTGCTCGCGACCCCGGGCCCGGCTTGGAACTTGGACCTGCTCCAGAGCCCTCAACTCGGGCACATCCTCCCACCTCCAGCGGAGATCGCAGTCAGAGTCGGCAACGCGCGCACCCTCGCTCACAACGGCTACCGCGGCCCCTTCGACATCGGCCGCCTCACCTGCCTCATTGATTCGTACACTGGCGAGCCCAACCCTATCGCCGAGACACGCCCCGATGCTCACGGCAACATGGTCACGTACGACATTCACACCAACGAAGCCATTCTCGACGTCGAGCCCTGCGAGACTGGCACCGCCCAGTGGGGCAGGAAGGGCGAGTTCACTGGCTTTGTAGAGTCGAGCGCCGCTTCGTGGGTGCTTGGTCCCGGCTAGAACCCGGCCATGCCCCCGCCTCAGGTCGAGGATATAAAGGATCCGCGCTTCAAGCCGAACGCAAAGGATGCCTGGATGGGCGCTAGGCTTGGCGAAGGCACTCAATCTGTCATGGCTCATGACTATGATGTCCCGGCTGCGATACCTAATACGGGTCCGACGCCGTCTTGGGTCAAGGAAGCCAATGACATTCTTGGTGTTCCGAACGAGGATGACGAGGATCAGCCGGGTCTTTTCGAATATTGCGATTTGAATTTTGACGAATGATTATTAATCGTCAATACTTGGGTCATAGGAGTTTGGATGGAACTCTTCCTCACTTGGAGAACTAGGTTTACTTTGGGAACTGGCTATGAGGTTCAGATCTGAATAGCCATCAGAATCGCGACGAAGCGTTTATGAGTACATGTATTGATTAGGAAAAGTATCCTTCCCTTGTATTACTTTATACGGGACATCTTGCATGCAAAGCGTGAACAAACTCGTGGTCCCGCGTTGAAGCGATCCATCCCCAAGACTGATGCCTTCTACATCAATCTTTAATCAGTCAGAGTGTGCTCAACACACATCTGAAGCCTCAGCCGGAGGTCAAGATTGCTATCCTTAACCTCAACAATCACCTTCCAGGAGGCGGCATGGGCTTGGTTCCGTTCTGAGGGGTAGCCGTCCCATTAGCAGGAGGAGACATTCCTCCGCCTCCGTGGCCACCACCACCTCCACCACCTCCGGGAGGCTTGTCACCTCCCCCTCCGGGGGGCTTATCACCGCCGCCGCCAGGAGGCTTATCACCCATGCCCTCTCCACGCCCACAACCACTCATGTAGAGCGTAATCTCACCGCAGTTGACGCCCTGGTCGTTCTTCTTGTACAGGTTGTACGTCTGGTTCTCGGCCTCGCACTGGAAGTACCGCGTCTGCTCCTGGAACGTCATCTTGCCGTCGCAGCCTACGCTCCAACCCTTGTCGGGCTTCTGTCCCGGGTCGCACTGGAGTGTCTCGGTAGGGGCTGTTCACATATGTTAGTCCATCTGTTTTATTGGAAGTGGAGGGTAGAATGGCTCAAAACTTACGAGTCCACCACATGCCGCGTCGGCGGGTATCGACAATCTCGCCCTTTTCCATGCGGAGGATGACGGGCTCGAGGCCGATTCTCAGCTGGCCGCTTTCCAGTTGGCCGACCCAGCCCGAGACGGAGCCCTTGGCTCGCATGCGGAACGAGTTGCATTCCGTCATGCCGCCGCCGCCTTTTCCTCCTCCTCCGCCTCCACCGCCGCCAGGCTTGTCACCGCCAGGCTTGTCACCGCCCGGCTTGTCGCCCCCGCCTCCACCACCTCCATGACCGCCTCCGTTGCCTCCTTTGCAGTCATCTCCTCCCTTTCCTCCACCACCACCGCCCCCGCCCCCGCCTCCACCGGGCATACCAGGCATGCCGGGAGGCTTGTCACCACCTCCACCGGGCATACCGGGAGGCATACCAGGCGGCTGCTTGCCTCCGTGACCGCCCTTGCAGTCATCTCCACCCTTACCGCCACCTCCACCACCGTTTCCGCCGCCTTCACCAGGCTTGCCTCCGCCCTCGCCGCCGCCTCCGTGACCTCCACCTCCACCACCGCCGCCGCCACCACCGGGCATACCGGGCGGCTTGTCACCGCCCTTACACTCTCCACCACCGCGACCGCCCCCTTCTCCTCCGCCTCCCGGGTAATGTTCCGAGTCCATGGTGTTGTTAGTCTCCCTGGGCACGAGGGCTAGAGCGAGAGAGCTCGTGGCCAGGGATACAACTGTAACTAAAGAAAGACGCATCTTCTTCCTCTTGGTTCTCCTATGCTGTGCTTTGATGTGTGTTGCTCCGTTCACGTCTGCTAGAGACTAGGAGTTGATGATGGTTTTACTAGGAATGACGACAACCCGTAATCTAGGGCTCCGAGGTAAAAACAAAAAGTAACAACCTCGTGATGATGGCCCGTGTTCAGGGGGAGAAAAAGGATGATGTGCTGGGTAAGGTTTACAAAAAAGAAGAAGCCTTTTGATCCTTCTTCCAGCACAACTAGAAGCGAATGCTGGATGGTGGTGTTCGTATAAAGAAAGGGGTGAGGAGGTAAGGAGATTAGCACTCTAGCGGGAGGAAGACTTTCATCTTTTTATGCTTTTGGAAATCACCCTGAAGTTTGAGTATTTGCCGAAGTTCCCTCGTTCTTGTCTCGATCTACGAAAGGGAAAGGCGAGGCGGGGTTCAAACATCTGTACACACACCCACCCTCGCATACAATACTGGCGAACACGAAACAGTCTTTTTTGGCTTGACTAGTTACCCGAGAGCAGAAAATCCGAGTAAGGAAGGCACACACACCGTTGGGCGAGAAGTGAGGGGACGAGAGGAGGCGGAAGAGGGGTGTGACGGACCGACCGGTGTGTTTGGTTTCCACGATGTTCGACTCATCATGAGGAGATTGGGAAGAGGCGTGCCCAGCAAGGTAAGGTAAGGTGAGGTGAGGTACCTACATGTGGACAAGGGCAAGGGGTGTTCTGCCATCCAGCGAGAGACAAAAACCAAGGCAGAGAGGGAACAGGAAAGAGGGCGAGAGAAACCAGACAAGCAAAACATCGGATTACACGGTCCACGTGGGGTCGACAGAAACTTGCCTTCTCGTCGGAATTATTCCTCCAAAGAGACGCCTGCGTAAGTGTATGTGTGTGTTGGTTGTTGTTGAGTTGAGTCCTCCAAGTCTCGAATCGGAGAAGGAGGTTGTAAGAACTCTAAATAAACCTTCTCTCACGACTCATAGTCATCAGACGATCGTCGACACACTTCTCTTTCCGCAATCGAGATGGAGGGGGAAGGAGAGGGGAGGGGGGGGGTGGTAGTGCCAGATAGAGTAGGAGAGCCAAGAAGAAAAGGACCGTTTCCACGCTAGATGAAAAGAAGGAAATCCTTCCTTTGCAGACACAAGCGAAAGAAAGAATAAACTTTGCTTTTCAATGAGGAAAGAGTCAAGTCGGGCCAGGTTCGCTAATTGAGACGGGTGGACGTTGAGGGAAACTCTCCTGCTTAGTCGTGACGAGGAACCTTACGTCGGAACTTTAATCAATATCATCGAATCCCCGTTTCTCTGTTGGCCGATGTCTGTTTGTTTTTTTCTGCTCAAGTTGCAGGGCCGACGTCGCGGCGAGACAACCGACAAAGGGAACGACAGAAGCCGAAAGAGGGAACATGAAGGGAAAGAGGGCACAGGAACAAAGTTTTCATCGGTGAATCATGTTTTTGTATTCTTGTCTGACTGGCGGCGACCAATCCACTGAATGTCTATCTCTGCATTCTTTTGTTTCGACTTCGGTTCTTTCTGAACTGAAGAGACCTCGTTTTGAAGAGGCTTTTGAATATGGACAATATCTATCTACAGATGGCAACTTGCCAATCGAGATAGATCATTTGGGGGTATCATACGGTAACAACGCTGAGCGTAACATCCCTCGATAGAGATGGCGGGGGAATAAACTTTGGGAAACATCCCGCGGCTGGAGCCCGTGCTTAGCTGGAGAAACAGGGAAGGGCGGAAACCCGGGATCTGCGTCCCAAGGCAGAGCCGCAATCAGGTGCCGACGCTGAACAGCCTCAATGTCTAGAAACATTGAGGTATCGTGAAACAACTGCCCTGGCTGGCCCGTGATTTTCACAGCACAAAGGCCTGACGGTTCCTGAAGGTCCCCGATTGCGGACCGTACGGCCAAACTCGCTTTTCGTTTCGTTTTGTTTTTTTCCGAGTCAGCCCCAACTCAAGTGGACTCGCCGCTTCCCACCTGTACTGGTGAGGCTGCCGAAACTTCGGCGTTGCAGCGGAAGAGATTCATCTAGCAGGTTCTCGCCTGAGGATTTCACGTCTTGGTCTTTCTTCTCTTCTTCGAGGCGTTGCTAGCACTACGATCCGATACAGCACGGACCGAGGTGTTATAGCTTGTCTCCGAGGCAGCGCCGTCACCACCATCTTCACTCGCAGAGTCATCGTCTGATATGTCATCCAGCGGGATCATGTCGTCTGAGGCCTCACCTGCGTCTTCAGATGCCTCGGCCAAGGACCTGTCGCCCTCAGCCTTGTCATCGTCAGACCCGAAACCTTCAAACTCCTCATCGTCCCCTTCTTCTTCGTCACTGGAGGGTCCCATTGACGTATCGGCCACGCTCTCGGCCACATCAGTTGCGTCACGCTTCCGCTTCTGGGGCATCTCGCCAAGCCTGCCGCCACGACCCTCAATGCCCTCGGGAGTCTCCGTGCCTTCTTCCTCAACAGGCGCGGGAGTGAACCAAGGGATTTTGCCACGCATGAAGTCGTTGAGGACCATCTTGGCAACACCGTCCAAGTCGGCCTCTCCGTGCTTCAGCAGACGACCACCCTTTCGGGCAAGCATCTCGAGAAACTCGACGTGATTGGTCCAACCCTTGAGTCCGTATGTTCTCTCCATGTGATGTGTCTTCACCTTCTCGAGCACAGCAGGGATGTACTGCTCAGGGTTGTGGACGTTCTCAACACGAACAACACCTCTCAGGAGAAGATCCTGAGGGGTGTCGGTCTGCGACGGCGGCACAATACCAGGGCAATCAATCATGTCTATGGCAGATTAGTTCTATGTTGAAGTACGTCGAAAGGAATGGAACGATGACTTACAGATCTTGCGGGTGAGTGTGATGTACTGCCAGACCTTGGTTTCACCGGGAATCGGTGCAACGTTGGCGACCTTCTTCTGTCTCAGGGTGTTGACGATGGAACTCTTGCCGACATTAGGGTAGCCGATGAGACCAACAGAGATCTGCTTGCGGTCGCTGTGGAGCTTGGCGTACTGTCTGAGCAGCTCAATCAGACTACCCTTTCCGAAGGGATTCGTCAGACTAGAGTGCATCGCCAGCGTAGGCTTGTCCTTTGAGAAGTGCTTCACCCAACGGGCCTGTATCGAATTAGCTTCTGCATGAAGCAAATAATTCAAGAATCAAAAATGATCTGGAAGGTATGTATGCTTCACTACTAAGAAATACCACCATCGAAAGGCTCGAAAGAGCACTGGCAGACTTCAACTCATCGGAAGCAATTCTGTCTCATGATAGGAAATCCAAAACGGATCCCATCAGCCCTGATCCAAGGACCAGGACAGCGAGACAGCCCTCGATTTTCCCAGTGTTTAACGGAGAACTTCCATTGTAAGCACTCAAAGAGTGCGGAACGCTTCCTGACAAAGACACTGGGGTGTGGGATGGGGGGACAGAATAATGAGCTTGAGAAACTTACAGCAACACTGGTAGGCACCAAGTCCGTCTTGTTCAAGACAAAGATGAGATGCTTGTGAGGTGCCTCCTCGCGGAGGTACTTCTCGACACTGCGACATCTCGTTCCCAGAGGGTCGCGAGCATCCAAGACGTGGATAACAACGTCAGAAGAATCCAACACACGGTACAGCTCGTTCCAGATACGCTTGCTCTGACCCTTGTTGAAGATGGGCTCGATCGACAAGGTGACGTGACTCTCGTCCTCGTCCGCGCCACCGGATTGGCCACTGAGCAGCTTGTTCCGCTCCTGGAGCTCGTTGAACTTGTCAAGATCCTTGTCGACTTCGCCAGCCAAATCCGCAATGGAACCGGCGCCAATCTTGACGCGCTTCCGCTGAGACTTGGGACCGAACGTGTCTCCGAAGGAGGACGTCTCGATCGTCATCTTGGCCTGGTGCTGCTTGATGCCGTTGACGTTGTCGGCACCATCTTTGATCAAGGACATGGGCAGCTTGTTGCTCTTGAGCAGGACCGAGTAAGGGTCCGCGGTCTTCTCCGCCATGGCGCTCCGGAACGCCGTCAAGCTCTCCTGGGAGATGACACGAGTGTTGCCGAACCACTTGCGGTTGGGCTCGATCCGGGCGTTAGGGATTTCTCGGCTCTGAAAGGAGGCAGCCTTGGTGATCTCGCCGTCGGCGTTGCGCTGAGGCTTGCCATCCTTGTACATGTTCAACTGCCTCACTCGCTTGGCAGAGCTGTAGCATTGTAACGTCAGCAACCTGCTTGCGCATACTGAGCCAAGGGAGAGTTGGAAACCTACCGGTAGAAATTTTCGCCCTTGACCTTGACATTGCCCATACCATCACCGGTCTTGCCCTGGCGAACCTTTCGGCTCGCCTCTTTCTTTCCGGTTCCCATCTTTTGTGACCGCGAACTCGCCCAGTCGTCGACCTTATTGAAAAGAAAGGGAAGACTGAGGGAGAAGGGGGTAGACTGGGCGGGAGTTGGAGTCGGTGAAGTTTTCAGAGAGGATTGAGAGAAGGAGGTTGGAGCTTCAAGCGCAGTAAAAAGGAAGTTCTTTCTCTTGCGGGTGGTGGGGTCCCTTGGGAATTTTTTAGTGGAGTTGCTGAAAATTTCTGGAGCACTTCGGGGCGAATAGCCGCCGTTGCACCGAGGAGCCAATGAACGATGCCACAGGTAAGAAGGGGGTGTCTCCACAGCTGCAGCTCCAAATTTCACCCCCCAATGCCTGGCCCTTTTTTCGCATATTCCTCAGAGACCGGGAATCTCAACTGAGCAAAGGAGAACTTTGGAGCGCAGAGCTGCTACTCACTGCACACCCAAGCGTATACCTATCCAACCCAGGGCCGCCATCGAGAAATTCTCAGGTTCAACCATCCCGACAGCGAAGCAGCTTGCCCATCTCAAGCCACGAATTGACTCCATTCCCAAACCCGCCTGCCGACAGCCCTTTCACAACCAGGCGACTACGGCCCTGAATACCCCATCAAGCCGGCCGCAATGTCGTCACGATGCTCCTGCGCGCGGCTGACGCGCCTCCCGACAACGATCGTCCCCAGACAAGCCACCCTCAACCTCACACGACCCTTCTCCTCCACGACGGCCCAGCTCAAGGTGCCCCCCCAACACCCAGACTGGATCAAGGTCCCGACGCCGCCCCAATCCCAGGCCTCTGAGGAGAAGCCCCCCATCGTAAAGGGCACCCTCCCCACGCCCCGCGATGTCTTCCCAGCAAAGGAAAACGACCGCAAAGTCCAGCCCTCGTACCTCCTCGAGACCGCACCCGCGCCCACCAGCGCCTCGTCCACGAAGCCCGCCCCTCCCGGCTCCCGCCTCGAGCACCGCCGCCGCATGGCCGAGTCCCGCCGCGAGAACCTCGGCATCGCCCTTCAGGGGCTCTACCAGCGCAAGCAGGAGGGCGTCGAGACCGTCACCGCCGAGAGACAGCGCCGCCTCCGCGACCACCAACGCGCCGCCGTCGCCCCCGAGCGCGCAGACGACCGCCTCACCCGCGGCTCCGTTCTCTCCTCCCTTGTCGAGTCTGCCTCTGTCGCACCCAACAAGGACCGCTACGACCAGGCCAACGCTAGCAAGGCGCGGACGGCCAGGCTCGCCGCCAAGAAGAGCGAGGCGAGACAGGATGCCCTCATGGAGCTGTACATCAACGCCTCCAAGTTCATCGTCACCGAGGAGGAGCTGGGCAAGCACCTGGACCAGCTCTTCTCCGAGGACTTCTGGAAGCGCCAGGGCAAGTCCATGGCCCACGACGCCGACAACGCCTGGGACGTCTGGGGACAGCCGCCGACGGTGCAGTCCATGCTGGACGACATGCTGAGAACGCAGCAGCGGGCCATCGACTTCCAGACGAGCGACCAGGACAGGACCGTCAAGAGGCAGAAGTCGATTGCCGAGGAGCTGACGGGCGGCAAGATGGAGTAAAGGGGTTCACACGTCAGAAATGGCCCGCCGTTCAGCTTGGAGAGTCTGCACATTCGGTGGGTTGTATCAAAAATATCAAAATGGTGTTTTGGCCGTTGTAACATCTCACATTTGTACGTTGTGGTGGCTTTGGGTCATAGTCTCTGCATATCACCATACCAAATTCCGGTTGCAGGGCCGCCGTGGAGCGCACAAGTCAACTTGTACTACTATCAATTCTCTGTAGCATTATAAAGCCATCAATGTCAAACTATAAACGACATGACAATCCTCCAACGCCGTGGAGGTGCCCATATGCACATTGTCAGATTATTGCCATTCGAAAGGAAACTTGCTGTATGTATCTCTGTGTGTGTGTGGTCTCTATGAAATGACCCGAAGCTGTTGCGGCTCTTGCTACAGTGGCCGTCACGCTTGTATTCTTACAGTTGTATACCAAACAGTGCCTAGAACGTCGCCTCGAGTTGGCCACGCATGATGTTTATCTCTTCTCGACAAGAAGGAAGTGCATGGCGCCATAGGCAAGAACAAGGAAGACAACTCCAAAGGTACCGAGGCTGACGACATCGGTCCAAAGGGCGTCATTGTTGAAACCGAAGGAGCTCAAGATGGCGGCTCCAGGAACAGTGATGTCCAGACCGTACTTCTTATCCACCAGCGTGAGCTGGAGCACCTCATTGACAATGAGCGACTCGAAACCGTAATGGAAGATAGACAGCATCTGGAGCCAAAGAGCAGCCTTGGGGATGGCGTTGTGGTTGAGCAGCAGACCAGCGAAGAGCAAGCTAAACAACATGACCAAGCTACCAATCAGGTTGGCCACTCCACCGTCCTTGCAGATAATGCCAATGAAGAGGCAGATCGCCGCGGCAGCGAAGTTGAACAAGACCAGAACGAGAATGAATTTGAAGAAGTGGCTGGCATCCGGAACCAAGCCAGTCATCGGGTAGATGATAGCACCCATGAGAAGCGGCGGGATGATTCGCAACGGGATAATGTCGAACAAAATCTTGGCCGCAAAGTAGGTGATGGGGGAGTAGTAGCCGTTAGCGCGCTCTCGGACGAACAAGAGTCTCTCAGTGGCGAAGACGTTCAAGCTGGTCAGTGTGCTGAATCCGAACAAGGCCAGGAGGAAGAAGAAAAGACCCAGACGGTTCTGGAAACCCGGAATGTCATCGGTCAATCCATAGAAGAGGTAACCAGACAGCACGGCGAGGAGGATGGCAATGGCGTAGTGGGTCAGCATGAGAATAGGGTTCCTGTAGAGGTTCTTCCACGTGCGTTGAGACAGAATGATGAACTGGCGAGTATATCCAACGCGGACATAGCCCTTGCCGATGGCGCTGATGTGAATGTTGGGTCCCTCAGGATTATAACCGTTGGCATTCTGTCCATTGGCGCCTTGAGCGGCAGTGATAGACTGCTGAATTTCATCGTGCGTAGAGCCGGCGATATCAGACTCGGCGAAAGATCGAATCAAGACGTCGAGATCAGTTCCGTCATATGCGGCAGGGGGAAGGTCGTGAGGGTCTTCAGCATTAGCCGGCGGGACAAAGCCGGATTGATTTTGCAGCTTATACGATCCGACATCCTCACCCCCGGCATCCGATGAAGCAGCCGTGTCAACGGTGTTCTTGCGGCGAGTGAAGAGCTCTCTTTCTTGGCGAATCTTGACGGAATCACGGCGGTGGTTTTTGGGACGCGAAGACGAAGACTCAACAAGGCTGTCGTCACCGATTGAACCGCCAGAAATGCTTGCGATAGACTTGACAGCAGTCGTGCTGCTGGGACCCAGGCTGGCAACGTCGGCGTTCAGAGCTCCATCATCTTCCAAAGTAGAGGCACCGGCGTGCATGGTGAGATCGACCAGGTAATCAGCAATGTTGAAGCCTGGAGGGCACGAGTAGCCGATGTGGTCGAAGTAGGCCTGGCACTGAGAGAAAGGTCCTGAGTATACCGCGCCACCACGAGCCAGCAGAACTAGTCTGTCGAAAAGTGCAACAATGTTGGACCGCGGCTGGTGAATAGTGAAGACGACAGTGCGCTTGTAGTTTTTGGCCAACGTGACGAGGCATTCAATGACATTGAAAGCATTGTAAGCATCAAGGCCGCTGGTGGGTTCGTCCAAGAACAGAATAGAGGGGCTCGTAACGAGTTCGCAGGCAATGCCGACTCTGCGCTTCTCTCCACCAGAGATACCACGGCCCTTGCCTTCCTCAGAGCCGATAAGAGAGTCCCGAATGTGGTAAATGCCCAGCTGCTTCTCAACTTCAAAAACGCGTTGCTCCTTGGCAGCACGACCCATATTCCGGGGCAGGCGAAGAAGGGCACTCGTCAAGATGGTCTCGTGCACGGTCAGGGTGGGCAGCATGGTATCCTCTTGGTCGACAAAACCGATGACGTTCTTGTATTCGATGTCGGTAACCTTTTCGCCGTTGACGAAGAAGTCGCCAGAGACTTGACCTCTCTTGTTCTTTCGTGCGAGGATATCGAGGAAAGTGGTCTTGCCAGCTCCTGAGGCACCCATAATGGCGGTCACCTCTCCGGGATGGGCCATACCCTGGATGTTGTTCAAGATTCTCTTTCCGTTGAGCTCGTAGGCGACATTCTCAAAGTAGAGAGAGGCAGGCTTGTGATCAGCCATGAGCTTCAAGCTTTCGTCGTCGGAGTCGTCCAGAGCGATGGCGCCATACTTGAACTGTCGGCGAGAAAGGTACCACGTGAGGAGGATGACGGCGACAACGAAAAGGGAGCATGCGGCGATAATACTGGCGATGAGTGGGGTGTTGATCTTCTTGACGGGCCTTTCGTAACCAGGGACTTCGGTGTGGTACAGACACTCTCCAGAGCGACAGCTCAGTTGGATGCTACTGTCGCCGATCAAGGACAGAATCAGGTCGTCCATGGCGGGCTCTTTGAAGGCGCAGTTGTTGACGCCTCCATTCTTCTGCAAGCACTCGAACTCTGCAGGGCCCTTGATCTCCTCTACCAGGAATTCGCCAATATCGACGGAGCCGTTCTCGCCACAGAGCATGCGGTCTGGAATGCAGTCACATTGGATCTTGTTACACTTGTAGTCAGTGCTGTTCTGGCTGTCGTTGATATCGGCATTTGAGCTGCACTCGTTCAAATGGCAGTAGAAGGATTCACGTTCATCGACCCAGACTAGAGGAGGTTAGCTTGGTCACTGATCCAAGTGTACGGACGATAGGCCTACATTGGAAATCGCAGCTGGCCTCTTCTTTCTTGCAGGTAAAGGTGACTTGGGGGCGCTTCTCTCCGAGAAGGTCGGTAATCTTCTTGTTGGTGACATCGCAGATTTGGTAGTTGTGGTTGATGACCTCGCCGTTCTGGTAGCAGACACCGCCCTCCTTAGTTTCCATGAGTGCGTCGCAGGCCTTATTTTCTGTGCAGACGTTGCAGTTGATGCCGGTCCAGCCGTCGTCGCATTCGCAATTGTCACCGGTTCGTCGGGGTCTATCGGTGTTATCGCCACGGGAGAGAGATCCGCACACTATGGAGTACGTGTCAGTGATGCGCCAAACTTGTGCGACTGCAGGGCGGGGGAACGTGTGGACGTACGTGGATCGAGACAGTCATCGCCGCCGAAGCCCTCGGGACAACTACATTTGCCGGTGAAGTCATTGCAGCCGGCAAACTGGGTACACTTATGGGCAGGGAGAAGACAGTTGAAGCTGCGCAAAGGATGTATGTTAGCATTGGGGAGTTGAAGGCAGAGGTGATGGCAGCATGATCGCGAGATTGCGACCTCTCGATGGAAAAGCACTCACCATGGAGGACAATCAGAAGGCCGGTCGTCGAGTAAGGTGAGCTGGGCACGCAGCATATCGGCCGTGGTGGAATAGTTGCGCTGAGCCGAAGCCAGGAGAGGAAGACATGCCAGAGCCCCGATGAGGAGGCTCCTCAAGGCGGGAGGAGCCATGATGGGCGTGTTGAAGTGGCGGACTAGACACCGAGTCGGATGCCAGCAGATCAAGAGTGGCGGCGGGAGAGATGTCGATGTCAAAGGAAGGTGAGGTGTATGTTAGGAGCAGATCAGAGAGGGGAGAAAGAAGGTCAGATCACAGACTGGACTGAACTGGACCCAACGGACATGGACACGGCTGCGAACAGAGCGGCGGAGGATGGGGGAGGAGTGGAAGCTCTTGGCCTGCGGGAGGAGGCGTGTGAAGCAGACGTGGATGACCTGCGCTGGACCAAGGCACCGAGCCGATAACAGAGGTACCACCGGCCGATAATAACCCGCAGCAGCAAGCACCCAGCAATCCAGCGCCCAGCAACCAGCGACGCGGCTTGCTGGTACCTTACTGCGGTACGTACCCGCTTCCGAGGTGTCTCCAGCTGGACGGGACGGTCCAATCGTGAGGTGGCGGTGGCGTCACAGTGGATGAATTTGTAGGAGACGTACCTCGACAGGCTGGGGACCCCACTGTGCCAGACGGAAACACGCATCAGCGTCCCGTGGGGTGGCTGAACCTACTGAGTTCGTGCCGTAAAGAGCCTGAGGCTTCAGGTTCGTTGACCATGTGCCTGGGTACGTATTCGTAGATACGTCCGCTGCCTTTCCATTGCCCTTAGCATTCTGTAGCGCAATCTGTCAGACTTCTTCTCTTGTTCCCCAGAGGCCAAACCCCCGCCGTTTCCCTCGGTCAACCAGTTCCGTGGGACGGGACGAGACAAGACGCTAAGAATAGTTCTACTCTTTGTTCCCCCCTCCCTCGAGTTCTCGGTGCCTATCTACGGAGTAGTGTACGCAGTATGTAGATGAGGAGTTACCTCAACAGCTTAGCTCATGCCGTCTACTGCCCAATGCAGACAAACATGCAGGGAAGACGCCTGCCAACTACGAGATCCATGAGCATTACACTCTGCGACCTTGCACTTACCACCAGCAACGTCGCCGTTGAAACACATCGATACAATGCGATTGCACATCTAAGCGTAAAGTCAGGCACCAGGCATGTCCATCTGCCACTCATCTGACTCTCAGGTGGATCTGCCACCCGTGGTGTACTCCATTCTCACATACTTCGACTGGCCGAACCTGAAGGGATTATGGTACTTGATCTCGAACAAAAGATCGTCCATGGGCACAGTTCAGCAGAGTACAGACGATGGGATTCAGCAGGGATTTCAGCCAGTGGCCTCACGAGCAACGTCGAGCCTGACGAAGTATAGCTGCAGATGATTCCTTGAACACAACAGATTATTATCTTCAGCTGTGCCGATCAAGCAGATTAACTCAAAGGCTTCTCATACATGTTTTGGCTACCTTGGAACTAGAAAATGTCACTGGAACTGGCACTGACCCGATACGATACGATACGATACAAACAACATATCATGGGCACACCAAGAGCTAACATCTAGTTTATCCTCGTTTTACCTCGGTCTTGCTTATAATTCCTTACGTTTGTCACCAAAGCTAGAAGCTCCAGCCACAGCTCATCTCAGCCCAAGGCGATTTCGTTGTTTTACCTTTGCTTTTGCTCCCCGCATTGAATGGAACCTCACTCAGGTACCCAACATCCAGGGCATTATGCTTTTCTCCAACAACGCAATCCCGTACATCTGTGCCCGCGGAGAGTCTTCCTAGTGGCAGACGGTCTCCTATCCGCACCCTGTTGACGGGCCATTGGCATGTGTTAGTCCCGGGACGCCGCCGTGTGCTCATAGCGCCCAATGTTCCTCTGAGCAGTTCGAAGACGCATCCCGTCCGTGCTGATACGCGGGATTGCCATAGTCGCCTTATGCACGAGGTCGGAGCAACTGTGCGAGTGTGTTTGTGTGTTTGTCCATGTATGTACGGATATAAGCAAAAGTGACCATGACTCTTGTTTGAGATCTCAGTTTCCCATGATCCCGCCAGCCTTGGCATTGTATCATTCCATACCCGGCGCAAATCGCAAAAGCCTCGCTTCTCCACGTTCCTCCTACCCTCTCACTCACCAAGCTTATTGCTGCCCACTAGACCTCCTCTTCTCGGCTCAAATGCCATCATCCTGAATCCCCCAATCCAGCAAATCCCGCATCCCGCACAGCCCAACCCCCCTTCCACCTCCCCCAACAATGGTTCGGATATCGGCCTTCGACGTGGAGCAATGGATGGACGAGTACGAGACCACCCCAGGCTGCCTCAACATCGCCGAGACCTGCGCCGCCTCCGTCTCCATAAATGATCTAGTCACACTCTCTCAGGACAAGCACGCGCCCGGCCCCGTCGACCTCTCCACAAAGCTAGTCTACGGCCCCATCCGCGGCTCCGCCCGGCTCCGTCAGAAAATCGCGGCGCTCTGTAGCGGCGCCGGGGCCGGCTCGGATGGCTCAACTCCCGACGTGCTCTGTGAAGACAACGTGCTCATCACGCAGGGCGCCATCGGTGCCAACTTCCTCCTGCTGTACACCCTAGTGAACCCCGGCGACCATGTCATATGCGTGTATCCCACGTACCAGCAGCTCTACAGCGTCCCCGAGAGTCTCGGCGCGGATGTCTCCTTGTGGAGGCTCAAGGAGGAGAACGGCTTCGTGCCGGATGTGAGCGAACTCGAGGCCCTCGTCAGGCCCAACACAAAGGTAATTCATCTTCTCATTCATGACGACAGCCCTTTGGAACTAAGTCCGTTCATCAGATGATCATCATCAACAACCCAAACAATCCAACCGGCATACCCATCCCAGCACCAGTCCTCGCCTCTCTCGTCGCCTTCGCCAAAGCCAGGGACATCGTCCTCTTCTCAGACGAAGTCTACCGGCCCCTCTTTCACAACCTCTTCTCTTCCTCAAGCGGGGACGCGGATGTGCCCCCGCCCCTCACAACCTTTGGCTACCCCAAAGTCGTCGTCACAGGCTCAATGTCCAAATCCTACGCCCTGGCCGGCATCCGCATCGGCTGGATCGCCTCCGCAGACAAATCCATAATCCAAGCCGTCGCCTCGGCCCGCGACTACACCACCATCAGCGTCTCCCAAATCGACGACCAAATCGCCTCCTACGCTCTATCACCACCCGTCTATGCGCCGCTTCTACGTCGGAACGTCGGGCTCGCCGTTGCCAACAAGGCTCTCCTTGAAGCGTTCATCGAGAAGCACAAGGGCGTGTGCTCCTGGGTGAGGCCGTTGGCGGGAACGACTGCGTTTATACGCTTCACCCACAGGAGCGGCGAGCCGGTGGACGATGTGCGGTTCTGCCTGGATGTGCTGAGGGAGACGAATGTGTTCTTCGTGCCGGGGTCAAAGTGTTTTGGTCATGGGAGGGACTTTAAGGGGTACGTGAGGATTGGGTATGTGTGTCACACCGAGGTGCTTGTGGAGGCTCTTGAGAAACTTGAGGCGTATATGCGTGTAGCGTTCCCGGAGTAGTAGGTGTCTGCTTGAAGCCATCATGACATGCTTGGCTATTCGAATGGTCACGCCACCTCATTAAGCATTTGACGATGTGATCAAGTGTTGATCAATATGAGTCTCAGGCCTCATACCTCATACGTTCTGTGCTGTTCAGGCAGTCCAAGAACCTGTTCTGCTGCCGACCTGTGTGCCACGGAGGCTTTATTTTTGGAGTTCGAGCAACGGCACATTTACTGACCCAAAGCTCTCACTGCCTCATCCAAGGAATCTTGACTCTTCACCCCTGCTAGTCGATGAGCGTTGCTGAAGCCGAAAGCCATGCACCGCCGAGATGTCTTCTCGCTTCCCATTCAGAACGCTCGAATTGAGACACATCTCTCTCCGGCACCATTTCAATACCTTACACCCACCCAGTCGAATCCTAGTCGTCTTTGCGAAGTAAATATAATTCTCGGTGCAGGTGTAGAGAGACCCCAAGACTCTCCACGTCATAACCGGAGCGGTCGTAGAGTACCCAGCTTTTGGCTGGTATGCCAGATTCCAGGCAGATATTCACCACGAGGAAGTCTAGAGATCTCCAACAAATTACTTATGCAGGAGATATTTCTCTGCAATTTATGCAAGAGCCACTTATTTTGATTCAGCTTGGATTTGTGGAAAGAAGGAAACATTATTCACGTTGAGATCATTGGTTGTAGAAGCTCCCACTACAAGACGTTGCGCGCGGTCTTTCTGACATTGACAAAATTTGTTCTACAAGTCTTGTCGGAGGCCTTACAAACTGAAGCCCACGTCTCATTCCCCGCCAATATTCCCATCAGATAGATGCCAAACGGACATTCCTATGCGTACGTCTGCCTTCGTTCCTCTGGTGTATCCGTATGAAGCATCACAGAAGGTACGTCGTTCACTTCCCAAGCCATGCTTTGGAAACCAGGCTTTGACCCTACACTTGAGTTCCTGGAAGCACCCAACCGCTAACAGAAGGCTAAGCATAATTGAAATCATTCTCCCTGTGCTCAGAATTCGCTGAAAACTCATCAATAGTCTCAAGGTGAGCCCCATCCCTCAGAGCGATCGTGTTTTTTTTTTTTTTTTTGGCCATGACTCTTGTGTCGATACAAGCCAGGGCCGCCTGATCGGTTGGCTGATGCTAGTTTTATCCAAAAAGCAATATCTCAGGCATACTCGCCCTTTCATCTGCAGTAGTGAGCCTACCTACACTGGATATCTTAGGCATTTGGGCGCACTCGATCACTGCTCCAGCCGTGACAGAAGGCATAATCAATCACCGCAAGATCATCAATCAAGATTGTGTTCTCTTATGGACGGAAAAATGACAAGCCATTTCTACGTTGAGCGCGTAGGCTACAACTGTACATGGCACAGCAACTTCTCTAAAAAAAATCGCTTTGGTATCCTTTGCACTCGTTCAATCCGGAACGAGGTTCGCCAAACGCCGGTATCCGGTATGCCGGAAGACTATTATACAAACGAGATTCGAGACATTGCCTCAGGAGGGCAAGTGCCCCGTCCAACCTGCATGTGTTTTCACCCTTCAAGACTTCGTATGTACCAACAAGATAGCCTCCAGGCGTTCATTCGTTTGCAACAAGCTCATTGCCTTCAGCCGTAATCATCAGATTGAATATGGTTCGCGCGATCCCAGCTCAGGCCGTCACCTATCGTCGTGAGGCCTGGCACTGGAAGGTTCTATCACGATTTGCGGCACTTGCTGCAATCGTAAACTAGGTAGTCGTGGTACCCTTGAGCTCCGGCGCGAGTCTGCGGAGTTGTTCGTAGTCTGCTCATCTGCAGCCAGGTCGGCCATGCTCGAGGCAATGCTCTCCGATCGTTGCTGGGCAGGGCCGGGGTACGTCGGCGGAGGCTCAGTGCCAGGTTGAGGGGTGTTGCTCCTGGACCGCTCGTCATCCAGCGAGACTTCGTCGTATCCAGGTGGAGAGTAGATGGGCATACCAGCGTCTCCTACGTCAGCTTCAACGTCCGGGCTGGACCCTGCTCGGGTATCTAGGCGGGGGGTATCTGGTCGAGAATTCGCCTGTGATCTAGAAGCGAAGCCCGGCGAAGGTAGGTCGCTTTCGATGCTCATTACAGAGCTGCCTCTCCTGTGGTTCATGGCTGATCCGGCCCCAGATCGGATTGAGGTGGCCGCAATACTGGCGGAGTCTGACAGCAACCCCATCCTCTCACTCTCATTGCTGTTGGCGCGAAGTCGTGTACCATCGTGACGAGCAACACCGAGGTCGGCGTAGGAAACACTGGAAACAGCTCTCTGACGTTCATTCTTCAGGCGTTCATGTTCTTCTCGGAGCACAGCGACGACGCTGTTATTGCTGGCAGCCCGAGCTCTGGATCGGATGTTGTCCAGAGCTACAAAGTCGCCACGTTCCCGAGCTTCCCGGCGCTCCACTCTCCGCTCCTCCCGCTCAGCAAGCTCTTGACGGCGGGCTAGGCGAATCTGGTAAAGAGCCTCCATCTCCTGATCACGCAAATCCTCCTCTGTTTCTTCCGTGGGATATTCGATAACCACATCGACACCACCGCGTTCACCTTCGCGACCCAGAACTTGCTCGGTTTCGTTCGGATCAGGCCGATAAGCAGGCAGCGTCATAATCGAACGAATCGAAGTATTGCGGTTGACAGCGCTGTTGGGAGACCGGGCATCGGCCTGCGACTGATCGGCCGAGGCATCGAATGCGACAGAAGAGGGGCGGGATCGACGGCGGTCGGTCAGTCGCTCGGTAGAGGTGGAGTCTTCATCCTGAGCCTGGCGGTATCTGTTTCTGCCACCATTTTTCAATATTGATTTGAAAAAGCCACCGCCGCCAGGTTTCTTGTTGTTGCCGCGGGTAGAGCGCCGAGATGCGCGGAGGGAAAAGACGACAAAGGCGATAAAGATGAGGAGAACCAGTACACCGAGGATGACCTTTGGTGGTATGGCGTCAGCGGCTTGTTCTAGGGTAATGGAGGACGGGAAAAGAGTCCTTCACATGTCTTGTCACTTACAATTGTGGTAATTTTTCTGCCGTCGATTTCTTCACGACGTTGCAATGTCGCAGGGTAGCCGGTCTGGAAACCGGCGGAGAAGTCGAGTGGTATTCGCATTTTGAGGTACATTGCGTATAACGAGCGACTGGATTTCGACAGAGTACCGGAACGGAAGGGTCGGCGGTTTAAGGTCGAGAGGCGCTGGAGTTAACGGCGAGGCGGATTAAGGCGGGGCGTCCCAGCTGCGCAAAGCGAATAATAAGCGTCAGGACTGGGACATTGAGACTCGGTAATTGCAGGGACGCTTATGGGGACGTGTTGGGATTGGAGACGAGAGGATGGCGATACAGGTGATGGTCGAAGTGTTGTGGACGTGGGAGCAGTCGAGAGGCGATGTGGGAGAGAAAGAAGGAGGCAAGCAACAGTCGGTTGATTTGGCGGTTGGAGGTGAGATGAGGTGAGGTGAGGCGAGAAGACTGACGGGACCAGGTCCAGGCAAGGTGCAGGTTGGTACTTGGTAGGTGGTAGCGGCGCCGTGGTGGTAGTAGCACAGGGTCAACCTCGAAAGGTCCGGGGTTCCAGAAGCTGGCGGCGAGGTACGTATCCGTGCCCGTAGACTGGGTGTAGACTTGTGCCTCGTCTCTGTGCGCAGTGCTGTGCAGCGCAGTGGGACTTGGTGGTGAACGATGAAGGGTCCTTTCAGGTGGGTGAGTGGGTTTGATGGATCCGGGAAGGGTGTGAGCTTTGTGAGGCTGGGAGGCACGGAGCAGCAGGTCGGTGCCTTGCCCTTGAAGTGCTCTGTATCCGTATGCGTGCTTGGTCTTGGTAGCGATGCAGGAGGGAGGCGGAGGCGGAGGCGGATGGACGAGAGGCAGCAGCGTTGCTGGATCGGATCACCGCTGTCGATTGTCTCTTGGTTTGCCTGAGTAAGGTAATCAAGGCGGGTATCCGTAAGCGTATTGCGTATTGCTGGTTGGATGTTGGACGTGGGACGTCAGGATGACCGGGCTGGCGTATAGTGGACGGTTGAATAAGTTATGTGTATTGACTGATGGATTGATTGGCGTTGTTTGGGAAAAGCTGTGGTGATGTTGGTTGCATAACCTAGTAGGTAAGGAGAAGAAGAGCAGACGGAGGAAAGGTGAACAGGCAAAGTCTCGGTTGATGTCGCGGTCGAGGTTGCGGGTGAACCTGAGATGAGGACGAGGACGAGGACGAGGATTGCGGATGCCTCAGCGCAGCGCAGCAGGACCTGGGTACGTACTGTGTAAGGTAGAGCTTCGACGGAAGGCAGGAGGCAGGGACGCAGGCACGAGAAGGAGGCAGGAGCAGAGCAGGATGCAAAAGTGGATTGTTGCAGCTGCCCACGGCCGCGCCTGCAGCTGCTGTTGCAATTGCACCTCAGTCTGCGGTTGCCCTTCCCAGCTGGACCCCGAGACTCCTTCTCTTCCATTCTCTCTTCCTGACATCTTTTTGGCAGACTCACTGGCCCTCACTCTCTGGCCATGTTTCAAAGGTACTTCTTCAACAACCCACTACAACGTGAGAAACGAGGTACCTCGCACAACAAACATCCTCCACTCCCCCCTCGAGGTGGGCCGCCTCGTAGCTTACCTTAGCGTCGCTCGTGTATGTTCCTTAGTGGGTGCCGGCGGCGGAAAGAATCTATGCGCTAACCTTGTCCAGGTTCTACGTTGCTCTGCGCGCCGCTCATCCCGTTGCAACTCTGCTTGAGGACGATGCAAGTCGTCGCGTCCTCCCTCTCCAATTCTCTGATGCGCTCTCTCTCTGAGGAGTAGTCTCTGGTGTCTCACGTACGCAGCTGCACTGGACCCCGCGGAACGGATTCGAGTCAATGGCCACGGCCTTCGCCGTCAATGATATCAGACAAGACAATCCCGACTGTTCTCAATGCCGCTCCGGGTAGACATAAGATGGCAGGCCGACCGAACCGCCAATGAACCAATGAACCAAGCTATCAAATCATTTGAGTTTACCCCAAATCAGCGAACGCCGTTCATCGAATCATTCTCGGCGTTTTCCAACGTACCTATCTGTGTACCCGTACATGAATACATGACACCGTCATACCTGCCTACTACACACTCCGTGCTCCGTACTCCTATCAGGAAGACTATCTGCAAACACGGCCCGGGCGAAACGTGAAGGAGAAGAGGCCTGTCCTCTGCGTCTGTCAAACTTCACTTGCAGAGCAAACAGCGAGTCTTGTTTCTCCAATCAACCCCTTTCCGCACAGGGCGTTCAATCGAATCAATCTGTCTTCCTCCGGGGTTCACTGAGCAACAGGAGCTTCCATTCAAATCACCATATGACATCAATCACCCAAGTACGAATGCCAAATCAGGACCATCCATACATCTGCAGTCAATATTCGAGCCCATGGCCGCTGCGTTAGACACCTCCCAGGGGGCCCAACTTTCAGTCAGCCCAACCCAGACCATCGGGGCGTGAGGCAGTGCCCAGGGCAGGGCGGTGTTGGTGTTGGCGCCAGTCTTGCTCACCCGCTCTGCACAGGCACACAGGCTATGGAGACATCATACAGATTGGCGCTATCATCATCACTGGCGATCCCATCGCGCCGGCAGCCTGTCCTTGGGGCTTGACGTGTGGCTTGCGGCTTGCTGCAACGGTGTCATTCGGCCCTAAAGCTTCTGGCCCACGAAATGTCAACCCCCCCCCCCCCCTTCAGCTTTGCTCCATCGACTTCCCCGTTTCCTGTCTCTATTCAGGTCCACGGGTGACATCAGACAAAAATCTCTCACGCCTGAAGAGTCGACGATGGGATTGATCTGTCCTTGACAAAAAGTTACTGCTCCCGCCCCTTCTGTTGATTTCATGCCCTAGGGCAGTGATTTCGCTTCCGTCGCCTGCCGTGTCACGAATTTAAGCATTAGCAGGGGCCTCCTCAGGAACGCCGTCGCTATGCCATGCCGCCATCCGGCTTGGGCTTTTCGATTGATTTGAACCCACTTGGCCAAGAAGAACTCGAGCGCTGTGTCTCCAGTTTTGCCCGGTACCGGTAAACTATTTCCAGCAACAAGCATCATGGCCCAGTAACAGTGCAACGAAAATCAAGCAACATCGACGCACCAGCCTCCAGAGGATAGTGTAGAGCAGCTCTCACCAGCCACCGACTGCTTCCCTCTCAGTACAATATGCGAACTAATCTGCTGCTCTGCCACAGCCCACAGACATGGCAAGCTGGCAGGGTTCCCCGGGACAGGTGAGATAGCGTGGATAGGATGTGACTTGCGAGAAGATTAACCGCCAACATTGGGGCTGCCTGGCAGCTCGCGAGCCAGTCAAGGAATGGCAGGGATGCCCCGCGGTCTCCAGCACCGCCTCATCTGCATCATGATGACCATGTGGCTGGGGACGGAGGGGCTGCCGCCTGCGTGGGCTTACTCCAGCGCTGCAAGCAAGTCATGTCAGCCCAGTTACCTCGCCATCTTCATTCTTCGAAAGCTGCCGCAGCCCTTCTCGAGGACATATCTCGCATGCTGTCCCTCAGATTCAGTCAAATAGTTCCGAAATCAACACCTGGATACTAATACACGGTTTTCAAGACTTCCTCAAGGGCGCAACGCTATTCAGGAACGAAAGCCCAGCTATCATGCAAGTCTAAGACAGATGCACTTTTTGTCTAAGACATTTCTGCACGCCGGCTTAAATCACCCAATCGCCTAGCCGCACCCTCTAATTCGTCCACCTTCGCGAGTAGCGCTGACAGGACTTGAGGAGAGAGAGACGACTGGCCATTTTGCAGAGCGGCCATTGCCTGTAGGGCAGCCAGCCGTGCCTCGGGTCGGACAACCTAATAGTTAGGCCCGTTGTGTCAGCTCATTGGAAGACGCCGTCCAGCGCAACCTCCGCGCGAAATCTGGAATTTTTCCGCATTAAGGATAAGGCGAAGCAACGTTGAATCGGTTCTCTCAAGGTGCCACAATCTTGACTTATACGAGCCGAGGCTTGGTACCAGTTCCGCTGTCAATGTCTTCGAGGAGAACGAATTCTTATGTACGGAGTATCCGAGCATATTTATTTTTCTGGTTGACGACAAACTATGCAAATGAGGAGTATCAGAGAGCCTGGGGAAAGAAAGGCATTCTTCTCCATCATAGGAAAAAGGCAAGACGCTATCACACCTGGCAACCCCATCCCGCTGTTTCACGGAGACCCATCCACTGTCAGCTGCAGCTATCGCTCGCAGGATTCATCACTACGCATTGCGGTCTGTATCATGAATCCTGCCAGCCCTCCACCACATGCCGAGACCAACAAAGCCTCATCACTTTGCCACTTGGAAGAAACTAGACCTGGGCCGTTCTGACGGAGCGACATTCCGGCCCCCAAAAGTCGCGAATCCTCCCCCAGGCGTGCCAGGCCACCACGTTGTCAATCGCATCCATGCATAACGTACGGGATACAACTGCCGATCGACAAGATACTGTGAGATTGGTGTACTTTGCTTGCTGCCTGCGCTGCCCATTCATGACAACTCAAAAATGGATGCTATCCCTGATGAAAATCGCTATCTGCATCAATTCTAAACGCGCTTTAATAGTGGTTGGGAAGCAATGCCGTTGCCGTCTTTGAATGTGGAGCTGGGAGAAAGAATGCCGCATCGGAAAAGTACCTGAACCGAGATGGTACAAAAATTAAGAATAGCGCATGTAACGCTCCGCTGTGAAAGTAAGACTGTTAGCTCCGAAGGCATGAATATAAGTTTCTACCTTGTCTTACTCGTGAAGTATGCTAACAGGGGAAGCGTTTGTGAAAATCCGTAACCTACAAACCCGCCAATAACTCATCCTATCAACAGAGCAAGCATTAGGGCTCTTGTTCTCGGGTTATCTGCATAATTCTCCCCGCATTCAGCTTCAGCGAGCAAATCTTGACGGCCGAACCGCGATCGGACATCTGCCTTGGAGAAGCTAATTGCTCTAGGGTCATCACACGCGGCTAGGATCTTCGTCAACGTCTTGAAAGGCTCTTTCTGAAGGATGAAATGCCACCACCAGGGCGAGGACAGAGTGAATAACGATGGCTCGTTGGCTCCTCATCATCGTTGGTAGCCTAGCGCTTGGAGGCGGCCGCCTCTTTTCAGCTTCACCCGTTTGAAGAGAAAGGGAGGAAGTGGAGAGGGGGGCAAGAGTGTGTACCGGACCAAAGGCTCTGCTACAAATACCCAGTCTCTTTAGTGAGAATTGGATGAGATGCCTCATTGACTGGGAAATCCGCTTAGCATTGATGATATTTGTGAGTATACACCCAGGCAAGAGCCCGACTTCTCAGCGAGGCACGCGGTATCCGGAATATTTGTGAACAGGAAAATTATCTATTGAGGTTACGTACTCAATGACCAAACTACCCAGAGCACCCAGGATTGCTCCCCCATTATGGAACTCAAAGAATAAAGCGAAAATCATCCAAACCATGAGTCGCCCCCTCCCCCTTCCCCCTTTCCCTCACATCGCCATCACGTACCCCAATCACCCAAATTTCTTCTCGAACTTCCTAAACATCCCCGTAACACCCTTCTCCAACCTGCCAACATTCGCCTCCAGCCTTCCCGTCGGGTCCTGCTTGCCCGTATACCCCTTATACTTGCCCGCCTCCACCTCCGTAGGCCGATACGCCTGCTGGTGAATAGAGTAGTCGAACGCTCCCGGCTGCTGCTGCTGGCTGCCCCCGTTGCTACTGCTATACGAGTACTGCGAGAACCCGCCTGGCGGGGGCGACATCGGGGCCCCTGCAGCCGGGGGCGCGGAGGCCGCAGTCGTTGCTGAGGGTGGTGTCGGGGGAGTGTGGACGGCTCCGGCTTGCGGTTGGGGTGTTCCCTGCTGCTGTACTTGCGGCTGAGGCTGTTGAAGTTGAGGCGGCTGAGTAGGCGGCGGGGGCGGCGGCGCGAAGCCCGGGGACGAGGGGAACGGGCTGCCGTTCGCGTATGGGTTGACGAGTCCCGGAGACGCGAGGCCGCCGTGTACGGCTTGCACTGGCATCGTTGCTGCGCGCTGGAGGACGGGTTGGCCTGGGGGCCCACCAAATTGCGGCGGTGGGGGAGGGGGCGGGAGGTCGATTCTCCCGTGTCCCTGTGCGCTTTGGAACCCGGGAGGGGGGACGAAGCCTGGGGAGAACGGGGCCTGGGCGTCGTAGGCGACGGCCGCGGCTAGCGGGTCCGCGACACCGTCTTCGGGGGGCGGGGTCTTTTCTCTGTGGCGGATTGTTTCTGGAGCGGCTGGGGCGGCGGGGTTGTATGCCATTGGTGCGAAGCTCGCCGGCTGCTCTGGTTGTTGTTGATGGGCTGATGGCGCGGCGGCTACGGCTGAGGTAGGTGGTCCGGCGAACGCTGAGCCGTTTTGCTGGTGCTGCTGTTGCGCGGAGGCGCCCCCTCTCAGAGAACCGTAGTTCGGGTCCGATATCGCGACGTGTTCTAGCTGTTGGACGACAGAGCTCACGGGTTGATGTTGCGTGTGCTGCTGGACATGGTGCTGGTGTTGCTGCTGCTGCTGAGGCTCATCGAGGATCTCGACCTGGGCGGGCGGGAGGACGAAGCGGATGCCGTTGACGAACTGGAGAGCGTCGTCGGCCTTCCAGAAGTAGATATCGAGCGAGTAGAGTTTGTAGTGGTACTTGTTCTGGTTCTGGGGGTCGTAGGTGGGCAGGTGCCATTCCATCTGGTCCGTCGTCTCGCCTACGATGAGGGTCACCATGCACTGGTGGTTGTACGAGTATCGAACGTGCGTCTTGTCGAGGACTGTGAATGAATGTTGGTTAGCGGATGTGATGTCATGTCAGCTCCAGCTCCAGCTTCAGTTGAAGCTTCATATGAAGCTCTAGCTTGTGCTTTGGAGAGTCAGAGAGCTCTCGGAGCAGGATACATGGGCTTTTACGCACATCCATCAAAGGCGTCTTGGTCCTCGGTGCCGGGCTGGTTGGCAATCTCAATGCGCGCGCGGCGGTCGTTTGCGTTTTCAAAAAGGTAAACGTAAGATCCCTTGTCGAAGCGGTGGTGCGGCGGATTACTCGTCGGTGGGCCGTAAAAGTAATGAACGTCTCCGAAGCTGTTGAGAGTTTGAGACCAGTCAGCAGCCGCCATCGTTTTCTATATATATGCGCCGCCCTTCAATGTGCAAATGAATCGCAAATCGCAAAAGCCCACGTGTGGTTTCGGATGTGGGTGTCGAGAGCCAGAGAGAGTGTGAGAGGGAAAACAGGCGAACAGGGCCAGGTAAGAAGACAAATGCGAGCTATCACGCTTCTTTACCACCTTTTGGGAAAGACAAAAACCAACAAGAACATGAAAACTCACAGAGTAGCAACGTTTTCCTCTCCCGGCCGGGTCGCCATTCTCTAATTGTGGGATTGCTGCGAGCAGCCCCTCCAAACCTTACCTTACCTTGCCGAGCTTCCAACAACGCCAAACAAAGGAAGCTCCAAGAATAGCTTCCTTGCCTTTTCTCTGTCCAAGGGTTCGGGACCACTCCCTGGGCCGATGATCCGATTGACAAGCACCAGAGAGGCGCGCAACTTTCTCGGGGGGTGTTGGGCGTTGGCAAATTGTTACCCCGCCTCGGTCAAGGTGAAAGGTAATGTAGCCAAGGGCGGCAGCGGGTACGAATAGAGAACCAACAGAGCTCTATGTTGCGGGCGAAATTGGACAGAAGATGTGAGAAAGTGTGTGTGGCACCTAGTTTATTTCAGGAACAAGATGAGTGAGAGGTAAAAAAGGGGAGAGAGTTTCGTTTGAGGAGGAGGAGGTGGGAAAGATGGACTGTTTTGCGCCGAGGGTGTCGAGGTTTTGTGTAGCTTGCTTACCACCAGAACAGACCAGTCTCGACGATCCAAAGCTCTCTCTCTCTCTCTCTCTCTCTCTCTATTCCTCTCGTGTGATCAATCACCCAATACCCCTCTAGTCCTCTTCTCTCTCTTTATCTTGGTACCACTCAGTAGCCAGACCGCCTCAAATACCCCCTCCTCTAGTGGCATGAGCAAAAAAAAACAAATTCGCAAGTGACAAAAAGGAAGGACCAGGCACGCTACCTTACCTTGAGGGTCTTGCGACTTCGCAAAACGCCTATCAACCCAATTGTCCCCGCCATTCTCCTCCAAGTCCCAGAAGCTCCCGAGCTAAGGTAGAGACCATGCGCGTGCCAGGCCCTGCTTGCGTTACGTCTGCTGTGAAATACATGGGTGGTGAGCTGCAGCTGGTCGCATCGACTGGTCAACTCGGCGCTTAGAAGACGTCGGGGACAGCCAATCAGGTGCTCCGGCCGGGGTTGTGTACTGCGTAGAACGGACAGTGACGGGAGAGTGCCGTCGTCGGGGAGTGGGGTCCGACGTGCGCCGTGGAGCATGGACCTTTTTCCCAAGGTGAAGAAGATAAGATAAGAGGTAGTGAGTGAGGTGAGTGAGGTGGCTCGGTGAGTGGAGGTGAGGTGACCGAAGTACCTCTGCCTTAGTCATCAGTCGACAACGGCTGCGATGGGCGTGTCCAAATTTTTGGCGATAGCTTCCCTGCGGCTTTGATTGCGTGGTGACGGATTATTCTTCGCGGTACCACTGGAGCCAGCCAACGCGCAACGCACACTCCTTTCGAATCTCACGAACTGAACACCATTGGACTGATCGTCAATTGACATCAATACAGTAAGCTCCCGCCCATCAATTGAGCTTCAACGCAAAATCACCAACAGCGGTCCCTCAAAGCACCGCGACAACTTCGACGACACTCCCCCCTCGAACCCCGATTCCAACCGAAAACAGAACACCCTTCCAGACCGAGAGCCCACGGCTCCCCAAAGCAATCCAAAATGGGTGGCCTAACCAACGTAATCAACATGTGCTCCCACCTCCAAAACGCCTCCCGCGCACGCCTGGGCATGACCTCCGTCACAAACACAAAGCAAAACCTCAACCTCGCCCTCGCCCTCCACCGCTCCGGCTTCGTCTCCTCCCTCTACCGCGGCGGCCCGACCCCGCCTGCGCCCGAAGACCTCCTTCGCGACCCGGAACCCGTCACCTCGGCCAACGTCGCCACGCGCCGCCTCTGGCTCGGCCTCAAATACTGGAACAACGAGCCCGTCCTCCGCGGCCTGACCATGGTTACCAAGCCCACGCGGCCCATTAACGTCCACATTGAGGACCTCGAGCTCGTCGTCCGCGGGTTCCCGACCAAGAATGGCCTCGTCAAGGGGTTGGCGCTGGGGGAGTGCCTGTTTATTTCTACGGATAGGGGTATCTTGGAGGCGAGGGAGGCGCTAGCGAGGAAAGTTGGCGGTATGGTGCTGTGCCGGGCGAGATAAGAAGGGGATCATAAGGCCTTGTTATAGGTCAGGGGCGAAGAAAGATGGCCTTTTAGAGAAGGGAGAATTTTGATAGCCACTCCCTACGAGGAGAGAGCACCTGGGCCACGGGCAAAAGGAGTCTTGGGAAAAAAGAAGACACCACAGGGCAGGCGTCGAAGTCAACATGTTACTGCTCTGTAGGAGCAATGTCCTCCATATATTGTACAAAATTTGTATTCTAGAGAAGACACGAACACACCATATTTGAAGCTTTACTGTTCCGTGGCCAGATTGCAGCGACATCTGCTCTTGGGGAACACTAAGTCCGAGCTGCCTTTTAAGAAGCTATGGCTCACCCGCGTAGAGAAGAGCATTCAAAACTACACACATACCATGCAAAACTACTGAACCTTTTAAATGTCCAAAAGTCAGAACAATTCTGTGCGAGTGGTATTCATTCTCTATAACTGATTTCGGGCTCCAGACACCAACTTCTCCATGCTCCGGAACTTTGAAATTTCTCACGAAGTAATTTACGCCTTTTTGTCGGTCAGGTATCATGGTACACCCCAATGGTTTCTAAAACTATACAATCACCTCCGCCACTCTTGGACAGAATTCTTCTTTTCATGCAGCCTCAGTCTTGACTTCTGTGGTCGCCTCAACAGGGGCCGGAGTTGACTCCGTCTTGTCCTCCTCCGCCGCTTCCTTCTCATCGGCCAGTAGCTCCTCGAACTCATCCGGGCTCTTAAGCTCTTGGTCCTCGGCGTCTTCCTCCTTGAGATCGAGCGTGGCAGTCTGCTGGATGATGCCGTCGAGCTCGGGCTCCTCAACACGCTCTTCAGTCACGGCCTCCAGCTCAGGCACCGCGGTCTCCTTCTCCTCGACAGGAGCCTCAGCCTCAGCCTCCTTGGCCGGACTAGGTTCAGCCGCAGTCTCCTCGATAATAGGCTCTGGTGTGGCCGGTGCCTTTGCCTCTGGGGTTCTCGGTGCCTCGGCGATGGCCTCGGCCTCTGCGGTCTCAACGACATTCTTGACTGGAGCATCCTTCTTGCTAGCGAAAGGGCTGCCTGTGCGGCTTCCCGCCCGTACCGCTGCCGGTCGAGAGAGTGCTCTCTTGGGACTCCTTGAGGCGGAAGCCTTCTTGGCGCTGCTCGGCTTTGCGCTCCTGCTTCTAGGAGGGGTAACGGGAGCCTTCTCTGATACCTTTGAAGTCGAGCTCGCCGTGGGTCGCATCATGCGAGCCAGGAAACCTTCGTCGACCTCCTTATCTTTCTTGGTAATGGGGTGGTCCTGGAGGGGCTTCTTTGGCGGCGGGCCAATGCTGGGCCGGGGCCGGTTGATGACTGAGTTCTGGCGCTTCAGAGTCTTGGGCGGCGCCGCAGCACCGGGCGCGCTCGCTCTGCTAGCCGGGCGGCCCTGGCTGCCAGAGGCGCGCGTAAGGGTTTCGCGAGGAGCCTCCTTGACTCTTTGAACGGAGGCGGCAGTCGGGGCCATCAGCGAAGCAGGCAGCTTCACGGGCTTGGTGGGCGACTTGACCTTGGGCTTGACGAAGCCAATGCCGCTGGAGGGAGAAACCTGCACGGGCGCGGGTTTCTTGCCGGCACCTGCCGGTTTCGCAGCGGACTTGGGGGTCGAAGTCGCCGGCTTCTTTGCGGCATCGTGCTGAGCCTTGGGGGCGCTCGGCTTGGAGCCTCCCATTGCTGTGGTAGGGGTCTTGGCAGTGACTGGAGATCTCAACGGTGTCTTTGCTCTCGTGATGGTAGCGGGAGGTGCCAGTTTCGCCAGGGGTTTGGTGGTGGTCTTTATGGAGTTTTTGGGAGCCGTGGACCCGGCGGTCTTTGCGGCAGCTGTTCCATTGGAAACGTTGTGGTCGGGCGACATTTGCGTCGGGTCGCCTGGGAGTAGCTCTGGCGTAGGCGTTTCGATGTCTACGTGTTTGTCGGGATTGTGGCTCGGGTGGTTGTTCAGAGCCCCCAAGCTACGAGGGGAGGCTCCGTTTGTCGGCTTGTCCGCGTCGGGGCGGCGAGGTGACTCGGGAATGGGGCTGCCGACGACATTTGTCTTGTAGCCCCCGGAGGTGTCCTCGGTGGCCATTGTCTTATCAGAGAGACCAGATACAGACGCCTCTCCCTCGGTATGGCTGCTGAGCCTTCGCTGGGACACACTCGACTCGTTGCTGGGATCTCGGCGGAGTCCTACTCTTCCGTCCTTTTCAACAGCAACAAAGCTCGTTCGAATCTTGGAGAGTGGGCGGGTGGATGATAGAGGGGGAGTTTCGGTGCCGTCTGCAGAGGTATCAGGTTAGTTGAAATGCGTACACGATGGATAGATGGTGTTTGGAGAGTCAAGCTGAGCAGTTCTATGAACTGGGAAGAGGTCGACAAAGCAAGCTCGCCGAGAGAAGCTGCGTCTATTGCCATGGAGCTAAGAACGGCGGGGGAACTTACTGGAGGAGAGGCCAGGGGACCTTCCCCGATCCGGGGGACTCGAGTCGGCTTTTTGCTCGAACATTGCCCGGAGGTTCTTAACGGCTGACATGGCGGCGGTGTTGGGTCGCTACCGAGCGACTTCTTTTCAATCAATGTGTGGGAGGAAGCTATGTGGGATACGTGGAAGTTGCGACGGGTGGATCGTTTCGAGACAGAAGTTTAGAGGCAAGAATCGCGTGCGCCAGGCGTGGTGAGTTACAATGGCGGACTCGAACGTTGAATGTTGCCGGAAAGACGCATGCCCGGTCAGTCCTCGTGTTTGCGGAGGAGTTGGTATACAAATCGAGGTTGAAGGGAAGGAAAGCTGCACTTGAAGTCGCGACACAGCTCTTGAGGGTCGTCGAGGCAGAAAGGCGCAGGGGGGTTGGACGGGGCTCGTCGCGGCGGTGTCAGTGCAGTGAGGCAGACACTGCCCAACGGCTGGAGGATTTCGAGTGTTGGGCAAGAATTGGTGGAGGAAGAGCGAGTTGCTATGACAGCTGGAGATGCATGATCAACAGTAGGTCGGGGGGGGTTTGGTAGTTGAAGCAGTCAAACAGCGTACTACAGGCGATTGATTGTTGCAGTGGATGGTGTTGTATGCAGTTTGTATTGGGTGATGTGTTGTTTGGATGTCTCAGCCAAAGTCTCGTTCGTCTCCAGGCCTCGGTAGGTTGTAACTCAGAGGTGTAAGGTGTAAGGTGGTCAGTCCCGTCGCGCGTTTGCGTGTCCGTGCCGTCCAGATCAGAGAGATAATGCCGGTGATGTATGTATGGGGGAGAAGAGACGAGAGTCGAAAGGTGGGTGGTTCGAGAAGGGGGAGACTCAGGGAAGTGAGGTTTCTGGCCTTCAGGGCTGGCATTTAAATTACGGACACCCCATAATCATAATCAGAGGCGGAAAAGGGACGGCCGACGTGGATATTTGGGCAATGGGCGTGTGACTGGATCGATCCAAACGAGCCAAAAGAGCCCACCACCACTATTATTCGCTCTCTACCGTGTAAATCTGTCTGTCTGTCTATGCTGAACTATCCAGGACCAGTTATCCATCCATTACCTAGTTCCATACTTGATACAGCTACCTTAAAGACAGAACACTTCACCATACTGCGTCGGGGGTAAGGGACTTGGACTGGAATTCAGGGGTTCCCCTAAACGCACATGCTCGCTCTGCTACCACGCTACCAAACCGCCCCAACGCGCTTGCCAGCCTGCCAGATACAAAGTTGCACTCCTTACACCTTCACAAGGCGGTGGGATGTTATGTAAGGCAGATGTATTGACACACTTGGGTACAAGCTAAGGTACGGGTGCTGTACAAGGTACTTGAAGCTTGAGTGGAGCAAAGATATCCAGTTTTGAGATACCTCAAGCGTCCGTAATGTGTAAGGATAGGTACTTATGCATCTATACAGCACCGGTGCGGACATGTGCCTCCTCTATGCAGGATGTCTGCAGCAGTGCAGCAATCCGCCCCGTGTTACTGGCCCTGGATCATCCTCTTTCGCTTCTCGAATTCGACTGCAGGGACCCCGAGTGGGAAATCCATTGGCTCGGCCGGGGTCAATTTACCAGAGAACATGGTTCTGGAAGGAAGCTCATTTCCTCTGGGCCACTGCTCTGGTATCAGAATGCAGCTTCTCCAGACACGTCAGTACACTACGGAACTGATTGAATGGCAGTGACTCTTTAGTTTCATCATGTAGAGTGGTGGGTAGTTACTGGCGATGAGCCCTGGGATCTCATCGCTGGCCCCCTTTTCTAAGGTAGCTTGGGTTCTCGTGATTGCCCGTCCTTTGGGCCTCAAGAGTCTACGAAGTAAGAGTCGGGAAACGGAAGAAGCCAACTGGCCCCCAATGACGCCCCTCACACCTGAAAATTGGCGTTCTAAGCTAGTCGGGAGGTTGTGTCAACGATGGCCGTGCTAAAAAGCCTCAATGAGTGTATCTGCTGGACGGTTCCTTCGGAAATCGGGGCACGGGCAAATTGAACGAGACGAACAGGCCGGCGCCAGTGTCAGTCTGGCAGTCATCGGAATCAGCTAGCCGGAGAGCAATGACTCTGTTCCGGTTCGTACCTGACTAGGCGGATTGGCGTGACGGTTGGTGGCCGTTGATTTCGAATTATCAAACGTTCCCTCCTGTGTATTTTCTCTCTTTCTTTGTCTGTGACTTGGTGTTTCTGAACAGCTCCGTTCCTTCTCGCTGTCTTTCCCCTCCAAAATGGGAAGCTACGTATCGGGATACTTATGCACGGTCTCCTGTTTCAGACAGCCTCTTCAATCTCCTATCCGTTTTGTGCATTAGTGCGCAATCTGCAGAGCCCATCGTGTATCTTGTAACTGCATGCGGTTTGGCTTACCGCCTTTTGTCGTCTATCGTACCTTAGCTCTGGCCCATTATACAGGAACATAATGCATTATTCGTTGAAAAGAAAGGGGGTCCTTCTCGAGCCCCTCAGACGCGCGGGGACAAAGGAAAGAAAAAGACGCGCAGGTATCCGTACAGCAGCGGAAGGAGAACAAAGTTAGCATTGTTGACATTAGTCCCGTTTCATTATTGCTACCATGTCCGGCTGCTCCAGCAACTATGAGAAAGGCCCCATCTCCATTATCAATCAATAACCTCAAAACTACCGTCATGTTTTTTGCCTCGCGTGCCTGTTCAATGTCCGTAGTGAGGAGAAGTTGTGTATCTGGAACACTTGAACCCGAGAACCCCTCTTCATTCTACCCAGTTGTTAATCACTCCAGTCTCGATCCCGCCTCCGATATGTGTCCTAGCCGTGTCCACCAGCAGTGGCAAGTGAACATCACCTCCCATCTCGGGACGGAGACTCAAGGACTCCAGCTTCTGGGGGTGGTCATACCGCTCCCCGGCGCGAGGCGAACCTCCCGTCTTCTGGAAGCTCGCAGTAACAGGGAAGAACCGGGTTTGGGGGCCCTTTTTCCGCTCTTCGACCGTCTCTTTTCAACACGCTAAGAAGTGCAGAATGTGGGGAGGAAATTTCTCACCAGTCTCGGCCCTTGCTCCAGGTCTACCCATAGGCCACTCCTCACTCTTTTCAATGAGCTTTCTCATATGCTGACTGACTGGCTTTCAATGTACTGTGTGCTGTCCGTCCCTTGGTCGAATTTCGGCGACGGGCATGTAGATATATTTTCCGTCTCAGAGGACGGTTCTCGTGTTCACTCATAGCCCGCAATGGACAAGGCGGATGGATGCTGACAAAATCGTGGCTGACAGCGCATCAATCCCCAAGCCTGCCGAAGCCAAGTTCCAAGTTAAACTCAAAGCCCACGACCCGGTCAATTGTCGCGAAAGCGAATCAAACAGAGTCCCAAGACGCGCTTCTGGTGCTACTGTGCATCCCAGATTTGCCAATGTAACCGTGACTTGACGCAATAGTGCGGAATCAACCGTGTTTTAGAGAGCTCCGGTGCACACCCGCAAAGTACGTACCGCGGCTAAGGTAAGCCAGTAAAGGCAGTGAGGACCCTGGGGGATCTTGTCAGTGCCGACCACCAATTGGTCGCTCGCCGGATCGGCCCTCGGTGTGCATGGCCCGTACCTCCGATATCGACCGTGCAGGTGAGGTGGGCTTTTTTTACTTTTGCGACTCATTCTCCTAGAGCTTCTGCTTCAACATTCCCTCATCTATCCGTCAAACCAGCACTTTGGACGCCAATTGACGCCCATCATGTCTGTCAGAACTCTTAGAATCGGTAAGACTATCTTTTATCAGGACAATTGACCTGTTTTCGTTCTGTAACCCACGTTAACACACTTACCCACAGGCCTCATTCCCGGTGACGGCATCGGCAAGGAGGTCATCCCCGCCGGCCGCCGCGTCCTCGAGGCCCTCCCCTCCTACCTCGGCCTCAAGTTCGAGTTCACCGACCTCAAGGCCGGCTTCGAGACCTTCGAGCAGACTGGTGCCGCCCTCCCCGACAAGACGGTTGAGATCCTCAAGAAGGAGTGCGATGGCGCCCTCTTTGGCGCCGTCTCTTCCCCGACCACCCCCGTCAAGGGCTACTCCTCCCCCATCGTCGCCCTCCGCAAGAAGCTCGACCTCTACGCCAACGTCCGCCCCGTCAAGACCGTCCTGACCGCCGCCAAGCCCATCGACATGGTCATTGTCCGCGAGAACACCGAGGACCTCTACGTCAAGGAGGAGAAGACGTACGACGGCCCCAACGGCAAGGTCGCCGAGGCCATCAAGCGCATCTCCGAAAACGCCTCCCACCGCATCGCCGCCATGGCCGGCGAGATCGCCCTCCGCCGCCAAAAGATCCGCGACGCCGGCGCCGCCAGCATCCACTCCCGCCCCCTCGTCACAATCACCCACAAGTCCAACGTCCTCTCCCAGACCGACGGCCTCTTCCGCGCCACCTCCAAGGCCGCCCTCGCCGACCCCCGCTTCGCCGGCAAGGTCTCCGTCGAGGAGCAGATCGTCGACTCCATGGTTTACAAGCTCTTCCGCCAGCCGGAGGACTACGACGTCATCGTCGCACCCAACCTGTACGGCGACATCCTCTCCGACGGCGCCGCCGCCCTCGTCGGCTCCCTCGGTCTCGTGCCCAGCGCCAACGTCGGCGAGGGCTTCGCTATTGGTGAGCCCTGCCACGGCAGCGCCCCGGATATCCAGTTCCAGAACATTGCCAACCCCATTGCCACCATCCGCTCCGCCGCCCTCATGCTCGAGTTCCTCAACGAGGAGACCGCTGCCGCCAAGATCTACGCCGCTGTCGATGCCAACCTCGAGGAGGGCAAGCTTCTCAGCCCCGACTTGGGCGGTACCGCCAAGACCACTGAGGTTATCGAGGATATTCTCCGCAGACTGTAAGGTGGTGGTGTGATAGTATTGGATGGAATTTTATTTTTTTTATCTTGAGAGGCTAAACTCATGAGGACTGGATATGGCAGTCGACGTGACGGTAGTTGCGCCTTTGATACCTACCATTTTACCCAAAAGCATATGTTTCTTGACTTGACTTTAGCCAGTGTTCTCTGGATGTGCATAACGTCGAAGTGAAAAGACGTCAAAGGGCTGGAAGGAGAACAGTTCGTTCTGCTGCTCCTCCACTTATCAAAATCTGAACAGGGCCGACTCGACAATCAGCGATTCCATGTCGGTCCACAGTGGACATGGAATAAACTCACGAATAAACCACAACCACTCCAACCCTGCCTCTATAGGCCGGAATCCTCGGATGGAAAGCAATGAGCGCCGTTTGAATGTGTCTATGACCTAGTGGCGGACGTATTTACGCATAATTGGGTCCCGTAAGGGTTGCGAGTTCGAATTTGGTGGTCCTACATAATGCCACAGACAGCTCTTTTTTTTTTTTTTTTTTTTGTATGTTTTGATATGATTCCCGAAGAACCTCAACTTGAAGGGAAGCACTACATGGACATGATTTGTTTGCAGAAAATCAAGAAAGTCTTGTATTAGGGGGCGTCTATGCCTTGTACGCAGCACGCAGTTCGTCTCTCTATGGACGAAGATGGGTATCATTTCTCACCAAAACCACATCGCACCAACTATCGCTCTTCCAAAAGCCCCTGTTTCTGTATCAAAGCTCCTCCGCTGTATTCCATTATCTGCAACTGCCTCGTTGATGTAAAAAGTCGCGTAGCCAAAGAAGATCTGATGCCGCCTCAAGACCACTCGGACTTGCGCGGGTCGAATCTGCGGCAGTGACCACACTCGCAGATGAAGCCGTACTTGTAGTAGAGCACCGAAGGGTCTTGACCGTATGAGATCGTCAGCTCCTCGCCCTCTTCAATCACCCAGTCCCTGACAGTGAACACAAGAGACTCGTGACTGGCACGGTACTTGTAGTCAATCTTAGGCAAGCATGAGTGATTGAATCGGCCCGCGACGGCGAAAAGACCAGGCATGTTCCTCTTATTACCCGACTTGGATGGGACATATGCCGCGAAGCTGTCATTCAGTCAGGTTTAGAAAGTTGAAGAGAGAATGGGAAGGACCAGGTGACCTACGCGTTCGTGTTCCAGACCGCTTCCTCGTGAGTCTCGCCATCCCGGCCTTTGTGGCCAAACATGTTGTTCGCGATTAGGCGCTCCTTCTCCGGCAAAGATCTTACAGACGTGGTCACGTCTGCGTAAATTGCATGGTAGAGGGCCTTTTCGACGAGGATCTGGTCGCCCTGGTACAGCTTCTTACTCGCGAAAGCGCCCCAGCCAGCCGTAGGAGACTTGCGAACCTCGAAGAACTCGTTCGAGAAGATTGACAGCCTCTCCTTGGTGTCTTTGGCGTTCTTGTAGGTTGTGAGAAGCGGCAGTTTAGCGGGCTGAAGAAGGATTGGGGATTCAAGCTTGCCAAAGCCGTTGCTTCAAGTTGTTAGGATAGGCAGGTGGTTTTTGATTGAGAAGACTTACCCTTGGTATGGCCCTTCGGAATTGACGCTGCTGGCACTTGAGCCTTGCGACCAATAGCCCTCCTCAAGTTCGTAGTCCTCGTCATCATCATCATCATCGTCTCCATTGTCATCACCATCGACCACAATGCCTTGCGCAATGTAGACAGTCTTCCAAGTAATCTGGGAGTATGGGAGAGGGGGCAGTATTGAATCGATGAATGCCTGGAACTCTAGGAATTCAATTTTTATTCTCTGTGTGTGATAGCTGTCAGCCCGGTCCTTCTATCTTCGGATTCCAAGGTCGCACTTACCTCAAGCGGCTTGCTCAGGCTCAGGATATTATTAGCCATTTTGGCTTCGACGGCAAGGTCAAGGACAGCATGAAGGCTGTGTGTGTCGGTGTGAAATTTTGTCCGGACTTGAAAGTCGACAAAGGAGTCGTCGCGGGCCATGACATGTCTGTGAGGATAAATCGCTCCAAGAGGGAAAGAATTAATGACCTCCATGGTAGAAATGAGGTAGGTTGATGATGTAGTTGGATGATGTAATTGGGAAGTTCACACTCAATGTGATCCCGGGTGCCCAATCTCTTAAATATGCTCTCCTGCGGTCGCTCTTGCTTGTTTTTCTTCTTGAAGCAATCAAGGGAAAATGATCGGGGATGTTGTTGCTAGAGGCTGGAAAGTATAGCTCGATGCTGTGGTTCCAAGAACTTATCCTTGTTTGTGTGGTCGGTGTTGGGGATTGGTCTAGATCAAACGACCGTAACCAAAATGAGAAAGAAACAAGTGTTGGCTGCACAGAACCTATTTTCGTCAGCAAAATTTCAGTTGCTAAAATGTTGCTGCTCTCGTTGTCAAGCAATCATATCACGGTATGTCAACATACCGAAAGAAGTGTGTGCCAGGATTCACGTAAGACGAATATACCCGGCGGATATTCAGAAGCAGAAGCCTGGTGGGAACAAAAAAGAAACAGAAGATAACCAACAACCTCAATGTTGTAGAAGTCGAAGAAAACTGTTGCTTAGTTGTCCCTGTTTTGAAGCAAAAATCTCAAAAGCTGAGCAGAGGAGGCGAAGACCTAATGAAGAGTGAAGAGAAGATTCAAAGAGCTTTGGTTAATTGAGGCCGTTAAGTAGCTTGGATGGCTTTATATTCAGCCCATCGTATTCATTCCTTCCTTTCCTGATCTGATGGCCAAAGTTGGGAGGTACGACCCACCCGATATTATGAGATTAATCCTCACGGCAGGGGCGAGCAATCGCAGGTGGTAGTTTCCCACATCATGTTTTATAAAAGTGAAATAAATACAACCAAAGAAACAGCGTGAGAGCCTCATAACTTCGATTTATTCAAAAATTCTTCTATATAAACCACGACTTCTTTCATATGGTTGTGGTGAAAGAACAGCAGGTATGGATCGTTTCTCAAGAGGGAGGGAACCGGGGGCTAAACCTCAGTCTGATTGCAATTTGAAGTCAGTCACCTTTCACTAAATTAATCATCTTGAGTACTGATGAGACTTGAGACTTTCGAGTATTACTCAAAGCACATGTCTCCAACGATGAGGTCTCCCGAATAAGGATGGAGGGGCGTTCTTGAGGCCAGAGACTCAATAGGTCAACCGACCCTTTAAGGCAGTATCTTTGAGAACGAAACTCTCAGAAGAAAGCCATCTGTCAGCACCTCGGATTCTTGAAACCTCATCTTTACTTCCTGCAAGTCTCGCTTGGAAAGGGCCTTTGAGTAGGTAGGTAGGCACATCCTCTTTATATATGTCTTTCCTTCATGTAACCACTGAATAGTCTTGAGTTGACGACAACGGAGTATGCAATAGCAACATGAACGAAGGAAAGAAACGCTGACAGAACGAGAAGCACAATAACAGAGGATCATCCAGTAGAATCATTGGCTGAAGAGCCTACTTGGATGGAATCGCTTCAGCATATGTGGTTGAACCCAACCCGTCAGCTTGAGCTGTGCCGCCGTACCGATCCAGCCACTCGACTGCCAGCCATCGGCCGCCCCAAACCCACGTCAGCGTCTCCTGGTGTAGAGAAATGGCGTCCGAAAACTATGGCAGGCAAACAAGACGACAAGCCAGGCACCGGCCGGCGCTACGCTCTGCATGTGTTACAACGCAAGCCCGGAACCGGAAGACGAGCCGACTGCGACAATGCTGCTGCTAAATGCAAGTGTTCATCCGTCAACCATGGCCCAGGCGTAACGTCGCAGATTTCAGCCAGCGCCCTCAACAAACCGGGCGTTGCTCCCGCGTTTCAAACAAACCGCAGGCAGGGAGCGCGCTCGGTCCAGGAGGTATTTGGCCTGAGCAGAAAGCCAAGCCTCGTGGGAAATCGAGAAACATTCTGACAGACACCGCAGATCAAACTTGCGTCTTCGGAAGAATATCAGCAAAGTGGTAAAGTTGCGCAAAGGTGAGGGACAATGTGAAGCAATAGTTCGCACGGTAGTGTGTGCCTATGACTGCTTTGGCTGCGCTTGTCAAACCCATTTGCCTGTCTAAGAAGACACTTATCCATGTTGACTTACAATTCCAGAGAGAGACAGAGAGAGGCTGTGGATCTGACGCTGCGACAATAAGCAAGGTTTCGACTTCTGAGGTCTAAAGCAATGAGTCACTTGTGTTCCGATATCCACAATGTCTAGATGCGCGTTCTTCGGGGAACCAGCCGGGAGGAAAACTTGACGTGTGCGTAAAGTACGACCCAATCGAGTCCGCCACGAGTTCTTTCGGGGCATTTGTTGCGCGCTTTGGCAGAAATAGTCCGGAGCTTATGCAAGGTCCTCCCGCCGGGAGTAGAAAAGACAAAGGTTTTTTGAAGTATGCAGGGACGAAGAGTAAGAGAAAAAAAAAGAGGGCGCAAGAGAGACGCTTGGTGTCGCGTAGAGACGGAGGTATTGCCTCACGCCGGTGCATGGCTAAGTCAAGCGAAGCATCGACAGACGGACACATGTCTTGAGTCGAGCATCATGCCTGATGACGTACCGCAAGGGTTGAAGGTTCGTGATGGGGTCAAGCATGCGTGGAAAGCAAAGCAATGTGGATGCAATCTGATGAGAAACGTTGCGTGTCCTGTCGAAGCTTTGCCCTGCTTTGTTGGGATAGGGATAGGGCTGATAACTGTCCAGCAAGAGTTGACAATGTCTAGGAGCATCCATGAAGACCTCGTCAAGTTCAAAGAAGGGAACATGAGGCGCAAGCGGGTGCGATGGAATTAGCCACACCAAGAAGCTGAGAGGGACGGGAGTTAAGATAGTCCTGCATTGGCTGGCAAGTATGCGCACCGCCTCGTTGGGATCGATGATCGCACCGAAGGAGTGGAACATTCCACGTGAGGTCCGGAGCCGGTAGACCGGCGGGTGATTCCTCGACTCGGACCCTTCCATGCCGCCCACTTTTCAAACTCTTGGTCAGGAGTCGCATCTTATTCCTTCGCACTGCATTTTCCAAACTCGATGAGACGCCCTGTCGGCCGTTTAGCCCTTGAGTTTGAAGAGAGGGAAAAAAAAGTTCTTTCTCTCGGCACTGACACTTCTGGTCAACCCACAGACGAGCGAATTTCCTTGCACCCCGGGGCAGGGTTGGTTTAGAGTCTTGGTGAGCAGAAACGACAAGAAACTGTGCTGGTCTCCATTCCGTGGACTCTGGAGTCTATCCGAGCTTCAGAGTTGCAAAGAAAGCTTCTCCTCCGTCCGGCCCCGCGTGCCGGGAGACCCGTTAGCATGGTCAGCCATGCCCGAAGCTCACGCCTCGTTCGGTGACTGGGCGAAGACGCAGCCAGGTAGCAAAGCTCAATGTTTCTGCTGCCCTCTAGGAAGGGTTCCGGGTCCGATGTTCAGGCTCACTTCATCATTTATCGTTGCAACTTGCTAAAGTCACTGCCCGATTTTCCATGTGTTACCCTGGTCAACTCGCAAATGGTTCCTTTTGCCCGTCTTGTGCCCGGAAGGGGTGTATCATGGCCCATCTGGTTCGCTTCCTCTCCCAACCCCTTGGGTAGTCTTGATCCGCCAGGCTTCCACGTCCGATCATCGAACGCAGCTAGAAGGACCGGGTCTCGCCAGGAACCCATGCCGCGGTGACCCTACTTCAGACGGAGAGCTACGCCCTCGGCCGAGTCTCAACAAGAGTGAAGCCCACATGCGCAGCAGGCACATGTCAAGTAGCTTGCCCCAATGCAATGCGCGAGCCTCTTTTTTTCTGTCTACACTTTTGCTCTTGTTGCGTTTCCCTTCTGCAACCAACATTCGTCCTTGCTTCGGCATTTCGTCATACGGTCCGATGGGATGCCATGCCATGCCATGCCCGCAGAACTTTCCTTCAGGGTGCAGCCCGCCGGGGAGATATACAAGCCATGGACGTCCCCGTCTCTTTCGAAAGGACGAGCTTTCGTTATCAACCACCCCATGATTGAATCAGTCCACTGTTATCAGAAGCATTACTCGCCTTCACTTGCAGTCTGAACATAAGAATGAGCCTTTCTTCTCACTGGTCTGCAGCTACTTTATCACATTTTTCCAGCTTCAACCATCAGACTCATTGATCGCTCATCACCAGCCGACTTGTCACCTCACTTTCCTCGGACCCATCATCTGTACATCAAGCAAGGTCTCTTTCAGGTAAATACATACCAACTCTTAGGACAGTAGAGCAATGTACTCATACTAGTCAATAGATCTCATCACAATGGACTACAGAAGCTCAAGTAGATCGAGCCGCTCAGGTTCTAGTCAGCAGTCAAGGCACCGAGACGCCAGCGGAAGACTCAACGAGGGCTCACATTACGTCAAAACCTCAAGTAGTGATCGATCACGCGAAGTTCCCCAGGGCCGCAGCGGCTACAACCGAACCCGCGAACATGGTCACGGTGTTTCACCGAAAGGCAGATCCGGATACAACTGAGTCCGGTATCGATCAACGCAGCCATTTTCTCCAGCAACTACAAGAAATCAGCAAGGATGAATGCAAATAGACTATACAAGAAAGGGTTCATGGGATAGATATTGGAGAGGAGGACACATTTTAGAACCAGAAGGGGGCAACCCATACGTAGAATCAAAACGGTGATTTCCAACGATGCAGGCAGGGAAAATCAGTATCAATAGAAGTTCTGATTGAATCAAGACTATTCCAAGTATCAAGGACCACTTCCCAGTCTAACAATACAGTATTTCCTACCCCTCGAATCCCACTGAAGTCCTGTTTTCCTCCAGTTTCCCCCCAATTTGAGAGCGTTTTTTTCCAATCAAAGTCAATCAAGAAGTATTAACGACCCACCAATGCTGCAACCAACCTTACATGCTGGACAAGAATGGAAACAAAAGACCAGCCGGCTAGGAGCATGAAATGCGCTTCCAATAAAGCCGAGTAACGACAAAAAAGCCATCCCATCAGGCTGAGCCCAGAACACCAATGAAGAAGAAACCACCCTAACAAGTTATTGCAAATAGCCACACCGACAACCAAATCCAGGCTAGACAGACAAGCATCTCAACTCTCACAAACAATTGTGGAAGCACGTCTATGTCTAGGCATCACACCGGAGGTCTGAAAGCACTCTTCACGAGACAGTGCTCACACTCAATGTACGACTCATTCGACGGCACCCAGTGCAGACGCCGACAATCACAGACCGACCACCTCTCTTCCGTCAGCGACGTGATGAGCTTCCTCTTCTCATACAAACCGTCCCTAACACCGCACTCGATACAGAAGCGACGTAAGAGACCTTCCCCATTCCGCAGTGTCGGAAGCCTCGACTGCTCCTTGTCACCATCGGCTTTGCCGGAGTACCGCCCGACGATACAACCTTCAGACGACACGACAAAGTAGTCGGGCAGCTTCTCGAAGGCGGCCTCAGGCTTGATCGTGTGGCAGCGATAGCACCCGTACCCCTTGGGTGAAGCTGCAGTACCACCAGCCTCCTGAGACTTATCCCTTGTTGTAGAGTTCCTCCTGCCGTCTCCTTTACCCTTACTTTCTTCCTTCTCCGGCCACGCGCAGATCTTGGGGAACTTTCCTTCAGCGTGGATGATGAAGGCCGTCTTGCAGGAGTCGGATGCGTACCACGACTGGTAGCCCTGGGTGCGCCAGTATGGCCCTCCATGTAAGGAGTCCCAGTCGACTTGGTCGAGAATCCGGTTTCGGAGGGCAGGGCACATGTCCTGGAAGAAGTGGGAAAAGTCATTGTATGGCCTGGGGAGAGTTGATCTCGAAAGGGCGGAGAAGGCGACGATTGGCGTAGGCGGACTAGATCCGGTTACAGATGCCTGGGTTGGGCTGGATGTCTGGTTTCGTTTTGGTGGTGTAGACGTTCGTCGATGACTTGGGAGGTTACTGAGGAGCCTCGGGCGTCTTGGAATGGGTGTAATGGATGGGTCTGAGGCTATGCGACGTCTTGGGGCAGCAGTCGAGCGACGTCTTCTAGCTTGGTGTTCGGCGGCTGAGAGTGCCATGTTGAAGGTTGTTAGATTTTCGGACGATGTTGTGTCTCTTGATTGATTCGATTGCTCCTTTCGAGTAGACGTTCTTGTAAGCGTTAGGTTCAAGATAACTTTCATAGACTGAACCAGGCAAACCTACGAGTAGGAGTTTACGAGAATGTCGAGACTGAGAAAAAGTTCAACGAAATTTCGTGTCAGGTGGGATGAAGATTCATATGGCAGATCGGAAGGATTTCGAGGTGTAGCCCCGGTCGTCCAGTTCTTATACACTGCCTGGGAGACCCAGATGCTTGGATATTGAATTTGCATGAAGGACGGGATGCCAGGCCATCTGAACAAGCGTCACGACGAAGCAAGGAGGAAAGAGGATGAGGAAGAGCCAAGCAAGGGCTAACAAGCGTACCCTGCACCTCCAACAAGAGAAGGAGACGAACAAGCACGCGCAGCAGCGGCTACACACCTGACAAGGGGAAGGGGGTATAAGTCTTGCAACTTGCAGATAATGCATTTCAAAGTGAGAAGTGGGCGATTCACTTACCTCTTTGGTTCATCAAGACTTACCGTAGCAACCTATTGCCAACGGCAAGACTCGAAAATCTTGAACTTCATCCCATTCGTATCCTTCCTTCTCATGTCTTTCTGCTTCTTCCTACATCCCGACCATCGGTCATTAGAGGAACCTCAACCATCTCATCTTCCTCTGCCATCGCTCTTGACACCACCTTCAGCCCGTTCCCGTCGGGAAAAGAATTTGCACACAAACACGGCCGCCCGAAAGCACCATGACATCCGCGGCTCCTCGGAGTCCCGATTCTTGTTGGTCGACTAGACGAGGGGACATTGCCTCAAGGCCTATCGCAGGCTCTGATACCCTCACCGGCCGGACCAGGGTTTCCCTGCAGTTGCAGATCGAAAGAGGCACCTAGACTAGCTAGACGCCATATCCAGACTGAGAGATTTTGACGGCACCATGGCACCATGGCACCAAACCACACGCAGGGGACGGGTGGAGGAAGAAGAGGAGAAGGGGATCCAGGCCTGGGTGAATACCTATTTGCCCTGCAGTGGCGTCATGCCAGAGAGGGAAGAAGTGGAGAGATGGGAGGGGGCTTTCACTTGTCAATTGGCATGAGGGAAAAGCAAAGATGGACGGACGTTCGATTTTCTAGTAGGCCGTGGGAGACTGTGGTAAGGTCTTGCACCAACAAGCGTGTTGCATCTGGCAAGGGGGGGTGTTCGACCAGGTTCTGGGGCTCCTAGCAGCCCGGGTTTTGGGACCGCATCTCTGTTGGCGGTTCCCAACTTCCTGGAAGTCTGATTTGAAAACGGCATGGAGAGACGATGGGGGGTGGTGGGCTTGTCCAGGACTGGACAAGTTGCACAATAGGGCTGGTCATGTAATACCATCAACCTTCCGCTCACCGGTAAAATATGCCCACTTCAAAGCGGACACTCTCCGTCGCATTGGTCTAGACAGCATCTATTATTCGAGACCTACATTAGGTAGAATATGCTTAGAGCAAGTTGTACTCAAGTTGAATTGCAGCTGTTTCTTTCCAAAGGGGATCAAGGGCGCGATCTTTCCAAGACATTATCGTCTAGCATACCTACTGAGGTTTCGGAAGCGGATCTGGAACACTACCTGCCCTCCTCTGCATCAAAGACATGTCTTCCCAAATAGGTAAACAATGTCGTTGATGGTGACAGGGGGAGGCGAGTGATGCCTGACGGGTCTCACGAGTCACACATCGACAAGCCAGCCCAACGCCACGAATCGTGAGGGCGGAATTGCGGATGGGGATATGCAACCTGCACAACCGTTTGTAAGTCGCGCATCATATCCTTCAACCACGTTCCCCCGTCACATCGTATAATGGTATTACACAACAAAGAGGCAGAGGCAAAGGCAGAGGACGGAAGCTCCCCGCTTCACTGCGGTCGACAATTATGACCAGCCGCTCGAATCGCTCAGGGTGCGCCCAGAGCAAACTGCATACGAGAGCGGAAGAAGGGAGATTACACAACGTAGCATCTGGTGTGATAAGTGTGACGACCCAGCGTGTCGGTTCCGGCGTGCTGGAATTTATTCAAATTCCTGAACGTGCCGCCTCCAACAACCTGGTGAGAAGTAGAAATGAGGTGAGTTGGGACGGGGGATCGGAACCCGCCCTTCCCTCCCCCTGCACGTTCGGCCGCGGGTCGAGGTCCTTCTGTCTCGACTCTCTCTTTCGGAGTTTCTCCCCTCACAGCCCTGCTCCCCTTGTTAGCGCTGGTCGCAAAGCCGCAAACAAACAAGCGGGAACGACGTTGGCAATGCTGGTCTTTTTGCAAATGCCCTGAGTAGGCATCGATCCAACACCCTACCCCGGTCTCTCCTCGTTGGCAGGACAGGGGTTTGGTTGGAACCGTTGCAACCGTGCAACCAACATCGAAAACAAGGGTTGGTCAAGGCGCTTCGCCCTTGAACATATGTATCCACATCCTCCGGGGGCCCTCGAGGCGTACATCCGGAGCTGGAGATTTGTGTTCCTGGATCTTGGGCAACAAACGAGGTTTTGGCTCTTGGAGTCTTGATCTACTCACCTTCAAATCTATCCTCAACACTCATTAGAAGAAGCTAAAGGAGTACGGAGGACCACGGACTTGGAGGCTCTCCTCCTCGGTTCTAGAGCCCGCCTCCCCGATGATAATACGCTGCTACTGGAGGAGATATCCATAGGAGGAACGATTGAGCGGGAAGCTTGTCGACAACCTTGCCAAAAGACCACCCCCCTTCTCTCTCATTGTATTTGTGTTTCCCTCTTCCTCGGAGAGATCGAGTAGTCTCGGAGACGTTGTGCAGCCCTCCCCCATCCCATCATCCTCCCAGCGTCATGTACATCCGATAACCCGGAAGATACCTGCAAGCTTCGATCTGGAGATGTTGGTGGCCATCTGGCTCGCTCGCTTGCTCCCTCCTCCTCTTCCTCTTCTTTCCTTTCTTGGTCCGTGATCCCCCAAACCACTTACTATACCCTCTTCCAACCGATAGCATGATAGCATGATTTCTGCTCGAATGTATCTGTTTGCTTCCCCTTCCCAAATCCCGACCCATGCCCAGAGGCCGTACGGGCGCTGCGGTCTCGGCCGTTGACGAATCTGGCCACCTGAGCCGAATCATCGCGCGCGGACTGCGCTCCGTGATCCTTGGAGTTGATTGCTCTTTGATTCGGTATTACTCGCTTTGCCGCTGGCGAACATCTCCTCGGTTATGGCATTGGCGAGTCGACTACGCAATCCATCGACTGTGATCAATGTACCGATATATGAGTGAGAGCGTGTGGGCAGTATGCGCGTGCGCAAGACTTTTGGTCAAAGTTACGAACACTGCATCTTGGTTCGTCTAAGTCGACCGGGGAACTCGAGTATAAAAAGAATAAAGATTTAGTGCAATCGCCCCTCTCTCTTAGTCTTCGCAGATGAGGTGTGATGATTTAGATGACCCCCGTTCTGCGGGCCGATGAGCGGGCGCGGGCTGAGTTTCCCCTTCAGGCCGAGAACCCCGTCCCCGGCCCCCCCCCCCCCCTCCTCTCTCTCCTCTCTTCCGATCTCGAGTTCGTCCGCTATTCCGCACAACGTAAGCTCGCTAGGAGCTTCCCGTTGCATTAATTCAGATGCGTTGAGATTGTTTTATTGACAGGGGTATGAGGGAGAGAGGAGAGGAGAGGAAGGATTCAGACGGCGCAAAGGCTTAAGAGAAAGAGCGGGTGGACTGGAAGAAGAGACCGGGGGGAAACCGGCATAGCTAAGTGAATTGAATGTGTCAGCGATTGTTTGCTTCTTTTGTGGACATGTATATCCATGGATTTGTTGGTATACGAGATGGTAAGCACCTTGTTACTCCTGCTGCGTTTCCTTACGGCAAGCCGCAGCTCATTTTAGTCACAAGACCTCTCCCCGCGGCGCGACTCGGCGCGAAGCCGCGTGTGTGAAACCGCGGCCGGGCCTGATCTAGATCATGGACAGCGAAGGCCTTGATGTCGATCCGTTACGATGTTACATTTCGAGTCAATATTGCCAGTCGAGGCCAGAGCGAGAGACGATCGACGGGCCAATTTCTTTACCTACCAACGTATGCCTTTCTTGGTGGACAAATGCCAGACTGGGCATCGTCGAGGTGCCACATGAGCATGGCCGATCCATCATCTCCCGCCGGGACGATACATTGCCGAGAGAGGGAGTCAGATATCAGTCAGCTCGCCCGGCAAAAGGTCAAGTTCTGCCGGAACCCAAGATCCAGCTCACCGGTCGTGTTCCGGTAGAGGATGCGGACAATGGGATTACGAGAGTCCATTGAAAACGGTCCGATACCATGACACCTCACACCTCACATTTGGCGCCTGTTGGTCTTGTTGGAACTTGAACATTGTGTTGGTTGGGCCACAGTTGGGCTGTTGGACCAGGCCACTGTGACTTTGTCACACGTCTCTCTCCCCTTCCATTTGTTCATTTACCGCTCTTCAGCCCAAAACAACAGGAACGGGGGGACATGGTCGGATTCGGTATTCCGGTTTAAGCGCTCAGCAGCCCGATAGCGTATGCGGCGGTGGTTATGATCAACACGAGTGCGTCACGTTGCCCGCACGTGTCGTTCTCAAACTAGCAGGACTCGGCTAGGAAGCGATCAGCCTGGAGATGGTCGAGGGTGAGTGATGAGTCCGGCGGGATGATCATGTCTTCAGATTATTGCGGTGATTCCAAGCAATGGTTACCAACAGAGCGAAGAAGCAACGATGTGCTATGTTAATGAATGCTCTATGGCGTGTTGGACACTAAACGGGGCCAAACTAGGCGCAAGCAGATGAAAGAAATGAGAAAGTCGGTGACGAAGGCGTCTGGTTGGTCCCAATCTCAATCAGTTCACCCGAGGCAGATAACTGATGAGTTCCAGCGGCATTTGCTGCAGAATATGTTGATTTAACCAAAGCAACTCAGAAGTGGCGAGTGCCATGTGAGCTTCGGTGAACAGTTGAGGAATTTGAAGATATGCGTCGGGGGAATCCACCATCTAGGAGGTTCGACAACCTAGGGAATAAACATGACATCAAATCGTAGTCCAAGAGAGAGAAAGTGGCCTTTGGAAGGGGAAAAGCCCTCTGGCAGTCCCACGGCCTAGTGCAATAAGACTGTATACTATAAGGAAGACTAGCCAAACAGCATCGGGGAGATCAATAACAGTGTAACAGTGCTCCGTGCCACTCGGAGATAAGTAGTACACGGCCGGGCTATCCCAGGCTACCCGCGGCGCGGCGCGGCGGCAGCTAGCCGGATCGATCCGGGTTTCCACTACCAGTCTCGGAGGCGGCGCACATCGGCCGGGGACCAACGGCATCTTCCGGCCGGTAAGGGCATGTCCTAGCCCCCTTCCTTACATCCAACCGACACTCTTCGCCTCTCTTCTAGGCGTGAATGGAAATAGTTGAAGAAAAACACGTTTGGGCACTTCGCCGAACGGATCGTACGTTAGGACGTGTGTACGTCTTTGAAAACACGTGCCGCGACAGACGGTTGGGCCCCAGTTCCTGGTCGTTATTTGCTGAATACGACAAAAAGAATGATACGCGCCATCGGCTTTGTCGGATTCGCGCCGTTGGGTGATGGAGAAGTAAAAAAGAGTTTCTGCCGACTTCGAACGCGCGTCCGTGTTGCAAAAACCAGGGATCAATCAGGAACCGGAGAGGAGAGATGGGATTTTGAGTTGAGGGAAAGGCTCGTTACCAAGCAGCGTTTGTCAGATGCTTTTCATTACCGGGAGGGGGGAAAGATGAGCACCTCGGAAACCCCCTCATAAGAGGAGATGATCGTTCGATAACTGGGAAGATGGGAAAGGCAAAATAGTACTGATGATTCGTATAGCTGTGGTAGGCCTTTTGCGAAATTGTTAAACTCATCACCCGCTCACTCATCAGTAAGGCGCTCGATCCAACCTGGCTGTTTGCGCCGGGTACCATCGCCGGACACCATTGCCGACGAGAGCAGAGAGAGCAAGATGATTGAGGGTCAAACCGCATGAGTTACAGGCCTCTACGCTCTCGAACATGAGATCGCTCCCCAATCGGAAGTCTTCCAGCGTCCGAACAATGTTGAGAAGGGGTGGTTTCGCGAGCTCCGGTGTCCCAAGCTCCTCGTTCGTTCCTGAGCCGCGGCGTCCGTCCCAGTATTTACACTTTCATGTCTTGCGAGTCAAGCTCAATTTGGCTGAGTTCCCGGCGGCAGGGTGCAACCAGCTCAAGGTCCAGCTTCGTACCTACGAATGAAATAGATGTTTAAGTGAGCTTTACCGTGCCGGCCCATCCGTTCTTCTTCAATAGTTTCATTCTTCGTACTCATTATCTAAAGCGTCGTTTGAATCTTCTTAATTGAGCGACAACTGACAGCGCACCCGTTGTCCTATTTAGGAAATTTAAATGCCCACAATCAAAAGGAAGCGCCGATCCCTAAATAAGAAGCTGGGTAATAGAAAACCGGCCTGATGGAAGCCCCGTGCTTATTTTTTGGAACACCCAACCTCAACTGTCAACTTCCCCGTCTTACGGATAACAAGTCCGAGAGGACTTTTGTATCCGTTAAAAAGAGACAAAACGCGTAATTGATCCTTCCAGACACTATCTGGAAAGTGACGTGGTTTTCCTTTTGTTGTCGCCAGCCCAACTGTCCAATGTCCGGGGCACGCAAGTTATCGAACCTATGAGATCGTAGTATGCGACATTGCTGACCTTGCAGCGAGCCGCAATTCGCACTCTTTGGCAACTTTTTTGCGTTTGATGACGGCACAGCTGCGTGGTGCGTGTCTCTTCTCCCCGTCTTCCTCTCTATCTTCCTCTCTTCCCTTTCCTTCCGGGGCTCAATGTCCGCGCCATCGAGACAGATAACGACAGCACACACACACACGCAACCCTTGAAGAGTCGATCCGTCGCGTTTCCTTCTCACTCATTCTTTACCAGTTGTTCCGTTTCTTTCTATTCTTTTTGTTTTCTCCTACCCATGTCGAGAGCACGTCATCCCGCCAATTATTGAAATCACGACCTGTACCCAAAGTCCCAACCCCTACCCCCCTATGAATCCCAATACCTATCCTAAACAGGTAAAAAAGGGGGAATAGCTGCACTCTTCCTCCCATCCTCCAGCAAACGCACGTCGTCACGTCAGACGCAACAACCCAGACAACGCAAGACCGCATCCGGCAGCAGCAGCAACACGCAGCTCGCATAATCAAGAATCGCATTTTATTCTGTCCGTCTTACACTCAGAACGCGTATGCTACTATCGCAGGGAGGGCCCCCGTTTCAGAACTCTGCGCGTGTCTGAGAGCCTAGTCCAGACCCCGTCAAACCCCCAATTCGCATCGGCAATAAACTGGCATCTCATCCCAGGGATAAGATTGTACTCTGCAGCTACATATACATCTTGGAGTCTCCTCTTTATCTTCCCTTTTCTACTTATCTCTTGACTACCCACACCTCGGCATTTCGCGCCATTGCTATATGTTGAGGATACCGGCTGTGGCATACCGGATATCCTGTGCGCCTTCATCTCGCATATAACAACGGCCAGACCTCATCGTTACACAGATCTTTGCAACTCGATTCCAACACTGCTCATCCACAGAACCCAACTCACAAGGACGGCAACCGTACACACTTCAAGATGCGGTCCCGCGCCGAAAACTCAGACGAAGACACCGTCGTCGACGACGCCGGCTCTCCAAGATCGTCCACAGACTCATCAACAGAGTCGACCCCCCTCTTCGCAACCTCTTCCTCAACAGCACCCAACAAGAGACCAGCAACAGGCCGCAGCAGAACAGACTCCCTCCTCACCGCAGCGACCCAGCTCCACGTCCCCAAACTCCACAACGCAGACGCCATCGTCGCGACCTTTGTCACAATCATCCTCCTCGGCGCCGGCTTCGGCGGCCTCTGGACCATCCCCACCACCCGGAAAGTAGAAGACATCGTCTGCCGGCAGTACTACGGCGTCCTCTACACCCAGGACGCCATCGACGAATCCAAGTGCAAGGAGGACGAGATCCAGAGCGAGGTGGCCATGATCTTCGCCGTCTACAGCGCGCTGCAGGCGTCCATTGGTGCCGTGTCCGCGTTTCCATGGGGAATCGTGGCGGACCGGCTGGGGAGGAAGCAGGTTTTTTCGTTGGCGGTGTTGGGCCAGATGCTGGATCAGGCGTGGTTTCTCGTCGTGTGTGCGTTTCCCAAGGTGATTCCGCTCAAGGCTTTGTGGGTTGGGCCGTCGATGTTGCTCGTTGGCGGGGGCAACGCTGTGTTATCTGCGGTGGTGTTCTCGATGCTCTCTGACGTGACAACCTCGGAGAACAGGTTCGTTCCCTTCTTTGGTATTTTCTCCTCCCGTATGTACAGCCTGCTAACACGCCGAACAGAGCCAAGAAGTTCATGGCCGTCCACCTGGCCTCCATGATCGGAAACCTCTGCGCTCCCGCCATCGCAGGCTGGATGATGGAACGAACCGGCCCTTGGCCCGTAATGTGGCTCGCCTACGCCGGCTTCGCAACCCTCCTCTTCACAATCCACCTCGTCCCGGAAACCAAACCTCCCGCCGCCAAAGTCTCCTCAGACCCCATCGCCGACTCCCCCGAAGCAGACTCCCCCGTCATCGGCACAATCCAACACACCTTGGCCCGCCTCAAAGAATCCATCGCCCTCCTCAAGAACCCCTCCCTCGTAATCCTCATGGTCGCCACCCTAAGCTCCTACCCAGTCGTTATGTCAACCTACCAATTCATGACAATCTTCGCCTCGAAGCGGTACCACGTCTCCCTCTCCCAAACAGGCTACCTCTCCTCCCTCTACGGCTTCGGCGTCTTCCTCACCATCGTCGCCGTCCTCCCCGCCCTCTCCAGGCTCCTCGCCTCCGCCAAAGCCCCGAAACCGCTACGCTACACAGACGACCACGAGCGCGACCTCTTCCTGGGCCGCCTCTCCTCCGTCGCCCTCCTCCTCGGCGCGCTGACCATGTCCGCGTCCCCGACCATCGGCGCCTTCATCGGCGGGCTGGCAATCCTGGCGCTGGGTTCCGGGTGGGGGAGCTACGTGCGGAGTCTCTGCGCCGTGTACGTTGACGCGGCACACCGCACGCGGTTGTATTCCATCATCTCGCTCGTCGAGACGGCGGGGCAGACATACACGCAGCCTATGCTTGCTGGTTTGTTTAGTCTGGGGATGAAGCTTGGCGGGGCGTGGATCGGGCTGCCGTATCTCGGCGTCGCTGGGTTCTGCGTCGCTGCTTTGGGGTTGCTTCTCATGGTTAGGCTTCCGCCTGCGGAGGGTAAGGGGGCGCATGCGATGGGGGATGATGGTGAAGATGTTGGTGCGAGTGCTCAGTAATGATGGCTTCTTTTTTTCCTTTTGTTGGCTTTTTTGTGATTTTGTAAGAATTGGCGAGAATCAAGATACCAAGACGTAGATTGAGTAGATCCCAGCACTTGAGCCTGGGGAAGAAATTCGAGAATAGAGAAGATTTGCAATACTCCCCTTGGAGACTGCCTTGAAAAAGTGTATCAAGCTGTTGGCGGTAGACCCCGGAGAGATTCCATAGGAGCCTGACGTCTGCAAGAACAAGATCGGCGCAAGCTCTAGGAATGTCGTCCGCGTGAAAGCCGGCATTCAACGGCATCAGGTGGTGTAACCTACTTCCCGTAGAACAATTGATGAAAAGAAAAGGATTCAGATGCGTTTTGGCGGTAGCAAGATCGCGGTCTCCATCATTTTGAATGGTGATCTGCTCGACACGAGTCCTCTTTCCCAACGGCACTCTTGATTCACGGCGACCCTTAAATGTATAGTATAGAAATATCCAATGAGTCGCAGGCATGCGTTTAACAACGTACTACTGACGAATCATCGGATGAGAATCCGCCGTATTGTCGCAGTTGATATGGAACTCCTTGTGAGCAGCATAGCACTAGCTTTACAAAGTGCAAAGGGGGGGGCGGAAGCGATGTTTCTATACTAGGTCTAACTTAACCCAGCTTACTTCTACGAAACCAACTGTACAAGACTGCAGATACCAAAGAAGGGAATCATGTATCAACCAAATGAGAACTCACCATTCGTATCGTCAACGCTGACTTTTCCTCCCTCCCTATCCCCGCCTCAACCTCCGGCGTCCGACGTACCCCCAGAGACTCGCACCTTGCTGCAGAACCCTCAGGCAGCGATGGGAAATACTCCTCTACCGTCCATCTTCAACGCCGTAAGAGGGTGACTGTACGCCATAGAAGGCCTCCTCTTGTCTCAATGGCCCTCATCGAAAAGCAATCCCCTCATTCGCGATGGGTAGTGATGAGCGACAATGGAGTCAGTGCCTGAAGTTCCTTACCTTAGGTACGCAGTAGTTTGAGTCTTAGCAAACGGGTTTTATTACCCAGGATATATCCCCACTTATCTGTGAATTTTGGCCAATGAGCACATGGTTGTCACCACGGGCCTTTGGCTTAGTGGAAGCGTCTGATCATCAACTCCGGATATATTGACTTCTACAAAGCAGAATCACTTGCTTGCCTGCTCGCCCATTTTCAATTTTGAGCACACGGAATCATGGAGTCAATAGATACACTGCCACAACTGTGTAGATAAATTAGTGCGATACGCAGCAGTACGTACGAGCTCACCTCCAAGGGAGATGCAGCGGGTGGCAGCCGAGGATCGCGGGGCGATCTGCAGGGCGTTGGCGCCCTCTCTCCCGGGGCCGGGGGTCGAATGGTGGGGCACAGCCACAGCGACCAACGCTGCCCACAAGATGACGGCGGACGCTGAGAGCCACTTGTCCATCGGCTTCAAGGGTCTTCCCCAGCGGAGGGCCGTTTCAGACGACAGGGGCAGCGCTTAGTCGTACGTCATTTCCATTGGGAGAAGAGAAGGGGAAAAATAGGAGGAGGGCGAAGTTCCTGGCTCATCCTGCGCATATATGCAGTCAGACTTTCCCATCAGGATCTGATCTGCAAAGTTTGACCTTGGTTCGAGTCCAACTGTCGAAGCAGATCAAATCGCCATCTTGACCGACTGGCCAGTCGATAGTGACCACAGCCGATATTCGCGTGACGGCTTCACTCGTTCAGCCTTATCCCTCGAGACTCCCCTCCAGTCTACCCCTTAACACCAGTATTGCTCGACCTTGCATCTCTTTTCGAAAAAGACGACAGCTCCGACGAACTTCTTCGATTCCACCACCGAAATGTCCGTCTTTGACAGTCCGAATTGCACCGTCGCGGAGAATGCACCGGTCGCCAGCGATGCCGGCGTGGCTGGCCGAGGCGTGCTCCTCTCCTTCATCATCACAGCCGGTCTCGCTCTCATCATTAGTTCCTCCATCATCTTCCAGGAGATGAAGGGAAACCCGTCAAACATTCGTCGAAAACTTCTCAACAGTTATTCAGATCAGCAGATCCTCCAGGGCATCGGAATCGCGTGCGTCGGGCTCGCCAGGATCAACGTCATGGTCCCCTATCACTTCTTCATCATTTGGATGCTCTCAAATCTCTCCATGGCCGTCCACAACGCGACGCTTCTCGCTCTGGTCCACGATTTCCGCCGAGATTGGGTGTTGCGATGGCTCCGCCAATTCCTCATGTTTGTCAATCTAACGCTGAACGTCGTGTATGGCGTCTTCATCCTGCAAGGCGTATCAAAGGGTATGCAGGAATCCAAGCTGCCCGTTGCTTGCGTGTGGGTGGTCGGCAACGAGGGAAAAGGAAACCAACAAGGGATCAGCTACGTCGGCACCGTTGTTGTCATCATCGCGAACGCTCTCGTCTTTGCTCTGGCAAGCTGGTACCTCCACCTTCGGACGCAAAAGTTCATCAACATTATCAAAATTATCGGCATCCTTCTTATGGCAGCGTCGGCTGTTGGCGCCGCGGTTCGATGCATCATTGCTTCTGATGCCTTTGGCAATGGCCCTTCGTACGAGCTGAGCGACCAGGGCGAGAGAGGTTGGGGTTTCGGTCAGCTGCTGTCGCTCCTCGTGCTGCTGTTCCCCCTTGTGTCCATGGTGGAAATCATGCGCGGCGATATCAAAGTAGCGCCCTGCGACTTTTCAGACGGAAAGATGGGCGACAGCACAGAGATGGGCAACTACCGGTCGTCGTATCAGCCAAACCCGTTTTTCGGCTCGCAGACAAATCTCTTCAAGAGGGGGGGTTGAAGTTGGTGTGATTGTACAAAGGGAAAAGGGAAATGAAGACACAATCCAGAAGTGGACCTCATCTGGTGATATCGTTCCCCGTCAATTGAGAAAGCAGAGCCGAGCCAAGGGTCTGTCTATCTAGTTTGTGAAGACGGCATAAGGGACGCGCGTGGCTGCAAGGATCTCGTATACGGAGTAGGGGCACCCGCCATTGCTGCTGTCGATACTCGGAACGTAGAAGGGCTGCTGGAAGCTAGGGCTGCGAACTGCTGGTGGTGTTGATTGAAGAGGAGGCAGAGGTGGAGAAGGACATTCGGAAAAGCAATGATACCCAGGATAAGAGCGCCACATGGTGAGGAGTTGGTGGGAGCGAGCAGTGGAACAGACGGCGCGGGAGGGCGGGAATGAAGGTTATCAAGTTAGCGCGTCTCGACATTTTTCAGCTGTTGGTCGTTAGCCAAAGTTAGCTTCCCTTTGAATTAGGGGTAAAAGGTGTCTCGAGGAGGACTGACAGGACTGGACAATCTGACACGATTGTATCACGAGCAATAGCGAGGCTTTATTGGACGCCACCGTCGGACCTGAATGCCATTCTAATGCAGGAGAATAAAAATGCATTTTCTCGTCGGTTCAGCATTGCGACTACAGAAGAGGACACTTTGGAGGTTGAGGCAGATATCCTTACTACCGTAGCTTCGCACCGAGGGGAAAGAAAGAAAGGAAGCGCCTGATACTTCGATGCGGAGTATTGGATAACAATTGATCGCCCACCTTCTCCTGTTCCCCGGTATCCCGCACATCAACCTCCACTATTCTATGCTGCCTTCGTGCTTCCCCGTCCCAGCTTTTGAACTCTAAATGCAGTCGGAGTCCCTCAATTGACCGAACTGCGTCACGTGCACCCGACAGAACGGCACTTTCCCATCCATGTAGCTGCCAGTCGGCACCTGCCCTTGGCCCTTCGAATGGTAGCAGCCAAGAATAAGATGCCTCCTTCCCAAGTGCATCGGCCATTTTGAGGCTAGTCAATCAGTTGAATACCTTACTCTGGGCTTGGCTGGGTATCCCCACTCTCGACGCCAAACACGACATGTTTCGGTGCAGTACTAAATCTATCTCGGACACAGCAAGAAGTATGCCCTCCAGTGCCTCCACAGATACAAGGCGAGAAAAGGTACCCCGTACCTACAAGCCAACAAGATGCACTTTGGCTTCTTGGGAGGCGCTTATCTGTGGCACTTGCCATCTTTTCTAGCCTGCTCCTGAGGTACCTTCTCAAGTGCCATCCATCTCTTCCACATTTCAGAGTTCCTTCCAATGGCACCCAAGGAATGAGCGAACAATGTAGTTCCTTCCCTCTCCCAGGTATGGACCCAAACCCCTCGCAAGTCGCAAGGAAGGGAGGCAGAGACACACGCCTTGGCTCCCTGCCCGTTCCTGCCCGTTCCTGCCCCGAGAATGCCACGCTCAACGTGCTGGATCATCACGGGAAGTCACTCAGGGCAGGCGTGGCAGTCACGCAGTGCAGGCAATCGCAAGTTCAGTCTCGTACCTCGGTGACTTCCTCGTCTCGCCTTCCTTCTGCCTTTGGATCTCGAGATCCGCAAGGGTCTGGAAGTCTGGAGGGAGGAACCTGGCCGCCACCCCTCCCCTTCCATTCACACAATGCTCCGGTCCCTCTGTCCCCATCACACGACGGCCGACGACTGCCCAGTCCAAGGAACCTTAAGTAGTCGTCTATAAGCTTCCTCTTTTTCCTGCTCTCGCCTCGTCCTCGTACTGACGTTTTCATCCATCCTTGGCGTGACTCGTCTCCTTTCCCCTTATCTCCTTGGCCTCCTCACTCTTCTTCTTCCAGTCGCTCTCTTGGCACTATTCGAGAGATCTGCGCAAGTCCACTTCGTCCGCCCGTGGCTTGCCCTTCTCCCCGCGCCGGCTGCTGACCAGCGCTGATTGCGGTTCTTGTTCTTCTCATTCACTTTCTCCGTGACGCCCATCGTCGTGCCTTCATCGATACTGTACCCCTCGATTACGTGTCGATTCTGTCCACTTCCGCCAGAGTGACAGCTGAGCCTCCACGAATCGACTTATACACTCGAATTCCCAGCAAATCTCCAGAAAACCCCAGTCACAAAAGACAACCTCTTGATAGCAACCATGGCCCTCGCTGCAGGCTCCAAGCGCATGGTGCAGATGCTATGGCTCGCCGCCGGTCTGCTCTTCACCCTCGCTCTGCTGCACTCCCTTGGTAGCCCTGATAAGGCCAAGGAATGGGCCAGCAACAAGGTCGGCGCCCTCGTGAACAACGATGGCGGTCGCAACACCATGAAGGAGTTCATGGCCACTGCCGAGTCCATTTGGGCCAAGACTGTCAAGCAGCGTCACGACATGATTGCTGAGGACTACGGTGATGCCTCGTTGATGCCTTTGTAAGCCACCTCCATTTCGCCGCCGCCGCACTCCCCGTATCCACTAGATGAGGATTCGATGCCGACACCGTCGTAGATTACATGGCTAACCAATATTCCCACCAGGTTCCCTGCCACCGACCCCGCGGCCTACGGAAAGCACCCTTACTCCGTCTGGGACTTTGCCCCGGCCTCGTACAGCTGCCCTCACGAAATGGAGCGCGTCGGACGTATGGGAGACGGCGGCAAGTGGGTGTGCGGCATGTCGAGATATGTCAACTTCCCCAGAGACCGCGAGTGTGTCATCTACTCCTTTGGTGTCCGTGATGAGTCCAGCTTCGGTAAGGGTCCCTTGCATGCAATATGGCAAACACCTATTTCCCTCTTTGTTTGAACAATCACTGATGACGCACCTCCAGAGAACGAGATGCTGAGCCGCACCAACTGTGTTGTCTGGGCCTACGATTTCTCCGTCGTCGACTTTGGTGAGCAACTCGAGCCCGGCAACCGTGCCAGAGCCCACTTCCTCCAGGCCGGTATCTCTGGCAAGACGGATAAGACCAAGACGCCCCCCTTCTACAGCATTGCCGACCTGATGAAGATGAACGGCCACGAGTACATGTACGTTCCATTTACGCTGAAGTAATAACGATCATCCACTAATACCACACCAGTGACATCTTGAAGATGGACATCGAGTTTGCCGAGTTCGAGGCCATGGACGGTTTCGGCGAGGACTTCCCCATCCGCGCCGGCGAGGAGCTCCCTGTTGGCCAGCTTATGATTGAGATTCACTTCTTCAACGGCATGACTGCTTCTAACTTCCTCGACTGGTGGGAGCGTCTTGAGTCCCGTGGTCTCCGCCCTACCTGGACCGAGCCCAACCTGCTCGCCGTCACCCTGAACTTGGGCAACAAGGACCCGCTCCTTGCCGAGTACACCATGATCAACGTCCACGACAGCAAGAACGTTGTCTTTGGTGGCAGACACTAAGTGGGCTATGTAAACATTACTTTGTTATTGCTGGCTTGATAGGGAGCGTACTGCACGGGGCGAAAATGTGCATGGTCACTGGCGTTATTTACAGTAGATCGGTCAACATGGGAAACTCGTTTCAATAAGTGGTTGAGTCTTGCCTGCCTGTGCTATCAGTGAAATCGTACGATGCCCTACAATCGCTCTGCCAATCATAGTAGAGCTAGATGGATTGAAGATTCGTGGTATCACAGCAGATCTGCGAGTGTCCCATAGTCAATCCTCTTCTGACAGGGATGCCAAGACGCGCTGGTTCGCCGAGATTGTGACCTCAATCCCTCGCTAGCTGGAGAGGTGGCTCGGTAAAATTCATATTGCAGATGTAGCCAACGAATCGCAGAGCAGTAAACATTGTGGAGGGTTTTTCAGGGGTCTGACCAAATCTTATCGCGAACGTCTGGTCTTCACGAGAGTGTACTGTTGCAGCTTGTCAATTGGGCATTTTCACACCCCCAAATTACCTGAGGGATTGGAAAGTGTAAGAATGGATGGGTGGTCTGCAAGATGGGTTGTCACTAATTCCCCTTGAGCCCAGACCTTTAAGTATTCTATCCTGTATCGCTCTACGGCGAACTACATACAGTAAGTTTAACCTGAACCAGAAGTCAGTTTTCTTACTACGGGGAGCTCCCCGGTTGTCCATCGAATCACTCCACTTGAGTAGGCATGGTTGGAAGGGTTCATCCGCTGCCGTCGCATACATACTAAGGGTTGGTCAAGATGTGTTCACTAGGGCTTAGCGAGGCAGTCATGTCACTCCATAGAATAACTTTGAAATATATCAATAGTAAGTGAGGTATCATTATTATCTTTTTTTTTCAGTAAATTTCCCACGGCATAATGGCAAAAACAACCCCGTCCTTTCATTGCACGACACATTTGCTGGGCAGACCGCACGGTCCGGCCTTGACATCCTTGTCGTCCAACTCCTGAGGGGCCTTTCGGGTCTCCGTCGCCGGGGCCGGCTCCTTTGCTGCCGGAACCGCGGGGTCCGCCTTCGCCGCCGCCGGCTTCTCGGATCCGTTCACCCCATTCGCAACGGCGGTAGCACCACCGCTCTCGCTGCCATGCAGTCAACCGACGTGCTTGGCAACGGTGTGGTAAAATGCCTCGCCCTGGATCGTAGCAATCTCCAGCTCCTTCGCCGAAGGCTGGCGCGATCCATCAGCGCCCGCGAAAGTACCCGCGCCCCAGGGGCCACCACCGTGGACCTCGGACAAGTCCGCCATGAGCGGGAAGGCCTTGGCGTACCCGAACGGAACGTAGATGATGCCGTGGTGGGCGAACGTCGACATGGCGGCGATGGCGGTGGACTCCTGACCTCCGCCGAGGGAGGCGGTGGAGATGAAGAGGCCGGCGAGCTTGCCCCAGTAGCCTCCCGTGGACCACTGCTTTCCGGACTTGTCCCAGAAGGCCTTCCACTGGGCGGGGAAGTTGCCGTAGCGGGTTGGGATGCCGAGGAGGAAGGCGTCGTAGGATTCGAGGGTGGCGGGGTCGTCTAGGACGGGGACGTCTGTTGCTTTTGGGGGGGCGCCCATTTTGGTGAGGACCTCTTCGGGGAGGGTCTCTGCGACTCTGTTGTGTGTTAGTCATGGCATGCTGGCGTTTATGTGTGTACGGGCAAGGTGTGTCGTGAGGGTGAGGTATGGGGGGGGGGGAGAGACGTACTGGAAGAGGTCGGCGGTGCCGCCGGCCTTCTCGATGCCCTTCTTCTCGGCCTCGGCCAATTGGCGGATGTGGCCGTACATGGAGTACTGGAAGATCGTGGTGTTAGCAGGACGGTCATAATGTCAAGGGGGGCTATTCTTCGGGAGTTTGGGATAGGGTAGCGGTGGGTGTGAGGTGTGAAGGTGGGGTTCAGGGCGCTCTCTTGCGGGCGAACAGGTCGTATCATGGTGTCATTAACGGCGTCGGCAGAGGAAGCCGCGCAATCGAATGGAATGGGAATGTGTTTGTGTGTGTGTGTGTGTGTGTGTGTGTGTGTGTGTGTGTGTGTGTTCATTTCATTGTGTCTCTGAGATGGTGATGGCAGATTTTTAGAGGCATTGGAGCACTCAATGGTTGAGACTGCGGTGTGTGTGGTGGGAGAGTGAGGTGAAGTAAGGTGATGTGGGGAAGGGGGGAAGTGACAAGAAATTACCCGATTAGGAAAGAAGTGCTAGGTTGTAGTAAATAGTGGACTTACGTAGACGATGGCAATCTTGGGAGCCATTGTGACGGATTGATGTCTTGTATGGAGATAAGGGAAAGGAAGAGTGAATTGGTGCTCAATAGAGAGATGCTGGGTGTAGATATCGAGACAACAAGAGGGGGAGGTCGTGGCCTTATATCAACATGAACAGGCGCGCGCAACCCCCGCCGAGCATACGAGACAGAGACAAGGTGACAAGCAAAGATGGGAAAGAGAGGGGAACGAGACGGGCGTCTTGCATCATCAATGGCACGCTAGGCTGGGCAAAGCCACTGGAAAGACTCGATGGGAGTCGGACGAGGGAAAAGAGAGAGAGGAATGCAGAATGGGGCTGGGCTGGGCCAGTCGGGTACCCTTGGGATGCGGTTTCATCAGGCTCTTCGGCCTAGTGGGAATTAGCTACAGTAGAGCCATTGAGACTATCCGTACACGAGAGATATGCTGCCATGGCTGCTCATGTAAGGTGAAGTCAGCAAGACGACGGACGCAGTTGGAAGTGGTGGAGGAGATGTGGTGGTGAGGTACCTGGAGCTTTTGCAGGAGGTGGGGAGCTAGGTAGAGTTGTACGTACCGCTGGTGTCTGCCCCTCTCTGCGGGTCTGTGCTCCACTGAGGGGCAGGGGAGGGGTTCATGTCCTTTCTGTTGCCCGTAGGTATCATTTGACAAGTACCTTGCTTCACTCATCTTCCAAGCTGCTTGCTAGTAGGTACCTTGAGATGAGTTTAGTTCGCGAGTTTGACGACGGCATCGTAGGTTCGGTCAACGGACGGGAGAACCGATTAAGCATCAAACGGGTGCGGGTGAGATGGAATGCGACGGGCTCTTCAAGATCATGGTTTGTTTTGGCGTTGGGGTGTGATGGTCCCGAAGAACACCCAAACGACCATCCGTAGACTGTAGTAAGGTAACCTAGGTACGTACGTTACCCCATCCGAGCCCTGTCAAGCTACCTTACCACCATACCTTGCTTCATCTGCACAGCATCCAATACTACCTACGTAAGGTGGTGACAGCCGGGGAGACCACGGCCAGCAGTTCGCAAACGGTCAGGGCGGGCCGGAGAGAGAAAGTGACAAAAAGTGTTGGTGTGTGGGTGCTGAATAAGTGCTTAACAACCCCAGCTCAAGCTATCATAAGCCTTACCAAATACACGGGCAATCCCTTCCATGCCCATCGATAAGCTATGTATACCAAAAGTCGTTACGCCATGACAGAACGGCACTTGTTTGCTAGCCTACGGAGTGAGCTTCTAGATCCTGGTCTTCGGGGAGAGCTACCTAGCCGCAAGGTAAGCTTGGTAAGGTAGAATACAGATGGAATTAGAGGTTTTCGGATCACGGATTAAGAGCGGAGGAGCCTCGGATCCAAGGCCTGCCGCCATCAGAAATGGTGTACCCCGTAAGGCTTTGGTGATGACCAACTCGCGCGCGCGCTGAAATCCTCGATCAGGTGGAAATCACTCGAGCGGCTCGCCAAGCTTGTAATCTCGTTGAATTGTTCTATCAAGCAACACGGGCGACAACAAGGTGCAATGTACATGTCCTGACCCAGTAGATAGAGAGACGGTGAAGGGAGACTAGGCTCATCTCAACCTCATCAGCCGATGCATAGTACTGAGATGTACGTACTGGTCTAGCCAAGGTACGGATACCTCACTGGATGAGATTAGTAGTACCTGACAAATGAGCCACCGCCGTCCCCCCACGAAGCTGACAGGTACGGCCACGGCTACGGCCACGGGTGACGGAGCCGACAGATTGAGGATCGATGATCGGAGCTGCAGAAAGCACGGGCCAAAAGTACAACAATACCTGTACATTCCAACTTCAGTCACGGCCAACAGCTGGCAGCTGTCACTATTCACGCTGCGAATCTTTTGGCGCGCGGGAATAAGAAGCCACAGAACGCCAAAGTAAGCGTTGCTAAGCTGCCGCCCAAGCCATCATCCAAGGCTGAATCAGCACCACACATCAATATACGGGGCAACAGGACCGTCTCCGCTGAATTGATAGGGCGGAGCTCTCCCCTGATTGCATACAACTCGCTGGCAGCTGCATCTTCCCAACGCCCTACCGCGGTTCTTCGTCCCCGCTGGCAAAGGGGCTCCATCCTCTTGCAGGACGAACTTCCGACGCTGGAGCTCTATCATGAATCATTTTCTTCAAAGGAGAGCAAGGTGACACCGTTTGAATATCGATTGGAAGTTTGGACTTGGCGTTGAGCAGCTTGTCATCCGCGTGTCTTGGTGATAGTACCAGGCAATCGGGATCTGCTTGTCGTTCTCGGTCTCGGAACATGACTTGAGGATGGAGCATCAGCCCCAGCGGTGCGAGAACGAGGTTTATTCATGACGTTACGGGGGATAAAATATTCTCCATTGTTGCTGGATTCTCCTACTTTTCATCTTTGCTTGTTCATCTCTAGGGGTTTACTCTACCTTACATTTCCATGCCTCATCCTCGGCTGAGAAAGACCCCTATGAAGAACAGCAACGTTCAAAATCATTTATCTCATCGCAAGACTAGCTGTCATTGAAGCAGCCATTGGAGCGATGTGATATATTCGTTGAAGACGGAGGATAACTGAAGGAGAGATATCGGACAGCGTTTTCTCCCGATACAGTACCGCGTCTTAATGTCTCTCTCATCTCTCTTCCCTCGACACCCACAAAGAAAGTCAACTTTATCTTCTGACAATTGCAGATTCCTCGGGCATCCTAAGCATGGATAGCAATGGCCAACATGATAAGATGAGTCAACCAGCAGACCTGCAGGCCTCTTAAATCCTCAACAGCCTGCCCACAGCTCTTTGGCTCGCACCAAGTCGTCTACCAAGAAACGCCATCAATTGCTTTCTGCACCAAACTAGTGTTTGGCGATGGGCTGCCAACGGAGCTGACGACTAGGTCGATACTTGATATTTCCTCTTTAGGCAACCAGCTAGTCAACGACAGGTCTGACATCAGCACAGAAATCTGCATGTAGTCAGTCCAGCTGATTATTCCCCCCTCACATAATGCGTTGAAGGGAATCTGATGACTTTCCTTCTCATGTTTCTCCTTTTCACTTTTTGATCACGAAGTGAGTAGCCTACTACCAGGAGACTACACCAACACCACATCTCCAGAAACATCAGGTGAATCACCAGACCTCCAACCATGGGCCAGGAAGCCTCCAAACCAAAACCCGGCACCCGCCTCCAAGTCATCGGCGCGGGCCTTCCCCGCACCGGAACCGCCTCCCTTGCCAAAGCCCTCGAAATCCTCCTCTCCGAAGACGACGGGGCCGGTGCCCCCGTCCACCACGGCGGCACCCAACTCACCCACGGCCCGGAATCCGAGATCCGCTCCTGGATAACCTGCCTATCCCACACGCCCATCCGTACCGCCGCCGACGAGAAAGTCGTCCTCGACACCCTGACCACACACTTCCACGACGGCTACGCGGCAGTCGTCGACGTCCCCGGAATGCTCTTCACCGAGGAACTCGCCGCGCTGCACCCCGACGCCCTGGTCATCTGCACCGTTCGCGATCCGGAGGCGTGGGTGCGAAGTATTCGACAGACGGGAGAGCGGAGCCTGCAGGCTTTTCTGTCGTTTGCGCTGTTTTGGCTGCCTACGATGAGGTGGTTTCCGCAGTATATTGATGCTATTCCCAACGGTCGGTGGGGGGAGTTATTTCCCCCGGAACAAGAAGCGGATGGGGTGCTGCCTACGCGACGGGTGTGGGATTTGCATCAGGCTTGGGTCAGGAGGGTTGTGGACGAGGAGAGGTCGGTGTTTTATGATGTTAAGGACGGGTGGGGGCCGTTGTGTGAGGCTTTGGGGAGGCCGGTGCCTGGTGTGCCGTTTCCTAGGGTGAACGATGGAGATGCGATTGATAAGTTTGCGAAGGAGCAGATTATCAAAGGGTTGGTGAGATGGGTTGTGGTGTTAGGGAGCGTTGCGGCTGTATGTTGTGGGTGGTGGTGCACAAGGTGAGTATCAAGAAGTTAACGACCAGAATTAAACAAATCTCATCTATTCGCAAAGGGGTATATAGTCCAACTACAAGAAATCTATCCATCTGTACCTCGTCAACCATCATCAACGACTCTCAAGCCTTCAGATCCCTCCTCTCCCCCTTCAACTGAAAGATCTTTGCCGCGGTAAGCACCATCGACCCAACCGTCAACGCCGCCGCTCCATACCCGATCATGGACTGCCACGCAACACCGCTATAGTCACCCAAGATGGCACCGGCAATCGGTGTACCGATCAAGATGGCGATACCCGCCACAAAGTTAATCATGCCCATGCGCGTGCCGACGCGCCCGAGGTCAGGCGACAAGCTCACAATTACCGTCGGCGAAATGCTCACCATGCCTCCGGAGAACAACCCATACAGGATCGCAAACACGACGAGACCCGCCATGTTGCGGATGCCGAGCCACGCAAACATGAGCACGGCTGAGCCCGCGGCGACGGAGATTTGCATGTACAACGCGCCGACCTTGTCCGCGAGGTAATTCGGGATCACGCGGCCCGGGATGCTCCCCGCGCTCAGCAGCGTGACAAAGTATGACGAAAAGTTTGCGGGACCAATATCGTGGCTGACGGCGAAGAGCTGGATGTAGAAGTACGGCACGTACATGGCCAGGAACCCGACAAACGAACCCGCCATGACGAGCATGAAGGCCGGGTCACGGAGCGCGGTGCGGTCGACGAGGGAGCGCTTGTGGCCCGATGGCGGGAGGCGGGTGTGCATGCTCACGGCGGGGATGACGGACAATCCCAGGAGGATAAAGGCCATGATGCGCGTGGCCCAGCCGAAGCCGATGCGGGGCTCGAGGTGGCCGAAGAGGATGGGGAAGCACATTCCCGCGATCGGGGAGCCCGTCGCCGCGAGGCCGATGACGAGGGCGCGGCGGCGGTGGAAGTATTGACTCAGGATCGCGGTGGAGGGGAGGAAGACGAGTCCGCAGCCTAGACCTACGCAGACGCCCTGTGCGAGGAGGACCTGCCAGTAGGTTGTGCAGAGGGAGGTCATGAACATGCCGAGGATGATGAGGGTGATGCCCGCCCAGAGGAGCTCGCGGAAGTAGCCTGCGTCGTACAAGGGACCCGAGATGGGGCCGACCATCATTAGCAAGGCGCCCTGGAGGGACCCGATCCAGGAGATGGCGGAGGGGGTGACGCCGGGGAGGGTGCGTTCGTAGTAGGTCTGGTAGACGCCGAACGTGTTGACGAGGCCCCAGGTGTCGGCGAGGATGACCCAGGAGCCGAGGACTTGGATCCAGGCTTCGAGGCCGCCGTCTGGGACGGGGCCCGGGGTGGATGTTGTTAGGGGTTCGGCGCCGGCTGCGAGGGTTGCTTGGGGTTCCGGGTCGGCGGGGTCTGCGGGTGTGAGGGTTGTTTCGGAGGGGGTTGTTGAGCGAAGGTCCGGGCCGGAGCCGGACTTTTCGGTTGTGGTGTTTGTGTCTCCGACGATCATTGTGGGCGTTATCTGTATTGTGTCTGTTTTGTTTGTTGCCGTTCAGACGAGTAGGTGTATCTTGCTTGATATCCTTGGTTTGATGAGAGAGGTTGCTCAAGTACTTCTTGGCGGACCGACTTGTTGTTGCAACGTTGGGTGGCGATCTTTGGTCTACAAGTTGCGGCGCGCTATTACGACACGAGTGTGAAGGAGAGCGTCTTTCAGGATAGATTAGACATTAAGTATGAGTGTAAGCCCTTGCATCAAGCGATCATGGATGGTGGGAAATCGCCGAAGATGGCCTTATGGTCGTTCCAAGCCGAGAAACTCAAACATAGAACAAGCAGTACCAAGAAGAAGGAAGAAACCATGCGGTATGGACTAAGAATCCCATCGGGTAGCAGTGACGGCAAAAGGAGTAAAAGAGTGAATGCGAGAGAGCTGCGTGGCGGACAGTCACAAGTGGACTAGACCATAGTCAGACCAGACAAGACCCCTTGACCGGATATAAACTTGGCTCGAAAGAGGCTGAAAATGGAGACCGCTCATTGCACCACCGAGGTCCACTCTTTCGTACACCATCCTTGGTGTTGGGTCCAGAGTGGAAGGGTGCCGACAGGAAAAAAGGAGAAGACTTCCATGCAGAGAAAAAAGGATTATCAAAGGGCTCCGCCGCCACTGGGGTCCCGATAGGGCGGCAGGCAGGCGGGAAGTGGTGGTAGGTGGAATCGGCGCGTGGTGCCGAACGGATGAGCCCGGCCAACACTAGACTGCTAGTTGGCGGCAGGGCGCTGGTGATGGGACAGCTCATCAAGCGTTGCTTTGCTGTTCATGTTGACGCCGGTAAGGTCATTGGAGTCCAAGGATGCGGTAGTTGTGCATGGTGCTGATGTTCTGAGATGGTATAGACTCGTCGCTGGACGGGTGTATTTGGTGAATGATGCTGTTTTCGCCGATATGAGAAGTAACATGTTCGTCCAGACCTGCTGAACATGAACTCAGAAAGACTATTGGAAAGAGAAGAAAAGCATCAACAGATGCAAATCACAACAACACAGAAAGACTGAGATTGCCGACATCAACTCCCGCTCTGGAGCCGTCTCCGCTGTTCTGAATCCCACCGGGGGGCTCTGTGCTCCACGAGTCCACGATACGTCGATACCAAGAGGAAAGTGGAATGATTTTGGTCGACGACGATAGCGGCCCGATTCCTGTCAGATTCGAGAGTCAGGGTTCAGACTTTTTTTTTCCCCTTGATCCATCTCGGCGCTTGCGCGATCGCCGAGGCCGGTGATCCACTCTGATATCTTCGTTCCAGGATCGAATTTAGATCCGAGATAAGGGCGTTCAGCATCAGATGTTGGGATTGGTGAGGAAAGGTTTACATACTCAGATACTCAATGAAGGTCGCTTCTTGTGATGGGATGATGATGTGAATAACGTCGGGAATAGTATTGATGGGACGAGAGTTTGTCGATCCCGAAAGTCAAACAAGAGCTTATTTCTGCGAGCGGCTTATTAACGGCTTCGGTTTTGCGCCACAGATAGAAAGCACGGGCAGCCTCAGTCACACTGCTAGCTACTTATTCAACATTTTAGTCAGCTGAATCATCAACAGGTAACTTGGCCGAGCGGTCTAAGGCGCCAGACTCAAGCTTCAAAAGCTTCATCCGTCCAACGGATGAGCATTCTGGTCTCGCAAGAGGCGTGAGTTCGAATCTCGCAGTTATCATTTTGCCGTTTTTACTCGATGTAATGATGCGTCTTTTGCCCGTCTTTCGTTTTGTTACCTAACCCTCCCCCCTTTTGAATGGTCTCGATGAACTTTGCCAAGTGCCGCCAGTTCGAGAGAAACCTCCATGGATGGGTCTCTGAATGCATTCTGAAAGTACATTGCAAGTGAAATTTAGCCACCAAAACTTCAAGGTCCCTTCAAATTCTGCTGTGCGTGTTCTTTCAGCAACCAGTACTCTAGATATCTGCCCCCAGGAATGGTGGAAATAATTAGTCGTGCGATGTAAGCCTGACTTTGGCTGATTGAAATGTTTGCTGGTGTTGACAGAAACTCTCACCAAAAGGGGTCAAGAGTGGTCAATTCGTCAAAACCTTGACGACATCCCACTTGCACACCGAAACCTCGCTTTCAATACGGCTTCAAGTTTTCGAAGTGACAAAACAATCAAAGATGACGAATGCGCCATACAAACAACCACCAATAAACAATCCCCCGTCCCTTGGGAAATCCCCCCGACCCCGAACCTGACCACCCCGACTGATGATTGACGCAGCCTGCAGCCCTGCACGGTCCCAAACATCCTCCCGCGCTCCGCTCACCTCATACACAAAGTGTCGGAGCTCCTTTCAAATCATCCAACGCGCCGCGCAACCACTCAATGAGGCATGCGCCGGCGCCCTCCTCGACATCAAACCAGGGCTCCCAGATGTGTTTGGTGTTTCAAAACACAGAATGCAAGGGCGGCGGGTGAGGTCGCACAGTCGCCCCCTTCCCATAGTTAGCAACGTAGGCTGAGGCACTCGGAGACGTGACATCCTGCTGGTCAGATTCTGTACATAGTCCTTGACATTGCAAACCCCGAGTAGTCGGGAATATCATATCTACCTGCCATCTACTCGTTTGAATATCGTACAATTCCCTTTCTTGTCACCAATCGCCCGAGAACCAGAGCTGGCGCTATGAAACCCAGCAATACACCCTACTCCGACGCCCGTCGAGAGGCAGACATCACCGACGATGCCATGACCGACGTCAGCGTGTCGCTCCTCAGCGATGAGGGCAAGCCATGGAAGCGGGCAGACATTGAAGACGGCAGATGCTCACCATCATCACGAGCGAGTCGATGCGCGAAGACCCGGAACCTCTTCCGACGATGGCGCTGGCTGCTCGATACCTTTCTTCTGGTCGTCATCGTCGGCCTGCTCCTTGAGAGAAGGGGCATTTCAACAATCAACACACCAGACAAGCGTCTCGAGCCAGTCGGCGACCTCACAGGATTCGCACCTAAATGTACGCCAATACATCCTCCGTCACTTACTCAATGCTACCCACAAAATAGACCAAAACTAACAATGTGCAACAGTCTCCCAGCAAATAACAACCTTCCACCCAACAACAGATTTCGTCCCCGACGACCCAAAAGCCCTCTTCACAAACGCAACTCTCCAGGAGCAGTGGCTCTCCATCGTGCCCAAGGGCCTGGGCTACCTGGAAGTCAAGGACCCGAAGGCCCACGACAACCTCCCCGTCCCGTTACCCGAGTTCGCCCCGCGCACCGTCTTCACGACCTCGATGACGCACCAGCTCCACTGCCTGTACGCCATTCTCGAGAGCTACGCGGGCATGGCCGTCAACGGTAGCGCCAACGTCGATATGCACTCGCATATCCCCGAGGGCACGGAGGGCGCGGAGGGGCCGTGGCATTTGCAGCACTGCTTTGAGTATCTGCGGCAGGTGGGTAGTCATGTTCTGTTGTTTTGTGTTTCTCTCCGGAGATGTGTCTGGTGGATGGGGAACTAATCTTGGTTGAAATAGGCCATCATGTGCGCTGGCGATGTCGCGCTGGAGGGCACGCAGACGACGTTCCCGCCTGGGTTCACCGGTAGCGATGGATGGGATGCGAAGCACGTCTGTAAGGACTACAGGCAGGTGTACGACTACCTCGACAAGAACCGAGCTTTGGATGACCACTGGATTTGAGGCTTGTGTGTAACTCAAGGGAGTTTGGTTGGATAGAGGGATGGGCAATTTGGGAAAGGTATTGGCGTTTTTGCAAAAGATGAGCATCTCATTCAAAGGCGTAAGATAGCGTTTATTGATTTGGAGGAATGTCAACAAAAAAAAGAAGCTTCAAGCTCCTCCTTGGGCGGAATACGCTCATGAGTCTATCTCGTCTGATGCTTCCAATTGAACCCAAATGCTGTGCCGCAGGTTTGCCTATGCTTGAAGCTCTGACAGCCAGGGCTGCATCATATGATGATGTGTACTTTCCAGGAGCCATGTCAGCACCGCAACTCACCCAAGAGCAACACAGTTATATCAATACATACATACTTACCTATATGGTGATTTAGTATAAAGATACAAGTATTAGGTAAAGCACACGGACATGCTCCGGCCTCCACTTCCGGCGATTACCCGTTGAACCGGCCGGCGTAAGTAATCCCGATGCCGCGATTCGTCCACTGCCGGGCAGAGGACCCACACCTCCACGAAAACACGTGCCTCCGCGACGGCGCGAAATCGGAATCCCTGTCACTCCCGTCCCCAAGAAGAAAAAGTTTCGCCTGGGCAATTGGAAGACAGCAAGGCCAAAAAAAAAAAAAAAAAAAGATGAGCCCCGTATCAGACCATTTGTCCCGAATGGATCCCGGCTCCCTTTTCCTGTAATACCTTTCCCCATTGCATATTCCCATCCTCCCCTTCCCCTTCTCTTCGTCCGCACACACATTGGTCACGATGAGGGCTCCACGAGCCGTCAGAGTGCCGAATGGCGGTCTGCTTGCAGGCGTGAAGCCTCAAGCTGATGCACGACACTTTAGCAGCTTCGCCGCCTGCGTAAAGAAGCAGTCCTCGACAACGACGACGGCATGGAAGAAGAACTCCGTACGCGCCTTCTCGACGACCCCGATGGTCAGGGACGCCGCCGCCGAGGCCCTCAAGATGGCCCAGGACAACGCCTCCACCCTCACCCCCGAGCTGGTCGCCGCCAAGATGAGCCCCGAGGAGGCCAAGCGCCTGTCGCGCGTGCGCAACATTGGTATCGCCGCCCACATTGACAGCGGAAAGACGACCGTCACCGAGCGCGTGCTCTTCTACTCGGGCCGCATCAAGGCCATCCACGAGGTCCGCGGCAAGGACTCTGTAGGCGCCAAGATGGACTCTATGGATCTCGAGAGAGAAAAGGGCATCACCATCCAGTCGGCTGCTACCTTCGCCGACTGGAAGAAGACGGAAGAAGGAAAAGAGGAAACCTACCACATCAACATCATCGATACACCCGGCCATATTGACTTCACCATCGAAGTCGAGCGCGCGCTCCGCGTCCTCGACGGTGCCGTCATGATTCTCTGCGCCGTCAGCGGCGTCCAGTCCCAGACCATCACCGTCGACCGTCAGATGAAGCGCTACAACGTCCCCCGCATCAGTTTCGTGAACAAGATGGACCGCATGGGTGCCAACCCCTGGAAGGCCGTCGAGCAGATCAATACCAAGCTCAAAATTCCCGCAGCCGCCATCCAGATCCCCATTGGCGCCGAGAACGAGTTCGAGGGCGTTATCGACCTGATTGAGCGCAAGGCACACTACTTTGAGGGCCCCCGTGGCACCGTCGTCCGGACCACTGACGTCCTCCCCGGAGGTTACAAGGACCTCGTCGAGGAGAAGCGCCAGGAGCTCATTGAGAAGCTGGCCGACGTCGACGACGAAATGACGGAGCTCTACCTCGAGGAACAAACGCCCACCAACGCCCAGATCAAGGCCGCCATTCGCCGCTCCACCATCGCCCTCAAGTTCTCCCCCGTCATGATGGGTTCCGCCCTCGCCGACAAGGGCATCCAGACCGTCCTGGACGCCGTCTGCGACTACCTGCCCAACCCGTCCGAGGTCGAGAACAAGGCCCTCGACAAGAAGCGCGATGAGGCCACCGTCAAGCTCGTCCCCTACAACTCGCTCCCCTTTGTCGGTCTCGCCTTCAAGCTCGAGGAGAACAACTATGGCCAGCTCACCTACATCCGCGTCTACCAGGGCAAGCTCCGCAAGGGCACCTACCTCTTCAACTCCCGCACCGACAAGAAGGTCCGCATCCCCCGCATCGTCCGCATGCACTCCAACGAGATGGAGGACGTCAACGAGGTCGGCGCCGGCGAGATCTGCGCCGTCTTCGGCGTCGACTGCGCCTCGGGCGACACCTTCACCGACGGTGGCCTCCCCTACACCATGTCCTCCATGTTCGTCCCCGACGCCGTCATGTCCCTCTCCATCAAGCCCAAGCGCACCAGCGACGCCGACAACTTCTCCAAAGCCATGAACCGCTTCCAGCGTGAGGATCCCACCTTCCGTCTGCACGTCGACGAGGAGTCCGAGGAGACCATCATCTCCGGCATGGGCGAGCTCCACCTCGAAATCTACGTCGAGCGCCTCCGCCGCGAGTACAAGGTCGACTGCGAAACCGGAAAGCCCCGCGTCGCCTACCGTGAGACCGTCTCCCGCAAGACAGAGTACGACTTCCTCCTCCGCAGACAATCCGGCGGTCCCGGAGACTACGCCCGCGTTGCCGGCTGGATCGAGCCCCACGACGACCCGGAGGCCAACTTCTTCGAGACCCAGGTCGTCGGCGGCACCATCCCGGACAAGTACCTTACCGCCTGCTCCAAGGGCTTCGAAGAGGCCGCCCTCAAGGGTCCTCTCCTCGGCCACAAGGTTATCGGCACAAAGATGATTGTCAACGACGGCTCCACCCACGTCACGGATTCGTCCGATTTCGCCTTCAACCTCGCCACACAAATGGCCTTCCGCAAGGCCTTTGACGACGCCGGCGGCCAGGTCCTTGAGCCCCTCATGAAGACCACCATCACCGCGCCCAACGAGTTCCAGGGTAACATCATCATGCTCATGAACAAGCGCAATGCTACCATCCACGACACTGAGGTCGGCACCGAGGATTTTACCCTCATCGCCGACTGCAGTCTCAACGCCATGTTCGGCTTCAGTTCTCAGCTCCGCGCTGCCACCCAGGGCAAGGGCGAGTTCGGTATGGAGTTTAGCCACTACGCCGCGGCACCTCCTCACCTTCAGTATGTTGACCCCTCTTGACGTTACTCCGGTTAATGATTACTAACAACCTCTACAGAAAGGAGCTCTGCGCCAACTACCAGAAGGAGTTGGAGGCCAAGCGCACCAAATAAGCCACTGATCAAGAACTTTCCCCCACTTTCTTTTTGGGAGAGAATATTTGCATCCGAACACATGGTGACAAAACCATGGCACACAAGTGCCACCCGTGTATCAATATCGAAGCCCCCTTCTCGCCGTCCGCGAATCCTTGAGCAAAATCGCCAAACCGGGACGGATGGGGGGCTCGTACGTCGCCTATTTGGGCGGGCGTATGTAAAAATGTATATCTAATGTCATGTCAGGAATCTTCTTGTAGAAAAGCCTGGACGTGAAAGGAAAAAATCCAACCCTTCTGTAGGACCTTGTAAAAGATAAAGACAGGGTGTATAGGGGTAACGCGATTTATGATAGAACTAGACTTTGAAACAATACAAGCCTCGTCTTCTCTCCCATATGCTGTTCCTTTGCTTCTGAATAGTCCCCTGCTTGCGCGTGTGATTTGGAGGAATAAGGATGGTGCTAAAATCTGGCCCTCCTGTACTGACAATCCTATTTCGTGTCTCAGACGACCCGTTTGACTTGCTTTTCGGACGGCATCGTCGATTTTCGTCTCCTCGGACGCTTCACCGCAGCCGAGCTGGACCTCTCGCTCGTATGCCAGTAATATGGCGACGTTGGCTTCTCAGGAGCGCTCAAAAGGGCATCTACACCCACTTGGTCAGCAAAATCTAGCCTCCCTAATCGGGCCTCCTGCGTCCATTCGTATTTTCCTCACATATCACTCCAGGAACCCATCCGACAATAGTCAACACAACCGCAACCGCAACCCTCTTCTCGACCTTCCGTCCCGCCGCCCCGCGGTACACAGCCACAGGCGGACACGCAATCGCGATAATGCTCTCCCCGTTCAAGCAGCAACACCGGCATCGCAGGCACAAGCGCAGGGAGAGACATCCTGCGGTCTTACTCGTCGGGCGCGAGGGCTTGGGGGGTAAAGTGATGAGGTAGCGGACGACGCTGCCGCGTTCGGATCGAGAGGCTGTTCTCGGGAGAAGCGAGGGAGGTGTGCGGTTGCCGAGGCCGAGGCTGAGGTGGGAAGATAAGATGCGTTTGAGGGTGGATTGGGTGCCGGACCAGAGGGTGCGGAGGCTGGTTGATTTGCTATTGGTGCTTGCTTGGGATGGGGTCCCTATGGAGGACATGGCTGACGGATGGTTTGATGGTGTAGGATTTGTAGGACGTTATGTGAAGAGTCGGTTGTTTCTCAAGTGTGGAGGAGACGGGTCGTTGGCAGCGGATGATACATGATACCTGCCAAATGTTGAGACAGGTGCTGGGTCGTCACTGCATGAGCAGGACATGGTGTAGCAATCAGCACCTTCCCTTCCAGAGTGCTTAGCATCTGATAAAGGTGTATCATTTAATCCCATTCTATGAAATCCAGCCGGAGCCTGAATGTTCGGGTTGTTGACGATACACGCGATACACCTCCAGCGCTCTTCATATAGCCACAATACAAACCCCCCAACCCCCAAGCCCTTTTGGGTCAAACGGATTTGTTCTTGACCGCAGTAGAAGTCAATAAGTCCATGCTAGATTGAACACCGGCTTCATCATTTGAATTCACACGGTAGTGACGGTCAACACCGGCATACCGAGACACGGAGCCTCGTGTTCCCGGCACATCCACTTCGCCGTGGTTCTCTGCCGACAACCGAAGATCGACAGTACCACCCCCGCTCAACCTTAAAAGAAATCCTTGGCCGGGGGGGCAGACGACACGCCAGGGTGAATGCAGCGGCCTTGGAGAATCTAGGGGGTCATGTACCCCAAGTGTAAAAAGATGCATCGTGCGGGGGAGAGCAATCCACGTTGCGTTCTCGGACTTCGACTTCCGATTTTGGCACCTGGACAATTCCGAGCGTTTGAAGAATGATCACGGTGTCAGGCTGGATGGACGACGACGGGGAGCGGTCATCTCAAACAGCTGGAAACTATATCGCAGGAATGGGGGTCACAGAAGCTGAAGCCATTATTGAATCTGAACCGGCAAGAGAGCCGAGTTACCAGAAAACAAATCTCAAGTATTATACCGATAGCCCACTGACTATCTACGCAGGAGGCCGAGAGTGAGTATACCACTCCCTGTGTACATAAAGTCGTCAAGTCATCATTTTACCCTTACATTCATACATATGTCAAGCGGCACACTCCGCCAGCTCCCCTTCCCTCAACGCATCAAGCAGCACTCTTGCCGTATCCCTATCCCCGCGATCCTCGCCAGACCCAGGTGCAGCGGAATGCTGCGTAAGCTCATTCCACGCCGTCTCGATCCACCCGCCAGGCCCGTCATGCCCCGGCATCCCGTCAAAGTACATGCCATCAAAGTCGCCCGCAGCTACGTTCGCAGACTGATCATCTAGCGGAAACGCGGCAAGAACCTCGGCAGCCAGACCGTCGATACCCTCTGACGGCGGGCGATCTGCCATGTTGATGTCGCAGCTGCTTTGGTATTCCGCCCCGGTGCGCGGTGATGTGTCGTCCGTGACGCTGTCCTGGCTGTGGCTGCCCGCTGATGTCGGCGAGGTGGAGTCCTCGTCTGACGGGATGGCTGTCACGGTGCCCGGCGGCTGCATTCGGAACAGGTTTACTCTCATTGCTGCGGCGTCAAAGTCCGTCATGCGATCCGTGGCGTGCTCTACAGGTTCGGAGAACCCTCCGCTCGTATCCCTGCTGGCGTCCCTACTCTCGTTCCTCTTACGTTCGAGCAGCGCCTTGAGCGGATTGAAGCCGCCCGTGAAGAGACCTCGGAGGCTAACTGGGAAGTCTCCGTCTTCGGGCAGCCGTCCTTTGCTGAGGGAGAGGTCCATCGTCAGGGCTAGGCGGAGATAGGAGCTTGGCTGGGAGGCGAGGATGTCGGTCCAGTCTGCGATGACTGCGCCGCCGGGGGTTGCGTTTGCGGAATCCCCTGGTGCTGGCGATTCAATTTGCGCTAGATTAACAATGTGTCGAATCGTCTCGCTGACCCAGTCGACGCCGTCGTATTGTGGTTGGTAGGTTTTCATAGCTTCTATGAGAATGTTGAGGCGATGTTGCTTGAGCGCCGATTGCGTGTTGGGGTCGAAGGATCGTGAGGATGCCGATAGCTTCACGTCAAGGATGTGCAGGACCAGCGGCAAAGCGGTACAGGCTACGGCACTGATGGGCAGCCAGCGTGCGAGTCGAAGATGGATGAGTTCCTTGAGACACTCTGTTACCCCGGAAGCGGCATCCTGAAGCTCGTGTCGGTTCTCTCCGATGATGATGAGATCGGAGGTCGGGATGGCGTTGAAAGATGGCGCTGCGGCGGTGATGGCGAGGTGCAGGACTTCGTGGTGACTGAGAACCACTCGAGAGGAACTGAGCGCATGTTAGTAATTGTCAGTAGGTTGAATCCACATAAGAACTTACTGATAGTACATGTACATCAAATTGGTGTACAATATCACTGAGTCGTGTTGGAACTCGTTCCCTGGTGCCTTCATCCTCGCGACGGAACCGCCACCAAACACGGGAAACCGCATCGTCACACCCTTATACCATCTCTGTAGCGCAACTTTACATACTCGCACCTTGTCCTGTTCTTCGGCTCGCATCTCTCTGCCCCAACCCGGCCTGTCGTCTAGCGGGAAAACCAGGATCAGGATATCGGTCAGCACAACGCACAGCTCCACCAGTTGCTCCAAGATCTCAGCCAAGCACCGTTTTGTGCCTGGGTTATACACCCTGCTCCTCTCAATCTCATCAGCCAAGTCTGAATACCCAAGACTTTCATTCGCATCAAAAGTGAAATGACTCCGCGTGATCTGCAGACTGCGGCGGAGACCTAGGCCGACAATTCGATCGCGAATGATACAGCACCACCAGAGACGCTTGAGGAGGTTGCGCTTCTTGGGAGATGCTGTGCGCGTGGCGTAGTGATGGGCTTCGACCATTTTCGCATTTTGAATCGCGATGGAGAGCCAGGCTGTATTTGATTTGCGGAATGCCGGGGAGGTAGGCGAAGACCAGAAGGAGAGGAGGAGGGAAGCCTGTGAAATTGCGAGGGGTGACGATTCGGATTCAAGGTCGTAAAGAAGCTTGGCACGTCTATAAAAAGCGGCGCGACAGGCTCGAACGGTCGGAAAGCCGAGTGTCTTGATAGTCTGGCGGGAGACGAACTAGTTGATATTAGAATTGCGCCCTGAAAAGCCGTGAGATTGGATGGGGATAACGTACGTTGCAACAAGCGAACAGCATTGCCTGGAAGACGAGCAGTGAGAGCTTTTCGCCAGGTACGTAACTGGTAGGATTCACGCAGTAGAGATCCCAAAAGTCGCCCTCATGGATCATTGGCAGCAATGGGTGAACATGCAGGAAGTATTGCTGAACAAACTCGTCGAGTATGGCGCGTGTTGGTACCCTAAGACATCCCTGGAGCTCCAAATAGTTCACATCCTGTGGTGGTATTCCGTGAAGATTGCCCAATGTCAAGAATGGGTAAAAGGAGTATGTTACGTCTATCCCCATTGTGTTCTGTTGGCCAGCGGTATATGGCGTCGTAAATGGCTGATTGTTCAAGGGCAGAGAATTGGAAGGGAAAGCTTCGTACGTGCTGGTTGATGCTACTGAAGGCCTGGCGTGGTGACGGCTTGGCTTTGGTTGCTCATTCTGGGCATGGCTATCATTAACCACCGGGCTCTTTGGTCTTTCGGTGACTGTTGGTATTGTCATGTCGTCGCCGTGTGAATGATTGCAGGTTTGGGGTTGGGTGTCTGATTCGTTTGAGGGAACCGGCCGAGAGTCGTCACTCGTTGCTGTGATGGGATCTACGACAAGAAGTTGCTCGCCGGCCTCTGCATCGTACTGCGGATATGCGCCTTCCGCATTGTCGACGCCATCTCTTTGTTGCGCTCTTCGACTGTTCGCTGGGTTAGTATTACCAACAGTGAGGAACAAGAACACAGCTACTTACAACCGTGACGCGCGCCCAGTAACTACACAATTCTCACTGTCGAGATAGCAGTTCATGCATGGGCGACCTCGTTGAGACACGTCGCATCTCACTTTGCGTGCGCGACATGATAGACAGGCTTTTGGTGCGCGCTTGCGGACTTTGGTTTGCGACTTGGGCTTGGAGACTTCGGGAGGTGTGGTCTCAGATGCCATTATCTAGACTTTGGATCGCGCAAGAAGGGTTCTTCGCTGGGATCCGCAAGATAAGGGATTGGAGCGAGGAGAAGCTCGTCTACGAAGACTGAGTACGGGACCAGATGACGCGAAAAAAGAGTTGAAAATGTTGAGATTCCCAGACCTGGACTCAGCGACTTGACCGAAGACGGAAGACGGGAACACTTTGCGGGGTGTGGGGAAGAGGGGAAAGGCTTGCATGGCAACTCTGGAGTCGAAATTCTGGGGTCTGGAGCCGTCGACGATCCTTTGACGCTAGATGTCTGGGGATGGCATGGTGGTGGACACGAAGACACGGAGGTCGAGCCTGAGTTGGCATCCTACAGGGCCGGAGCTGTGACCAGGGGAAGCTATCGTCCAAGCCTGGAGCCGGGTTTGTATCGGAATGATCGGAATTGGTCCTTTCTCTCGCTCCCTCCCTCTCTCATTCTCGTACTCTGACTCGTCTCTTCCGCCGACTTGGCACAAACACTAATGATCTGTAATCCGCTCACCCTCCTAGCGAAGTGCATGCCGAACAGGTAGTGCTTTACCTTGGACATGGGGCTAGAACTTGGGGCCGAGGACTGCGAAACTGCAAAGTGGAGGGTTGAATTTGACATAGCAAATGAGAGTCAGTCAATTTCAAGGAACTCCTTTGCCGAACACCTCTGCCGAGTCGCCGCGGCGACTTCACACAGAACTCCACAAGAGCTCGGCGATGCACACCAATCAAACATGACGAACCTATTCCCCGACTGACGGCTGGGGTCGAGTCATTAGCGTCATCATGAACAGCGAGACCCCGAGCTTTCGGAGGTCTTCCGCCCAGCCATGTCAGGGACCACTGAACGCGGAATTAAAGAGAGGACACACACCTCGCAGACTGACACTCTTTTACGTCAAATGCCCTTGTTCATTGACGGAGCTTGTAGGATGAGATGATGTATCGTATCAATGCGTACCACCACCGATTCCGACTTCTGACTAGAACCGCCACGATGCCTCTCAGTCAGAATCAAATTCGGACGACGACGACGACGACGAAGAAGACGACTCCTCGCTCTCGATTGGCTTGAACACCCAGTCGCCATCATCTTCCCTCAATAAGCATACATTGACATTACCGACAGCTACATCCAGTCCGTTGGGCACATCCATACCATCGCCGACCTTTGCGAGAATCGAGGCATCAATCCGACAGAAGAGCATCGGCAACGAGTCGCTTTTCCACACCGATATGCCGTCGCGAGCTCCTCTGATGATAGTATGCAAGAGGTAGTAGATGCTGATAATGATTAGGCCTGTTGGGAACAGCATCCACAGCCAGTCTACCATAATGACCTGCACCATCTCATACGCTCGTCCGGTATATCGATGTCGGTCCTTGTCCCGAATCTCGCCGTGGAGCCGCACCTCATTCGTCAGACTGATGCTAAATCGGCCAATCCATTCCGGTAGTTTTTCTCTCGCGTTGTAGATCCCCTCGGCCCAATCTGACGAAAAGTTGATGATCGTGTATTGTTTCTCGTACGTGGTTTCGACAAGCGGGTCGACGAACCTCCGCAATGCAGCCAGCGCTTTTTTGGAAATACTGTACCTGGACTCTGGCGCAACGTTCATGTCTTTTGCTGGGATATCGACGAAGACGTACTCGTCGCCGTGCGCGCTGTTGCCCAATTCAAACCGCGTTGTGTTCCAGCTCATGGTAAGCTTTTGCTTAAGCTGGCTTTCGGTGATCGTAAAGTTAAAGCTCTTCATGCAGAACCACAAGGCGCATTCCTGAGCAATACTTTTCGTCTCTCGCTTGCTTTTCATGACCCACAGGACGTCGAAGACGGATATATATGTTTGCGTCGTCGAGTTCATTCGGTGCATGATGCCCTCCGAGGCTGATGTCTTGAATCGCTCCGTGGTCGGTGCATTTCGGCTGATTTCCACTGATGTGCCTCTGGGCAAGCTGTACCGGCACGTTTGCGATTTGTCGATACATATAGTCCTTATGTCTAGGGGGTTGCACTCGCCGCAAACTGCCAGCGTTGGCACGATGGGCCACGTGCAGTTGACACCGGAGCATTCGAGATCCAGGTTCTTGACATCCACGGATAGGATACCGCTGTATACGGCTGCTTTGGTGGACACATTGAGAGCCGGTACTACTACGTGTTAGTAAGTGATACATATGACAAGTGACGCATCATCACTCACGCGGGTCAAGGCCCCGAGAGACAGTGTAGTCCTATAAATCGCTTCTCTCTGGCGCTGCGACTTCGGGTTTATCAAGGCTTTGTCGTGGCTGGCCCTCGTACCGGTAGAGCTGCTGGGAGGATGCCTCGAGTCCGTGGACAAGAATGATAATCAAGGCGCCAATACAAGCAAGATGTCTGGCACGCCATCAGTTAGCACAACATCCCGGGCAAAAGAGAACAGGGGCTTCACGGCGCTACCTTCCTCTCAGTCGCCACAAGAGATACAAGCTGCCCCAAAGCCCGCGCGAAGCCTCGTCGTATATCTTGAAGTCTTCCAACCTGGCTCGACTGTTATTGGTGCGACGTTGCCGGGCCTCAGATACCCAGATCCAGGCAGATTGGCTAATGGAGGTCTCGACGATTCCGCTCATGGCTACGCGGACGCAAGTGAACATGGCTACAATGATGACATCAAAGTCGAGGTCGCCATTCATCAGTTGGGGGATTGGCTGCCGGTCGTAGTGCTTGAAGATGATGCCGAGGACGATGGCCCCGACGACGCAGACTGCAGCCAGGCGGTATTCGTCATTCCACCATTTGTATATGGACTTGTAGTCACTCTTGGGGAGGGGCCGCGGGGGTCCTTCTTCCGTATTATCGTCATCGTCGACCGCGCCGTCGTGTTCAATCTGCTGACATTTGACTCGCTTTCTGAGGGCCTTACATGAGCGGGAGCTCGTGGCCGAGGATCGAGAGGAGGGTATGTCGTTCGACATGAGGGATAGACATGTGTTTCGATGCTAAAGATACTCAATGGCAGGCTTATGAAGAGGGTCTGGATTGATTATGGCCTGGCAACAGAAGAAGGATAGGATGCGACGAGAGTGACTGATGCCCGATGCCAAGGTTGATGATTGAGGGCACGGCACTATAGATGGATGATGTTGGAGGGAGGTTCGAGTTGCAGCAGCTTGCAGTTGCGCCGGGCACCTCAGGCTCCCGTCCATGGCCTCTGCGCAAGACGAGGTACCTAAACGGCGTGATGTTTCTGAGAAGGAGCATCCCAGTTTATCACCGGTGTCGTGCCTTCCCTTCAAATTCGACTTCATAAAGGGAAGGATGGCTCTCAGGGTTCAAGCCACACCTCCACTTACACGAACATGTGGCTGATGTTGAGGGAGCTTCAGTGAGGGGTCGCGATAAGGCACAGGGGAACGAGGCCAATAAGACTATGACGTCGACCTGCCTTTTGAAGAGAGGCACGAAAACACTTTCCTTGTTCCTCTGAGGAAACATGAAATAATTTTTTCATGCTGCCGTCTCGTCAATTGCAAAGCCAATAAAGCGATTGTATTTTCATGACAACGATGTATACTTCATCGTTTTTTCCTATTTCCCTCCTGTTCCTCCATCTGCATGGCGGGGCTACTTGGAAAGTCCCCCACCAAGCATTTGACAACAACCAGTTATCTCATGGTCATCAAGTGCCATTAAGCGCAGAGAATGACGATGATCTGAATATTTATGGCGCTACATCGTTTGCCGGGCTGAGAACTTTTGCCAACTTGCCCTTCGTAGATTGCTTCTCTGACGAGAATGCGGAGGGTCATAAGTATGACATTGCGGTCTTTGGTGCGTCACACGACACGGTAACTGCAGCTCGCTTCTATATACTTTGTAGAGCCATCATTTGACCCCCAGAGTAGACTACCACTGGCCGGCCGGGAGCTCGCTTTGGTCCACCTGCCATTCGAAGCGGCAGTCAAAGAAAGTCGCCGGTAGAATGGAGCGTGTACACGGGTAACTCTTCTGCATTGGCCTCGTATTGATAGCGGTTTTCGTCTGACGAGAAATGTCCACCAGGAAGAAACCCTCTGCAAGACTGGGCGACAATTGTAGACTGCGGCGATGCCCGCCTGACTTGGCTGGACAACACGGCTTCTCTTAAGCTTTTAGACAAAGCCCACACCGTTGAGTGATGTTCTGCTGAGCTATCTCTTGGACCATGAGCTGATGAAGGAGCGAAAGGTCATTTCTGGCAGGCTAGCAGCGAACTCGTCGGTATCAATCACGCCTAGAATACTCACGCTTGGAGGAGACCACACGACGACCCTGTCTGCTTTGCGGTCGACCTACCAGCGATGGGGTCCCGTCTCAGTCATTCACTTTGACAGTCACATCGGTCAGTACTTTCCGTCAGGAGATCTTCGTACCTAGCTTATCATCCAGAAAGACACTTGGGATCCATTGGTCTTGGGTAAGTCATCCACTAAAGATTTCCGATGCTCCCCAAGTTAATACGGATCGCCTTTTCGCGCTTCAGGTGGTGGAATCTCCGACTACGCGTAAGTGAAGACAACAATACACTCACGCTCACTGCCACATTTTGACCGATAATAGAGGCCTCAACCATGGAACATTCCTTCATATTGCCCACGAAGAGGTCTGTCTGGCCAAGCCCGACGGTATTCCCCTCACGAGAAGCTAAATGGCCCAGAATCTGATCTTGAATACCTCGATCCACGCGGGTATCAGAGCCCCGTTGATCCGAAGAAAGGGTGACCTTCGCAATGACGTCCGATGTGGTTTCGAGATTGTCACCGCACGCGACTTGGATAAGCTTGGAGCCAAAGGAGTCATCTCGAAGCTTAAGGAGCGAGTCGGCGACACTCGAGTATACATCAGCGTTGATATTGACGTGCTTGATCCGGCTTTTGCGCCTGGTGAGTAGTTTAGAAAAGGCTGCAGGAAGAAAGCTGACTTTCATAGCAACTGGCACTGCCGAGCCTGGTGGCTGGTCTACGAGGGAGCTTCTTACCATACTCGATGGCCTCGAGGGACTCTCCATTGTGGGTGCTGACGTAGTTGAGGTCGCGCCCGCGTACGATAATAACGGGGAAACCACTGTCCTCGCCGCGGCCGAGATTGCTTATTCATTGATCGATCTTATGGTTGTCAAGCCTGTCCAGTAAATGTTCAATGCTGGTAGAACCATCTTTGGTGAAATGAGACGAGGCATTGGGTTTGGTTGAAAAATTCTGATCTAAGTCTGGAAGCCGGTCAGGGAAGGCACGATGGGGAGGAAACTGAAAGGGGAAGTCGCGTTGTCTGCGAGTCAAAGTGATCGATCAAATTCAGTTCTCTCACTGTGTAAGAGATATTACTGTAAATATGCTACGTGCATTGTGAGAAAGACTCGATGACTTGAGAACAATCAGACAATGATGGGAGACAATGCCTTTGATGAAATCCCACAACTTGTGTTGAATCTTTACCGCCGGCGAAATAAAAATAGGCCTTTGTGTCCTTTGACTGTGGTGAAGAAACAACTCGGGGACCCTTTGAAGAATATGTTTGGAAACCCTGAACAAGTGGACGCCTGGTCAGGCCGGGTGGTGAGGCGCCTTCTTCAAATACCCGTCTGGTCGAGTCCCGTCTCCTTTCTGTTGGCTCGTAACTTTCTCGCTCACCACACACACACACACTCACCCGCGCAAACCCACATACACACACACACTTACATACACACACTTACACAGCAATCACCCCAAACTCAGATTCCACATCGTCCTTTTCTCTACTTCACATCTCCTCCAAATCATCTCACTCAAACTCAAACTCATCCTTCCCACATTATGGCGAGTTCATCATATATCGCGCCTGAAGCCAACATGGCGCCGAGCTCCTCCTCGGAAACTGGTTTTTCAGGAGGAAGGAACGCCCTCGCTGGCCCAACTGGAGAGAATTTCAGCCAGTATCAGATTCAAATCTCCCGAAGCCCAAGCACGGAGTATGATCCGACCGGAGATGGGATCGTGGAATATTCACCTTCAGAGGACGAAGAGGAGGAAGACGACATCGACTCCTCATTCTTGTACCAAGAAAGAAGGGTTGCTGCCAGCCCATCTCCAGCAGAAAGCACACCCCCGACTGAGTACGCCGCTTCATCCAAATCCAAGACTCCAGTCAAGAAGACTCCCCTCAAGAAGACTCCCATAAAGGAGATTTCCATCAAGAGTACTCCGCCCAGCTCGCCTCCTACCAAGGTGAAGCTCGAACTCAAGGGAACGCCCCCGGCCCAAGCCCAACAATCCAAGAAGCGATATCTCACGGCCTCACCCCATAGGTCCCTCAAGAGTACATCATCAAAGCCAATCCTGGTAGACTTCCACCCTCGCAACTCCAGCCTCGAGCAGATCCAGGCCCTCAGAGCGCGCCTCGACATGGGCGAGGAACTCGTCTACAAGACCCAGGTAAGCCTCCTCCAGTGGCAAAACAACATCGAAGCCCAAGTCAAGGACCTAAAGGAAGAAATCCGCGAAACTAACATCGAGACGAAGAAGCGCCAGGACAAGCTCCAAGACCAGCAGGACCAGCTCGAGGAAAAACAAGAGGTGACCGACTCCCGCAGCGCCAGAAACGAGCGCCGCCTCGCAGAGGTCGAGATCACCATCGAGGACGTCATCGGGAAGCCTCCCAACCTGCCCGGCCTCTTCCCGCCTGGACACTCGTCGTACTTTAGTGGACCGACGAGTCCCAGCCGTCTCCCCGGAGCCTGGGGCCCCCGAAGCAGCCGCAGCTCGCGCACGTCGCGTACGGGCTCGGCGGCTCCTCTTCCCAGCATCGAGATAAGCGATGCGGTGAAGAGTATCAAGCCAACCTTGGGCGGTCGCTCCAGCTACTCAGTGGATACTGCCTCTCCCCCGGATATGTCCCCTTCAATTGGTTCCAAGAGAAAGTCTGAGGCCTTGGAGTCTGACGAGAAGGACGCCGAGGTCAGGGGAGCGAAGAAGCAGAAGAAGACGGCTAGCAAGGCCAAAAAGCAGCCGGCGAAGAAGAATACCGCCAACACAACCAAGGCCGCACCCAAGAAGACTACCACTTCGCCGCAGTCACAGAAGCGCAAGGCGGAGGAGGATCTCGAAGCGTGCGGCAAAGACACCGGAAAGAAGGACTCAGGCGATGAGGACACCCAATCTCCTGACAAGAGGCCAGCCGAGATGACTGCAAACGCTCCGCTTTACGGCGGCTGCGAGCCCATGAGCCCTTCCCCCCTTCCCAAGGAGACAGATACTGCGCCCAAGGGCCATAAGCGCAAAGCAGAAGAGGAGGTCGAAGATGACGGCAAAGGTGAGGGAAAGAAGAACCGAGACAATGAATCTAGAAAGAGGCCCATCAAGAAGGTCAAGACGGTCAAGAAGTCCGGAACCGAGCCCAAACAGGCTGTTACCACACCCAAGAAGACAGATTCAGTGCCCAAGGGTCAGAAGCGCAAGGCAGAAGAGGAAGTCGAAGAGGGCAGCAAAGATGAAGGAGAGAAGAATCAAGACGACTCGTCTGACAAGAGGCCCAACAAGAAGGTCAAGACGGCCAGGAAGTCCGACACCAAGCCCCAACAGACTGCCTCCACATCCAAGAAGACGACTACCAAGCCCAAGGGCTCGAAGAGCAAAGTAGAGAAGCCCCCCAAAGAGAACGATGGGAAGACGACGAGGGGGGATGCCAAGGAGGATATCAAGGAGGTAGAGGAGAAGCCTGTCAAAGCTCCGAGGAAGAGAACTGCCAAATCAGTCAAGCCGGCAGTGCCGGGAACCAGAACTGGCCTTCGCAGTCAGAAGAAGGAGGCTGCTCCCGCTTAGGGCGCCCGGTCCGGGGTTCTAGATTATACTATATCAGTTCGCGCCATTCTTCTTGTTGCAGAGGTCCACAGAACATTTTCAGTCAGCCGGCGTAGGTTAAGGACATTGGAATATCAGGAAGGCTGCCATCATTCTCATTGGTATTCGAGAGTGTTGGCCTCATGGATATCTGGGACTTCAGGTTAGAAGGAAGGAGGCATCATAAATTTCAAATTTCGGGACAAAATACACGAGTTGTCAAACATTGGTGACTAGCAACCTTGTGATGAATGTATCGATGATGATAAGCCAAAGTCGCTTCCATATGACCATTCTAATCTACATCAGCTTGCCCTTCATGCCTAGAGAAGCCAAGTATATCCCCAAAATATCTCAGCAAAACGCTCCAGACCCCTCCATCAGCACCAGACCCCAAGAAACCCCCAGTGTCTTCGCATCTATCGCTTAACAATCCCCAAAGGCCCTTAACATGAGCCGTCCCTCTCACGTACGCCATGGCGAATACGGCCCGGGAATGCCCTCTTCCTTCCACGAAAGGCAATCCCCATAGCCCCTTTCTCCCTGCCTCCCTCGATTCCGTCCTCGAAATCCCCATCCTCATCGCAAACAGATCGAAAAGAATCCTCGGCACAGGCGGATCAACCAACGGAACCACTCTCGCTCTTCTCTTGGCTCCATACCCAACAACACCCCTCCAGTCCCCCCTCCCCCTTCTCCGCGCACCGCTCTTCCCCATCCCCGTCCCCACCGCCTTCGCTTGCCTCCTGGACGTGATGAACCTCTGCTCCTCCCACCGCGCCCCCTCAACAACACAATAGCTCCCGCTCTCCATCTCACCCTCGTCCCACCCCTCCACCGTCTCCTCGCCCCATCTAGACCTCATCATCGACGACGTCACCGCAGCCACCGACGACCTTCCCTCCTGATCCCATCGCCCAACGGTCCTCGGACGTCTAGGATAAGGCGGCCTCGGCCTCCTCCGCCTCCTGACGTCCAGCCACCCGTCCCCGGCGTCCTTCTCCCCGCTGCCGAGTCCGTCTCTGCGGGAACGTTCGTGAGTGGTGGTATACGTCGTCGCGCACGTCGAGGAAGTATACGTCGACATCCACGACGGGGAGTTGGTATACACCGCTGCGAAACTCGGGCCTCCGGGGGGAACGGTAAGTGTGCTTTTCTGTGTTGTTGCGGTGTCTGCTGGGGCGTCGTCTGGTGGTTGTTGGAGGATGACTTCTGGGATTGCGTCTTGCGCCATCCTAAGAAAGTTTGGTGGTGGTGTTGGTGAGGGATGAAGGTAATGTGATGGATTGAAAGAAGAAGAGGAGGAGGAGGAAGATGATGAAGATGGAGACGGTGAGCGATCTGGGAAGCATGCGATTTCGAGAGACGATTTCCTCGTTCGCCGAGGACGAGTGTGAGGACCTGGCTGGTGTTGAAGCTGAAGCTGTCGCTGTCGCTCGCGGCATCGTTTACATGATGAGCGTTTCTTGCGTCTGCATTTCTCGCAGGGAACCTTGGTGTCTGGTGAGCAAGCGTTGACATCCTTGTCTGCTTCCTCTTCCTCTACGCTCTCCGTTTCCTCGGCGTCTTCTGCGCCGGGGGAGATATCCCAATAAACTGAATCCATCTTCCCTCGCCCTGGTGATTCCGTGAAATCGGGATGAAATTGCTTGTTTTTGCTGAAGCTCTCTCAATTGAATTGATCAAAGACCAGTATCATCCCACAGCAGACGTTGAAGTAAAAGAGACCATGTGATGTCTGGAATTCTCTCCACCCCCTCCGTCACCGTACGATGATACGATGTTACGATATCATCCCAAAGCAGTGAGACACGCATGCATACGGTACATAAACGTTGGGGTAACAAGGCCGCATCGGAACGCGGCCGGCCGCGTCTGACACACATACAACGTTGTCCGATTCCGGCCATCACCCCTCTCCCCAAAACTCCCCGAAACTCCCGTGTGTCTCTATCTCTCTCCTGAATTAGCGGGGGAATTTTTCTTAGTAAGAAGCGTGCGCCGCGCGTGTAGGCGAGGTTCTAACTGTTTAGTAGCTGAGCCGTCGAACTTGCGCGCACTAAGATAAGGGACGAGTAGTTGGAATATGGGCGGTCTTTTCCCCGTGTGAATACGAGACATGTGATTGAGGTAGACAGATTGCTGCTCGTATTTGGTGTACATTTGTCATAGGTGAGCTGCGATGGTGAAGGTATCGCAATCTCTCCAGCCCAGGTGTGCAGTGCAGTATGAAGCACTGCCGTGTGATACATCACCAAGACAATAAATGATCAACCTCATAGCATTGACTATTACGTATATCCACGTCTCCGCATTTCAATGGAGGAAAAATAAAAAGAAGACCCCTTCCTTTGGAGAATCAAAAGAAAAGGAAGGAAATATGAGGGGATAACATACTAAAGAGCTCACGCCCCTGCCCGGACTTGAATAGCGCGCCCCTCAGTCAACCCGGACTCCGACTTCATGGGAGTATTTTATTTTATTTATTTTAACCAATTCGACCACCTCGCACGCAGCTCGACCTAAACTCGCCGACCTAGCCGAGCGCTGCTGTGCTGGCGTGAGGAATGGGTTTGAGGGAGGTATATAGCCATGGGTGCCCAAGGGAGGAAGGAGGAAAGCGATGTCGAGGTGGGATAGAGCTACCTTGATTCGAAAAAGAAACAACCAAAAGCTGCTGGGATCGATGAGCGTTGGTGTGAACGGTGTACGTTCCAATACCAAACGAAACAGATCAAGGTTATCAAGATTGGCATTGTGAGTGATGAGACAAGTAACGGGCGATATCATTTTGATCCCCTCCCAACGCCGAGCAATGCCTACGATACAATACAAAGACCTTTCTCTCATCTAGACACAGACTGATGATATCTTCTCCTGAAGAATACGCACCTCCCTTAATCCCAATACCGAATATCCCCCTCCGCCCCAGCCGAAACAAACTTGCTCGTCTCCTGCGGATGCCACGCGACACACGTGACAGCCTGATCTCCCGCCTTGAGCTTATGATACATCTTACATGTCTTCCAGTCCCAGAAGCACACGAACCCCTGCGTATAGCCGCTCGCCAAAAACTGCCCGTCGGGGCTGACGCTGACGTCGATGGCCGTGCCGGCGTTGTTGTGGCCCCGGTACGACTTTTTGCGGTTTTGCCGGAACTTGTCGTTGGCGCCATACACAACAATCTGGTTGTCCGACGACTGGAAGGCGACGTATTTCCCGCTCGGGTGCGGCGCTGCGCGCGTCATTGGGTACATGTAGGGCTCGGCGATGTACTTGATCGGGACTGGGATGTTGTAGTCCCAGGCGCGGAGGGACTTGTCGTCTGATGTCGTCATGAAGCGGCGGCCTTCGTCGACGAATGTGATTGTGTTGATGGCGGCGAGATGGTGGTCTTGCAAGTGTTAATACATCATATTTACTCTCCGATGAAAAGGGGAAAGACCAAGGGGACTCACCATATTCTTGCACAATCTCGTTGCCGGCGCGCGTATCCCACTGCACAATCTTCTTGTCCGACATACCCGCCACAAACTCGTGAGCGTGCTCCGCCGACGGGTTAAACCGCACCACATGCGGCGTCTTGCCCGTCGAGAACCGGCTCAGACACGTGCCCGTTTCCGTGTCCCACAGCTTAATCTGCCGATCAAAGCTCGCCGACAAGAAGCGCGTGCCGTCGTTGTTGAACGTCGCGTCCGACACCGCCTTGGCGTGGCCCGAAAACGTCCGCAGCAGCGACCGCTCGTGATACACGTCCCAAATCTTGACCGTGCTGTCCGCCGAGGCAGACAACAACAAGTGTCCTGACCCGGGGAAGAACCGCAGCGCCGTGACGGCTTTCGTGTGGTCCTTCCACGCGTGGATCTGCTTCTTGGGGATGTAATTCGTCACGCTGCCGGCCTCCTTGCGCAGGTCGACGTCGAGGTCCTGCGGGACGTGCATGTACGTCCGGCCCTGGTAATCCGTCTCCTCGGCGCCGTGGAACGTTGTCGTCTCCTCGCCCATGGCCTCCACCTCCTTCCTCCGCGCCAGCGCCGCCTCGGGCGCGCGCAGCACCGTCCCACTCTCCACCACGTCGTTGTCCTCGCCATCGTCCGTTACCTCCTCGTACTCCTCGTCGCTGGCCAGCGCCTCGCCCTCGCCGACGACTTCGTACTCTTCGCGACGGTACCGCGCCCAGGGGCCCAGGTACGCACCGTCACCTTCAACGATCGTCGCGTCGCCTTTACCCTCGCGACCGGACCGTATCCGCGCGTTCTCTTCTTTCACGGCCGCGCCCGTCTGGTACTCTCGTTCGGGCCCGCCTTTCCGCTCGACGGCGCGGTGTTTGCTGCGGAAGGTGTGTTCTGAAATGTACGTCTCCTCCGCCCGGCCGGTGAGAACGTTCTTGCGCTTCAGCGTCATGGCGGATTCGTCTTTAAAGGGGTTCGCGGGGCCGACGCGCGGTCGGGCGAGGTCTTCGCCGGTGTAGGGGACGACTGCGTGATCGGGCTCGGCTTCTTGCCGCACGACGAGCGCATCCTGGGGCGCCATGTTGGGCGGGTAGTCTCCGAAGCCCGACATCTTGGGTGCTGTCGTCTCGTCCGTCGCGAGAGATTTGAACAGTGAGTGAGTGGGTTTTGTTGGTGTCGCAGAATCGCAATGTTTGGTCGCAACTGGCCGCTGGTGTTCCTGGTCGTGGCAGCAAAAAGTTGGTGTCACGTGATCTGATGTCAGGATTTGAATTTGGGGAGCTACCCTTGGGATCTGCGGTTTCCGACCTCGAAGCTCAGGTTCAAGGCGCAAACAGGCGCACGGAAAGCTTGGGCAGCTTTGGGTACCACATACACACCAAACTCACACTCAAGGGTCTCTGAAAGTAAGGTAACAGCCGCGTTGAAAAAGTTTAGTTTGGAGCAGCAAGGCAACAAGCTTCAAAGAAAGAGACATTCAGAAGATCTGTCATTACTCAATTATCGCAACCCGCCGCTCCCAGGACCAGCCGGCCTGGTAACAACATAAAGTAAACAGCTAGGTATTTGGTCTTTCGCATCGTAACCCGTCTCCCGCCCGTTTCGTTCCTTCATGCCCTCCTCCACCATGTGCTTGTGTGTCGTATTCCGTTTTCTCTTTCCCATTCATCATCATCAGAATCCAAGCAGAGACACCTATCTCTGCCCGTAACTCCGGGACACCATATCTGTCAGCTGTCGTTTCTCCTTTTGACACCCCGCATTGCTGGTATCATGACTCCCCTCCATGTCTAGCGGTTGCCCGCCCGAAACCTCTCCCTCCCTCTTGAATAGTAGCTCCGGATGGTGCATCGTTTTAGAGGATGGCAGCGCATCGGCGTGTACGTTTGGTTGGTTCTTGTCCACGTGGCATGGTCTCTATATACTGGAATCCGTCCTGTGTGTTGTGCACAGGGCAGGGTTCACCGTTTAAGAAGACTCGTCGCGGATGAGGGCGACAATCATGCTGTAGAGGTAGAAGAAGAACATGATCAGGTGGAAGCCGAGCTTCACAAATGATTCCTGCGCGAGTTTGTCAGACACGAGCTAGCTAGAGCTAAGGCGTGTTGCGGCTCTTACCTTCTTGTGGACATTCAGCTTGCGGAAGATCTCGGTAGCATCCAACAAGTGGGTGTTGTCGACAATCCTAGGGTCAAGTCAGCTTTCTCGAGTTCTGCCACCACCAGGCGAGTCACAGGGGGGGAACATACTTCTTGACATTGTAGGCTACGAGCGGCAGGTTCAGGATCAAAGGTACCCAGTATCCATTGATCAGGAACATAAAGGTCAGGAATCCATGGACGGCAGCTTCGGGGATGATGTAGGTGTTGAGGCGGTTGCAGAGGTCAATGGGGTTGATGTAGTCGCTGTAAAAGTAGGCATGTTAGCATACAATTGCAAGAGATCATGGGATGACAGCTATATCGCGTCCGCCCGCTCCGCAGCATGCAGCACGGTCTAGCCTCGAGCTCGTCTGAGCACGGAAGAAAGAAGCTGGCGTGCGCCGTGCAGCATGCCGCAGCAGCAGCAGCAGCAGCGAGGCGGGAAGGAGATGGGTGGATAAGACGAGGGATAACGTACCATTCCAGATCGCTGTACATGATGGTGAAGAAGACTTGAAGGAAGAGGTTGACGGCATTTATCAGCACCGCGAAGAGGTATAACCACGCTTCGCCGGACATCTTGACGGAAAGTTGGCAGCGTGCTGCGCTAGTTGAATACGTTTAGATGGAAAGGGAGGATAGAGAGATATGCGACAACAGCAGCTGTTTCGAGTGCAGTTGCTGTTCGTGGGTTTTTGGCGGCGTTGAAGCTTGGTTTTTGGCTCGCGAGGCTACTTGGAGCTTGTATGCGTGCGTGCGGGCAGGTGGAATGCTTCGACGTCACTGGGGTGATGTAGGAGGAGGGATGGATGAGCGCAGATGGAGCTCTGTCTCTGTGTCTGCGTATGCGGCGACGGTATCTGTAGGTAGATGGTTTGGCTGCGTGTCTAGGTGGCAAGCAGACGTGTCTCTTGGTCAGGCAGCTATGAGGTGAGAAGTTGTGCGGTTGAAAAGAGGTGGAGGATGTCCAGCACGTGGGTTGAGAGAGACAAAGTTGGAAGAGCGAGGTGAAGTGGTGAAGAGAGTTTCCGTTGGTTCGATGGTTCTTTGGTTTGGCCCGTCGGGGTAGCGTTGGGTTGCGTAGCGAGCGACAGGGAGCCACTAGTCGAGTCGTGGAAAATCGGGAGGGTGGGTTACGGGGCTTGGGAAACCTCTGATGATGAAAGAGGCTCGCTGCTCCACGCCTTGCTGTGCGATTCTTTCACCCGCGGGCACTGATTATCTTTGTTCAGGTCTCCAACAGCGCCGTGGGCCACGGGGGACTGGTCCCTCCAGGGCTCCCCTCTCTCCCCGCCAGCCCAGCCCACCTCATTCAGTCCGTGCTGCTGTTCAGTGCTGGGAGAAAGGGCTCAGATAGGCCCCCGGAAAACCCTGACGGGCTTAGCGCCAGTCCACTTTCCACCCATCTGAGACTCTGAGCTTCTGCCAGCTGCGTCAGCAATAGTACGTACCGCTTCCATTGGCATCTCCAAGCCAGCGCAATACGCAGTAAGTAAGGCAAGCTTCTTTATCATTTTGCGCTCAATACGCAAATTCTATCTCTCTATACGGCTTAGGAGAGCTCTGGGCTATGAAGAAATCCCAGATCCTGTATCGTCGTCTTACCCACCGCCAGTGGTCCAATTACCTACCTGCGCGACCCCTCTTGCACTGTTCGGTGAGGCTTGTCTGCCGGGCAAAGTGCGAAAGCGGCGGCGGGGTGGAAAGCCATCGCAACATCTCCACCGGGTGGCTGGGAAGAGCCAGGTTCAACCTCAATCCCCCTCTATCTCACCTGTCTCTCAGTAAAGGGCAATTCCAGAATCCAAGCATTGCTATCACGTGAATACCTGCCTCTGCAAGACATAATGCGAGCTTTCCACGACTTGCTGGTTTGCGCAAGTACTGTACTGCTTACGGATTGTACTGAACAGAACCGATGCGATACCGGGCATTTGATAATCGCGGGGTCGAGAAATACATACACAGTAGACCTCATCATGACGGCGATTCAGCATGTCCCCAGCACATCCCTCTGCCCATGACAGCTGTCGTCTCCAGTCGCATGGGACAGGGTACTCTGGGACCGACCATGCGCCTCTTGTGGTGGCAGACGGCTGTGGCACACTCACGTGGCGTCCTCTCAGCATAGCCAACTTTTGATCTTTTTGATATTCGACGCCCCTTGTCCCCATCGCGCCGATTGCTTTTGTTTTCATGGCACTTGATTATGGCATCACCCCCTAAACACCGTGTATGCCAGAGCAATGCCAGCTCACATATCATGCTCTCATCCCAGCGTCCGCTCGCCACGTATCCCGCCCTCTTCAATTCTCACTCAACGCCTCCCGTACTTCTACACCGTGCTCGCTTATGCCCCGTGTCCCATGCTAATGTTATCAATTATGCGGTGGTCTCCTTCTCTTCGCCGTTCGTTCCGGGCATCGGCACCTTGCCGCCAGGCGACGTGGCCGTTCTAGCTGTGAGGACCTCGACTCCGTCCTCAGTCACAAGAAGAGTGTGCTCTGTTCGTTCCTGTCAGCTGCCGTTCCGTTCTTCTTCTCAATGGCCTTCCACAGCATCGTGGAGAACATGCGCAAAACAAAAACATCACTCACCAAATTGCGCAGTCTTCTTGCCATCAATCGTCGTGCTCGTCCAGTTGTCGGGCCAAGTGACATCGCGGTACTTGCCCAGCGCAATCATGGGCTCGATAGTAAACGTCATGCCGGGCTTGCACTCTCCCACCGTCTTGTTCTTGGCGTAGTGGGGGACGTTGGGCGGGCAGTGGAACAGCGAGTTGATGCCGTGGCCACAGTACGTGCGGATGACGCTGCAGTTCCTCTCCTTTGCAATCTTTTCGATAATGTTGCCAAACTCGCGGATGAGCGTGCCGGGCTTGACGGCGGCGATGGCGGCGTCGAGGCAGTCGCGGGAAGCTTCCACGACGCGGACCGCGTCCGGGTCGGCCTTGGCGCGGTCGCCGACGTAGTACGTCTCGTTGAGGTCGCCGTGGTAGCCCTCGAAGAAGAGGGTGACGTCGATGTTGAGGATGTCGCCGTCGAGGAGCACGCGCTGGTCGGGGATACCGTGGCAGATGACCTCGTTGAGGGATGTGCATACGGACTTGGGGAAGTGGTTGTAGTTCAGGGGCGACGGATAGGCCTGCGGTTTGGTCTGGTTAGCTCCTTTGCTCCTCCTTCTCCTGCCCGACGCGCACCATATGCACCCAGAGTGAGACCTACGTTGCGCTCTATGCAGGCCTTGTGGACAATCTCGTCAATGTAATCCGTCGTGATGCCGGGCTTGACGGCGGCGGCGGCAATGTCGAGAACCTCACGCGCCAGGCGGCAGACCTTGCGCATGCCGGCGATTCCCTTGGCGTCCAGTATGTCGACCTTGTTCCTGTTCAGGATGCTTCTCGGGTACTTGGGGATACCATCTTTCCACCAGTCGGGGTGGGGGATGTGCTTGGGGACGGTACGGCGTTCGGACAGAGGGTAGACGGGTCGGAGGGGTCCGGTGAAGGGGTACGTCGGGAAGGGGTTGAATACACCTGTCTCTGGATCTGGTTTAGAGACGACCTTTGGCGGGAGGACATGGTGAAGTATACTCTGTTCAGACTTGTGCATGGACTTGTGGTTTCCCTGCGATTGGAGGTCAGCGGGAATGGTTTGTAATATGAGGCCAGTGGCAATAGCGAAATATACCCAGTTCTTCTTGAAGCAGTCCTGCGAGCAGAAGAAGCTGCCCTTGATTCCGAGCTTCAAACATGTCGGGCACTGGAGGGTGCCAGCCTCGTTGGGGCAGTCGACGCCGAGGCACATCTTCTTCGCGGGAGGTTCAGTCATGGTGGGCGGTAGTGGAGGGGTACAACAAGGAGATATGCGACTAGGTAAGTTCGAGCACGGAAGGTATTCCCTAGTGACTCGAAAAAAGAAGAGGCCAAAGATTGCTCGACGATGATCGACGAGTGGAGGAGTGAAAGAGCGTGGACCCTGGAATTGGAGCAGGGTTCGGACAGACGAGGCGGCGGCGCAGTTTCTCAAACACACGCCCTAAATTTGACGATTCGGCTACGAACGAACAAAAAGTGACCTGACGAAAGAAATATTTCCAAGCCCGTATCCGTCCCACGCTCTGTGATAGGCGCTTGTGCGTGGCTCCCCGCAGCCACCACGCTGCTCTGCAATCTGCACAGGGCAGCTGTAAGTACTTTTTTCCCACCTGCGGTTCAATCTCGGGGCTGATAACAGTGGCTATCGATAAAGGACCTCGATGTTATATCGATAAGGATAAGACATAGAAGCGATTGAGTTCCAATGTAAGCCACTCCCATCCAGATGCGCCACGGCCAGGGTCCAGGGACTTCATCCCACCTTGACTTAAGGCACCTTAGGTAAGGTAAACGACTTGCAAGAAACCTGGAATAAAGAAAAAGTTTCTGAGCGGAGCTTCCCTTGTCGGAGCTTCCGGGGAATACCCGCGAGCCGAACACCACCGAGCAGCGACCGAATCCGACTTGCGCCGCTCTGCGCTCTATGCTCAAGGCATCGGGGGGTTGGAAACACAGAGAACCTTGACCTTGGTTAAAAAAAAGTCGTTGACGCCTGTTCCCCTTCAATCCTCTCATCCGGCCGGCTTGACCCGCCCAAGGGTCGAATCATCATGCGGGTTCTCTGATTTCAGGTTCTCTCTCTCACGCCACTATTACATGCGAACCTTTCTCCAAATTCCCTCTCACATGTCTTGAAGCTGGCGAGAAAAGACACAAATAAACCAGTAAACTTATCATCCAAACAAACATGGCTAAGAACCAAAAGGTCGTCGTGGTCGGCGCCGGCCCCGTCGGCTCTTTGGCTGCGCTCTATGCAGCACAGCGCGGGTACGAGGTTGAGATCTACGAGTTGAGAGCCGGTAAGTTTGCATGTCGCTTTTCTTTTTCCGTTTGGCAAAGTCTCTTGTTCCCGCCCGGCTCAGCGCGCCGTTGAAGATCATGGATCCTGCCCCTCGTGTGCCCCACCAATTGCCGCATTCAATAGTCTTGTTTGCCATGATGTGATGTCCCGTTGGTGGATGCGATGCAGATAAGGTCGTGTTTGTTTGCTTCTCTCTCTGCCTTATCTGGGGATCCTGATCTCGGCAACTCTGTGGATTGACGCCATTATCAATCGCCAGCAACAACATAACAGCACAACTATCTACTGCTAGTTGATATGAGTTTGAATACAGACTAACAGTCACAACCATGTAGACCTCAGAGACCCCACAACAACTCTCTTAAACTTCACCCGTTCCATCAACTTGGCGCTTTCCGAGCGCGGCATCAACGCCATGCGCAATGCTGGCCAACCAAAGTTACTGGAACATGTCTTTGGCGCCACCATTCCTATGCGGGGACGCATGATCCACGGCAGGACCCCGAAAGGTGATCTGTACGAGGCTTCGCAGGACTATGATGTCCACGGTAGAGTGAGTCAACTGAGCCCGGTCTTATCCCGGATGTCAGCCATATCAACCTGACGCTGATCGTTATGCAAGGCCATCTATGCTGTGGACCGCGCCGGCTTGAACAAGCGCATGCTCGACATCCTCGAAGAGATGCCGAACGTCAAGTTCTTCTTCAGCCACAAGCTCACTGGCGCAGACTTCAAGAAGTGCAAGGCTTGGTTCGAGGACATGACGTCCGGGTCGGCTACCGGCCGCGCCAAAGAGATTGAAATTGACTTCGACTTTATGATTGGCGCCGATGGCGCGCACTCCGCCGTCAGATATCACCTGATGAAGTTTGCTCAGATGAACTACAAGCAAGAGTACATCGACACCCTTTGGTGCGAGTTCCAGATCAAGCCTGCCAAAGCTTCCTCGCTGGACAGCAAGCCGCAATTCAGAATCTCACCAAACCATCTGCACATCTGGCCTGGCAAGGAGTTTATGTTCATCGCCATACCCAGTGATGTGAGTATCTCTCGAACATGCTTCTGTACATCCGACTGACAAGATACCAGGACGGCTCCTTTACCTGCACGCTATTCCTACCTAACAATCAAACAGAGGCTCTTGAACAAGACCCGTCAAGTCTACCAGCCTTCTTTGACAAGCACTTCCCGGGTGTAACAGACCTAATTCCAGCCGAAGACCTCATCGAGTCCTTCAAGCGGAACCCCCACCTGCCCCTGATCAGCATAAAGTGCAGCCCCCACCACTACGACGCCTCCGCCGTCCTCGTCGGCGACGCCGCGCACGCAATGGTCCCCTTCTACGGTCAGGGCATGAACGCGGGCCTGGAAGACGTCCGCATCCTCTTCTCCATCCTCGACAAGCACCGCCGGCTGGCGGAGGCCCAAGCCAACGACCCGTCAGGAAGCCGAGCAGACGCCGCGGACACCTACGCGGCCGTCGCCTACCACCGCGGCGCGGCGCTGGCCGAGTACACGGCGAACCGCGTGCCCGACGCGCACTCCATCAACGACCTGGCGCTGCAAAACTACGTCGAGATGCGCGCCTCGGTGCTCTCGCCGCGCTACCGCCTGCGCAAGTGGCTGGAGGAGAAAATGTCGGTGTACGCTCCTGGGCTGGGATGGCAGACCAAGTACTCGCGTGTCAGCTTCGGCAACGAGCGATACTCTGAGGTCGTGGCCAAGAGCGACCACCAGGGCCAGGTGCTGATGAAGACTTTTGAGGCGCTGGTGTGCAGTCCGCTCGTTGTCGGGGCCGTGTTCTTGTGGTGGAAGAGGCCGCGGGTTGTTGTTGGTGCTGTGCAGGGGGTTTTGCGGTATTTGCTGCGGGCGACGGAGGCGTGAGGTGTGATGTGACGTGATGAATCCCTACTAGGAGGGTTGAATTTCTGTAGACTGTACTACCAACGTGAAGACTTCAAATACAATATACCCGCCGTATGGCTGAACTGCTCTTAATAGAAGAATCTGACAAATCACAACTTATCAGTGACCTAGCTTGACGGTGATTTACCTTCTCTCTTCATACTCTCAGGAGGGTGAACAATGTGAGAGTGAAGTTCGTCTCCAAGGTTTGCCATGTTGCGAGACTTGAAAACTAAGCGCAATCACTGGTACAGCACACTTTCAAAATTACAATCTTTGACTGTCCTGGAGGCTTCCTGCTCTCCTCTCAATGAATCACTTTGTGCTTGAGTAACCAGGGATAAGATATATCATTATTCAGAAAAACTAGGGCTTGATGTGGCAAACATCAAGACGACATCAAATCGCGCTTACAGTCTCCGATGAACATGAAGCCTTTAGCTTGACACAAATCCAGAAACAGGGGCTTCATCAGTTAAATCTAGAGGCCCTACCCATTTTTGAATTTACAATACTCTTCCAGAGTCCAGGATCTAACCGCCAACTATGGAGTAACTACGTGCATGTTTGAACTCGCCGGTGATACTAATCAGTATTCAACTCCATCCAGCCCCTTGTACAACTGCCACCTGTACTCCTCAGACGGCACATTAAATCTCGCCTTCAGATCCATCTTGGCAATCTTGTCCATGTCCTCCCCGTCCAGCAGGAAATCCGACTCGAGGTTCTCCTTAATCTGCCACTCGATGACGCTCTTGGGGATCACGGACCGTCCGCTGTTGACGCCCCACGCGAGGGCGACCTGCACGGGGGTCTTGCCGTGCTTCTTTGCGATCTCAGCGAGCGTCGGGTGGTCGATGACGCGGGCCATGTGCGAGGCCTCCTTGGACCACGAGACCTCCCGGTAGAACGAGTTTTGGTTGCCGAGGGGTGAGAAGTGCGTCATGTGGATGCCGTTTGCGCGTTGCCAGTCGACGAAGGACTTTTGTTGGAGGTAGGGGTGGAGTTCCATCTGGTGGACGGCGGGAACCTGGGTTTCGTTGTAGTTAGCTCACACTCTTATGCCCCTATTCTCATCCTCTTCTCTTCTTCTCTTGAGACTGAGTAAAACGTACCACTGATCCCTTGTCAATAAGTGTCTGCACCTCGTCTTTGCTAAAGTTGCTGACGCCAATGGCTTTGGTCTTGCCCGTCTTGAGCAGCGCCTCCATCGCCTTCCAGGTATCGACAAACGTCGTCTTGCCCATAATCATCTTGCCATCCGCGCCCTTGGGGAAGCGGTCCTCGCCCCGCTGGAACGTGCAAGGGTAGTGCATCAGGAAAAGGTCCACATAGGGGGTGTCGAGGTCCTTGAGGGAGGCGTCGAGGGCGGCCTCGACGTCGTCTGGGTGGTGCGAGTTGCACCACAGCTTGGTGCCCAAGAAGATTTCCTCGCGCGGGACGCCGCTGGCTTTGATGCCCTTGCCGACTTGGATTTCAGTGTCGTAACTGTGGGACGCAGAAACTTAGCTTCAATTTTGTCTGGTTGGTGACCAAGCTAGGATGGACAGGGATACTTACACTCTCGCGGTATCAATGTGACGGAATCCGACTTTGAGCGCCGTCTTCACGGCTTCCTCCTGCGCATCGGCGTCTTGGAACGTTCCGAAGCCAATGGCGGGAATTTTTGCGCCCGTGTTGAGCTCCCATTGCACCGAGCGAGTTGTGACGCTCCTGACTTGCTGCTTGGGCAGCGCGGCCTGCACCGCCGGCAACAGGCGAGATCTAAGCAAGTTGGCGTTCATCTTGTGATTTTTGATCTCCTCGTCTTTTGGGTATCTAGGTATGGGAATGACAAGGGAGTGGCGAGTTTAGTTGATGGAAAGAAAGCAAGATAATCTTCACGTCGACTTCTTATTACATACTCAGAGACCCTGACCGCAGATGGCAAGCAGGGGTAGCTCTTTTAGCTCAGGGATCCAAAAGTCGAGCTAGCAATTGTCACCAGCTCAAGAATTGATTTGTGTCTATGAACTTGGCATTTCGGCCGACTCGAGGGTCCCTTCTGACACGGAAGCATACCGAGAACTAGCGCAATTAGGTTATTGTACGCGCGACTCGCTATCCCGAGACCAGGAAAAGAAAGCCTCTCTTACAGCCGGAGGGATGTCCATCGTGACTGGGCGCTCGATGGTGGAGATTTCCCCGCATCCCGCATCCTAGGCTCCTCGTCTCGAGGGCAATAGCTCCAGATTTCCCCGCGATTGTGGAGAATACAAATTGAACGAGATTGGGGATGAGACGATTCTCAGTCGTCTCGAGGGATGACAATGACTGAACTGTGACTGTAGCTAAACAGAAACCTCAGACTTCGCTGCAACGTGACGAATGCCATGGTACACACCTGCACGGGGAATTGGCAGATGTGGAACTCGGCAGAGCGTGTTCGGAGATGCGGGAAACCATGTATGATGTAGCTTTTAGCTTTTAAAGCAGATGAACCCCTGGGGTTCGATATGTCACTGGTGAATTTGCGTGTAGCATCGACCGAGACAGATACCAACAAAAGTCAACTCGCGCCCTCCTTGTTGTATTATTCCAAGAGTTCAACTTGAAGCCGATAACTTTGAAGCATTCACCATGGCACCTTCAGCAGTTGAGACGGGAGCAGCAGCCGTTGACCCCAAGGCCGTCAACGTCCAACCCATCTTGACACTCTCCGGAAAAGTTATCGCAGGTAAGCCATCATCATCAAGCCTCCTTTGCAACAACAAAAGATCGACTTGGCCATTTTACTCATAACCACCCTCCCTAGTAACCGGCGCAAACCGCGGCATCGGCCTCGGCGTCGCAGAATGCTGCCTCCTCAACAACGCAGCAAAGGTCTACTCCATCGACCTCGCCGAGCCCGGTGACGAGTTCGCCGCGGCGTCGAAGCAGTTCCCCGGCCGCCTCTTCTCGATCTCAGCAAACGTCACCGACGAGGCGAGCATCACGGCCGCCATTGACAAGATTGTCGAGGAGGCCGGCGCGATCCACGGTGTCGTCTGCAACGCTGGCCGGACGAACCACAAGGCCGCGCTTGATTTCACAAAGGAGGAGATTGAGTCGTTGTTTGGTGTCAACGTATGTTTGAGGAGGTACACTTATGAAGGGAATGGGATGTGTGTGCTGACGATGGAATGATTAGTTGTTTGGTGCCTTTTACACTGCCAGAGCGGCGGCAAGAGCTTTCATCAAGCTGAACATCAAGGGCTCAGTGGTGTTCACGGCCTCCATGGCTTCTTACCGCCCCAACAAGGTATGCTACAACTCTTGATTCCGTTGAAGCAGAAGCAAATGAGCACATACTGACTGACTTACGCGCAGCGCGTCCCATCGGCACCATACGGCGCCTCGAAGGCTGGCGTCCGCAATATGGCGCACACGCTCGCCATGGAGTGGGCAAAGTACGGCATCCGCGTTAACAGCGTCTCGCCCGGTCTCGTCAACACGGCCATGACCTACTGGGTGCCGCAGCAGCCGGACTGGGAGCAGCAACTCAAGTACTACGGCGGTATGCCACGTTTGGCCGAGGTCCAGGAGCTCGGTGGCGCATACGTTTACCTTTTGAGCGACGCTGCGAGCTATACGACGTCGATTGATATCCCCGTAAACGGTGTCATTGGAAGTAAGTTGAGACCCCGGGATTATGCTTTGGAGAAGGGGAAAATTTGCTGACAATGATACTAGTCTGCTAAATGAATGTGATGAAGAATGACCATGATGTCGAAGGAAAGTATGTAAAGAAAGTCATTGCAAATTGTGCTACTGTAACCACTTAGCCTTTTAAGAATAGAAGATATAATGAGCTTTGATCAATCAGTGCTGTATGGGATCTTGATTGAGCCTGGCAATCTTTTGTTTTGTACTTGGAGGATCTTCAATTTACCCTTTGCTTGAATGTCACAAAAGGGACCAGATTCAGTATTGCGTCAATGGCCCTGAACAGCATGCCTTTCACATGATTGCGGCTCAAGATGTTCGATAGCCAGGCTGAGTAATTATCCATACTCAACTTCCTTTCCGAGCCCCGTGCTGCCCAAGATGTGTCCAAGCTTTAGAGACCTCGAGGGGTAAGAAATACGTTGTGGTCTCAGACCTTCTCCAAGCGTCACGGACCCAAGCCCTATGAGACCTTGAAGATGGCTGCGAGGATGAGCACGGATTCTTGTCGATCTGGGCGTGGGGGTTTGTCGTCCCTCGCGTGAGTCGCGTCGGGAGTCGGGTCGGGTGAGCGCATATTGTCATTGTTGCTGGACCCATCTCAATGCGACTGTATCATTCAGACTAAGAGAGCCTCATCTTAATTGGTCATCAAATCCATAGTCAACGCCCATAGAAAGCACGTGGATCTTTCATGGATTTGAATATTGTAGAGCCGCAATGAGCGTATCAGAAACCATTCCCATCAGTGTTCCATTTTGTGCTTGGCTATCTTACTCGAGGTGGTTGTTCGTTTAGCTCTACGTCAGAGGCAGCGGATATTACGTGATGATGCTCTTCTTAACATTCTTTGATATCGAAAACGAAGCTGTCAGTTCTCGACGCTCTGTCAAATTTTCTCTCTCTTCCTTTTTGTGATTGTCATTGAGGAAGATTTGCATTTCCAACACTACACAAAACTCGCACATCACCTCCATCATGAGAAACTTTGATTTCTTAGCTGGGGTTTGGTGTGAAGAACAACCGCGCGCGAGACTCCATACTTGGGCTATGGAATCACCGGGGAAGCCCACAAATTTCCTGTGGCAAAAGTTTATGAACTTCACGCGGAGCTGGAGGACTCCGGAGCCCCAATGACGAGGGCGGATTTTCTCCTAAAGACCCGTTAAATCCCCCGGAGAATAATAACTCAAACCATTAAGCCCGACCCAGAGATTTAGCAGGGAAGCAATCTGCATCCGCGCCAAGCTTCGAATCGACAAGAGATCCTTCACTCTATTTCGACAGCGGCCCACTTCTTCTCCTAGAGCCGAGAACCTAATTTCATCTCTTTAGGACTCGGGACCAGGGCTCTCTCGTTTTCCTGTTCGTCCAAACTATGCGCAAACAGTCCGACAAAACATACCAGAAGCATATCCACAATGGCGGAGTTTCCGTTACATTGGGTCAGAAAACGCGCATGAATCAAGCCAGTGCCAAAGAAGAAACACAACCGACAGGCGCATGCAAGCGAACAATGTCGTCGATATTCGCACCCGCTGGACATGGAGTCTTGGTCCGAGCCAAGACCTTGGAGGATCGGATCCGGCTGCGATCAACCTGCTCTCTCGGGCAGGTCTCTTGACAGGTCCCGGCGTGCGCAATCTTGGCTATCTGTGAGGAATTCTGGTTTTCTATGATAGAGACTCTCCCCTTAGCACAGTACTCCTCCCGTCTCCTAGATAGAATGGTCCTTAGTAGACCGCCTCGCGGAGGACTCTGTCGCTATGAGCTGACTCCTCTTAAAGTAGAGGTTGATGCGCCGGTGATCCGACGATGGTGGATAGGGTATCCATGAGAGGGTCAAAAGTATCGCCAAAACCATCCCGTTTAGGCAACTCGAGACCTTCTCGTGAGGCTCGGTTGCCCTTGGGACCCAGAACACCCACAATTAGTCAGGATGACTGACGATGGCCCCCCACGGAGAAGGGGTGCCTCAGCCAAGGAATCCAGAAAGTTGGGATCCGTCGAATTGATTAGATTAGATCGTGTCCAACCAGTAGGAGAGCTTTCCTCGTCTCGTCTCGACTCGTGCATCAAGGGAGGCCCTAGTTTCCAACTTGGCGGTTGACTCGGATCAAGACCCAACATGTTTATTTTCCCAAGACATGAGATGAACCAGTGGCGTTTGGTTTCTGAAGCCCATGCGGCCCAACCCTGAGGCCGCCGGGTATAGAATGCCCCGACAAGGTCAGTGGTGCAAGTAGGATGGAGATCATCGTGATCAAGGGGGGGGGGGGTGTTTGCTGGCGGAAATCGAGCGGAAGGGCAGACGTATAAGTTCTTTGGGATCGCCATGCTTTCTTGAGGGGAATCTTTACGCTGCTTGGCAAGAATCGTCAATTCCATCCATTCACTCTTTCTTCACGTTCATTACACACCGCACAAGATGAAGTCCTTCCTCATCGCCACGCAGCTCCTGGCTGTAGCCATGGCCGGCGAGCCTTGGGTCAACGAGGTCGACACCGGCTTCGAGACCTACCTCGACAGCACAAACTATACCAAGGGATCCCTCCCCCTTCTTAAGGATATTCGCGCCATTCCCGACTTTGATTGGGCGGCCCGCCAGCACCTCGACAACCAAAAGTACTCCTTCTACCGCACCGGCACTGCCGGCGAGTACAGCTACCGCCACAACCTCGACGTCTGGCAAAAGGTGCAGCTCCGCTCCAAGCACCTGAGCGACGTCACCAAGCTCAACGAGACCATGGCCACCACCATCCTCGGCTACAACTTCAGCGCCCCGCTCTTCATCGCGCCCGCCGCCCGCGCCGTCTACGGAGACCCGGACGCCGAGCTGAACCTCGTCCGCGCCGCCGGGAACGAGAACATCCTGTACATCCCGTCCATGTACGCCTCCAAGTCCATCGAGGAGATCGCCACCGGCAAGGTGAACGGTACCCTCAACGGACCCCAGGTCATCTTCCAGCAGATTTACACCAACGCCAACCTCTCCGTTACGTGGGAGAACATCCGCCGTGCCGAACGCACCGGTGCCAAGGCTATTGTCTGGACTATTGACGCTCCCGGTGACTCCGTTCGTCACCGTGCTGCCCGCTACGACACCACCAACGCCAACTCCGTCTCCTCTGCTCTGACCTGGGACATCTACGACCAGATGAAGAACCAGACCTCCCTGCCCATTATCCTGAAGGGCATCACCACCGCCGAGGAGGCCCTCCTTGCTATTGAGAAGGGCGCCAAGGCTATCTACATCTCTAACCACGGCGGCCGGCAGCTTGATCACACCCCCGGCCCTCTCGAGATCGCCTACGAGATCTACCGCAACGCCCCCGAAGTCTTCCAGAAGGTCGATGTCATTGCCGACAGCGGTGTCCGCTACGGTAACGACGTTTTGAAGCTTCTTGCCCTCGGCGTCAAGGCGGTCGGTATGGGACGTCCCTTCATGTACGCCAACTGCTACGGTCTCCCGGGTGTCACCAAGGCCATCAACATCATGAAGACTGAAATTGTCCGTGATGGAGCCCAGATGGGTGCGACTGATGTTCACAACATCAGCACCAGCTTCGTAAGTCGAGTGAAGTCAAATCGGGAAGAATTAGGACTAACTAGTTGCAGCTCAACCTCCGCCAGCTCGAGCAGAATGTCTACCTCTTCGACCAGCAGTAAAGACTGTGCGCGTAGCGTATTATAAAGTTGGGGATGTCAGGCTGGAACATGTATTGCATGCAGCGTTGCTGCGGATAGAAACGGCGTTCTCATTGGGATTGGGACCAAACACTTCATTGATGTTTCGACCTGTTTTAGGGGTCAACTTTCATGTCCATACTTTAACACAGTTACATAGCACGAAAAGCGTCATGGTTATGTCTCGTCAGAGTTTCTAACGACTTTTTCCATTCAAGTTGCAATTGAGTCAAGATGAGTGAATAGTTGCGGCATGATATTTGGCACATTGGCAAAATTAAGGGGCCCATCAATGTCAAACATTGGCGGCCGAACTGCATTGAGCCCCGTGACAACGGCCCCGCGCCGGGGTTCGGCCCCACCTCTTGCTGCTCGGGTATCCCGCTTAGTTCTCTTTGATCATGTTGAGGGATAGTGACCGTTTCGCCCCCATTCCTGCTCGAATCTAGAGTCAAGAGGTTGTACCTATGTCGGGAAGCTACCCTTCTCGGGCCCAAAGTACCCTCTCTCGGGAATGGGGAGAATTCCAATCTGAGATCCATCAACTCCTGCACCGCTCACCGTATTCCCCCACCATTTGAAGGCGATTGGGTTATATCCAACGGCGAAGAACATGACCAGCGCTGAAACGGCAACTCCGGCAGTCAAGGCAGCTGACAGGACGTAGTTGTACTTTTCCCACCAGGCCAGACGATGCCTAGGAAGCCAGTACATGAAGATGTATCCGAGAATGAAGCCAGGGGTTTTGTACGATAAGTTTGACGGTGCCCAATGTTGGATGCCCTGAATGACAAGGACCGGGTTCAGCCACAGCAAGGAGGCCACAAAGGGGAAGAGAGTCTTGTCCAGACGAGCAAACGTCTTTGGGCTCAGCTTGAGTCGTAGCTTTTCTCTGACGCCTGGGAGATACTTGGGACCGTAGCCTTGACCGACCAGGAAAACAATGGCAATGAGCGTTCCAAAGAGGAAGCACCCTATTCAGCGGTCAGCACATATAATCCAATATCATCACTGTGCTCCTGCAAACTTGAACTCACATTTGAGGATCGGATAGAAAGACACAAACATGCGCTCTGAGCCAAGAAGACCCCACATCAAGCTGTTCGTGTAGAGAGGAGCACCATCGTTGGCGCACGTGAATCGACTAGGCTGCGTCGGGGTACACAGCCCTTTGACATTCTCCAAGATGAAGTTCTGCGTAGCTACAGCTACGAAGCAAGTAATGATGATCGTCCCAATCTGGCTCCGGAACACCGCGCGGGGTGCAATCTTGGCATAATGCGCCATCTTCTGATCCTGGACGTAATTATCGCAATAGCCCGCGAGCGCCCAAGACCCCAGAGTCTGGGAGAAGAGGAAGGCGTTGGTGTTGCCGGGGAGGAGGTAGCCCGTGATGACCTGGATGAGAGCGCCGAGGCCGAGGTTGGTCCCCGTCGTGGCGGAGAGGAAGGAGAGGGGCACGGCGAAGACGAGATTGATGGCGATCATGAGGAAGACGATCCAGACGGGGGTGCCGAGCGGGTAGATGTTGAGGAAGATGACGGAGACGACGATGGCGGCGACGAGGATGATGAGGAACCACCAGTCTGGGACCTCGGGGTACTTTGCGAGGAGTCGGCTGTGGATGTCCATTGCGCCTTCGTAGTTGCCCTTTCCGTGGCGGAGGCCTTTGTAGAAGTCGATGTATGCTTGGGAGATTGTCTTCCATTGGTTTCTGTAATCCATGTTAGTTCTTGAGTATAGCGGCGAGCATGTTGTAGTACGAACCCCATGATGTACAAAAAGTAAATTGGATAGAAGCAGTAGTTGGCTCCGACGGTGAGGAGATAGCCAGCTGAGTAGAACGGAGGAGAGTATTCTTGATAAGCAGTCTCGTTGAGTTGGTTGTTGAAGACCACATTCTGGACCACATACGGCGTGCCGTCATTGGCGAACGCAGATGAGGAGTTGATTGGGAGGTATGCCGTGTTGTACATGTTGGTGTAGTAGATACCAATGATGATGACCCCGCCCAGGATGGCACCGATGTACATTGTACACGTCGCGAAGAATGGCTGTGCCAAAGCAGCATACGAGGAGGTCGCCACGTTCCAGTCAAACGTGGTGATGGGGTTGAATAAGCCAAGGCCCAGCGAGGATCCTGTGATGATTGCTAGGGTCACGTTCTGGGGCGAGATCCAGGTCATCCAGTTGAACGTCGCCAAAGCCGTGAAGATGTAGCCTGGGAACCAGTAGTAGAAGAACATGCAGATGGTCACGACGTAGAAGAACTTGTACCGCGAGATTGTCCACCCGTTGATGTTCTCTCTCGGCTCCGGCCTGGTGAGAGCTCTGTTCATGGCGATTGTCGGCAGGATCGTCGGCCAGAGAGCCTTAACGGGGTACACACTGAACCGTCGTAGGTATCCGGCGAATCCCATACCCATGAGTTGCACAAAGAGGGTGAGCATCAGCTGGTACCCAAAGTTGACGAAGTCGAGACCGTAGTAGACTGGTGACTTCTGCACCAGGATCATGCCGTAACTATTGGTGGTGTAGATGGCAATGTTGTACGTGATGGTAGCAAACATTTGCTCCTTGAAATTCCACGGTCCTGGATTCAGAGAGTGCCGCGTACCTCGTACGGTGATGCCCCAGTCAGGTAAAACAAATTCGAGGACCTTGGCGCATGGGAAGAGCAGGATCTGGATAACCTGACCACTTAAGCCTACACAAACTCGGCTTCAGTAAAAGATTTCGAGGGAGACATATGAGACGTGATACTCACTGATGGCGGGGAACCTTGAGTTGAAGAATGTCGAGATAAAAGTTCCGATGATTGCCCAGCCTATACCCAGGAAGTATGCGCGAAACGTCTCAATGGGCACACTCTGGTCGTCCAAAATCTCGGCCACGGCGCGAACCCCAGGGTAGGGTGAGGAGAAGCGGATCATGACGGCGTCAATTCTCAAGTCCCGATCGTAGTGTTCCCCGTACTGTTTTGGTCCCTCGAGCAGCTTCTTCATTCTTTCTCTCATATCGGAGGGGAAGTTCCAGTCGTCCTTGAAGAACTCGACTGATTCTTCAATGATTTCGAGGGCATCTTCCTCCGTCATCTCATTGATCTTCTCCAAGATGTACTCTCCTTCTCCATTGGGTGCCAGCTCCTCAAGCTTCTCGTGGGATATCTGGTCCGAGATCTTTTGCTCCGGGTTGTCCACCTGTGCGGGGATCTTCTCGATATCCTCCTCCCGGGCCGGGGTCGGCTCCTCTCCGACGGTCTCCACCTTTCCGGACATTGTTACCCGAGGAATCGACGCCGTGTGCTGCCGGGTCCGTTGGAAGACTTATTTGTCGAAAGACGAACAAGACGCTTGGAAACAAGTAACCCTCTCTCATGATTTTCTCCGGGGAAGTTACCGAGGCTATATACCTCTGCAATTATCGTCTAACTTAGAGTTGTGTGGCGGGCGGAAGGCGGGGGAGTCGGGTCTCGGCCCAGCTATCGGGCGAGAAGATAGGTTCGTCCACCATGGGGGAAACATATCTCCAAACGGAACGAGGTGCGCGCAGCTAGGTATCTCCTCACACCAACCGGGCTGCACTGCATTGTCCATCCAACAACGTTGCATTCTCCCAGATCAACGTTGCGCTATCACGCCGTCTAACAGAAGGGGGTCGATCGTCCCATTGCCAGACTTATCCGGTATCACCCCCGCATGCTCTCCCGGCTCGGAGCTCCCCTCTCTCCAAAACAACCCGACCTGCCAGACGTGGCCTGCGGGGTGCATGCGTTCGCGAGGATCAGCGCCCCTGTACTTGCGCTATCGACCGGTGTCTGAACCAACGGCAGTTGGTCATTCGCCGCGGTAGGATGCGACGCCAGACGATAAAAAAGAGCCAAGATAGAGAGGGGTTGGAGCGGCGGATAGTTGCGGGATTGACAGCGACCCTTGGGGTTTGAGAGCTTGCGGACAAGTTCCGATATCTTGCGTTTTGATGAAAGATGCGAGTCCCTTTGCTGATGAAATGGGAAGAGACGTCGTTCGTTAACGGGATAGTGCTGGTGCATCTCACCAATCGGCATCGATCAAAGTCGAATGTGCGAAATTCTATCCAATTTGGAAATTCTGACTGGCCACATGGGGTAGTTCATCACATCTTTCCAGGGTAGCACAGGAACGGTATGTCACCTGATGAGATCCGATGGGTAAAGCACAATCAGACCGAGTGCGTGACAGAATGGCAAAAGTGTTTGTTTCGCAGATTTGGGTTGGCACTAGCATTCAATATCAACACTCATGCATGGAGCAGCTAACCCGCGTTTGGTGGACTTCCACATAGCAGAAGTGTGCCACGATGCACGCCACAGGCGTCGTTCCCGATGCGTCTCCCATTTTGAGGTGACTGACCGCGATGCAGCCACAGCAGCTCACACCAAAGCACCGTGACAGATCCCGTCAAAGATCTCAGATCTTAAGAAGCGCACCCTTGACCGACTTTCTCAACTGTGCTCTCCAGAGACGATGCTCGTTGAGTATGAAGAGCTCGCCCCCACGTCCGAAGCAAAAGTTGGCGGCACCACCGTCGACGAGAATACGACCGAGTAGGACACCGCCTGGGGACCAAACGTTCACGCCATCCCCGCATCCGCTGTAGACATTTCCGTTCGTATCGCACTTGATTCCGTCTGGTATACCGACGTCGGCGAATGCGAATAGTCTCTTGTTCAGCAACACGGGTTGTCCGTGGCGTTGTTCTACGTCAAAAGCGTATCTGTGTTGTTAGTACACGAGCTGAGAGTGGCACCACTTTTGAAACAAATCTGAATCGAATAACTCACATTGTCGAAGCCCGATTGCCGTCTATCGTACCATCACCGTGAACAAGATCCGTGTCTGTTACGTAGACAGTTCTTTCGTCAGGCGAGAAACAAATTCCATTTGGCCTGCCGAAACCATCCGCCATAGCCCGGATAGAAGACGTCGCCGGATCAAAGCGGTAGACCTGGCTAGGCAGTGTCGCAGGAGGGCGATAACCTTGCTCATGGCCATATGGCGGATCAGTGAACCATATGCTTCCATCTTTGCTGACGACAACATCGTTCACAGAGTTGAAGGGCCGAGAATGGAAAGAAGTGATGACTGGCTCGGTCGCATACGGAGGTGTCCTTGACATCTTGAACAGACCGCTGGGTTGTGTCATCGAGCCTTGGGCACAGAAGAGAATGTCATCACCGTAGTTGACGCCGCCATTGCCCATCGCGATTCCCGGACATGAGATCTCTCCATGTCTTACAATTTTCCCACCGGTGGGCAACGATATTTTGGAAATCTGGACTTTTCTAGAGCCATCTATATCGGTGAACTGGTTGCTGGTGATGAACAGTTCATCGTTTGAGGGTATGAAGACGCCGGCTTCGTGAGCGAAGGGATAAGAGTCGATTTGCAACAAGAGATCCAGCGATGGGCTTGAACCAATAATTTCTCGAAATGAATCGTCATGAACTTGCCATGAATCGAGATTTTCTGTGTTGGATGACATTGTGAGCCGTGCGTTGTGATGGCAAGTGGTGCTCTATGCTGGAAAATGAATGAACGGGCCTACTTCACCAAGCTGAGGTTTGCCCCTGGACCAAGACTCGCATGCGAGCCTGCTTATTGAATGATCTGATTACCTACAGAAAAGTTCAAGTTGAGAAGCTTCGGAACCCACAAGTCCACTTACTGAGTTCACCCCGCGAAACTAAGATCGCCCATTCCGCCTCCAGATCAGATCGTGCCGGGGGCCGGGGTCCAAAATTTCCCTCGAGACGACGGTGACCCCACAGCAAGCCAGCAGCGCGCCTATGACAGACAACACCAAACACAATTACACATCATCACCGTGTTCATTAGCCCATAGATATGATTGAAATACGCAGCGACCTTTCAACGTCTGGCCCGGTCTGGACTGGAACTTTGGAATCGTTCCACAAGACAGACACATTAAGCGGAGTTCGAAGAACGCATCTATTGCAACTATGACTGTGCCGGCAAACTGGAAAGACGAGAACAGGACAATCCAGATCCTGACCAAAGCCGAAAAGGGCCGATACGGCGTGATTGCCGCCATCGCATATAACCTCGAGCAGATCCACAGCCTCGTCACCGCAGCCGAGGAAGCCCGCTCGCCTCTCATCATCCAATTTTTCCCTTGGGCAGTCACCTACGCCGACGGTCTGCTGGTCCGCACCGCCAAAGAAGCCGTGTCCCGAGTATCCGTTCCAATTTCAATTCACCTCGACCACGCGCAAGACGAGAAGATTATCCAGTATGCAGCCGACAACTTGCCGTTCGACAGCATCATGGTCGACATGTCCCATTACGAAAAGGCGGAGAACCTAGAAAAGACGGCGAAATGGGTTAAATACTGCCACGAACGCAAGATTGCAACCGAGGCCGAGCCCGGGAGGATAGAAGGTGCCGAAGACGGCGTCATGGACACGGCCGGGTTGGAAGCTAGCAAGACCACCGCCGAGGAAGTTGACGAGTTCATCGCTACGGGTGTGGATTCCCTCGCACCGGCGTTTGGCAACGTACACGGCGAGTACGGAAAGTTGGGCCCGCAATTGGACTTTGAACGGTACGTAATGTCCGGTCGGGGCGCAGGATATGACTTCTGGATAAGCCCTCCCCGGAACAAGGATACTGATAACGAGGTTTGCAGATTCGAAAAGATACGCGCCCAGATTGCCGGCAGAGTAAGAGTGGCTCTGCACGGTACCAACGGATTTCCGCCTGATCTGATGAAGCAGTGCATTGCTGCGGGCGCGACAAAGATAAACGTCAACAGGCTTGTTTTGGACGATTATTATACACATCTCCGGTCGCAGGTCACGCGGTTGCCGCATACGACGCTTATCGAGGAGGGTACGAGCAATGTCATCCGGCAGACGAAGGAGTGGATGGAGATTTGTGGATCAGCGGGACAGGCATGAATGGAAGTAGGTTCTGGGTATTATTAGGCGTCGGAAGCTTCCCATCGAAGCTTCAACTCCTCCCCAAGTGGCTTCACAGGCCAGCCTGATCGAGCGTGGCAGGCTTGTAGCAGATTTAGAACGCATTTCCGTTCTCTACTATTCTCGAGGGGTATGCCGGCTTTGTTGGATCAGAGTTGGTTTCTGCAAGGGAAGGGAAGACGTACCGATAAATAGACACTGAGAGCACAAAACACTCGATGGATAGTCTGACAGTGTCATGCCGATACCACAAACTTTCTTGACGCATTCCATCAGACGCTTCCTCTGCTGTGTGTACTGTTCAAGTCCACCTAGAACGGGTACATTCATTAGGAGCAGGATGTGGGAGCAGTAGTAGATTTGAAAAGCTACCGCTGTAAATGGTCAGTACGATCGCGCTTGCAGTTCTGGAGAAGACGGCTTACCAAATGCGGGAGGGTTGATCCAGATTGGCTCGAAGATGTCATCAGGAGAACTCGGGTAGGGGAGTGGTTGGAACTCGGCCGTCAGGTGCCGCCTCCAGTTTTCCAGCATTTCTCTCAGGGCATCAGCCGCCGCGATCCTCGCGTGAGGGTCATTCTTCCCCGCTTCGGTCTCTTCATACGAGCAGAACGCGATCACCTGAGCGAAGAAGTAGACTGACCGTGCAGCCAGCTCGGACGGGCCTAGATCGTCCAATGTCTTTAGTGGCCGCCAGAATGTAAAAGGACGGCGCCTCTCGCGAAAGGCAGCCCAGACATCCTGGCATATCCATGCCCACCAGACAGCTTGCTTCAAGCCCATGGAATCGCCATGTATGACTTGTGAGCGTTTGATCCAGAAGACTCCTTTCAGATGTCTTTCCCAATCTTGCCTTGAGCCGTCGAGCATCTCGTATGCTGATACAGTGATGCTGGTCGCGAGGAGTTCGAGGCTCGTTTTGTATGTGTCGTATTGCATCGCCTCTTGGATATAGTGTAGTGTCTTGTAATAATATCGTAGTGCGTCGTTGGGGTCTCTGGTTTGTGTGTCTTCCGAGTGTGTACTCAAAGAGAGGTGACGTGCAGACAGAGCGAGAACTGCATTGAGCAGCCCTACATTATGCATCTAACAGCGTTTGGTCAAAGCTCGTCAGCATGTTGCCTTTAACTTATACTTAGAACAGGCTACCGATCAAGAATCGTCGACGTACTGCAAGTTGAGGGACAAGTGTTCCAAACGGGCGTCTAGGTTCGAATAAATCCATCTAATGCCAACAAGGATTGTTACTCGAAGGATGTTCCGGGCAGCTACTTTCCAGCTTACCCATCTACTAATGTGTTGCACAAAATTTTGGAAAACAACATGTTCCTGCGCCTGTATTGGTAGAGGCGTAGCCGATCGCCAAGCCTGTTTCTCGAGGCATTGGTATTCATCGAGCGTCGGAGATCTCTCATGCAAGTAGGGATGTGACGCGCATGGCGTAGGACTGAGGCCTTCTCCACTGGTGTTTGGTAAACCCCGCCCCACAGCAGGTGATTGCACGACCGAACTTGCAAAGAGATCCACGCCTTCTTCGAAATTGACGTTGGTGAAATCGATTTCTTGCATGGCCGCATCTTGGAGAAGCAGGTCGACCCAAATGGCCGTGGCGTTCTCTAGGTTTGCCCCGAACGAGCTGGACGTGCGTGCTGTGCCTCGTGGTGTGATGCCTGTGCATAACGCGTCGACTTGCTCTGGAGAGTCTTGCTCGAAAGCTGGTCTATCACCGGTACTGGCGTGATTAGACCTATCTATGCCTTCGTCATTGGACGGTGCTATTGTGGTAGCGCTTGCTATGCTTGATGTGTGTGGTTCTCCAAGCGTTACTGCCGGCAGAGGAGCTGGCTCGTCATCACAGACGACGGGCTGATACTCGGAGTTTGGTGGACTGGGAGACCGAGGCGATTGAGGCTCTCGAGGAGTCGTGGGCTTCGGAGCGTCGCTGTTCGGGGTGACTGATACGACAGGACCAGACCGTTTTCTGTTTGGTGGCCGCCTTGGTGTGTAAAGGCAATTGTGTCTGGTTCTCTCACATCCACCGCATACAGGTTTTCTCTCGTCGCACTTGACATGACGGCGGCGACATGTTGCACTGCGAGAAGCAATTATCAGGTTTGAGACAGGTTACGAAGAGTTTTCTTCAGGTCTAGGGCAGGGATACTACTCACCAGCCGGTACTGTTTCTGAGGCCGCGGCCACGACTGAGGCGGCCACGGGTGAAGTATGGCTGTGAATCTTCGTCATCGGCGCTCATCTTGATGATACTTATGCCATTGAATCTGAAGAAGTAATATGTAGATACGGATGGGAAACGGATTTGATGTGTTGCTACTTTCACAGGATTCGGGGCAACAAGATGCAGAGTCGAGTCGTGTGGTGCTATTAGGAAGAGGAAGGTGGAAGCGACACTGGCACTTGGAGTTGCGAAGAGTCGCGACTGGTTGGAGAACTAACTGTACCTACTATGTGCGCACGGGGCAGACGCCCGTGCGGGGTAATTTGGAGCGCCCCGCTGAAAGGTTGGAGACGGCTCCGGCTCGGCGCACCCGGTGTGGAGCCGCCGGTCTCCGACTGGGTCCCGGTGGGATGGACAGTAGTCTGGTGCTTTGCACGCTTGGGGAAGGGCTGGGATTTGGCGATTTTACGAGTGGGTTTATTTTGATTTTTTTACCTTTATTTTTACTCTATGGTACAACGTGTTTTCGTATAATGTGCCACATTGAGGTTCTGTACCGAAAGTCGGAAACTATATCTAAAAACTACTGCAAATGAACGTACATACCACCATCCACCAACATCTGGGATCCTGTCATGAACCCGCTTAATTCCTCGCAACCCAAGAAAACCGCCGGCCCAGCCAGATCATGAGGCTTGCCCACGCCCATTGGAATACGTTGCTCAAGATACTTGCGCTTCGTCTCATTCTGCATGTCTTCCTCCGCCAGTTGTGTATGGATAGTGCCAGGAAGCAGAGCGTTGCATCTGATGCGATGCTTTGCAAGAGCCACTGCCATTGACTGGATCATTGACAGGACCGCTGCCTTTGTCGGCGTGTAATGTGTCTGCAGACCTCCACCCTGCAGAGCGCTGATTGATGAGATGCCGATGATTGATCCTCCGCGTCCTTGCTTGACCATCTGGTTCGCCGCTGCCTGACACGAGTAGAATGCGCCGTTGACATTAACGTGTAGTGTTTTATCAAAGACTTCTTTTTCGAGTCTATTTGCGAAGTGGTTAGCCTACCACCCAAGATTTTGTCGTAGCGTACCAAAAAAACATACGTGAGAAACTCAGCTGGCTTGAAAATGCCAGCGTTCGCGATGAAGACATCCAGTCCACCCCATTTCTTGACTGCTGCGGCAACGAGCCCCTTTCCAGTATTCGGGTCTGTCACATCGCCTGCAAGCTCAATCAACTCGCCCGTCGGCGAATCTTTGGGGGCATCTTTTCTGATCTTTTCCGCTTCTTCGATAAGGCTGAGTCTGTGTTTTTCGTCGCTGGGAAGGCCAAGGTGGTTGACCGCGACGTTGGCGCCGTGTCTCAAATATTCCAGTGTTATCGCACGGCCAATGCCAGTTGTGCCTCCGGTGATGCAGGCTGTTTTGCCTTTCAGCAGCCGCCAGCTTGATGAAGCCATTTTGATTTGACGCGTGAATGTGACGAATATCGACCTCAAACTCCAACAGCGTGACCAGCAGTTGATGGAAATGATTTTAGCTAAATCATGATTACAAGCCGGGATTCAACCCGCCGCGGTGCAATCTTGTTTACTTTACTCGCTCTCTTCGCTTAGCCTCATCCTCCGCGCTTTGACTTGCTCCGGATCGGAATGTTCACATCTACACAGCTGTCTTACCCCGCACCCTCGTCTCGAGGGAACTGAGGCTGCATGAAAGTGGACCTGACAGACTCATGTCAGGAACGGTACCACGTTTCCAGGTCGAACCACGCCAGTGTTGTTCGGACGGGGCTAGTAACTTCAGGACTCGGTTGATATACTGTCGGTCGTAAGTAAGGTGGCTAATCGAATAACTTGTTTTGGGTTGATTCGCTTGAGTCGCTTACCTTGCTTGAGTTGCCTTAGCACCTGCAGCAATCGAGAACCAAGATAAGGGTTTCTAAGCTTACGCACCATAGTACGTATGGTCCGACGAACTAAGACTAATATATCCGAACTCTACATGGTATGCGCAGATTATCGTGGCAACAGGTTCATGGCATTAGGTAGGTGTCACGGGGACTGACGGATTGCTACATGTAGCTATTCATTCTTGGAAGACCAAGTGAGATGCCAGCCAAGGTCAAGAAGTAAGGGAGAGTTATGCAGTGGTTGCGATCAGCTCCCCGGAAAGCGTTCTCTATCCATTGTCAAGATAGTGTGAGATGCAGATAGATTTGACATGTTGATGCATATTGGCGCTAAAGTTATGTATCACAAATGCCCTCTTTTCCTCTTATGACCGACCTTCTGAGACTCCTGCAAGCCTATCCCGCACGTTGTTTGTCCTCCTGCTGAGCGATCCGGGTGGGCACTATCTAAAGGATCCTGAACCACGGAGTACGACGCCTGAATCATTGAATCTCCGAGCCAGAAGACTTCTCAACATGGGTGCTGGAGTTCTCTCCCTTGCTCTCCAGATCGCCTCCGACAGCTGCTCGAACGGCACCAACACGACTTTCGTGCTCGGCTTTGAGCTCTTTGAACTTCTTCTCCGCATCCCACGTCCACGGTGAGTCTGCAGCGAAGAGGAAATCGATCTCCTCAAGGGTTCTTTGATTCGACTCTGGGTACAGAGCCCACACTGCAAACAGTTAGAAAGACGAAGCCAGACAATTGGGGTATGGGGCCTGTCAACTTACCGATTGGAATACTGATGACGTTGATGGCCGCGAAGATGTACATCGCGTTCTCATTGATGGCTCCAATGATGTACGGAAGAACAAGTGTCAAAGTACTGATTTGGTGCAGAGTTAGCGATAAGTTTTGAGCTACATTATTCCGAGACTTCGGTGCCTTACCCATTGCCGATACTCCATCCAACGACGCCCCAGGCGTTACCCTTGGCTCGGACCTGCAACGGGAAGATCTCCGCCGGGTACAACCAAGGTACAGTGAGCCAAGTCGCGCCAAACACGAACGTGCTTCGAAAGTGTCAGTGATTCACAGAGTATAAAAGATGTGTCGAGATCACTTACTAAAGAAAAACCATTGTAGCGGCTGCGGCTCCCCATGAGTTGGCAACGTCGTCATTTCCAATAGCTCTGGCATTGAGACCGCCGCGGGATAGGCCACCGACAAGGAACATGGCAATGCCCTGAGCGACCGAGCCCCAGTACAGCGTCCAGCGTCTTCCAATCCTGTCAATGGTGAACACACAGATGAGCGTGGCGAACATGTAGAAGATGTTGTTCAGACCAGAGATCCACAGAGCTTTGGATGGACCGAAGCCGGCGATGTGGAAGATGGCTACTCGCGACTCTGATTAGCAAAGGATTTTCTTACAACAAGAATGATTCGAGATGAGTCTATGACTTACTAGGGCCGTACATGGTGATGCCAGCAATACCGGTCCAGCACTGGATGATTTGCAGCCAAATAACCAGTTGTACTCTTCGGCCCGTGTGAAGTTTTCCACACTTGAGACCAAAGAGCATGTGGTGGTATTTGGTTCCCTCGGCCGACTGCTCAAGTCTGACCACGTCCTTGATGTCCGCAAGTTCCGCCTCGGCGATACCGTCGTGGGTGCCTCGGAGGCGCTGCAAGATGTAGAGGGATTCGTCGTCTCGGCCGACCTTGCAAAGCCAGCGAGGCGATTCGGGGAATAGGAAGCACCCGAAGAGCAAGAAGAGCAGCGGAATAATCTGGAAGGCGATGGGGAAGCGCCATCGGAAAGCCGACTCGCCATTGTCGATGAAGCTCACAGCATACCTGTGACGATTAACTTGATTAGTCTCATGTCTCACATATTTTGATCTGCCAGTTGAATCTCACCCAAGCCAATAGGCAACGACAACGCCAAAGATGTTCAAAGTGAACTCCATGGCGATGAAGGCACCTCGGGAAGTATAGTCTGCGAGTTCTGATGCCCAGACAGGCACGATGCCGTTCAAGATGCCGGTACCGATGCCATTCAGAAGACGAGCGCAGATCATCCAGTTCGAGTTCATGGCTGTACACTGCAAAGACGCGCCGAAGATACCCCAGAGAGCACCAATGGCAATAGTCTTGATTCTGCCAAATCGGTCGCCGATGGATCCTCCGACCATACAGCCGATGAGGGTGCCGAGATAGAAGACAGACATAATGCCGCCTTGAAGGAGAGTGTCGGTCACGACTGGAGTGCCATCGGCGTCGACATATCCGAATTTCATAAGATCAATGTAGTGTTTGGCGTTGTTCACACCGCCCATCATGCCTTGATCATAACCTGGACATCAAGTTTGTCAGCATTTCTTTCGCATCAGGCACACACTTCCGACGTGTGGGCTAGCTGAAGCAGTCAGACGAACCAAAGAAGAAAATTGACATTCCGGCAAGGGCGTTGACGGCGATGAGAAGAGCTCTCTTCTCGAACTTCGCCGTCACCATCCATTTGTGACGTTGGTCCATCGTAGCGGTTGTGAAACAAAATGATGCAAAGTTTGCCGTTGAGCCCTACTTTGAGTCGGATAGCAACATAGTTTATGTTACAAGTCAGAGATCTGAGTGTCTTCTTCTAGTTATACAAGATACTACTACTTCAACCAACTTCGGAACTCGTCCTAGTCGGCTCGGACTAATCTAATCGATCAACAGTGACGTAGTCTGACCCAAGAACCGAACTACCTTGGACCAACGCGGGGAAACCCCATGGGGACGTCAAATGGGTTGGTATTACGCAGCAGATCATGCCATTCAATCTCTCAAACGTCCTAGCTCGGGACGACCGGTGGGAGGTCTAGCAGTGCCCATGTCTTCCCTCGAGACGAGCACTCGGTTGCTGGGCAGTGCTGCCATGGCTGTCGAGTTTCCGGAAGGAGGGTCATCGAGAGCGTGGAATCGCGTGGCCACAGTCTTGACCCGTATTTGTCTTGACATGGCCTGCTGTCAACAGATGGGGAGCTTTGTGTTGAGCCACTCCAAGTCCGAAAGACCATTTGCTCTCACGAGACGATATCTCTTACATGGCTTCGATGATTTGGTAGACATATCCGGTATATAAGACTGCCTTCAGGATGGTGAACCCAAGCGTGATTACAATCTGAACCAGACAGTCCGGCAGTCATTGACCTCCGTCACGAAAACAGTCTCTCAACATGCCTCTCTATCAGCCCGAGAACTTGTACGCTCCAATCATTACGCAGTTCTCCCTCAAAGGGAAGATTGCGGTAGTGACTGGAGGCTCAAGGGGGATTGGTGCCGAAGTCGTTCGCGGGTTGGCAGAGGCTGGCGCAGACGTTGCATTCATCTACAAGACCAACACCGAAGCTGACGAAACAGCTGCTCGAATCGCGAAGGAGACGGGTGTTCGTGTCCAGGCATACAGATCCGATGTCACGTCCCGAGAGACCATTGCGAAAACCATCAACCAAATCGCCAGCGAGTTCGGCGGAGGCCGCATTGATGTAGCGGTGGCCAACGCGGGTGTCTGCGCAAATGTCAAGTCGCTCGAGTACACGGAACGGACATGGCAGGATATGAACAGCGTCAATTACGACGGCGTCATGTGGACTGCGCAGGCTGTGGGTAATATCTTCAAGAAGCAAGGGAGAGGAAACCTAGTCATCACCGCCTCCGTGAGCGCTATTTTGGTCAACGTGCCCCAGGAGCAAGCTGCGTATAATGCTTCCAAAGCGGCGGTCGTGCAGCTTGCCAAAAGCCTGTCCGTCGAATGGGCTAATTTTGCGCGCGTCAATTGCGTGTCGCCTGGATACATCCTCACTGAAAGTCAGTTGTGGTTTTTCTTCCCCAAAGTCCTATATTTGGCACCAAACCCACGTGCAGTGTTGCTTACCGTGTTCCTTGCAGTGTTGACAAAGCAGCCGAAAGAGCTGATGGAGCATTGGCTATCAATGATCCCAGGTGGCCGGGTTTGTCATCCTGCCGAGCTAAGAGGAGTGAGTGACCAACCCCCCTGGGCCCGCATTGCATGACACATGGACAGCCCTAACTAATGTTGCTCTGGATAGCTCTATGTCTTCCTTGCCAGTGATGCATGCTGTTACATGACAGGATCAAACGTTGTGATCGATGGCGGATACACATTACCGTAGCCTATGACCAGGCTGGTGGAAGTCCGACAGACTGGATACGATCTGCATCATGACGGAGCCTGCAGATACCCGGGATAACCGCAGGGAATTCATGACCCCGATCTCGACGCTAAACCAAGAAAGCCATCGACAGCATTCCATGCTTCCTCGCCCAGGTTCGGTTTCCCGCGCAGTAGTTGATTAGACTATGAGAAATTCCCCGAAGAGGATGTATTATTCTCCTCTTCTCTTGCCTGCGAACTCCGTCGGGAGTTTTCTTCAATCGAGACAAGCTCAATTCTAGATGAAGCCCCCCCCCCCCCCCCTTGGCATCCACTGAATGTCGCTTACTGTGTTCAATGTTGAGTCGAATACTCACTCACAAGTCCCCGCAAGTGAATCCTTCAAGTCCTAAGTCGGTCCTGGAATAGTATATGGCTTGAATGGCTTGAAATTGTCTCTGAAGTGTTATTCCGAGCTCTCGAGCTCCCAGGGTCCTGTATCCAGTCGACCACAATGGTCTGTATATGCTACAATGAGGCAACGAGCACAGTGTCTTTGTTTCCGCTCTACACGAACAGCGGGCAGCAATGAGACGCCTCCTCTCTTTGACGGAGGAAACAAGGTCTTTCCAATCAAGTGCCGCTATTTTCAGCACCTCTTGATGCCGCTTGGCTGGGGTAGCGGGGAAAACCAAATCTCTCTAGCCTGGAAAGTGGGAATGACCCAAGCCAAGTTTTTTTCTCCCGTCGGATGGCCCGCTCATGGCCAAGCAAATTCCAAATTCTGGCGCGCGCGCCATCGTCGCTTATCTCTTTCTGATGCATTACGCTACGATGCTTCGTCACAACACAACATCCTTCTTCACATGCCTTAGTAAACTTTACGAAGCACCCTCGTCGTAAATCGCGATTGCGATGTTTCTAGAGTCAACGGAGAGTAAGAGGTGAAGGATCGCAACCCTTGGCGAGGTTCAGCATCAATGTAGTGAATGGAGGGACAAAGAATTCAAGAGAAAATAATGATAAAGCAGACATGTTCACACAATGTTTGCGTTTCATTCACTATCAGCAACTGAACAGCTCTCGGAAGCACACAAAGACAACGAAATACAATATCAACACGATGTCTTCGCTTAAAAACAACATGAAGAAAGCCATGGGATCTGACCAGAGCAGTTCGGCACTAAACGACCTTGACAGAACGCAATCGGCAATGGAGCAGGAAGCTCATGGATTCTCTTTGGCTGAGCAGAAGAGAATCATGAGACGGGTTGACATTCGTCTTGTTGCAACTGTCGGGTTGTTATACTGCTTCTCTGTGATTGACCGGTCGAACCTTCCATCTGCCGCCGTTGCCGGCATGAGAGAAGATTTAGACTTGAGTGGCAACCGTTACGTGAGTTCAAATCTCTGGCAAACAGTATTTTCTTTGATAAGATGCGCGATCTGAGATGACTGATAAGTGGACGTTGTAGTCGGTTGTTAGCTTGGTTTTCTTCACGACCTATATCACTTTCCAGCCGATCTCAGTCATTCTTGGCCGAACGTTGGGCCCCCGGGCCTACTTCACGGCTATAACAATGATTTGCGGTGGTATTGTAATTGGTATGGGCTTTCTGACGCACTGGGGACAGCTCGTGGCTTTGAGAGTGGTCCTTGGTGCTCTCGACTCTGGATTTTTCCCTAGCTGCGTTTACCTTTTGAGCACTTGGTACACCCGTTGTAAGTCCTTTCCTCTGAAGTGGCAGTTGGAACCGTTAGGTTCGTACTAATGAATTATACTAGACGAGGTTGGAAAACGTTACTCGGTGTTTTATATGATTGTCTGCTTTGCTTCTGCATTTGCGGGAATCTTGGCTTTCGGAGTAAGTGCATCTCAGAATGGAGCTTAGCAATCGTCTTTGAACATTTGCCTCTCAAAGCTAAATGATGAAATAAATTTCTGACCACACCCTCTCTTTAGCTCACCCAACTTGATGGAACCGGAAACCTCAGGGGCTGGTCCTGGATCTTCATCGTAGAAGGTGTCATAACCTGCGCTATTGGCATCGTCGGCTATTTTCTCCTCGTCGGGTTTCCAGATGCTAAAAAGAGCGCCTGGAACTTTCTTTCTCAGGAGGAAACTGCTTGGGTGATTTCGAGAGTTCAGGCCGATAGAGGAGATGCGGAATTGCCGTCTTTCAGTGTCAAGAAGTTCCTCAGAGGCGGGGCTGACATCAAAGTCTGGGCTTTGTCCATCATCTACTTCAACAACGCTCTCATCATATTCTGTAAGTGGTGCAAAAATACTTCTGAAACCGTTCGCTAATCATCTTATGTGAAGCGCTATCTTTCTTTCTGCCAATCATCCTCAAAGACAATATGGGCTTCAACACGGGAAAAGCTCAGATCTTGACGGCGCCACCGTACGTATTCGCCGCAATCATCACTTACACCACGGGCTGGCTAGGGGATCGATACATGCTTCGAGGTCCCATAATTGTTGGCGATATGGTCTTGTCAATTGTCGGGACCTGCCTGATGGGCTTCCACAGCGATGTTGCCGTTCGATACTTGGGCGTCTTTCTCATCACCGCAGGGAGTGTAAGCGCTGTGCCGGCGACCATGGCATATCAGGCGAACAACATCCGAGGACAGTGGAAGCGCGCATTTTGCAGTGCCATGGTAGTCGGTGTTAGCGGAATCGGTGGCATCGCCGGCTCTCTTGTTTTCAGGTACGTGTGTTGCAGGCCCTAGGCCACATTCCATGTGTGCGACCCAGCTGGGGTCCTCCCTGATGTCAAATAAGCTCTTCTCTCAATAGGCGAGTGAGATATTGACCAAATAACAGAAGCCAAGACAAGCCTCATTACCTGCCTGGGTTGAGCACTTGTCTGGGATGCGCGGTTCTAAACGTCATAATTGTAATTGCTCTAAGCTTTTACTTCCGCTATTGGAACACGAAGGCCGAGCGTGGTGAGGTTGAGCTCGAAGCATCGGATGTAAGTTGCCTCTCGACCCATTTATCTACCTATATAGATTGAGCAAACTATGTATGAAAAGTCATTGCTAACTCGCCGATCACTCCAGGAAACCCAAGCATCGGACTTCCGCTACACCTACTAAGCGCTTATCGCAGAGGCTCCAACTTACACAAAGCATTGATGCAAACTCGTCAACTTGATTAGGGCGTTGGCGGTAATTCTGTATTTGACACATGGGCTAGAAGCACTAACGCGGCGTTTGAGGCGTATATTTGGTAGATCACAGACACTGAAGAGCGCATAACCATACACATTCGTTTCTTAGCTTTCCCTTCCTTGAGCCCGAGGGCTCTAAGCCCGGTACTGTGGGTTCGAACTCTATCTCTTCATCAAAAAGGCCTTCTCGTGCGGCTCTGCAATTCCGAACTCTGTGACAGGTGTTTTGACGCTATCAAGGAGCTCGAATCCTAGCTTTTCGTACATCGGTTGCGCAGTCTTGGTAGCCATTACCCAAACTTTCATCTCGACTATATCAGCCTGCTCTAGGCCACTTTTCACTAAAGCAGAAGCAATCCCCTTCCGCCTGTGATCTGGGTGGACCGCAAGATAATCAAGAACTGCTATAAGTCAGCTGATATGAGCGTAGTCGTTGAGATAAGTTTTCCTACCCAGGAATGGGCCTTTATGTGATTGCATTGCGGCAATTTCAGCCTCCTCAAGAGGCAGTCCAAGAGCAGCTTGTAGCTTTCCATCCATACCCCTGATAGAACCGCCCTCGGTATTGGCCTGGAACGCTGCCTTGAACTTATCAGCTTCATCTTGCCTGGGTTCCCGAACAACTGCTTCGGGCCAAGAAATGCGGTCATCATCATCTGGCAGGATCCACCGTGCGTAGCCCACGACTTCACCGCTATCATCATCAACGGCTTTCTGGTGTCTCTTCTTTTCCCTACCGCCGGCGAGGCTGTGGGGCATACGAGCTGTGGCACCCTCGATGATCTCATCCAAAGGCGTCGACTTCCAGAGCGCGCGCCAATGAGTATCGGTATGATAGAAGGCCGTCATGTTGTTCTTCGAAATTCCAGCAGCGTCATCGTAGGTGACGGCTGAGATAGTGAACGTCATGTTTGAGGAATGCAAGATTTGCGTAAGAATTCGAATTGCTTCGCTTAATGGTTCAAACCGGGACTGAGGAATTTTAAGTTGCACCTTATTCTGCAAATTATCGGGTGTTTACTGATTTATGTCATATTATGCCACTGTATACGTGCGGAACAGCTGCACTTTTGCAAAATGTATGCTGGTGGTGTAAATCTGTCCTTCTCAATGGGGACAAGGAGGTCGAGTAAGCTTACATGTGTCCTCACCTCTCGTCTAGGCAGCAGGGGACCAGGGGTCAGATAGGAGGAATACTGCGAGGGGATCTACTAGACTGGTGCTTTTGATCGTCCCGATCATCATTACCCATCGCAAACACCTGAGGGTGTTCTTCTATGTTGCAGTAGTCTTGGTGAGGCTATCTGGTCACCACACATTGGACCCGCAACCTTCATGCACTTTTAGAAGTCCGGAAAAATGGATGAATTGAAATATTCCTTCCGTCGTATCTTACTAGCGACTACAAGTGCATGAATCAATTTCTCCAGAACTCCTCCCAAGCCTCTTTGCAAAGAACATCTCGTGTCCGTTTCAGGAGCTCACCAAATTCTACCGGTTCTTTACCCTCCAAGAGAACTTTCCCATCTGCAACTCCTCTCCAGCCCTCGACAGGTAGTTTAAGAAACTCATGTCGTTTATCGCAAGTCGGCATGGCATCAAGTTGCTTCTCGGCTACCCCATCCGTGGCTCGCCTGTTGTAGCAATCTGTGCAGAAGAGTACGTCATGACAGACCATACAGGCGTAAGCGGTTTTCTTCCCCCACCAAGAGAATTTTTGGCCGCATGTACCATCACAGAACAGTTCAGCGCCTTCAATGAGGTCGCCTTCGTCGGTGGGCCGATCATCTGCCTCGGCATCTGTTGCGGAGTCTCCATCATCTCCAGCGTCATCGTCAGAATGCTCGTTAGCCTCATCATCCATCAATTTGACCTTAGGGTCAAGATGACAGAACACAGCAGAGTACATAGTGCGCGCCATTGTGTCAAGTTCTTGACCGTTGCGTATGGAATTGCCAAGAATGTGAAGAGCTTTCGATAGGCAGACCAAATTGTCTGCATCATTCCAACTGATTGTGTCACTGAGTGCATCAATACTACCGATCAAAACACCTTGAAGAGTATCCTGAAAATTGGTAGCGGGGCCCAACTTCAGATACATCCGAGAGAGAACGATCAGGCGGAAAGTGAGATATGTGATTGAAGTCGGCAGTACATCCAGGGCGAGAGGACGGCCAAGGAGCCCTTGGACAGTAGCAAGCAATTCCGTCTTGTGCTTCGGGTCGTGGGAGCTTCTGAAAATTCCATACAGTAGCTCGCTGTAGTTGTCGACCGCACGAGTAACAGTGTAGTCGGGGGATGAGTCTGTGATGGGGTACGGATAGCCTGTTGAACCACTGTCGAGAACCTCATCCAAAGCTAGCCTTGCTGCCTCGATGTCCCCCGTAACATGCTGATAGAGCAGCGAAAGATCGATTCGTAGCGGTGCAGCTGCATTGACGTTTTCCAAGTACTGAATGGAGTCCAGGTATAACTGGAGGACGAAATCAACTTCTCCGGACTGGAGGGCAGCTTTACGGAGCAATCGTGATCTATCGTCGTGGTAGTCGTCGTATTCCCAGCAGAGCCAGGTCAGTCGCTGTAGCGGGCTCCAACTCTTCAAAACACCGATGAAACCCTGCTTACTATCCTCCTCCGAGAATAGATCAAGTTCTTCGTTTAAAATTTCCCCAGTCATAAGGGTTGTCGGATCGATAGATCTTGCGTGAGCGTAAGAGATCGCGGCTGCTTCATTCATCTCCAGCTTTGCCTCGATCCTCGCCTTGGTGATACACACTGTGCGGCGCAAAGATAACGGAACAGTTTCGTCGTTCATCTTTCCGAAACACTCGAGAATATCTCGATGGCTGGCCTGGGCATCATTCTCCAAACGGATTCGGGACATAAGCTCTCTAGTTCTGACGATGTCGAGAGTGCCATTGAGGCCATCCAGGGCATTTTGACACAAGGTCTCTGCAGGCTTCAAGTATTTGAAGTGTAACATGAGAGAAGCAAGTGCACGGTATCCTACGGGTTCAATCTTTATGTCTTCAAAGAGACCTTCGATACCTAGGACACCTTGCTTCTCGTTCAGAGATTCTCCCATGCTTCCGATCTCATGTTCGTAGTTTTTCTTGGCTTGCTGCAAAAGAGTAGGTTCCAAGTTGCTCTACTCGGGTCAGTAGGCATCGTGAGAAAGAAAAGGTGGAACTTACGGTCTTGATGGCATCCCTCGCTCTTCGGTAAGAAGCCAAGGCAGTGTCGACACTGAGGGAAATGTAAATTTGCCGCAAGTGAGCCTTCACGAGAGACATCAAACAATTCTGCGGGTTTTCTGAGACGTTCTCCCACCACTCAACCGCATCCTTGCTTAGTTGCTCTTTGTAGACGCTGAGGAGTTGACTCCATCTTGAGATTTTCTCGAAAACTTCGTCGGTGAATGTGCTCGAGTAGCTGGATCCAGTCCATTCCATCATCCGAGAGAACGACTTTTTGTTCGCCAAAGTGGAAGCCAGCGCCTCCATGACCTCAATTTGTTCCTCAGCTGTATGACTTTCAAAGTCAATGCGAAACCAGTGTGATACAATGTGAACCACTGCATAACGACTGAGAGCACTGGAAATTGGGAATGGGTAGTGGCCTGTAGTGCAGGCAAGCTTGGTGCAGTCTAGAAACATCTGCCGATGAATCTCCGAGGGCCTTATGCGGTGGGCGTGGATGTCGGTCTTGTCAGGTTCTTCAATAAAAAACGATCGCATCGAGCGCTCCTTGAATTTCACAGGCAGCTCACCGTCATTGTAGATGGCCTCGTGGTCGACAGCTGTCTGCGTCTTTTCCAACTCGCTTACAGCCGTGCCCCATCCGCCCTGAGCCTGGATCTTGACACGTTCTTCCGCATCAGACCCAGGATCACCAACCTGGAGAAAGCTCTCGAATGGCTCAGGAACCTTTTCAATGTCAAAGTTGACATCGTTCACCCACAATCGTACCAGTGAAACTACCTCGTTGAATGTCAATGGTCGGAAAGCGAAGGCTAGCCAGTGAAGGAGCTTAGACACAATGGGCTTGTGCTCGAGCTCAGTTCGACGGTAGCAGTCAGTCAACAAGCCTTCATAGATCCCATGAAGTCCAGAAGGCAATGGCTTTTCCAGGTTGCGAATAACAGCGCCTTCGCGTCCTAGGTTGTCAAAACGCGCAAGCATATGCGCAGCGTACAAAAAGTCTAGGTCATTAGTATGCCACGGTACATGTCGGTCGAATGAAAACCTTACTTGGGGCTACCTCCTCGACTTTGTCGGCAATACGTTGTTGGACGTAGCGATCGAACTTTCTCATGGTAGATAAGGAATTGATGTGACTCCAGATAAACGCCCTCAGGTCTTCCTTCTGGTTTTCCCTCGTGACATTGACTGCGAGCACGGATGATGATTCTTTAACAATGGAAAGAATCCCTGGTCTAGAAGTGAAAGCCACAGTGATCCTTAGATTCTCCTCGCGTATCACTTTGAGAAAACTAAGAAACTCGGTGAGATCATCGAGCTCATCAAGCCCGTCTAAGAGCAGAAGCAACTTGAACTTGGAAGCTTTACCAAAGGCAGGAACCAAGATCTGACGAATGAGCGATTCGGCGACATACGAATTCATGTCGAAGCCATCCTTGATTACCTCTGCATTGACCAGCTCACAGAGCGAAGCGTTCTGTTCGACAGTTTGAATGATGACAGTCGTGATGGCGTTGCAGAAGTTTGAGAGACTGGACGATTGTTCCCGGAAGTAGAAATGCGCGGCACAAGTAAGCTTCGAGGTGTCGTTCATGGCTTCACCAAGCAGCCTTTCGTAGACTGTGAGCCCGATGTGACTTTTACCAGAGCCAGGTTCGCCGGTGATGGCCAGAGTTAAGTGGTCGGCTTGGCCCTGCTTCAGCCACTCGTCCCATGCGGGCTGCAAAAAGACCCAAGTGCAGGTGTCCTTAACAAGCGTTTCCTTCAAGACGAGGTACTCATGGCCGTCCCCCTCTACCTCAACTAGAATGTTGCGGATCCTCTTTGCGGATGGAGGCTTATTTTGCTCTACCGCCTTGGCACGTTGGTCATGGCCACGGTCCTTCTTTTCTTCGCGTTTTTGGTCATTGAAGGCTTTCAGCAACTTCGCCATGTCACTTTGGATCATCTCGGTGGTGTCACGAATCGAGTTCATGACCTGCATCTGCTTCTCCAGCATTGCAGTATGTGTTTCTTGGTTGGTCAACAACTCTGTGCTCATCTTTTGGATCTCTTCCGTATTGCCAAGGATTGCAAACTCTGTCGCTTGCTGGAGACGTCGAATCTTGAGATCCATGCCTTTACGAGCGCCGCCTAACTCGGTATCCTCGCCGTGAAGAAGGTTGCTGATCCACTTCTCTAGTAAAAGATTAGAAAACTCGAACGAGTGATCAATGTTGTTTGCATTTTGTTCCTTGACTCACTGAAACGGCCTAGCTCAATGAACTTGTGGGCAAAGCCACACATGACTAGGAAAGACGTGAAAACATCCATGAGACAGTTTTGATAACCCTTATGTTTCGGGAGTCGGGTCTCAAGAATCGTGATACGCTGCAAAAAGCTGTTCATGTCTTCAAAGAACACCATCACGATGTCATAGTCTGCCGAGACTTGGCGGCATGCCTGGATTCGAATGAGCGTGTACACGACATCGAGTGACGAAGAGCACCACTCACGCTTAGCATTATGGTGACCGCAGTCCCAATAGCTGCAGCTGGAGGGAAAGCTGGAACGGCTGCCGAGACGAGCTGCTGTGCGCCCTTTTCGATATAATCGAGATTGGCAGCAAACAGGCTTCGCAGTTTGTCTACTTTCTTGTCGTTATGGCGAAACTTGTGAAAGTTTTCCATTTCGTGGGTGCCTTGATCAATCATCGCCTGAACGCTATCGAACTTACGCTCCAGGTCGAACCCTACGATTCCTTTGTAGGCTTTGAGGGCCTCTTTCCATAGGTCGGAAACATCGCGATTGTCGTTCTTCACCGCCTCCGACACCTCCTTTTGGGCGGCGCTGGCTGTCATTGGTAAATCTGCTTTCAGCACAGGTCTTCGTTGCGCATTTGGCGAAGATGGAAGATTCTGCTGAATTGAGGACAGGGATTCACGCCGTATTTGTAGATGGTTTTCATTCGGGTCTTGAGTCGAACCACTGATAGGGAGGTAATGAAGTTGGGGGCGGTTTTGAAGCTAGACAGGGCAAGTAGCGCTTGGTCGGCAATTAGTTGCGAGATGGCGCGCTGATGGTGGCTCACGGATATGCAGCCCATGCTGACATGCAGCATCAGCTGAAGCCCAGAGGTCACACCGTCGCCAATCCTTTCACCAAGTGACGCTTATTCAAGAAATATCGTTGTCTGACACAACCTAGCCAAATGGCGTATCCAGGTACGACTTGCCGTTCACAGCAGCCCTACATCAACTTTGTTTACCCTAAATTGAGACTGATGAACACAAAAAGACTGTCGGCCCCCCAAGCACCAAAGCACATAAAGACACTACGTGGGTGATTTGCAATAAATACTAGATACATTCTACCGTGGGTAAGCAACATCTTCTCCAGTGTCAAGTTCATGGTCATGGGAACCTTTCTGCGAGCCTATCCAGTTTTCGGGCGAGTCTTTGCTCCGCTACTGAAAGCAGAAATGGAGAAACACACAAAATATTCCAACGACAGAGTAGATCGCTGCCTGCAATATGACAAGGACAGAGGGGATATCTGGAGACTTGTTCAATGAAACGCGGACCTCAACAATATCTTCCGAGAGGAGATGTACGCCAACGCCCAAATATTCATGATTGCTGGGACCGAGACGACAGCTACGTTGTTGAGTGGGCTCACGTTTCTTCTATGTCGGAACGCCGACAAATTGAGGATTTTTATAAAGAGATCCGGTCGCTCCATCTTCAGGACCTGAACATCATCAACCTGCAACGGCTTTCTTATCTCAACACGTGTCTAGAAGAGGGGCTTCGCATGTATCCCCCGGCTCCGGGTGTAGTGCCTTGTGTGGCTCCTCAAGAAGGGTCAACTGTCTGCGGGCAATTCGTCCCAGAAGGAGTAAGAAGCCACATACTCTCTGATCCTCGCTGGTCATTATCACTAATATAATTATAGAGTATAGACGGCTACAAGCGTCGCTCAGTACGCAGATTACACTCCGGCCTACAATTTTGCTAATCCGCATGATTTTGTGCCCGAACGTTGGTTGGGTGAACCGCCCGAGAAGTACGCAAAGGACAACAAGGAGGTTGTTCAACCCTTTTCGTATGGGCTGAGAAGGTGCATTGGCAAGAAGTACGTATCTTCCAAGTTTTTGATTATCAACCCTGTCGTGATCCTTTGGCGAATTTGGGGGTCTAGCGTTGACTCTTTCTTAGTCTTACCTATCACGAGATGCGTCTCATTTTAGCCATAGTGCTGTGGAAGTTCGACATTGAGCTTGCGGATAAGAACTCGAATTAGATCGATCAGAAGTCTTTTGGTATCTGGAAGAAGCCTCCCCTGGGTGTTCATCTTTGTTCTCGTGAAGACCGTATGTAGGCTGTCAGCTTGGCGACAAGATGACAGTCTATTGGTCTCATTCGATTCGACGCAGATGCTACAGCAGTGGATTGACTCATCGTTCTCTGTTGTTCTTATTATCATTTTCATAGATAGGACAAGAATCAGCTAGAAAGGCTACGAAACACCTCAGCCCGAAGATGACCGCTTGCCTTCGTATTCTTTCAACCACTTCAGGACTTCTATGACGTTTTGATCCGGGGGAAACATGGGATACCAGTGTCTGATAATCTTACCACCCTCAACAGCCAGGGTGACCCGCTTGATCAGCTTTCGCTGTTTCCAATCAAAGGTAGGGAGTCTTGCAGCGGTCGCGAACTTCAAATTGGCGTCGCTCAAGAGATCATAAGGCAAATGGACCCTCTCTCGAAGCTCTTTCTGGGCTTCTGAACTCTGAGCAGACACGCCAAAGACCTGAGCTACCCCAAGGCCTTTCAGCGCCTCAAAGTTGTCTCGGTACGAGCAGGCCTGTGGCGTGCAGCCTCTGGCACCTGGGATACTGTTCCACTCGGGAGGAACTTCTTCCCCTGGTTCTGCAGTTCGTGGATAAATAAAGACAATGGTCAAACTATCCACTTGTGACAGGTCGACCTCCTTAGAGTCGTTTTTCGCCGAGGGAAGTGGAACGCTTGGCAGATTGAAACCCGTAAGGTGGTCGCACGACCCGTCGTCCTCAGGTCTGGGGAGGTCGAGGGGTAAGTCTGTACTTCTGTTACCAAAGTGCCTGTGATGCCATTGAAAAACGTTGATTCGAATCAAAATATTTGACTGCCTCTTCAATCATATGTTTCCTCTCATGGAGATTCTGCCCCTTGTGCTATCATGTTGGGTTCAGAGCTTATTCATAGGTGCAACTCAACTTACCACTCATGATTGGGGCGTGATTTCTGGAAACTGCAGACGCAAAACTGGGAGAGATCCACGAAGTTGCGGGGAGATTTTGGGGTTTAAGCTTGGGGTGTTGGTGAATCTAATAACCTTCGCGTGTGCTGACCCTATGACGACATGTCGTTCCTGTGACTACGCCAGTTTAGGTAGTCTGTGATACTATGGAGCTTATGCTTCCATTCACCCGCAAGTCACATCGAGAAAAGCACTAGCCTAACGAAACCGGATTTCGACGCTTGTATGTTCTTACTTGTTTTGTGAGTAACAGGACTCCGATTGCTTTACCCGGAGTGGGTCTTGAAAGATTACAACTCTGTGTGTTGATTCATTTTGTGAAATACTGCGCCTGTATATGTAAATTACATTATTGATTTTGAACCCCAAGAAGAAGAGGATAATACTTTGGCTGACTGAATTAGCTCCTTGTAAGCTGTGTAAATCAAATCTCTGAATCATTCTTGGGAATACACTTTGTAGCATGGTGGGAGTAAGTGAGGCGTTGGTTGACGTTAATTTGTATAGTCGAAAACTGATTGATGATTATTCATTCTTTAAATATCTATTATCTCATTAAGGCCAGGAGCTGAACTGGTCGTAGGCTCTCAATCCCAAGCCGCATGCGCAAAGACAGCAGCTAGTCGTTCAGTTAATGCTGATCATCTTGCAATTACGCCCCTCATCCCTTGCGGTCTTGTTGTCGGTGTAAGTCGTGTGACGCTGTCTAATCAATTGGCTGATAATACGTCATGACTGGTATGTCTAGTGCATCTGGGTTTGGTCTATCGTACCAGAATGGTATCGAAGGATACATCTTCTTCCATATTCTCCTATAGCAGTGTATGTAGAGCTCCTCACGATCTTCAAATCTTCTCTCGACCGCTCTACGCTCGATTCTTTCAGACTTGGCAAAGTAATTATCGGCATTGTCTTGGTCCCGGTCAATCGCGTCAAGTTTGCGCCGGGGAGAAAATCGGAAGATCCCCCAGCACCCAGCCTTGTTGTAATCGTCAATGGCAATCGTCCTTTTGTTGTCATACGCCCGTCGACTTTCGTTTCGACGCCGAAAGTGCATGGCTTTGATTTCATTCATCCGTTTTTCGTACGCGATGTGTACTTTTTGGAGACCCTTGCGTTGTTTAGTCTCCAGGGTTGATGGTGTTTCTTGCGAGGCAATGTCGGTTTCAGGTTCCGACCCTGAGGACGAGTCGGATGGAAGTTGTTCTTCGATTGGACTTTCTTGAACTACGCTTTCGTTCAAAGAAATCCGATGACTGACTTGTGTGAAAGATCTGGGCCGGCGCGGCACGATCAACGGACGAGCGGCGCTTCCGGTTCCTGGAAATGAAGACATGATGGACAACTGTGTTATGACGTGGAGTTATACAAGCTGGTGAATTTTGCTGGATTCTGGGGAAGATATTGTTGACCTGTAGGCGGTATTGACTTCTGTATATCCCGATGGCATATGCTTTCTCCGATATGCTGAATCTTCAAGTATGCCGAAACCTGTCTCCGGTGCTCATGACCCTCAATGACTGTGGCCTTAGACTGGACATTCGATTAGATCAAACCATAAAGACTTGTCGATATCAACAGCCTCATCAAGGTTCCGTAATGTATCATAAGCTACCGTTGGCGTGAGGGTTTCTTGATCAAGCACGGCTGAGGCGTGTTTGACATGTATTTTCACGCAAACAATTAAACTCTAGTGGAATACCTATGTTGTAAATCTGTAATACGAATAAAAAGTGCTAGTAAATTTATGGGACTCCTCTGGTATCTTAGTCACGATACTGCAATCTCAAAAGTATCGAGAGAAATCTGTTTGTTATACTTGATGTAATTGTGTGCTGTTGCGGAATTGGAGCATTATCGCCAACGCCAACATGACATGGAGTCATCAAATTTGATCAACGCAGATCACTTCAAAATTAACGTAAATATAAGGCGGTGGTTCAGTGATGTACTCTCTTCTTCCGCACGCATGAGGTATTATTGTTGGATTGGAAGTCCAATTCGACCTCGACGTAAGGGTGCCCGCGTAGGGGCCAATTACGGCCCCTACTTACGATTACCGCGGCCTGCCCAACCTACGGTTGAAACCTTCTTTTTACACCTACGCAGAAGATCATATAGTCCAATTGACCTCTTCGTCAACACACGGTTCGAACCAATTGACCTGCGATACGGATACCATCAGGTATCACTCATGGGGACTTTGTATAATGAGGGTTCAGTAAGGTAGACTGCAGAGTGTTTTATGCATGTGTCCAATTATAAACTTGACATCTAAGCTTGAGTAGAGGCAACAACTAACATAACATCGCCATCTGTTGCGTCTGAAGTCCTAGATTCCAGCTGCACCCGCGGAGCATCCAACCATCGTTCTGCCAATGGCTTGCCAGCACCAGGCCAACCCTTGTTTGCCGAGGCAGACAGCGCAAAGACAGACTCGACTAGGACCATTTCATATCCGGCATCTAGGCCACCGGCAGTAGCATGAGAAATGACCGGTATTAAGGTCCTAGAGCAGGCCAAGTTTGTGTTCGAATCAGGCTTCAGTGGAAAACTTTCTGATATCGTCTGGTGACTGCTCGGTGACTGTGAGACCACGCCGCTGGCGCCTGCGGAGGACAAGATCAAAGTGGAAAGCTCTTTCTGTAAAACGCCTTCGGCAGAGCCCAAGATGGCGTCTTTCGGAACCTCGGAGATGACAGGTAGAGGCAATCCGTCAGTCTGGCCGCCCTTTTTGCGGCCAGAGATCGCGAAGCCGCCCTCGATTGTGTGTAAAGTCTTAAGCTTCTCGTGCACTTTGATCTTGTGGACTCGAATATGCCAGTCCGGCCATCGGTCAGACGGTGGGATCAGCGTGGTGTCTATACTCACGGCTCTGTCGCCCCATGGATACCACTTGGCGCTCGCAGCTTGTACTTCCTGCGTGCTCGAAGCTGTCTTGATAAACGCAGTTGAGAAGCGCACTGGTTCAGACTTCCACTTCACTGCCCATGTCTCTCCACCATCGCGACTCAAAGCAAGGGTGTTGTCTGGAGCAATCTGCTGGATTAACGGCCCCGTCGGTACGGAGAACGTGAAAGCGGAGGAGTACGCAAACTTGCAGTACTTAGCCTGGTTAGCCTTCATAGGCCAAGCTACGAACTGTCCTGGCGAAAGGAGAAAGTGATGGTTGCTTCCAGGATGGTTGCACACAATCTGCTGAGGGGCTGGGACGAGCGCAACTGAGTCTGTTGTGGAAAGAGAGGGGTATGGCTCTTCATCTGCAGTCCAGAAGTCATCGTCTTCCGCAAGACCAACCGCAATGAGGGTCTTCAAACACCAGTACGGAGATTGAGGTGAGTTGTAGTCTTCGCACAGGTACATGTTTCTAAGCTGAGAATGAGCAAATATTCGTTTGAGGTGGCCGCGAACGGGCTGGGATATAGGGGCACTTACGGATATAACCATCCAATGTTCATGGTACCATCGGAATAGAAGACATCATTAGAGTTGTTTGCCCACCATCTGAGATGTCTCAGTAGGAAGCCTTTGATGGCCCCGGGGGTGTGGAGAGGCTTTGGCATATTGGGTACTTGTGCCAGAGCTAGAGCAGCGAAATATCCTCCGCAGGCGAATCGATAAGTTAAAGACCGGCCGAAAGGTATAGCAGAACCTAAAAGGTCTTAGCACATTGCATGGGTGGAGTGAAATCACCAGAAACATCTCACCTTCAGCGTCAAAGTAACGCCAGAAAGTGGCACCAAAGTCTCTTGCTCTCTGGCGGTACTTCTCTGCTCGTTCGGGATCGATATCCACAGCAAATCGAGAGTAGAGCAGCTGACTGAATTGAATCGCAAAGCTACCAGAGTAGTAGTCGGCCTGTCTTCCAATTCCAATCGCATCGCGTCTGCCAGTCTTCTCAAACTGCTCGAACTCATCCTGGGCCTGCTCTGGTGTTTGCCAAGGACCGTCTGCCGACCAACCATCAAATCGGTAGAAAGTGTCCAGGAGCGCCAAGTCTGAGTTTATCTCGTCGCGAACACTGTCATATGCCACCCCACATACTTTGAACAGAGCCAAGTTCGCAAAGACTCTGAACCAACGCCAGTTGTTCTTTGGCATTTCCATTCCATTCAAAGACCGGAGCCAGTTGGTGATGTTTTGTTTCGACTTTTCACTCAACGGCTTAAAAATGCGATCAGGCGCGGAAAGGAGGGCAAATGCTACAATTTCGGCCTCTACCATGCGCTGATCGGGGCCGAGAATTGGTCCCCAGTACTCAGGGTGCTCGGGATCGGTTCCTGTGACGAAGCCGTCGATCCATGGCTGGACTACTTCGGTGATTGCAGCGGACAGTGATGAATCTGAAGTGGCATCAGCTCCAAGGAGCAATGCGCCTACAGCCCATAGCGGCCGAGCAAAACCTTCTAGTTGGGCAGCTGTCTCATCAAAGTGCGTTGCCGAAGTCACCGGAATTCGGATCCGGCCCTTGGACGGAGAGAAGTGGGGTAAGAGGGGCCGGAGCAGCGCGAGGGTAGCTTGGACCAAGTCCGCCCTGGTTCGGAGAGGGTTGTTGGAGAATCCTGACAGGGGTGGCATTGTGAGAGATGTTCGCGAACACACAAGATGGCTTGTGCGGAATGGAAGTGCTCGGGTTATGTCTCGACACCCATCGGCTGGTCTTATTTCGTCTTGCGATGAATCTGAAGGCTATTGGTTCCACTGTGGCTTCCCCAGATGCGTCGGATACCGGGGTATCTGTCGGACAGCCTGCCGGCGTGCGTTTGATGCGTTAGCCAGAGAAGGCTGAGTCAAGATGTCGTAACCACGACACGGCAATCCCTTGAATAGTGTCATCAGACGAAAATTAAATAACGAATGAGCCAGTCAGTGTAGTCTCTGATGGCCTTTGTCTTGCCTTTACTGCGAGCTACTGCAATATTTTGCATGATGTGGTTTCCTTCATCTTGAGAGAACCAATGTCAAACCCGCGATTGGTAATAGTGAGCCTCTGTTCAAGATCGACAAGAAACGTCGAGTGCATTATTTCTCCCTCCTAATGTGTTTGGAAAAGTTTGCTATTGATGCGGTCGCTTGAAAGTAGTGAGGGCTTCCATCCTCATCACTCTTCTTTGGAACGCAGTCAAGCTCCGAAGCGATAAGTTTAGGCAGATACAGAACACTCTGCCTTTAGTATAATGATGATTTGAGATTCTCGCTCGATAGTTCGTCCCTCTGAGGACTGAATGGCCGCAATCACATTAGTCAGATTGATGACTCCCTCTTATGACGTGAGCCATCGGCACCTGAACATTTCTTGCAGCTCTTCGGAAGTTTGTGCATGTAACATGCTGCAGGTACCCGAAACTCTAGCGCTCGAGGGGCATATTTTGCTGGGTTTCTTCAATCATTGGCCCTAAAATCGTGTATGCTATCCACCATGTATGTTCAAACTATTGGGGGCGAGACTATTCAACATGGGTTCTGGTACATGAGAAGAGGAGCTGGGTCCATGCATTTAAGGTTGCTCACAAGAACAACATCATCTGCACGATGAGTTCACTGGTCTTTTGTTTGACAAGTTGTTCACATTGAGCTTTATGTATGGATGAGAAACATAGAGTTGGGCAGACACAAGCGCGACGAATCGAGCTCATCAACTGGCGAGAAGTAATCATCATAATCACTTCATCGTCGGTACGGACTTAGTGTGATTCGTGGACCAAGATGAGCAGCATCCTGTAGGTGATATTTGAGCAATGGTTGATATGAAAGATTGAGTACCTAAATGATGACGTACGCTATCTTCAGGACCACGTTAGCAAACACGTCAGCCCGTAAAGGTTCAGCTCTTGTTCCGTGAGCCAAAGAAATGCGAACACAACTAAGCCCTGGAGATTTTCGAATGCCTCCCAACGCTCAAACAAATCCTCTCAACTCTCGCTTTTCTTCATCGACCAAACCTCTCTTTACCCAGCTGTGACGAGATTGAAGTCGAGCCGAAATCATCCTTGCCCATTGTTCTTCATATGCTAAGTTAACTGCTTATGTTTAGACCAGTGGCCGCCGACTAGCCTTTGTGTGGTGCCGGGCATCGGCTCAAAGGAGCCCGCAAGCGCTAACGAAACGCTCTCCAGTTTCTCCGCACCAACCTCGTTCCACCAAACCGCCCACTTCGTGTTCCTCACTTGCTCATCCCTGTCCCAATATCCCCAGAGTGCGGGGGAAACTTCCCGCCTCCTCTCTGCTCGTCCGCTTATGGGAAGGTGAGTTGTTATGGTCAGCGGAGGACTGAGTTCAAGCGCCAGAAGAGCTTAGTGTAAAGAATCGATGCCGTTGCCCCAAATCCCTCGGTCAAATCGAACCGAGAGCACCCCGGACGGTTCCCCTCTCCACAGCCACCCCCAACTTTCCCACCTCATAAACACAGGAATCCTCTTTTGATCCCCTCTTGCATCGTCGCGTCGCACGATTCCATGGCCGACGATTGCCACGTAACCGACGTTGAGAGGAGCCACACGCAGAAACGCCCGCGCCGCTCGCACAAACGCCCTTGCCACTCGCACAAACGCCCTTGTCTGCGGCGTTCATCGGGTCTTTGACTCTCGGTCTCCCGCCGATCGGACCGGGCTCTCTCCGGGGCGCCGCCACCACCGCTGCCGTGAGCCTGCTGTTGGGCGCCGATCGCTCAGGCCGATATGGATCTGACCGCACCGGCGCCGGCTTCGGGTTCGCAGCCCCCTGATGGCTCTGATGGCGACATCCCATCTTGTCAGGGCTGTCGGCGCCGCAAGCTCCGGTGTTCCCGCGACCAGCCGATATGTTCGCACTGCAAACGGTTGGGTAAGGTTCCTGGATGCCGCACTCAAGTCGATCATGGATCTAGAAAGGCATACTGACCGAACAGACTCGCCATGTGTGTACGATTTGAAGAAGAATAAGCCGGGTGTCAAACCCGGAGCGGTTGAGAGCCTGAATCGCCGAGTGGGTAAGTCTCACCCGAATCGGAAACCCTGTCAGTCGAGTCAAACATTGACTGTCATGAAGAGGTTTTGGAAAATGCTCTATTGCAAAAGTCCAGTGACGGTTTTTACCCGACCTCAAATGGCAACGGCAACATAGAGTCGCACAGCGCGCCGGCCGAGTCCCAGAACGTGGTCGGAATCCTCTCTTTGCTGGCGCGTGAGCTACACAAGCTCAATTCGAAGACCAAACCTGGCTCTCAAGCCGGCACACCTGAAGGGGCAGCTGAGCATGCCGTGTTCTCTCCAACAACGTCCAGCTCTTCCAGGCGAAACACCATCGACGGAGTCGAAATTGTCTCACATCCTCACAACCAACCAAGAAAGCGTCGGAGGGTCGATAGCTGCGGCAACCCCAACATCGATCTGGCCTTCCCCTTGGAAGACCTGGAGAACATCACAACAAGCCTGCCACCACCAGAACTTTTGGAAGACATCATCAATATCCATTTCAACATCATCCAGCCCTGGATTCCAATCCTTCACGAGACGCAGTTTCGTAGGCGGGTGCACGACCCGGAACAGCTGCCCCGCTTGGTGGTCGTTCTCCATGCCATGGTAGTGGCAGCTCTTCGATTCGTTGACAACTCAGAAATCCGACTCTCGGCGCTTGAAGTTGAACGACGGACATCGCGGTCAAGAAACATCGTCATACTTAACGCAATGGATCACCTTTCGGTCGAGAATCTGCAAGCGCTGGTTATTCTAGCCTTCAACGATGTGAGTGCTTCCCAAAACACCTCGTCGAGGTGATCTCAATCAACATTACTAACATGGCCAAGATCGGAAACGGAGATGCGTCAAAGGCTTGGTCAATAGTTGGATCTCTCACAAGGACTGTCGAATACCTCCAAATGAGTATCGAAGCCGATCACCAAGACAAAGAACCTCTTCTGAAGCCGTTACCTTCAATACCGCCACCCCAGAACTGGACCGAAGAAGAAGAACGGCGGCGAGTCTTTTGGAATATCTTCAACCTCGATAGGTGAGCCAGACTGATTCAGAACTTCTGTTGCTGTGATACTAAACCCACCTTTCCAGATTTTGTTCCGTCACAACGGGGTAAGGCCTTGCATGAGTGCATGTAGAGCTGAGAGGCAGAATAATCGAACTGACTTCCGTAGATGGAATACCAGTTTAACGTCTGATGATGTCTATCGTAGACTTCCAGCCGACGGTGGTCTTTGGCATAAGGAAGAGTCAGTGATTACTCCCTTCTTCGGTATCTGGGATCGGTCGGCCGCCAAGATGGGTAACTCCATTGCCTTCTTACCAGCGCACTATCCTAGTCCGGAGCAGACGGCCGACGCACCACCGCAAACCCCCATCACCGCTCACCCTCGCAAAGGTCCCAATACGGTCGACATGACCACAGTCGGGGCGTTTGCATACTGCATAGAAGCGACTGAGTCTCTTAGTAGAGTCACGACGTACTTTCTTCAACAGAAGATCAACTTCCTGGATAGACAGGAAGTTAGCAGCTGGCTTACTCGGTTCAAAGAGTTAGATCTGCGTCTAGTGCAGTACGTCTGAAGCCGCGCCTTCGAGAGCTCATCATGCTGACAAGACTTTAGCTGGAAAATGTTCCTGCCTCAGAAGTGGAAGGACTCCAACATCTCTCGCCAACCCGCTCTCATCAACATGGACCCTAACCTCACGCTCGCACACATTACTCACAACACTTCAATGATTCTCCTCCACCAACGCATAGCTTATCCAGAGCCTCGATGGTCTAACATAGTGAAGCTCCCTAGCTTCTGTAGCGCCGAAACTTGTCAGGAGGCCGCAGTCGAGACGACAACCATTACTGAGAAGTACTTGAAGTACACCCCCGAAAACAGCCCGGCTACCAGTCAATTCGCTTTTTGCGTCTTCATCAGCGCTAGAGTACTCCTCGGTAAGTGAATGTGAACCTGTAACGAATACGATTGTGTCCTAACGCTCCCCAGTCCATTGGCGGTACTACGACGCTGAGCTTGCTCCGGAATTCTGGACTCTGGTTGAGAGCATGGAAGAAATGGCCAAGCGCTGGGTCGGGCCCATCCTCAAAGAAAAGCACGCCCAGTGTCTCGCTGGCAAATACGCTGCGCAGCTCCGCGACCTCCATCGCAAGTGCCAAGCAGATCCTCAATTCACTGTCGATGTCTTGGGATACTCAAGCGGTGTCACCGGTCAAGGGTGCAGTCCTGCTGCTCAGACGCCAGCTTTCAGCCACCAGCAGGGCAATGCCTTGTTTGCTCAAAGCTCCAACAGGATGGCGCCGCCCGTTTCAAGTCCATTGGCACCGAGCCAGACGACAGGACTATCGCAATCTCGGCCGCCGCCCATCTTCCCAAATCAGCAGCCGCAGGGCCAGATGAGGCAGGGGTCGATGATGGGTCCTATGGGATCTCCCATGCCGATGACTGGGTTCACCCCAAGAGATTCGGATGCGCCCGATGAGCTTTCTGCCATCTCGCATATGCTGATGGATCAAAGATTCATGGAAATGGACAGGATCATCAGTTTCGATGATATGATGTTCACGGCACAAACGGCGAACAATGGTAATGCGTCCATGCCAGTCAACGGCTGGGGACCTGTTGATAATACACAGCTGGATTGAACAAGTGTTGATGGAGTTCCCATGCAAAAAACGATTTCATATTCTATTCGTGATACCCTCATTTAGCCCGTACATACATAAAGCACTATGAATCTACACCAACCCCATCTTAAGTAGTCTGTTGCCGAACTCAATCAAGTAGTAGTCGCCGTAAACCAAGCCATGATCCCAGTATCTCTTGTGGTCCCGTGTGTTGTGGTTTGCCGTAGCGTTTTTCAGGATAGCGTCAAAGGTCTTGCCCTCCTCGACGTCTGTGGTTGAGATCTCGCCGTTGCTGAAGACGAACTTGGCCTTCTCCGTGGCCAGCGAGAAGTCGAGGGTATCCTTCACGATCGTGATAGCCATATCCCGGTACCTTGCGCTCTCCTTCGCCAGACCCTGTCCAGCCAAGGCCTGGGACAGAACCAGCATACCGTTGGCAGCAATGATACCTGCAGATGAGTCTCTCAGAGGAAACTCCTCGTTCTCGATCGGCGCGTCAAAGTCCCAGAGCGGGACGTATCGGCCCTTCGTTCTGTTCTCGCCATCCACGGGGAACTCGACAGACTTTGGTGACGTCTCCAGCCGCATGAAGAAGTATTCTGCGAGGCCACGGGACACCTCCAAGAACTCCTCGTCACCGGTCCACAGGAACGTCTGAGCGTAGCCCAGAATACCCCACGCCTGGCCTCTCGCCCACGTTGACTCCGCGGCGTATCCCTGGCCCGTTCTTCGCTCCTTGATCTCACCGTCCTTGGGATTGAAGTTGACGACGTGAACGTTGCTGTACATCTTGTCTTTAATGATACCTCTGGAATCCTTTTCAACACGGAGGTTCGACTTGATCAACGTCTTGGCGTGTCTTGTTGCGGCATCCCACAGCTCTTGCTCGCCGGTGTGAGATGCAGCGTAGTAGAGCAGGTCCAGGTTACACATCGAGTCGATGATAACGAGGAAGTCGTCCGTCAAACTCGTAATAGTAACGCCATGCTGGGTCAGCGCGTCCCATGACCGAATCGCTCCGACAGTTGAGTTGTACCGTGTGTAGAGAGCCTTGGCCGCGGTCACGATGGAGTCCAAAGCCTGCTTGTCTTGGGCAACCTCCCACCTCACTCTCATTGACGGCTGGATCATGAATGACATGTCGTGGGTATCCGTGCGCTTGGCTGTGGTGTGGAGAGGTTCTGACCATGAGGCACCGAGCGACCATAGCTTTGACAGCAAAGCCGCCTTGTCTTGCCCGCCGGGCATGGTGTGAGGGAACTTAACTAGTCTCTCAATGAGGGAGTAGATGTTGCCTGGGAAGAAACCGCAGGTCCAGAAGTCGGCCTCTCGCAAGATGTACTTGCCGGCTTCCGGGCCTGTCTGGAGGACATACTCTGGGTATGCCAGAGGAGGATCCTGTACGTTGTTAGAAACTGACATCTCGGGGTGAGAGCATTGCGACTTACATTGTTCACAAGCGCATCTGTGGCTGTCCGGAAAATTTTGGCAGTGACGTTTTCCTCGAACAAGCCTCCGACTTGTTCTCTAATGGGCTTTGATTGTGCCATCTTCCGTCTCAAGGTAGTGACAGACCTGCCACCTGATTCTGAGATGCTAGTGTCGCTATCAGCATTGAGCTCGGTGGTGCTGTCAGACTCGGCATAGGTCACGTCCTTCGGGGATGAGATGTCATCCACCGGGATGGAGGTGTGTCCACTGAGATGCGCCATGTTGACAGAGATGATTCAAAATATTCTATTGCAATAGAGACAAAAGGATTGAGACATCCACTTACGAACTAGGTGACCCTGGAACACCTGGGGCTAGAGTCTTATAAGGGCGTGAGTGCGAGTTAGATCAGCGTGGAAGTAAGCCGGAACTCTGTGTTGACGCCGAATGAAGGAAGCACGGTATCTTCGGCCTGACGCTCGGGACAAGACGTTGTATTCTTCGTAGCGGACTTGCGGCAAGATCCAAGATTGAGGCGTTCGGTCGAAGCGTCGGGGAAGCAAAGTCTGGTTGGAGCGGTAATCGGGTGGTGGTGCAGTCTCTACTCGGAGGATTTGTCGTCCGGACGATCGCCCGATGCCCGAAGTCGAGATCTTGACAGCTCTGATTCTTCCGACTTGGCCCTCTGAAGTCTAATTTTGTTGCGAAGACATTGTCATCACGTTCTAGAGCTTATATAACCCGTCGTCCTCCTTGATGTTGCAAGTTTGGCGATGCAGGTCAATGACCCTGATCTTAGGTGAAACTGTGCGACCAGACATAGCCGCCTACCGGTCGGCGTGTAACTTCCTCGCTATGTTGCACGGCTACCCATCTGTACGACTTCAAAGAATTGGGATTTTTTTCACCATCTGAAGTCTCAGAGCTTGTAGGCCAAGCTGTCTGCAGTTTCATTTGGGTTACTGTCTCTCGCGCAGTTCGTCTGGGTTGCGATTGGTGCTCACGAGCAGGGTTCGCTGATTGTCGGACTGTCGATGTTGTCCCCGCGATCAGCCCCTGCCTCCAAGCCGCAAACACCGGCACTTTCATTGGCACAATTGATTAACTTGACCGAAAAACACGAAAACCAAGCTGTCGGTATAACTTCCTAAGGAGTGCATATACGGATAGCCTCCGCGGTGAACTGAGAGTCCAGGGACGCAGCAACGGTTTGACTCAAGTAGGTGCAGAACTCCAAGAGCTAGAGAGATAGCAACACCGAGGCGCGACGGCAACTCCGGGTGCCTGTCAGCAAACCTGGAAACCACGCATTGGAACACTTCAGGCCAGTTGCGCGGCTAGATAACAGCACATGGGACATATCGTTGTCCTGGATATGCTCGTTATCCACCCAAACAAGTCCGAACAGCCGGCAACGGCAATGTTACCCGACAACGTGGTTCATCTGATATGGTTCATTCGTGCTGAACCCCTGTGACGTGAGCAGCAGTTCGGCTTGGCGGTTCAGTGGGAGTCTGGAGATCTCCACGTCCTCCACGCCACGCTGTAGGGCTGAGCAGCTCATTCAGCTTGACGCAACGCTCGGAAAAGATACCAAACGTCGCGATGTCTTCGCACGCACGGCGCTGTTATCAGGCTTGTCCGGAAAACCCCCACAGGCTGACGAAAAGTTTATCAGTTAGCTCATTTCAATAATCCCGCTCATCGTCACGAATGTTACCCCAACCAGCTAGAAGAATTTAGTTGACCCCACAAAGTGGATGTTGCACGACGTCGCGGACACCGCCGCCGACACCCGCGTAAACCTCTCTCACCTTGGCAAAGCGCAGTATCTATCAGACTGAGGTTCTCAGCACCGGTAAGCGAGTAGGAAGAACCATGATTAGCTAAAATGAGGTAAAGCGAGAAGTTGGCAGAGCGAGGCCTCTCTCCAATCGCCGCCAACTTGTTTATAACGCGGCAGCGGCCCGGCCGCCGTGGGAAATGAATGGATTCCTCCGTTCCCCCAGCTCTCGGCCCGTTCTTCACTGCCGGCAATCATACCCTCACTTTGGTCTTTTCTGGCTAGCTGCAGCTCTATTCAGTTACTAGCTCCATCACCAGTATCGTCAATATGAAGACCTCTATGAACCCCATCGTTGCCTCGCTCGGGCTGGCCATCGCCCGTGGCGTCGCGAATGCCGCTCCGTCGGTCTACGCCTTCAACCACACTGCCGGCCCCGAGCTGAAGCACTGGCCGGCCGAGGCGGCCAAGGCTCTCAACACCATGATCGCGGCCAACGCCAACCAGAGCCAATACGCTGTCTTCGACATGGACAACACCAGCTACCGCTTCGATCTCGAGGAATCGCTGCTGCCGTATCTCGAGAGCATCGGTGTTCTTACCCGTGACACCATGGACCCTACCCTGAAGCTCATTCCGTTCAAGGACACGGCAAACCACACCGAGACGTTGTACAGCTACTACCTCCGCCTGTGCGACATTGACGAGATTATTTGCTACCCGTGGGCTGCTCAGATCTGGAGCGGTTTTCCTTTGAGGGAGCTCAAGGAGCACGTGGACGATCTCATGGCTCTGAACCATACCATTTCTACCACTTACTACGAGGACGACGTTATCACTGCGACCGAGGTCAGCCCTCCCAAGATCTTCACCGGCCAGGTTGAGCTCTACAACAAGTTGATGGCCAACGGCATTGACGTCTACGTTATCACCGCCGCTGCTGAAGAGCTGGTCCGCATGGTCGCTGCCGACCCCAAGTACGGCTACAACGTCAAGCCTGAGAACGTCATCGGCGTCACCATGCTCATGAAGAACCTAACCTCCGGCGATCTCACCACCAGCCGTAAGCAGATCGAGGACGGCATCTACAACGAGGAGGCCAACCTGGATCTCGTCATCACTCCCTACCTCTATACTCCTGCTACCTGGATGCAGGGCAAGTGGGCGGCTATCCTCACTTACATCAACGAGTGGCAGGGACCTATCTTGGCTGGTGGCGACACCCCCTCCAGCGACGGCCCCATGATCTTCCACGGCGTCAATGTTGCTAGGGGCGGCATTCACCTCTGGATCAACCGCAAGGACAGCGCCATGGCGACCATGAACGAGATGATTGTGAACAACACTGCTGCCCAGAAGGCGAACAACCTTCCTGTCACTGCGGACAAGAACTGGGTTATTGTTACTCCTACTGAGATTCAGTAAATTTAAGGAGCAAAAGATAGACGCAGCCGCAAAGGCATCACAGAACTAGATGATCAATGTAATGTTTTATCATGCCATTTATCACGAGCCTTCGTCTTTGGTACTCCCAAAGATTGTACACATGTCGAAGTCGACCACCAGAACTACCAGCGCAGAAAGATGACTTGAAGTCCGGGACCATTAAAGACACCCCCAGCCCGTGAACTTCAGTAAGCACTTGCCCTCACTCATGTGTGGCCACCCTTGCTTCTAATACACCACACAGACGGGCATATTACTTTCTGCAACTCGATGATTGACTTGAAACTGCTCAGAAGAGTCAAATCTGAGACGATCCAATAAGGAAAAGAGGAAGCACAGCCTCTGAGGGCAAAAATATGGACGATCTGGGAATCGAACCCAGGACCTACCGCATGCTAAGCGGTCATTATACCACTAAACCAATCGCCCATTCTCTGATCTAGCCCGGACTTGAACCGGAGACCTTCAGTGTGCCAGGTGAAGCGCAAGATGCGATCACGATGTTAGACTGACGTGATAACCAACTACACCACCAGACCATGTGTTTGTTGCAAGGATTATGCGAATGAGGGCTTCAGTAACCTGCGGGTCTGCGAATTGTGGGAAAGGCCCAGCCTCTGTGGGGTGGGAAGACTTTTATCCACTCAGATTCAACCGAAAGCACGTCTGCTTCTCGCCAAAGGGTGGCAGGTCGGTTCTGAATGGGAATAGAGGATCAAGCTGATTCAAGAATGATGCGCAATAGTAAGGTTCATGAACTGTCCGGAGCTAGAAAGCTGTTGAGCAATTGAGAAGACTGTCCTTGTTGGCGCCCGACCCAGTCCAACTTTGCCAAGTCCGGCTGCCATGGGTGACTTGAAAGTGCTCCGGAACTCTCATGGCCCAATTAGTCCACCCAGTTCTTCGCTGTCTTTCTTCCCACCTCCTTCCACGATTTGATCTAACTTCAACTTACCCATTCATGGAAGTCATGTCCGGGGAAAGGACAGCAGACACGGGGCTAGAAGCCTGTGACAGACTTATTCTGTGCCGCAAGCTAAACCAAGCAGGCCCACCTTGTTTGCTACATGTTTGCAGCTGAAGATAGCAGTCCAGCAAACCAACCAATGTCACAGGTCCAAAAGGGCGCCTTTGCACGAAAGCATCTTGGCCTGCATGCTTTTACATGGTTCTCATCACTGCCGAGGCCAGTCAAATCGCTCCAACGTGACGTTGGTTGTTGGAAGGCGGAAACGTTATGTTCTCATTCGTCAGCGAGACAGCCATTGTGCCAGGTGATCAAGCGGCACAATGATGCTGAAGAATCTGGAAGTGTCTGTGTTGGACCTGCCGCTGGCTTTTAATCCGGTTCCTCCGGCGTTCTACTGAGAGAAGGCGGCGGATTTCCATCATAGTCGTGGCCCTTACTCCCTCATGAATTTGTAAATTGTTGGAAATCAACCTTTTCAGGTGTTGGTCCGGTGCAAACTCGCCATGAGGGTCACACTTTTGCACCCCGAAGATGGCTTCGATCGAAAGGCCATGGCTATGGCATTAGCTGGAGCTGCAGGGGTTCTCGTAGTCTGCAACGTAAATTCCACTCTGTCTGACAATCGCCAATTATCCCAAGCTGATTGAAGTAGCTCTTATTACAGTACCTCAACTCCCCTCTCAAACATATTCCAGGGCCTTGGCATACACGATGCTCAAGACTGAGGTTGAAGCTTAGCCGGTTGACGGGAACCCGCATGACATACGTACACCAGCTCCACGAAAAGTACGGAAGCATTGTTAGAATCGCACCGAATGAAGTATCATGCATCGATATCCAATCAGTTTCCCAAGTCTACAAACTTGGCGGCGGTTTCGAAAAGGCGCAATGGATTGGCGATTATGCAAAGAAGCTTCCAGCCCTGTCTTTGTCCATGATTTTGAACAGCGAAGAGGCGAAGCAGCGACGGAGACTTTTGCAAGGCTCCTTCACTCTTGCATCCCTACGGAAAAATTGGGAATCGATTATTAGGAGTAAAGTTGAGCTTGCAGTCATGAAAATTAAGACAGAGGCTTTGGCGGGCTCATCAAACTCGCACAAGTGGTGGACGTATATGACCGCTGACATTATTAGCCAGCTCTCATTTGGGCAATCATTGGGGGTGCTGGAATCTGGAAAGGTATGGAAGAACATTTACTTATCCTTGGATCTTACTAAGGTACTGACGGACTAATCATATGTACCATGTTGTAGAGTACGATGTACATGCAAGCCATTGAGAATGCTCTGATAGCGGATGTCATCCAGTGCGAGATCCCTTTTCTCGCCTCTCTGTCCCAACTCATACCTCGGTCACTGCTTCAAACATTCTCCCGGCAGCTTGAGCAAGTCAGGCTCGGTGGTGCAGATGGAGTAGCGAGTGTCAAACAGCGAGGACCCTCGTCAACCCAAAGTATCTTTACGGAGATGCTCGCAGAATGTGACAGTGAAGGTCGGACTTGGTTGACAAAAGAGGCCGTCGGTATGGAGGGTGCAGGTATGATGGTTGCAGGAACAGACACCACCGCTGCCGTTCTGACCTATCTCATCTGGTCGGTGTTGAAACAGCCAGTCCTGCAAGAAAAGCTCGAGGATGAGATCGCACTACTCGGAGATGATTTTGACGATAAACGACTTGAGGCGTGCCCCATACTGAGTGCCGTTATAGAAGAGACCTTGCGCTTATATCCCGCCGTCCTCTCATCTCTACCAAGGCTTATTCCGGATGGGGGGACTACACTGTCATCACACTTTGTTCCTGCAGGTACTGTTGCTTACAGCCCGGCCTACAGTCTGCAGCGCGACCCTAAAGTATTCCCGGATCCTCATCGGTACGCTTATCTAGAACATCCATCTAAAAGGCACTAGCTAACTCGAGACTGTCTAGATTCGATGTTGATAGATACCTTGACCCGACCACAGTTTCCCTCCAACAAAGGCAAGCATACATCCCGTTGGGAGCTGGGGCCAGAGTCTGCATTGGTCAATATCTGGCAATGATGGAGCTCCGGCTTTCCACTGCCGTATTCTTCAAAAGATGTCGCGGTGCAAGACTAGGCCCAGATATGCCAGCCGACAGCATGGAAATGAGGGATTACGTCCTTCTATCGCCGAAGAGGAAGCGATGCGATATCACCTTGACTTAGAGAAGCAAGCCTAAAGACTGTCGGCTCATAGAGATAATTCCCGAAGAAATTCTCTCAGCATGTTTCCAATGTGAGTTGAGAGAGTTCACAGAGCACTGGGTTTTTGACAATGAAACACCTTAGTACACATATCGTGTACCATCTAGATTAGTACATTAGCCATATTGGTTTAAGAGAACACCTGTTCATCATTAGAGCATCTTAGAAACTTCCTGTCAGTCGGCCACTCGTTCTTTTCAAGAATGAACGCTTCTACCCTGCGGACATATTTTCATGGTTGAGGTTGCGACCACATCCAAAGCCAACTCATTCCAGATTAGCCAAGGTCACTGCATACACTCTGCCAGGGAAAAATTTTCCAGACCTGCGCTAAGTCAGTCTCTTACCCAGAGATCTGTTTCCATGATGAACTAAATGATTTACGGTAAGGCGCCACAATTATGGCCAAAGGTACAGCCCCTAAAAGATGATGACGTCGTTGAGCCGAAGCCGGCGTCATCGCCCAATAGCTAAGTTTCAAAAGGTTACAGAAGCTCGACATCATCACTGCCACATTCAATACCCCACTAGTATCAATGGCCTTGTTATCAAGCTCTCCTGGATCTTGAATCCATATATGCTTCATTCACCATCACCTCGGCTATATTGCATGTAGCCGACGACCCTCTTAAACACCCTGGGTAAGATTCGGACTACTGTATCATCACCAATTCATCATTTCACCATTTCAATCCGTCGATACGAAAACATGGCTCCCTCAGAAGACAACCTAGGATTCAAATGTGCGGTCATCACCGGTGGTGGTGGTGGCATCGGCAAGGTGATGGCCGAGCACTTCATTTCCAAGGGCAAAAAGGTCATCATCGCCGGACGCACAGAATCGAAACTTCAAAAAACAGCAAAAGAGATCGGGGCTGTCGGCTATTACGTGCTGGACACGGGCAAGGTCGAACAGATACCCGACTTTGTCAAACGTGTCACCAAGGAACACCCTGATCTAGACTGCCTCGTCAACAACGCTGGGGTGCAACGTCCTCTGGAGATTCTCAAGGACGACGATTCCTACCGAAGGCTGATCAAGAAATCGACATTAATATTCGGGGCCCAATGCATCTGGCTCTAGGCCTGTTACCACACCTTCAGACCAAGGAATCCGCCCTCATCATCAACGTGTCGAGTGTACTTGGCTTCATACCATTCTCCATCATCAACCCCGTCTATAACGGCACCAAAGCTTGGCTGCACTTTTGGAGCATGAACCTTCGCACACAGCTCAAAAACAGTGGTTCCAAAGTCAGAGTTGTAGAAATTGCGCCACCGACAGTAGCAACTGACCTGCACCGAGAGCGATCGGATCCAGACGACAACAAGAAGGAGAATAATCCGGATGCTCTCAGCGTGGATGAGTTTATGGAGGAAGTCGCTAGTAAATTGGAGGACGGTGTCGAGACCATCGGGCCGGGCATGGCTGGAGAGGTTATCGGCAGATGGTATGGTGCGTTCGGTGATCAATACGCAAAGGCGGCAGGGAGCAAATAGTTGGATCATTCCTCAAAGCGAGCAGATATCACATGCTTCACCCAACAGACTTCTCAATCTGAAATGACATCCCTTATTAAAGGTACTGAGGATATGAACGTTTCACTTTAACTTTTACACGAAGTATGACGGACAATGCGAAAGGGTGCCCAGCGGAAACATCACGATATTCCGTTATGAAGGGGCCGTTCAATCGCAGGTTCCGTGAGGACACGTGTGATTCGTGAGCTGGCTCTATCACCCGATGTAAGATTATTGCGTCAACGACATGTTTCCCGCACACTTCTAAAACCCCCATATCTTGTCATGGATCACCGGTGCGCTCCTTGCGCAAGCCTTACATTCGAGGCCTTGATCGAGCTTGCCCAAGCTAGCTTCCGAGCCGATGAGTTTCCCAAAGGAGTATTCTATCAACACCATGAAGTGTACTACGCCTGACACAAGCCGCAAATAACGACTGTAATTTATGTCAACTAGTCCTTGAATGAAAGTGGACAACATCATCATCATCCGTCGGAGACTGTCCGCTTCGATCACTGCGTTGAGCTACTTCGTAATGGTCTTCTGTGTCAGTCTGACTTAACCAATGAGGAGGTTGCGAACCCGCAACCTTCTCTTCTCGCCCTTGCCAGCATCCTGCCTCTTGCTCTGGGCGCCCTTGTCGGAGTCAATACTGGCAACCTCACCCGCAGCCAAAAGGCACTCTTGGATTCCTCCAAGCTTATTGTGAAGGCCTTGTTCTCCTCGAGCAGCTGTGAAACAGTAAACCCGCTCACTTGACATGCTCAGTGTGGCCAATATCCCGGCAGCAAGGGGCTCGAGATTGGCCCGCTGGAGGTTCCATGTAACTCTGCTCTCCTCGCTACTCGCGATGAGTCCACCGACTCAGATACCAACTAGACGCACGAGTACGCGAAGAAGAGACATGAGGGCATTGAGGAGGACGGTGGTGAGGTTAAGCGTGACGGGATCACTGGGCTCGACACCAACTGCTTGACAGAGTACGCGTAAATATTGTAGAGTATCTAAGTACGATTCATGTTATGATCTCTTCAGAGAGGTCGTCATGTTGGGGTAGCGGAATGGAATAAATAGTCTATAGTTGTTGCGAGCTTTTGTCATTTGATACGTGGGCAGAAGTACAACAAAACCTCCTGGTTACAACAACCACAAACGTTGATCTCGGAGGGAGAGTTCATGGGCGGTCTTACCTCTCGCAGATTGCGTATCCTGAATTATAGCGTGTTCAGATGCAGTACCGGTTTGCCGGAAGCGTGCGCACATCCACGGATCTTAGATTCGCTATTTGATTACAAGCTGTCGAGAACCACCATCATCAGCGCTCCAGCAAAAGGATATGACCTGCCTAAATCTGCTAGCTTGTATTCGATTAAGATGGAGACGATTTATTCTCTGATCCCTGGTGGCTGCGCCGCAGGTCTGCAGCTGATAAGTCGCAGCACCGACGTCCGGCAAACATAAATATCCAAGGCTCTCCCAGCCTTTGCTTCCTCTGAAGTGTGAAATCTTACCCTAGGCTTTCTTATCACGTCGAAGGTAGCTATGGTCTCTAACGAAGAGGTTGAGGCAATCGCCTCTGACGCAAACTTCGAGATCATCACAACCTTCGCTTACTCGGCAGGTCTCCCCTATAACGAGGCATCTCTGCCGGATTCATACTGCTACCTGCTTCAGTATGGTATCGATCGTCTCCAAGCTGCGGCGTCTGATCTTTCATGGACCGCGGTGGCTGAGGACTTGCGTAGCATCGATCGCGTGCAATCATTGTCCAAGCAGGTCAGCGCCCACATGCTTTTAATCCACGGCGAAGCGTCCAAGGACCCGGGAAGACGCTTCATCGTGCGCTTGGCCTTCAAGAGGGACGGAATCCTCAGCATCATGTCGGGCCGGAGGCCCATCTCATCGGATTCCCTTTACCCAAGAAACTTGTTGAACATCACGGACTCTCTCAGTACTCCAGAAATCCCTGTGTACCTGGACATGGAGCCGACAAAGCCTTCACTGTTCACCAAGCACAAAACAACGCATCGCCAGTCCTATAGCGCCGCTTGGAAACGTGCGGGTGTAGACGAGGCGGCGTCTCCTGCTGAATGTGACGTGCTGTTACAGAATGAGAACGGCCACATCATGGGAGCCGCGTTTAGGACGGTGTACTTTTGGAGGGATGGCAGTTTGGTGACTCCGAGTAGTGAGACTGGATGCAAGATGGGCGTCTCGCGAAGATGGGCAGTGGAAAATGCGGATGTGAAGGAAACATTGATTACAGCTGTGAACATCAGCGATGGCAAGGTGGTTTGGTTGAGTTCGGCTGTAGGGGGCTTCATACAGGGAAAGATCATTCTGGAAAGAAAGACTCGAGATGAATAAGTTTTGTGAGCCCGAGGATGCTTGCGGCTCTATGATTCACGGCATTCCAATCGAAAGAAGCTCCAGAACTCTCAGATGAATCATAGATGTTACAGTATTCGAGGCCTGTTTTAGCATAATGTGAATGGCATAAGTAAAAAGACCACTGTCGCACAGATCGAATTTGTTATGTTTCATTTTGACATAGTCGCAAAGGAAAAGAATCGCCGATCCGAAGAAGCTCCGAATGTCGATTCCATGAAACGGCCAAGCAACTGCAGGATTCATAATTTCAGCTTTCATGAATGCTACACACTCGTATAGCTGGCAAACAACTTATAAAGATCTTGTTTCGACGTGGTCATAGTGCAAGTCGGCGCTCCTTATGTGGACGATGAGGATGAGTACTTTATGGCACATGGGCCTGCCCGGTTCCCCTGCTTACTTCCGGCAAGTTGACAGCACATCTAAGGTTATGCAATTATTTTGTACCATGTGTTACCGTATCTATCTGAGAGCTTAATTGATGCTGATAATTTTGCTTCAGATACCACCTCGTGCATTGTCAGTTTGCGAACTGGTAATTCTGAGACTGATGAGGATCTTGGATCTAGTCGGAATCATACACTCGCGAAGCAATTGTTGACAGACTGCCGTATAAATTCACACAAGAATTATCTAGCAAGCCAAGAGCACGGGCTATCCACCAGGGTCATTGACGTAGGAGAATCTCTGGATTCTGGAAATGTCCGCTTAGTCTCGACGAAAGGCGCGAAAGATCAATAAAGTATACAAGACCCCGAGTCGGATCGGAAGAATGAGTTCTAAAGAATGAGGTTGGTTTACCGCAACTCGACGGTTCAATATAGTTTCTGCTATGGTGTCAACAAAAAGTAGGAAAGGTGTACTCAAGTCAGACCATGCTCAGACAGCAAGAAGTGAGCGTCAATACCACAATCCAAATCTCGAACAGTCAACACAGTCCTGTAGCTAGCTGTCTGGCGGAAAGATCAAAACGAAGAGGACTTTCGAAGCCTTGGTAGACATAGTGCGTTGCAAATACGAGTGACATTTCACGAGTATATGCTGTCTCCAAGCAATATCCATGTGGTCACACCATGTCCTTTACCCTGTGAGCTTGCCACTCCCTCTCCCGGACGGTCGGACCCCTGGAAACAAATGTCATTCTATGTGACTACTACTAAGTAGTGAACGCATATACCCAAAGGAAGCTTACGTGCGGTTCAAATGAACTACCGGCCTTCTCGGGGATACACAATATCTGCATCCAATTCTTGGAGAGGACTATCTGGCCGGTATCTGGCCTTTGGACATTCGGCGTGGCTTCCTGTGGATCCTCGAGGGAAACTTCTGCTATCGTGAAAGAGACAGCCGCCGCGCCACTTCATGGTCATGAGCCGTGACTGGCGATATGGTACTTTCGTTTGAGGAATCGACAATACTAGGGCCGAGCCCTTCGAGTGCCCAACGCTTAGAAATCGTCATCCACCCAAGAAATCCCGATAACATATACGGGGAGATTCTGTTCGCAAAGCTTATCCTCAAAGCGTTTACTATGCCTTGGTTCGTAGTCGACAGGTCATTAGCACATACTACAACACTACCTCCATAGTACATGCTACCTTAGATGAACCGGCTGCGGCTGAAAACACGGTCAAGATAGCGCATTCAAGTCTCTTCAGAGTTGACGATGGTGATCGAGACTACGTCGCCTCCAATGTCACTGGACCGGGAGACAAATCGAATTGAGAGCTGGACACGGATGTTTCCCGCGGCGACAAATATGCGCTGCTGCTGGTTCATACTGATGATTCTAGCGAGGAAGAAGCCGGATTGTCTGATTCTGAGACACTTGGTCTAGTCATCCGCGAAGCGACAGGCGAGGCCGAGGAAGAACATACGAGAGAGCTGGATTCGCCCGGATGCAGACGCCCAAATTGTCTTGACTCAAGACTTGGACTGGCGTGTCTTGACAATGGCCTCATGCGGGTAGTGTAGACGTTGAGTTTAGGTCTTTTAGCCGTGAAACTCTAAAGCACATCTTGATCCATCGCATTCTAAGTTGAGCGCGTGTCAGTGAGGTAACATCCAGATCAAAGTACATGTGCCCAGTCAAGACAGGGCGCATGAGTCGTGCAAACCTGAGCAAATAGATCTCATCTCAACCCCACCGTCACGAACCTTGTCAAACGCCCGTCTAGATTTCCTATTCCATTCAATCTTCCCATCCCACCCTAGCCGCAACCCCGATACGACTCCTCTTTAACTGCGGGGGAAACATTGGCATTAACCGGCCTTTAAACCAGTTTAAGCCCATGGGCCTTCCGATAGACTGATGCGGCCCGGGTGGAGCCAGGCACATCTGCACAACCGCTGCACGATGTCGCATTTTGTTTATAAGCGCCCGAGTCCGAGTGGTCGTGTTCGTCAATGGGACGTTGACCCCGATAAGTTTACTCAGCCCAGCCGTTTTCCCCGCGTTGTTGCCCCGACTCATCCATCATGTGGCTTTTCCTTACCCCTGGGGAACTGGTGGAGATCTTGGAACTACCGGAACGATATTTCAATGGTGCGCGTAGAATCGTGATGACCTCACCTGGGCCGAGGGTGGCATTGAGTCAATTCCGGGGAAGACGGGGCCGTGCGGAGAGACGGTTGCAATCTCGCGCACGGAAAATGGCCTGCAATTGACCTATAAACATGAGTATCCCACGGCAGACTAAGGTGTTGTTGTAGGAAGAGTTGTGGTAGTTGCGAACCTCTGAGATTCTCGACCCGACCTCATCGGATCATCAACCATGGCCTCCGTCGCGTTCACGCTCCTGACGGCGCTCGCCGCCCGCGCCTCGGCCAAGACCCATAAGACACCGACACCTCAGATGGGATGGAACAGTTACAACTACTACAACTGCTACCCCAATGAGACGCTGATCAAAGAGAACGCACACGCCTTGATCAACACTGGTCTAGCCGACGCCGGATACACCACCGTGACTACCGACTGCGGCTGGCCGGCTCAGGAGCGCTCCGCTGACGGCGAGCTCGTGTGGAACCCGGAATTGTTCCCGTCCGGAGGCGGCAAGGAGCTCGGCGATTACATCCACAATCTCGGCCTGAAGTTCGGCGTATACTCCGGCGGCGGATACTACCAATGCGGTTCCACAGATCAGCCCGCTTCTCTCGGTGAGTAGCAATTACCCGGAACTCCAATGCTCAGTGTACCAGATAGTCCTAACAAGAATTTCAGATCATGAGCTCACCGATGCCAAGTCATTCGCCAACTGGGGCGCAGATTCTCTGAAGTACGTCCATCAAGGAGTAAAGGCCTGAGGAGGGCCGGGTGCTAATACGAGGTGCACATCAGATACGATAACTGCTACGCGGTCGAGCCCACGGTTATGGTCGACTATGTTTCCGAAGAAGCCGTTTCACCGGATCGCTTCGTAGCTATGGCAGATGCGCTGAACACAACGGACCGGGACATCCTCTACCAAGTCTGCCAATGGGGAACCGGAACTGACTTGGGTATCTGGTGCGTCGTCCACGGTAGCGAAATTCTCTCAAGCATTCACAAGGAACTAACTTGATCACTAGGGCACCCAAGATTGGCAACAGCTGGAGAATCAGCAACGACATTTACAACGGCTGGCGCAGCATTTGGCGGATCACGAACCAAGTTGTCCCTTTTTACAAGTACACCGGCCCAGGTGCTTTCCCCGACATGGACATGTTGCTGTGAGTAGTAAACTTCATGTTCTTTCCACAGGAGTGCGTCTTTTTAATTCCGGCGCTGACAACATCATCCCAGCATTGGTCTCAGCGCCCTGTCGATTGAGGAGGAGAAGTTCCACATGGGAATGTGGGCCATCAACAAGTCTCCCCTTACCCTCGGTGCCCCCGCTATCCCCGGTCTTGTCCCAGAATCAGCCCACGAGATCCTCGTCAACAAGGAAGTCATCGCTCTCAACCAAGACCCCCTCGCCAAGCAGACAGAACTCGTCCGTCGCTACACCGAGGAGGAGTGGGACGTTTGGGCCGGCGAATTATCGGGCTCCCGCCTCGTGGTCGGCCTGGCAAACTGGAAGAACGATTCCCAGGCCGTGAGCGTCGACCTCGCGGCCGTCTTGGGTGTCGCCTCGGCCAACGCCCGTGACGTATGGGCGGCGAGTGACATCGGCTCCATCTCGGGCACGTACGAGACGACGTTGAACGGCCACGAGCTCAAGTTGCTCGTGCTCTCGGACCTCTCCACGACGGCACCCGCCGTCGACGCGTCAGCCGGATATTACACGGCCACTGACGCCGCGCTGTCTGGCTCAGCCTCCAAGGTTACTTGCGCAGAGGGTCAGTGTCTTCCGAGCAGCACAAAGGTGGGGAATATCGGTTCAGGGGCCGCGGTCAAGTTTGAGGGCGTCGAGGCCAAGTCAGAGGGCAAGAAACTGCTGGGCGTTGACTTTATCAACTATGAGATCGCCCTTGACTCCGCGTGGCAGTTTGGGTCCAATACCCGCAATTTGACCATCTCCGTCAATGGTGGTACCGAGAAACGGTGGGCCTTCCCCATCTCCGGCGGCAACTGGTTTGACACTGGCCGCTTGCTCGTTGAGGTTGATGGCTTCAAGGGTGATAGCTCGAACACGGTGGAGTTCAAGTCGTTTGGAAGTGCTTGGGCCCCCGACTTGGTTGGTTTCGAGGTTTTCGAGGCCAGCTAGAGTCTTGAGCAAGCAACTTGAAATGATCATTCATAGGCAAGATTATGAGAGCAAGACAATCTTGGATTCTTACAATGAGATCCTCCTAGTACACTCAGGAGGCTTGATATTAATCAGTCTCGCCCATATCATCAAGGACTAGTATACAAAGAAAAGAGGCGTTGTGAGTATAGCACAGGGGTATTCGTAACGAAAAAGAGCCTTGATCATAGCATGCCAGAACAAAGTCCGCATGCATCCATCCCAACCATTACCATCAATTACATAGCCGCATCACCTAACCCCTCATCTCCTTCTTCTCCGATGACCGAGGATGTCCGGGATTGCTGGTCAGCGAGTCCTCATCATCAACCCTGTAGAAAGAGCTTCCGCTCGCCGCATCATCGTTGCGCCCGCTGAAAGATGAGGCAGGGTTCGACTTCGGCGAGTGCGACTCAACGCGGACTTCAACATCGACTCTTCGGTGGATACCAGTTCTAGCTTCCCGGATGGCTTCGAGATTTCTATCCTCAGGAACGGCTCCGACGCTGGCGCGATGGAAACTCTTAAGACCTCCGGTTTCGTGGTGGCCGTTGTGACCGTTGTCAAGACCAGTTGGGTTCGTGCGATGACCTCGGGAATGTCCCTGGGAGTATGAGAGGGAGTTGAATCTAAAACCGCTATCTTGATCCTTTGCGAGGCGTGTGATCAATGAGGCCATTGACATTTCGATGTTGAGCTTGACCATGTAGGCCACGGGGTGGAACTGGATGTAGACGACTTGGTTTGGAAGTGACATGAGGCCAATGAGCATAGCCTGGATGTGTATTGTCAGCCTCCTGAACATATTACATGATCGTAGTGGTGTCTTGACTTACGTCCATGGCAATTGAGAGAACCATCAGCTTTGCATTGAAGCCAACCAGAGGCTTGTATTTGACCAATCCATGCTGATTCAGGAGGCGAGCCTTGACGACGTGGAGAAAATACCAGTTGAGGCCAGCGTCAACGATGAGAATGAGGATTTTGGAGAGACGGTCCCAATAGTGGTTGATATTGACGTATCTGTGATCTCATATCAGCGAGTGAACTATACGGCAAGAGCTCAGTACAGGAGATGGTCGAACTTACGTCTGGCTAACAGGAGGGTCAAGGTGGGAGGGAATCCAGATGCAGAAGACGGCAATATTGATCAGGGTGATAACCACAGCCGTTCCCCATTTCAGCATGCGAATGGTCTTTTGACTCTCCGCAATGACGGCGATACGATTGATGATGATTTGCATCAGCAACTGGATCTCCCACACCCATAAGAATAGGATGAAGAATAACACCGGCACTCTTTGACACCGAGAGTGTTAGCTCGGTCAGAGCAGAAGTACCGCAATTCGATACTCACGTTGGTCCTAATATCCCATCTAAGAATAACCATCCGATGACGGCAATGACGAGATTGGCAACAATCTCACCCCACATCATGTAGATGTATGTGCTTCGAAGGGGGTTACGATTCCGTCTCGTCTGCTTCATGGCCTCCCATACTGTCAAGAAACCAAAACCGATAGTAAAGCCCGCGGCCAGCGAGGCAATCTGGTAGTCGGTCTTTGATGCCGCCATCGTGAAGTATGCTGGAGAGGGCGAAGGCGGGAAGATCGATTCGTTCGTATTAAATAAGTATCGTATCCGATGTGTTCGAGGTTCGGTCCTCTCAAGAAAGGCTCCTTGATATACCAGATTGGGTATGTGGGGAAGGAGACGAGGATGAGAGGGGAGCAAGATGTCGTCTAGTTCAAACTCAAAGAAAGCCCTACGAGCCCATCGAGAAGGGGGAAACGGGCATACTTTTAAGAATCGACGATGTGCGTCCACAGTCCGGAGCAGATTGGCCCTCGTCAAGCTCGGCTACCCACTTCTTTTCCGGCCCGTAAGTTAAGAAATTTCCCCTTCTCCAGTGCTGTGGCAATAATAACAGACTAACAGCCTGGTAGGCTCTGGTTTCGCGATCCCAAACGGCAGAGGGTGGCTAGGCCGCGACAGGTAATCGAGCCCTCCAGCCGGCGCGGTGACTAGACCGGGCGAAGAACCCACATGGTGGTGACAATTGTTAGTGCCACCCTCTAGCCTACGCCACACGCACCACAAACGTGTAGCAGAGGTGCAGAGGTCGCACTCCAAGAGTCACTACCAGTCTGTTACTGTTACTATAAGCAGGGGTGGTGGGGGACTATGAGACGACAGGTCCTGCAAAAGGAGTCAATCGGCACCCCCTTCTCGTAGCTCTCTTGCCCAGTTGAGACAGTTGATGGACGGTGATGTCTTCATCCGTCGATGGTTTGGGTTGCATAGGATGGCAGGAAGTTTGACAATACTACCAGATAGCAAAGCCTATCCCACTGGCCCGAGAAAAGAAAAAGATCAACAGGCACGACCGGCCCCCAATAGACATGTCTCGCGATGTGCCGTCATTTCTTCATGGTGCAAATGCCGGGGATAAAGGTTTGCTGAAGAAGAAGTGAACCCAGGCGTCGATCTTGAGAGGGTCAGTCACGCAAGAAGGGATCCTCCTTACCATCCGCGGGAGCGGAAAGCAGGTTCCCTCTGCTGCTCTTTTCTGGGATACCATCTTGTCACGTTCTCCAGCCTGGTTCTTCGAGCAGAACTTCGCCATAAAAGAGCGGGGTCTGTTATAGGGGTGACGGGGCCTTGTCGTCAATAGCTTCGTGGACTGGGAACGAACTGGCGAACCACAGGCGGGGAGTGCGATGTTCATTGGGGACCCGGGCGAGGAAGAAATGGTCCAGGGATCAGCAGATCGGCATGGCTTCCTGGTCTTTCACAGATGCTGCATGCAGCTTGGAGGCCGTGCGTTTCTTCAGTAGACAGCCAGACAGACAGACAGCGGGCATCTCCGTCGTCTCAACACCTCATCGGAATCCCTCACCGAGATGGAACGAGACAGCCCGTTGCGCCTCTCTTGATATTTTCGTCGAAGGAATTGTATCGAGAGTGCTCAAGACTGTCCGGCAAATGGCAGACTCGGCAGAAGACCGTTACACCAAACAAGAGTTTCCGGCGTGGTGCCGATCAAGGGGGAACTTTCAGCAATTCAGCAATTACCAAGCCCTTAACAAAGGAGACTGCGCCATAACAAACACCTCCTCTTCCCTCATCATAAACCTTCAGTCAAATGCCGACTGGGCTCACAAAGAAGAGAGACAGTTGCCAAACGACGTGGGAGCCGTATCCAGAGTGTGCTCCGAACCGCAGTTCATGCTGCATGCATGGGACCAAATATCACCCCAGGCCACCTTGGGCCTTTCTGAAACATGATCTTGCTGCACCCACAGCTCTGGCACTCTGGATTTCTGCAAAGAAGGGCCGCATTGTTCTCGCCGGAGATATCTTCCACGTGGAGGAAGGGCCTTGGGTCTAGTATCAAAAGAGACACGAAGGCCGAGATAGCCAGGCCAGATGACACCATCCCATTGGGGGCCATCTTGACGCCGCCCATTGGTAGGAAACCCCTCGACATTACCGTTCCAGGCGAGATTTGAGCCGCCAAGACATGTCAGGGGTTTGCTGGCCGACGAAGCGATCTCCTGGGTGCCATTCCCGAGAGCCCACAACTTTCTGCGGTCAGCGTACCAGTGACAAACAGGTTAACATCGACATGCCTCAGGAAATGCGGGGAGGTTCTGCGCTAATGACACAGAATCCGCGTAACAAATTACCAAAACTCTTTCATCGTGACACTCTCTCAACGTCCTTCATCTAATCATTCTTCGAGCTGTCTAGGTATGCACAGTTTCTCGTTGTCACTCGGCCCGCCAAGTACGATAGCAACGGCTTTCCTTCGGATTCAAGCCGTAGCGGCACGGTGTGGCTGAAGAGAAACGGGGACAACAAGATGATCTGAAGCTGAAGAGACTCCCCCTCGGGCCCCGACAGCCACCACAACACCGGCTGTGGCGTCTTTTCACCGAAGACCTTGACACTATTCCACCTTTGGTTCCTCTCATCCGCGTCTTGGCCTTTGATCAACGCCCGGTGACGCTGGTGAACCACGCCCCTCTGCTGCTCAAACCCAGTGATCCACGTTTTGCAGCATTCAGTGTTCGGAAACACGGTCGGCATTTGGTAAGGTTAAGCATGAAGAAAGAAGGCCACCACCCCTGGGCCCAGCTGGTGCCCCTGGACGAACCCAGCAGAGTCTCGCGACTGCAATGAGTGCATGCTGCAGGCCCTAGTGGCCCCCTCCGGCTGGGACGGCCTAGGGGAGGGCTCGAGCCTCGAGCAAAGTCTGGATCTCTGTGACCCTTGGAAGCTCTGGCCAGTCGTCATCTTCCTTCGCCATGTTTCGCGGAAGCGAGGCACGAACCGAGGCATATTGCCCTGCAGGGGTTCCTGGGTCGCGCGACCAATAGCTTCACTCAGCTCTTGCTCCAGCATCCAGCTCCGAGTGACAGCTTTCTAGCGTCGCCACTAGATACGATGGCTCGGGTCGACCTCGCAGAGAATCACGAGAAATCGGGCCAAAGGGACATGATGTTGACACGACTACTGGTATCTTTACCCAAAGAACAGCTAGAAGACGAAGAGAACTTTCGATGCGTACAGACACCATCCCAAAAAACTGTGCGTGCCCCCCCGCTTCCGCCACCTTTCCCCCTTCCCCGAAGCCACTAACAAGAAACTTGTTCCAAGCGTGAAGCAAATAGGAAATTCGACCGTTGATAGAACGCCTTCGCTCGTCTAAAACCCGCTAAACCACATCATGCAACCCGGACACGCACAGAAGCCGCTATAATCCTCCAAATCCTTTGACAGGAAAATTGAAGTTGACGTGGTGGACTTCGGTTTTCATACCGCCCGTGTACGCCGACTTGTCCGCCGCGCGGCTGGCCTCGAGCCCCGTCCACCCGATCGCCGCGACGAACGTCCTGCCGGTGCTGTCGCCGGAGGATGAGCTTGGTGGGCACAGCGAATACCCGCTTGCCACGCCGTTGCAGCCCGGCATCCTGGATGCTCGTTCGACCACCTCGCGCATCCTGTTCTCGGACTCTCGGCAGTCTTCGAAGCTTAGGGTTTCGACGATGGGGGAGTTGATGACGGCGTGGGGTGCGTAAGGCTTGAATCGGAGTAGGTATGCCGCGGGCTCGCCGTCTAGTACGGGCGCGAACCGGGCCATTGCTTCGGCGAAGTCTTTCGATCTCTGCCACTTCTCGCGCGCATCCGGACTGACCCAACCTATTTTGAGACTCCGGTTGTTAGCCATTTAAGCTGAGCTAGATGAATTGGCCCGGCATATTGTCACGTACCGGTGATGAGCTCAAGCTTCTGTTGATCCTCAGTCCATGGCCCCCAGCGCGTACGAAGATATCCTGGCTGCTTGCTCAGAGTCTGGAGCATAAACTTAAGCTGCTCCTTCCAGTTCTCAACGCCGCCCAAGACAGGAATGGTTACCCGCTCGGTGACGGCATTGGCGAGCTGGGCTGGATCCATCACTGCTGAAAGCTTAGGTTCCGCTTCGGTGAAGGTGTTCTTTGCTCGGACCTTTCTCTTGAACCAAGGGACCTCGATATTGCTAGATTGGCACAGGTGCAAATGACTTGAAGGTTGGCTTATGGTTGCTACTAAACCCGCTTGGAGGTCCGGACCTTACACTAATGTAATATTGATTTCGGCCGGCCTTTTCCTTTGATGTCTTGAGCAGGCAACCCTAATCTTAAATAGCCGTTCGCCAACGGAACAGCTGGAACACCCAAAGGTCATCTGCTACCAAGGTCAAAGGCCAAGCTTTGGATCAAGGGTGATGTGGGATGGATGACGTTTCCGTATCAACAAGTACGGTGTTCAAGTTCGCCCGACGTTGTGGTAAAATGAGATTCGGAACCAGGCGATGGGCGTTGAAAAAGGCCGTCGGCCGTATCTTTGCACCCATCCACCCAACTTAAAAATCACTTCAGGAACCCCCGACCAAAGCTTTAGTAGGTTCGCATCCAGCAAAAGAGCCTCGTTCGCACCTCGCAATCGCAACGACAGCTATCAGTCATGGCGTGTCATTCGGGGTTGGGTGTCCCCCAAGCTTCTCATGAACCAGCAGAATCCCAGAGCGGGAAGTCTTCTAGAAACACCCGGCACCTCCGTTCCGTGACCGCATCGCCAACTGCGGATGGCCGATGCGAGATTTCTCCAACTGCTCCTCCGGGGAGACGTGTACCCCGGCCTATGCGCACCTTTAGGGCTGGCACCTCTGCTTGTGCCAAGCACGCCATTGGGGCGTCTGACAGTTTGGGAACAAGATGTAAAAGATTAGATGACGGGATTTCATGGATAAATGTCTACGAGAATGCGGCCGCCTCGGACAAGCCGGCCGAAGGAAAACCTGACAGGAGCCTGGCCGGTAGCAAATGTCCGTGGGGTAAAGAGAGCAAATTGCTCTCTGTTTCGTTTCATGGTGCGTCTCCCGAGGCAGCGGTAAGACACTGTCAAGACTGCAGCCGCATCTGCAACTAATGACGGGAACGGGTGTCTGTGTGAAGGTTGTGTCTTCCCGTCAGATAGCGTTTCATGACAAGATTCCTCTCCAACAACATGTCCGCCCGTTCCGCACCGTCGCTTTACGAACCCGCGAATCATCACGAACATCTTCCATGGAGGAAGCAAAGCTGGGTGGCCTGTCGCATCATAGCTCTCTTTCGGTAACTGGCTGACCCAAAACGTCTTCACTACGTCCGCCACGTCAAGTTTGACAGAGTTCCGAACTCACGGTCCTCTCGATAGTCGTCCACTACGGCTCAGACCACTGAGCGCCACTCTTCTACGGACGGCAGCGATCTACGCCGAACGCTTCACAAGCCACATGGTGAACAGCTTTCCCTCTCGAAACAGTGATTCCTCTACGATCAATCTGTCGTATCAGGCAGCTGTCCGTAATGAACTGATGGTCCATTGAACGAAACACACTGTTCCATTCTCCGTTGGCTCCCGCCACTTGCTATGGGGTTTCGCCCTGCCTGCTGGTATGCCTTCCACTTGAACGGGTTCGGACTCCAGGCTCGAGTTGTCGCCCGCTCTCGCGAAGGCATCCCGAGGTGCTGGCCCGAATTGGGCCCGGCACGCGCGACGGACGACCGTACCTGGCCTTTCTCAACTTCGCGAGCTATGCAACAGAGCTCGCAACCCCGGTGGTGGAACAGATGTATCAAGCAGTCGGCATCTGACAGTAATCCGTCAAGCATGGCCCCCCATGGTAGGCACGGTTCATCGGACAGCTCGTAGAGGCAACATATCACATCATGAAAGTTATTAAAAGACCTCTGTGCTCTCGGATCGAGTTGATATAGCTTCCTCACAAAACAAGACATCAATATATCTTGATCTCTATTCTAGCGATACGTTTGGTGATTTCAAGTGCCCTTACTCCAGATATCGCATTTAATCAGCCTCATACCAGATCAGACCCGTCAAGATGGCGCCAATTCCGGAGCCCATCGCACTTCCACCAAACTTCACCAACGAGCTATTCCAAAAGTTCGTCATCCGCGCCCAAGAAATCTGCGGCATCGAAAATGTCCGCGTCATCCCCAAGGACAAGCCCCTAGAGGGCGACTCATACCTCAACCAGCCGAAATCACACGATCACTTTCCCCTCTACGAGAAGACCAAGTTCGTCGCCTCGGCCGTCGTCATGCCCCGCCACGTCCCGGACGTCCAGGCCCTCGTCGCACTCTGCAACGAGCTCGTCATGCCCGTCTGGCCAATCTCCCTCGGCCGAAACTTCGGCTACGGCGGCGCTTCCCCACGTGTTCCCGGTTCCGTGGTCATGGACCTGGGCCACCACATGAACCGCATCCTCGAAGTCAACGTGGAGGGTGCATACGTACTTCTCGAGCCGGGCGTCAGCTTCCGGGATCTGCACGAGCACCTCGAGAAACACAACCTCCGCGAGCACCTCTGGATGTCGGTGCCCGTAGGCCAGGGTTCCGTTCTCGGAAATGCTGTGGAGCGCGGCGTCGGTGCCACGCCGTATGGTGACCACTGGGGTATGCACTGCGGCATGGAGGTTGTTCTGCCGAACGGAAAGCTTGTGCGCACCGGTATGGGTGGCGTCCCCAACCCCAACGCGGATACGAGCCTGCGACCTGATGAGCAGCCTGGCTGCGAGACATGGCAGCTCTTCAACACGGGATACGGACCTTACAACGATGGCCTCTTTTCTCAAAGCAACCTGGGTATCGTGACAAAGATTGGCATGTGGCTGATGCCCAACCCGGGAGGCTACCAGCCGTACGAGATCACCTTTGAGAACGACTCGGATCTGCCAAAGGCTGTTGATATTATCCGTCCGTTGCGTCTGCAAATGGTGCTGCAGAACGTCCCTTTCCTTCGCCACACACTATTGAACGCCGCGCATTGCGGGCCGAAGTCCAAGTACACGGACAAGCAGGGGCCATTATCAGAAGAAGAGGTCGACGGGATTGCAAAGAAGCTCGACATGGGTCGGTGGCAGCTCATCGGTGCCGTATACGGACCTAAGCCTGTCCGCGACGTCCTTCTTAGTGTCATCAAACACGAATTTCTCTCCATCCCAGGCTCGAGATTCTTCCTGCCAGAGGACCGCGCACGAGAGAGTCCTCTCCGCGCTCGCGAGCTGCTGATGCAAGGCATTCCTACGGTAGAAGAGTTAAGGTGCCTTAAGTAAGTCCTAATCCCATACCTTACTTTACTGTATGTCAATCGCTAACACTGTACCTAGCTGGCTTCCCAACGGGGGTCAACTCTTGTGGGCTCCAATTTCCAAGGTATCTGGCGAGGATGCAAAGAAACAACACGATGTAGCCAAGAAGCTCATAACCGAATTCGGGTTCGATTACCTCGGCGCCTTTGCTGTCGGCATGCGGGAGCTGCGTAAGTAACGAACATCTTGTCATATGTTTCGATACTCCGTGACAGAACAGAAGTGACTGACCCTGGTTGCCTTAGACCACGTAATCGGTATCCCCTACCGCCTCGACGTACCCGACGACGTGGAGCGCATCAGGAAGTTGGCGCATAAGCTCATCAAGGAAACGACGGCGCACGGCTGGGGCCAGTTCCGCGCGCACACGGCGCTCATGGATCCCGTCGCCGATGCCTTCAACTGGAACGACAACGCGCAGATGCAGCTCAACGAGGCGATCAAGAACGCGCTCGACCCCAACGGTATCATCGCGCCAGGCAAGAACGGCGTGTGGCCTGCGAGCTACGACAAGAAGAAGTGGGTGCTGGGCGGCAACTGAGTAACCCAATTGAGGATGCTTTTTTGCCTTTCTCAAGCTCCCAAAGTTGTCACATTCCCCCGCCTCCCGCCGTTGAGCAGGAGCAGTACCCAAGAGTATGATGGGGAAGTTGTGGGGATGAAGATTGGTTGTACGGTGACGCCGAGATGATGCTGTCAACTTCGACTGCACGGGAGAGCGTAGAAGAGGACCAAAGATTTGGACCGGTACCGGAACTGCGGCAGCTAGTTGTATAGAGTGTGGCAGAACAGATTTTCGCATTCGTGTAGGTATGGCATGAAATTGTTGCCGGAGTTAGCTAGACTGAGACTAATTGAAGATGCTATTCTCTCGGCGCTGTTACTCACGCCAGCATTCAACGTACGTCTACGGTACCATTAAGTACCGTGTCATACAAATTCAACTCATGGATACCATATTTCCATGGCGTTTAAAAACTCCAGATTCATACTTCTAGGTCAAGGGCCCGGAGCTTAAGTTCCGGTAGTTGTATCCGGACATGCTGACGCGGTATTGGTTGCTGTCTCCCTCTTTCAGTACAGATCCTTCCCATCAAAGTGATTAGCTCATACTACCTTACCCCGTACCTCAGTAGTTCATCTCATCGATTGACTTCCCGCCTTTCCCACGTTACGGACTGCGGGATCACTCTTGGCTTCGTGGCACAAAGAGCCTCATCCGCCTAATGTAAGCGTCATCGGTGCCGGCTGTACCCACTCACGGCCCGGAGTTATTTCTCCACGAGGCCCATCCTTGATGCGGTTCGTCCCACCCCGAGCTCACCGGAGACAACTCCGTGGAGTGTATCTGACGTCTGATTGATGGCAACTGCTCGTTTCGTTGCACGCCGGAGCAAGTTTCTTCTCTGTGGTAAGCTAGAAACGCGCCGTTAACACTCTGGACTGCTTTTTGTGCAGGCTCACTAAAGCGGACATCAATCTCTCGCAATACAAAAGCTGATGACGGCAGGATTACAGCCAACGACTCGAAGCCCACGTGTGTTTTTCGCAATTGCCGCCCAAAGTCCGGGGCTACGGTCCAGGATGATGAGGAATTTCAAAGTCCATGAACTCATCTCAAGGGGCGAACCCTTCACCTAGTTCGACTTCCGAGTTCTGTTCGCAACTACAATGGTTCAATGGTTGATGTCGATTAGCCTGGCTAGATATGTCGCGGTCATTCAATAATTGGAGTGCCAAGCACCGAAAAGTGGTCTAAGTTTTGTATAAGAGCGAGCCCACGATCGTTCCAGCGAAGGGAGTCATTGGCCGGGCATCTTCGACATCTCAACACATCAGAGCTCAGAAGCTTATACATAATGGCAACAAGGAGCATGTTCAGGCTGCTCGCCTTGGCCTCCGGCGCGTACGCCGTGCCCTTCGTCTCCGAGCCACAGACTACCGTCACCTCGGAGCCCACTATCACCCCGTCACAAGTGGCAGTCACCAACGTCACCTCCCACGGTCCCTACACGGGCCCCTCGCCAACAACGACCGGTGCGCTCTCAACCAGTGTCCTAGCCTCCGAGGTCCCGGTACTGCCCCCTCCAGATGATGCCTACGACTACCCGGCAGACGGCAAGCTCCACGGCGACCAGCCTGCGCCGTATACACCTTCGGGTGGCATCGGTACCAACGGTTCGGCCCCAGTCTATCGCGTCCAGAGCGACTTCGACTACCAGTCCCTCGCCCTGGCACTCTACCAGGAGTACATCGAGCTCGACCTCTTCCACTGGGGCCTTGCCACCTTCTCCGATGAAGAGTTCGAGGAGCTCGGTCTGAATGCTGAGGACCGCTACCTCCTGCAGTTTATGGCTGAACAGGAGATTGGTCATGCCACCGTCATCACAAACATGCTTGGCGCCCAAGCGCCCAAGCAGTGCACTTACAACTACCCCGTCACCAATCTCCGGGAGTACATCGATTTCAACCAGAAGCTCACTCGCTGGGGTGAGTCTGGCGTTTACGGGTTCCTGCCGCACCTCAACTCCGGTCCGGCAGCCCAGCTGCTGCTGCAAAGCATCACAACCGAGGCTCGCCAGCAAATGATCTTTCGTCAGTTCGAGGGCTTGTTCCCCATGCCCGAGTGGCACATTCCCGGTATCCCGCAGAGTTGGGCCTGGACGCTCCTGGCACCTTACATCTCTAGCTGTCCGGCGGATCAGACCCGCCTCATCTGGCAGAACTTCCCCGCTCTTCACATCCTGAACCAGCCCAACCCTTACCGCATCAACGGTTCCAACGTCTGGAATGAGACTACCGGCGGCTGGGCGAACACCGCGGCGACGACGAACATCACCGATGCTGAATCTTGTGTGAACGCCACGGATCCCCTCCAGGACTGTAATGCCGCCATCACCCAGAACCGCACGATGCCCCTTTCCTACCCAGGCCGCCAGGTCTTTTTCCAATGGGACGCCCCGGGCCAGGCGGTTGGTCCCAATAACAGCTACATCACCGCGACCAACGTCGTGGAGCCAAAGTTCGCCGCCTGGGTGTCGCAACTGAATGTCACCTTCTCGCCACTTCAGAACGTTAGCCTCGAGTCTCGTACGGCGTACACCATCCAGCCCAACGTTTCAACGTGGGAGCATGATCCTGCCATCAACTCGACCATGTTTGTTGCTCTTACGGATACTGACACGTATGTTACGGCTCACAATTTGACCATGATCAACCCGCATGTTGCCGCGCTTGCTGTGTACCAGGCTGGTTGAGGAGGTGCCTTACGCAAAAGACTCGAGAGAAGTCGGTCTCACTTACCAAAGAGAACGCTGGTCTACAATAGTTAATAAACCTACAATGTCAATGACGATTTTCAAAAGATTGTCAATTCTGCACGTGAACAACTTCAACCACATGCACAATTCAGATATGAACCGGGAAAGTAGAAGTTGATGCTCATTAGCATTTAGTCGCTCGCCTAGATCATAATAGTTTCGTGACGCGTCGTATATATGTCGTCGAATCCAAATCTGCCAGTGAATGCTTTCGCATAGCAAATAATGCTTCACGTGTAGACACCGATTGGATCTTGATTGCCTTTTCTCTACCGGATGCAAGTCTATTCGTATAGAACCGTTTCGGGGAGAGCTGATTTAGAGCTCGTTGTGCTCCTGGCCGTCGGCGTCAGAGTCGGCGACAATGGTCTTGACAACATCAGCCGCCTCAGCGACCTTGCTGGCGACCTTCTCGGCAATGCCCTCAGTGGCAGACTCGACAGCCTCGCTGGCAGCCGAGGAAGCCTTGACAATGATCTTCTCGGGCTTGGGAACACCGTCAATGCCGACGAGCTCAGTCTCGAAGACTGATTACGACACTAGTTAGCAGAGCTTTCAAATAACAGACAGAATAGTTCATACCAAGGGTCGAGCCGCCGGGAATGGGGCCCATGCCGCGGGGTCCGTATCCAAGCTCAGGGGGGATGGTCAGGGTTCTGTGAGGCGTCAGTAACGATTGGTCTCTGGTCATTGAGTGTCCCTATGCTTACCTCTTCTCGCCAATGCACATGTCAAGAAGTCCTTGCTCCCATCTGTACCATTGTTAGCCTCCGCGACGAATTCCAGTGCTTCTCGTCGAGTCAATCATTTATTGGGGAACTGACCCCTTGATGACCTGGCCGCTGCCAATCTTGAAGCTGAAGGGGGTTCCGCGGTCGTAGCCTTGAGAAATGAGACGTCAGCTTTGCTTCAGAGACCTTTCAGTAGAATCATGGTAACCTACTAGCATCGAATTGCTTGCCATCGGCCTGCAGAGTACCGCGGTAGTGCATGGTGAGCTTGTCGCCATTCTTGGTCTTGCGGTCGCACTCGACCTCCTGGGTGACGTCGATCTTCAGGTCAGCGGCAGCAACGAAGCTGACGGCACTGGAGGCCAGAAGGCCAAGAGAGAGGAGGAGACCCTGCATTGTGTCTGTTTTGAGAAAGGCGAGGCGGAAATTGGTTGATGAGGGTGATGGTAAAGTCGTGAAGGTGGGCGGTCAATTGGACGGACTGGAGGGGAAACAATACAGCTGGCGGGCAACAAGGAAGACAGCTGCAGGGAGGGGCCACTGAACTGCCACACACTGGCCAAAGGTGGGTTAAAGACACGCCGCCTTAACTTCACTATCCTCCGATTGGCCAATCTTGACGGCCGGAGCTCCAGGTCCTTGCTGCCCGTGTGTGGACCCCTTCAAGATATTCCGGGGCGAACGATACGTACCTTACCTTATCCTCCAGCTCTGTCTTATCGATAGCTCAAGCTTCCTTATCGCAGAGATCCCCCCTAACGAAGCTCTCCTCCACTCCCTCAACTCTCCCAGAGCCCCAGCTGACATCCTTGTGTGACGTCAAGCCACCGGAAGGCGATGCTCTTCACCCAGCAACCAAGCAGACCATCGCATCCTTTCATTGCCTGGTGATGATGGTGGTTATGGTGGATATCTCACGCAGTACGTGAGAGGGCGTCGACAGCCTTGCAAAATCTACTTCAAGACACGAAATCCGCGTTACCTGAGTCTTCCGGGGATACATGGCCGTGCGCGCCGCCTCGTTTGTCCGGGCCTCGGTTCTTCTATTTCGGTGTCGTCGTTTCTTTTTCCCATGGGTCTCGCCCTCGTGGTTAGCAGTAATTGGGCGGTAGCGCTGGACGTACTTGTCTCCATGGCCAAGGCAGAATCCGCCTCAAGGACCCAACCCTCGAATACGAGATGTTGATGTATAGAGACAACTCGGGGGGACAAAGTATATAGCCGCCATCGTTTACATCAGCGACCCAAAAATGACTATTCAATGTTCCCTCGCGTAGACAACCACGAAGTCGCTTCCCAGTAAGGTAGCTGGACTTGCCGATGACCATCGTGGACCTGCCGGCGAGGCTAGATATGTGAGTATCGAGGTAGAAAGGTAAAGCAGCAGTGAGCGGTCGAATCGCCTGATGGCTGGAGACTTCCATTTTGTTGACTTCATGCTTTAAACTATGAGTCTACCTAGGAATGGTCCTCGTCATTACCCGGGGAGACTTGGCAATAAGTCGTCTTGTGTTCCAAGTCCCTTGCGAGTATGGCAGCAAAGTCTTCCATTATTGTACCTCGAACTCTATTTCCAATCTTTTCTTTCCCGAGGACGCTATTTTCCGCGATGTCACGAAACACTCCTGCAGCTCCTTGAAATAGACCCAGGGCAAACCCACCCTCTTCGGCATGAGTTCGGGCTATTTGCTCCATCTCGAATACCCAGCGGTATGCTTTCGGTGGCGTGACGGTGACTCCGCTCTCGGCTAGACGTAAGTGATCTGGGAGACGTAGCTGCAGCTCGTCTTTGAGAACGTAGAGCAGGCCGAGTCGTTCCGCGGTGGTCAACCCTCGTGCGGCGACTGCGATGTACCCCTTGAACATGGTTGTGTAACACATCTTCAGTCCGCTGGCGGCTCCCACTTCGCTGCCCAAATAACGCATGTTCAGCTCTGCATACAACCTCTCCCCATGATAGGGCAAATCCGTGATCTGATGAGGACCGGAAATGGGGACTCGGGCCTGCACCCATGGACCAGCGTTGTTCAACACCACTCGTAGCCGTCGTAGGTGAGACGGTCTGCGGCTCTACGTCGCTTGCCGAGACGAAAACGGGGGGCTCTCCTAAGATCAAGCCGTCGATGAAGCGAGCACTATGATGGACCGAGGTGAAGAGTTCGGCTATCCCTCGAACCGTTGACGCTGCAACAGCGTTGGGATCTATGAAGTAGAAGGGGCTACTCGGCCGCGAACCACGGGTGGCGAGTTCATGTAAGGCGTCCACCACTCGCCGCGCCGCTTCTAGCGCATCTCTTGAAGGCACCACTGAGAGGATACCAGAAGATTGCTCTACGAGCTCAATATCGGATGATAGGACTTCCACATCGGCTTCTTCAGCTCGTCGAATGGTAGTTAGGCTGATACACGTTTAGTCATAATGACGATGTCAGGCTCAAATGAAGAGGTTTCTCAAAGCTGTGAGGAACGTGACTTTCGATTCGAAAGGCCCCAGAATAAGTACCTATGCCGACCATAGAGTCTATCCCCATTTGCTTGACTACCCAGCATCATCGAGTGCTGATGTTGAAATGTTGAGAGGTGTAGCTGGTACGTAGCGTCTCTAGTGTGGCGTATGAGCTGGTTTTACTGTGGCTGAAGCTCGGAACATTTCATCTCTGCTGGCGGGTGCCTGGCCCAGGTGCTTTTTCCGTTTCTCTTCCACCACGTCAGTCCATCAGACTTTAGTCACCAAGCAATTTACGACTACAGCAGCCATGCTCCGCCCACATCAAGATGTCATCCGCTTCGTGCTGCGTACCTGTCAGACTGGCAGCTTTCAACTGGCGATTCAGCATCCGCTACTGCAAAGGGGGGATACCGGTACACACCGGATCAGAATCACGGTCATTCCGCGCAAAGGGGTACCTTGCCTATCCGACGGATGCATCGATACGATATGAGAGACGACGAAAGATGCACTAAGCCAAACTGCGCAGGCAGGCGGTTGGCGGTAGCTTTGCATGATGTCTCTTTTTGCACATTTGAAGGCTGTCGACGCTGGGTAGCAGCAGCAGCTATGTTGCTGCTCCGTCGTACCCTCTCTGCCAGTGTGGCACGACACAGCATAGAAACATCGGACTCACTTGTCGCCCGGCCTCCAGTGGGCGATCAAATCATGCAGCTCGCCCTATTGCCCTGCACATTGGAGGCATGAACACCTCCACTCGGCAGAATGATCACCGCCGCTGCATCGCTGCAGACTCCCGCGATCTGCTTCTAGCACTTGTTCTGCAGGCAATTTAGCTACTGTAGCTAGATCGCTACTACTTGCATAACTGGCGTCTTCTGGAGGCCACGATTGACCCGATCGAATGGATGCGATGGAGGCCTGTTGGGTCGCAGTCTACTTAGCAGGGGATGCCCCTTGTCCGCCTCCAAAGACATCAGGCTCGATCCGAACTCTCTGGCCCCTTGGAGGCCCAACTCGACCGGCTTCCAGAAACACAGACATTTCTTGTCTCCGGCGGATGGTCCCGACTGAGTGGAAACCAGAGTGACAAGAAGAAAAAGGAAGCAAATTACAATGGCAACCCGAGGATCATCGGGCCATGAGTTGGGCAGCGACAGTCCTCCGTGAGCCAGGGGCTATGCTGGTACTGATACCTTCTTTTCTTGAGACTCGAGCAACAAGAGCACAGAAAAATCTTTAATTCCTCTGTGCCATTCCAGATTTGGCAACACGGCTGAGGGGTGGCCTCCCAATCTGGCACACACTCACAGAGTGTCCTGCATGGCGGCGAAGCGCTTACGGGGGCCAACCAAGGCTGGCAGTCTCACGAGTCCTTGAAGATGAGCGACGACAGCCAAGTTCCTGTAAGGCCGTAGCTGCTCTGGCTTTTTTTTCTACTTCTGCCGCGAAATCACAGGTTCTGGCCCCCAAAGCTGAGCAGCCACAAGACCGCAAAAGACGGCACTTACGCGTCGCCGCTTGGTCATCGACATCAGGCTGGCGCGGAATATGGCATCACTGATCAGTTGTTGAGTCTGGACGTCTCGAAGCTGCGAATGAATGATGACAAACTGTGTCAATGATACGTACGGCGGCTAAAGGGCGGACACAGGTGAAAGCGGGACATAGTACAACATCCAAGCAGGGCGAGACACAGCGGCAGTCCTGTCAATCATCGCCCTGAATCCGCCCTACCTGCGTCGTCCGACCATCCCTCGTCCAATCATGCATGATGTTTCGCCACCGAGGCATCAAGGGAGGGTTTCCTGAGAGGTACGGATACTGCTTCTCCTGATGCTGTAAGTCCTGCTACTATCAAGCATGGCCCCAAAGGACTTTGGCGTTATTTGCCCGGTAGTGTGGTAGTCTGTCTGGTAGGACTTCATAGACGCACACGCGCTGCATCCTGTCGTCTAGTCCGGAAAGATGCTCAAGGGGCCCGCCAACCGCACCCTTTTCTGGTTTCCACAGCATCTGCAACATCACAACAGCCCTCTTCCCTGCTTTCCTTGGTAATCCATGGACTTTATTACTTCGGACTAAACCACTCTAGCGTTTCCCGTGCCTAACGTCCCTGCATTTTGAAGGGCCCTGAAATGACAAAGCTGCCCAATGGATTCCCAGTCGCCTTGCGACACAAGAAGAACTGGCCACACACACGCACACACCAGGAGGCCAGGACACCATAGATTCTCAAGTCTAAACGCACACACCCGGCCCTTCTTACACTCTGGTCAGCCCCAAAGCATCCAGGGCTATCCCCACACTGCCTCACACCTCATGCCTGGGCTGGCACCTCTACTCCGTCCGTACTCCCGTGCCAGAGTCTGCTTTCCAAGCAATGCTTTCCAAGGTCCAAGGTTGGGCTGAGGTTGAGTCACTTACCCTTTGCTTCGCCTACACCACACACCACCCATCAGCGAGACTTTCCACAAGGCATTTCTTCTACTTTGCCCGGTCCAGGTCCCGGTCCATGTCCAGGTACCTCTCGCATGGCCAGGCAGGCCAAACCTTTTGCGGGCCTTTTCTTTCTGTCTCTTCTTTCTCTCTGCCGTACCGTACACCCCGGGACCAAGCATGCCCTGCCTACGGCAAGTGCTGATGGCACACGCGTTCGAGTATCCGTACTTACAAGTGTACGTACAAAGATGATGGAGGCATCCCGGGTCTGGGTGTGGTGTCTGCAAACACCTCCCATCTATATATCCTGCCATGCCCTCTGCCTCTCTTCCCAGACTCGAACATCTTCTTTACCAAACTCCCAAGTCAAACACTCGTCAACCAAACTTCATAAACACCCTACCAGCTCAACTCTCTTCAACAAACACATCACCTTTGGAGACCAACCTCCATCTATCACACAACCCTCAACGCACAACTCGAACCCCATACTCGAGCAACACCAAACACAACATGGCCTCCAGATACAGCTCCTCCAAGCCGGTCGTCCACCAGGCCCCGGCCTCTATCAGCAGCGCCTACTCGGCATCAACAGGCTCCTACGCCTCATCAAGAGGCTCCTCCACCCCTCGCTCCATCTCTCCCAGCGATGAGGCCTACCTCCGTGTCTACGGCGCAGACCAGCACCGCGCTGCCATCAAGGAGAACAGCGGCGTCACGATCATCAACCGCAAGCAAGCTGGCTACGACGCCCACGCTCCATCACCACACTACGGCGGCGGATACTCGCGCCACTAGAGCAAGCGATGCCGATGCGACTCTTTCACTCTTCAACGACAACATATAAACCACTTCACTTTGTAAATGCATAAAGACTGGCGTTATTGGGGGGGAATTTCGGGCATAAGCGACTGGGCGGCTTTCGCACTCCTGTACGGATACAGCATATTGTAACACCGTGATTGGCCCGCGGAACAGCATTGGGAATTTTACGGGATGCATGGATGATAATGGGGACACATGGGAATTTGGTATTGTGGGAACACCTCCCAAGGATGGATAGGAGGTTGATACCTGTATGTTTTGTATGTTGCACCGACGGATGGGACGGGAGCCACTGTCATGTCTAGATTAGACGGATGGGATTTTTTGTGTTTTACGGGATAACCACTGGATCTGCGACACTTTTGTGCTCGCCCGTAGATCGATGGTACTGTCAAATTCTTCAACAAACTGTTACAATTTCTTTGCACATTTACCTCAAGCCTACCAGCCTACCACCAATGAGTGACATGCATGTCTCCTTTTTCCTTCTCCCAACCCAACCATAAGCTCGGTGTGCCTGCGCAGTCCTTCCAAATGGGGAATTTGAATTTTTGTCTCTGTAACCCACCAGTCCGCCCGCCTCATTGTCTCTGAACCCAAAAAGTGAACAACGACGAGGGCTCGAGGGTTTGTGGGAAAAGTGCGGGAAAATAGGTACAAAAGTTTCCAAACACACGGCCGGCCCAGCATCTGCCCCATGTATTCGCACCAAGACTGATTGATCCCCCTGAGGAAAAGCAAACGTTTACTTGGAAGAAAGGGGTCCAGACTCGGGAGTATTCAAGGCAAGGCAAGGCAAGCAAAAAGTGTCGCTGCACTCACTCCCCTAGACTGAACTTCTTCCAGGGGAAGGGGAGCCCACCTCAGTGTACTACACTGCTGAGTATCCGGTCCCCCGTACTCCATAGGGTAAGCAAGGCATGTCAACGTCCCCTGATTGATTGTGGTTCCCCAGGCCCAGCGGCCCAGCGCTGCTGCAACTGCAAGGGGCGGGAGCGACGGCAGGACGGCAGTCCGAGTGCGGAAATGCGACGATAGGCCACCGTGCCATGGAGAAATACATGCAAAAAAAAAAAAAAAAAGTTGGAGGAAGGGGATGGGGGAAATGGTGTCGCGTGCGGTACCATAGTAAGCACAGCTTGGTCCAGTCCAGACTGCGACTTCAGACCAGGCCGGGCTGGCTGTGGAGGCAGTGAAGTTGAGACTGCCCTGATGACTTGCGTCAGTTCTCTCTCTCCTGAAGGCTGAGCCCCATCTGTCTTTCCTCCCTGTGTCTTTCTCGTGGTAATGACTTGCATGTGTCTTTGATTAAAGCGCAGCCTAAGATGTCATTCATGCACCATGAGCGTGGGATGGGCTGTGATATGGGCCACCTCAACTAAGGTATTTCCACCGGCAGTAAAGGGGACCTTGCCCAGATACTTAAAATAGTCAAAACATTAATTCAGAGTTGCAAATATACTGGTATGGCTTCTGCGTTCTTTTGTTGCCTTCCAACTTGTCGCCCTGAGGCTAGGAAATAGTTCACATGTTAATGGGTGCCTGGGGGGAGGAGGGCTCCAGTACGGCTGTGTGGCATGCCAGTGCTCCAATAATAGCAACAGAGGTACTCCGTAATACCCCAAAAAGACCCTTGGATCTGCCATCTCGTGTCCGCCGATAAGAGCAGGCTTCATTCACGACAAGGCTGCGAGAAAAAAGTTGATGATGCATGCATGTCATTGATATCCCCGTTTCTGATGGCAATTTGATGGCAATCCAATCCATGTTTCTGTTCTTTCTTTTCTTGTTTATTTTCGGAAGCTAAAGTTCCAGTCTGGCTCGTGATCCACCAGACTGCCCTGACAAGGAAACAACTAAACTTGTTTTTGGCTCTTTTCTGCTATTCGTAGACTCATTCATGGAAGAGTGCAGATCCTCCATATCATATAACCGCGGTACCGAATACCAATAATCCTACATTGTCGTTCCGCACGTCCTCAATGTGCATCATCCTCCACCATGTTCGCCTCAAAGTCGTAGCAGCGCGAATGAATGACGAGACAAGTGATCAAATACCGTCGAGGAGCGCATCGCGACGAACTCACGCGCCACCCTCACGCTTGGCGTACTCGTCCTCGATGGCCTCGGCATACTTGTCGTCGGCGCTGCGGGGGTCCTCCTTCAGCACGCCCTCCTTGATGAGGTCTTCGGGGGCAGGGCGGTGGGAGATTTTGTCGTTGAGAGAGTCTGCACGCATGTGCTTCTCAAGCTCCTTCTGGTGGGCGATCAAGCTAGGCGCAGCGTTGGAGGCGGGCAAGATATTCTCTGTTGGAAGGTCAGTTAGCATGTTACCATCGTATCAATGCAAATCCGGGACGAGGCGGCGTAAGGTCCCCGGCTATGCGCAGCAGGCGCATTGAGAGTGGGGTTTTTATTCCGGACAATTCGAGGTGATCCCGGTTTTGATGATCGGCGGGTGAGGCGGACGGTGGGGCGCGACGGACGGGAAGATGTGGAGGGGGCACGCATCGAATAGGGGAAAGAAAACAGGAAATCGCGACAACAGTGTATCCAGGGCAGATTCGAATGGAAGGCGGCGTTGTTTGTGGTTGCAGATTCAAATGCACATTGAGGCAGGGATGGGATCACGAGATGGAGACTGTGGGAAGGGATTCACATACTCTCGACCAACTCGGCGCGATCGGGACGGTGTTGGAGGTGGGCCTCAAGCGAGTTCTTGCGCTCGCCGGCGGGGTGGGTGATGGGCGTCTCGTCGACGACGGACTTGGTGTTCTCGTCAGACATGGTTGATTTGTTGGTGGTGTTGATGGTTGGCGGGGGATCTAGTATCTGATACTCGAACGGGGCGAGCTATCGGCGGGTTCCGGTGAAGCTGGGGTGTACGGACTCGTCTCGCCTCGTTTTCGTTGCGCAGGGTAAGGAACAAGACAGGATTTGCGATTGTTCCGCCTTGAGATTGGGATGATAAGTGGTAAGCGTAGTAGTCAAACGGTGGTTTTCGCGATGGGGAACGTGGGTGGAGGATGGGAGTCTGGGTGCGGGAGGGCGGAGTGTGGATGGGCGCGGGTGGTGGTGTGTTTTGTAGTCTCTCCAATCTTCTGCCGTCTGCGTCTTCACACCTTGAACTTGGAAGAGGGGTTGAACTGGAACAGCAAGGCACGTTCGCGTCTGGAATAAGGTGGTCGGATGGATGAGCGTATTGGTTGTGGTTGGAGTTGGGTTGGCACAGTTGGTATGGCAATGACAGGAGAGAGGCACATGGGACGGGCACACAGCACCCAAGGTCGAGACTCAAGAGAGCAGGAGACACCCGCCCTTGTGGCCTGTTGCTCTTGCCGTCTGCTGGTGAGGTGAGGTGTGACGAAGCTGAGCTGGGGGGGAGGCAGGTGCGAAAGAGGGGTACCCCGCCCTGTAGCTCGCCCCTCCTAGCTCTTTCCTGAAGCTGCAGACCCGCATTTCCCGGGCCATTGTATCACATGCTGCCTTATGTAAGGCGATACGTATCCTAGCTAAACTCCACTTGTGCCTGAGGATTGGCTCAAATGCTCTCAGGCGTGAGATGTTACTGGCTGCTCCTCTGAAGCTCTCTCCTTCACATCCATCGGGCGCATTACATGTAAACCCTCTGTAATCTTTTTGCATCTGACGTTGCATTCTGGCTACAGCTTCAAGCTGTAAGCTCCGTCGCCCAGGAAACACCAAGACATCTCATCATTGTTTGCTTCTGTGGCTTTCAAAACAATGACATTCACCATCAAGTGTATTTCTCACGACCATCCGAGATGAGACAGCTGCCACTGCACTCGGCCCGCCAACCCCTGCTGACTTTGAGGGCCGATGACGTCTAGCGCACGGGAATCCATTCTCACCCCAGTCAGAGCACATCTCGACTAGGCCTCGCCTCCACGCCCCTGGACGGAACAGCAGCTTCGGTCATGAGATCATGAGGCCCAGCTCGCCCCTTCTCATCTTACCTACCTCGCTCGTCGGCTCTGTACGGAGTATACACTCAATAATACGGGTACGGATACCTCGTGATCGGAGCCGGCTCCCCCCGACTATCGACAACTATCCATGTTGAAGGCTGCGCCATAATCCCAGCGAGCCTGCTTGAGACACCCCAATTCCGGCACTCACCCACTCTAACCACCATAGCCCCCAATGTGGCTGTTTCGCAATCTTGAACCTTTTGGAGTCGCTATTACTGGACTCCCACGTGACGACACATTGGCTTTGGAGATGTTCAACAACACCAGAAGAACACGCAGTGCCAGCCTGGTACCATACCCGTCAGGTCGTCGTCTGCAATGGTCACACGGTGTTGTTGTAGTTGCCTCTGTCTGAGTAAGAGTAAGATGTCCGGATGCTTCGGTGCTGACATGATAATCAGGCCAAAGACCGAAGACATGCTCACAAAAGTGAGTGCTGTTCAGCACCACGGCGCCATTGAATACCGTATTGGTTCGCCGACGTTGCGTGTGGCGCCGTGTCCGACATGCTGCAGCTGTCTCACCGCTCAAGTGTGCGTATGGATTTTCAGAATCTGCGACTATCGCCATCCGGTAGATGACCTGAGAGCTTGTAAAACCGGTGTATTTCCTATTGTTCTTCGTTCCTTTACGTCTACGATTGCTAGCCTTGGGCTTTTCGACGATGAGGCTCCTAAATGCCACCAGTCTTCAGCTGCATGAGTTCTTCGGCTACAGCATCCCAATCTACGCAATCCTCTCGCACACCTGGGAAGAAGACGAGGTTACACTGCAAGATGTCACCAATTCTTCTTATGCCCTCAAGAAGGGGTTCGCCAAGGTCCGCGCCTGTTGTGCCCAGGCCCTCCGGGACGGCATCATCTGGGTTTGGATCGATACGTGCTGCATCGATAAAACCTCGAGTGCCGATGTCTCCGAAGCCATCAATTCCATGTTCCGCTGGTATCAAAACGCGACCGTCTGCTACGTCTACCTTAGCGACCTGCTGGCTCAGAAGCCTGGCCGGCTGGACTACTTGGCTTTCAAGTCTACCAAGTGGTTCACGAGAGGCTGGACTCTCCAAGAGCTACTTGCGCCCAGGCTCATCGAATTCTATGACTGCGACTGGAACGAAGTTGGGACCAAGTCCTCTCTCGAGTACCTCTTACACAACCGGACGGGAATCCGACGTGACTTCCTTTCGCATGACACCCCAATACCATCGTTGCCCGTAGCCGAACGTATGTCTTGGGCTTCGACAAGGAAAACAACGCGACAGGAGGACATCGCGTACTGCCTCTTGGGCATATTCGACATCCACATGCCACTTCTTTACGGTGAAGGGGATCGAGCTTTCGTCCGCCTGCAGCAAGAGATCATACGCAATTCGGAAGACATGAGCATTCTCCTCTGGGCTCAGACTTACTCTTTAGGAGAGCAATCCGGCGTCCTTGCACAAAGTCCTGCCGCTTTCGAAAGAGTTCGCCTCTATTTCCCTGGAGATTTACCTGTGCGTGACACTGAGTTGACTTGGGATAATGCTAAGCGTCTTAAATACCTCCCCAAAGCCTCGTTCAAGTCTGAAGCCGGGTATTCCACCTTCGGAGGCCTCAGAGATAACTTGAAGACGGTACCTCCTACAGTCACAAGCCGAGGCCTGCATGTTCAGCTGCCAGAAGTCTATGTCTCACCTAACACCATGGAAGCACGTTATTTGTGGACTCGCTACCTACTCATCCTTCCACGCGATGGATACACCAAAGAGTACTACTTGTGTGTCGAAGTCAAGTGCGTCGACCCGGAGAATGGACTATACGTTAGACCTAACACAAGCCGTATCCGCGCTATGCCGATCACGGCTAGGATTGATAATGCGTTTCCTGAGCCGCTGTATCTATCAATGGCAAATTCTTATGGTCTGGTCGGGCCAGAAGTTGGCCGCGAAGGTGCTATCGGGCAAGCATCATCCAAGACTTTCAGGATATCCATGGAGGGGAAACACGCCCTTGCGCTCCAAGTCCACAAGTCCGACCCCGCAGGCCAGGCTTTCAGCACCGGCAGTATTAGCCCGCACCAATGGATCTACTATGTTGGGCAACAAACCATCACATATATCGTGCTCCGTATCACTGAGACCCTAGACTCCGTTACGAGAACGTTCGTGCGCGACATCGTGGTCGGGGTGCGTCTGGAGGCGGACGGGCGGACCATGACATGTAGTCTAGGGACGGATCAGCCACAGATGCTGGACTTTGTCGAGCATAACGCAGTCGTTCATGCCGAATCCTGGCGCAGGATCAAGGATACGTTCAATGGCACTTCGTGGTCTGATCGGTCTTTTCAGATTCTCTCGGGACAGCGCTACATACTCGGGGCAGCAGTCAAACCCAGCGAGTCTGGGTCTATTCTGCTTCTTCGAGTTGATCACTGGGAAGTCTCTCCATGAAATAGCAGTAAGAGTACAAGAGGAGTATTTATTCCAGAGCTGTGTGTCAACCCAACTTGGCCACGGGTATCCTGTTGCTGAGACTAGTTCTGGCTCCTGAAACCATTGAGCCATCATACTGTAAAAGTATGTCTTATGCTTTCATACTCCTATCCTTTGCCGATCCTCTCTTCGTGCAGAATTGCCAATGCTCTGAGCTTTATCGAGAATGAGCGCATCCTTGTTCATCAGATTCTCTTAACCAGAGCGAACGACATCGTCGGAGAAGCGAAGGCGCTTAGTAGCCGGCGTGCGAGCGGGCGTAGCGATATGCGAGGCAGCAGGCGAGAGCAGGTGCGACTGCAAGACGCTCTGAGCACCTGGTGTCTGCGGGCGTTGCTGCATGCTGATTCTCTGGTTCATGAGAGCCACGGTGTAGTAGTCTCCGGCAATCTCTGCAAGGTAACGAAGAGCGTAGACGGGGTTCTTGAAGGGCTCGGCCCAGTCGACGAAGATGGGGCGACGGAGGTGAGGGGGTAAAGCGGGCTCATAGTCATAGTCATGTTGGAAGAAGGGGTTGCCCATGTTGTCATAGAAGCCTCGGAAGCCGTCCAACGTGGAGTCCTACTTCACGCGCTGGTCAAGCGGCGCCGCGGATGAGTAGATCTCGTCGGGGTTCTTGGACAGCGACATATTGTTAGGGGTGTTTCCTTCAACAAGGAGGGGGGGGGGGGGGGAGAGAAGGCAGTGACGTTCTTACCTGGGGGATGCCATCAACTAACATGGGGCTGAGAGGTCCCTGTACCTGAAAGTCAATATTGCGAGAACGAGAAGCTAGGAAGGGAGGTGTTACATTTCGAACCCGGGTGGCAATGGAATGACTGGCCTTGTCCTCCTGGTTCTCCTCCTCGGTTCGGTTCTCTCTGTTCATCGCCTCGATTGAGTCAATGACTTTCTCTGACATGTCGGGCTGGGCGTCGTGCGACTGCGTATCGCTCTCAGAGAGGCCATCCGGAGTCATTTCGAGGTCCTCGATCGCCTCGTCGGTCAGGAACTCGATCCAAGAATCGTCGTCCTGAGGGGCGGGTCTGTCTCGAGTGTTAGCTAGCTCCGCATAAGAGACTTGACCTATGAGACTGTATCACGAACTCTCCAATCACGCCATCGTCGCTGACAATGCTGTAGCCAATGTTGGTTCGGCCGGGTCGGTAAATGGATCCCGGATCCTGTCGGATAACGATGCTCGCCATTGGGAAGGCTATCGACGTGGTCGAGGGCAGCGCGGGAGTGAGATGGCGGCTTGATTGGGGAGAATTGGGGGTGGGTCGGATGACTGTGGAAGGACCGCGGTTGTCGATGGCAGGAGCGGTGTTGGGAGGAACCTCGAGGAAGGGACTGCGTGCCTTCCCTTTGTGTGAGTAGTCTCCTTCACCTTCCAGATCTGGAGGCTGGTGAGCAGCGGCGGTGACAGACCCAGTTACGGAATGTTGAGAAGATGTCTTCAGTTGCTTCCTCAGGTTCTCCACGAGGGCAAGCGCGGCAGCGACCAGTAGCTATTCGTTGTCAGTCTTGCCGGGGTATTCTATACTGTAATCGACGATTATGCTGAGAAGGATCAAGCAACGAAAAGGTCGTGATGTCGGAGGTTTCGGAGGTTTGCTGGACCGCTGGTTCTAAGGATGTTGCTGTCCGCGTTCGGCAGAAGCGGAATGATTCAGCGCTTAAGAAGGGAGGCCGAGTCTTCAGGTAAACAAAAAAGCGACAAAGTACGGAGGAACTGATTGAATACACAGCGCGGAGAGGGCTCAGAGGCTACCGGACCGGCGACCAGCGAAGGTAGTGGCGAATGCATCGTGAAAGCATTGAATGACTGACTACCTTACTCCACTACATCTACCCGAAGTGGTCGAGCTTAATGGAGAGGTCCCTGGGACACATCGGTTGGTGCAATATCTGTAATTCTCATGAGTTTCTTTGTGAGATCTTGTTCCAAGGAATCGATGCCTCAACGATGCGGAGTTTCGAAAAGCTGTTTGTTGTAGATTTTTCAATTTGTCAATCACTGTCTGGATCTCCCTTATGAAGAAATCCGGGCTATATAGGTACCCTATCATGAAATTCGACAAAGAGGCCACCTACAATCCACACTATTGCCAGTCAAGTTTGGGTCTACGATCTTGACCAGAACGCGTCGAAAGGAAAAATTGTATGCCTCGGTAGTCGATTGTGAAAACTCTCACCTGATTTTTATGTATACTTCTGCTGTCATAGAAGGTTATTTAAGCTCTCCCCATATCAGAGTTCTGAGTCTCCTAAGTAACCCTGGCTGTTGGATGGCCTCCTTCGCCCTCATAACCTTGCGAATTCGACGAACCTGGCACTCTGGCAGCTCCATGTGTTTAGCAATCTCCAACATATTTATCTGCTTGCCGCTGTCAGCTGTTACCATGCACGCCGAGTCTGCCCCATGGAGAAGCATTGCCTCCATTGCACCAGCAATCTCGTCTATGTCAAGGTCGCACTTATCTGACTCAAGACTATGCTCGTAGCAACCAGAAAGGAACAAGTTCCACGGAGTATTTCCGCCATAAATTTCCAGCTTCTCATTCGGATCTGCTCCATTCTCCAAGAGGAATTGCACAGTCGCGAGGACTGGACCTTCCTGCTTGGGAAGCTGTAAAGGTGTCACCATGGTTGGCCGCAAGGCGTAGTCAAGTAGCGGTCTTCCCCTTTTGGTCTGGATTTGACCTTTATTCTGTGTGATCTTCTGTTTCACGTACAGGGACAATCTACTTTGTATCGCAGCTCCGATGAAGTTCTTCAGATTGCGCTCCTGAAAGGCACCCTTGGGAATATCTTTCAAACTTGTCCAGTGAGCACTGAGGTCACCAGTGCGAGCCGTATTCGTGTTTTCCAGTTCGTCCAGTAGTCGAAAGGTCTGGTTCAAATCATTTTGAGCATCGTGTAACCGATCGTCCGAAGCGACGCGATATGTCTCGTATTCCTCTTGAACCGTACAAGCACAACGCATTAAACAATCGGAAAACAGGAAAACATGGTTTAAGTCCGGTTCCAAGGTGGAAAATGGAACAGCCTTGCTCAGGCCCAGCATTATTCTGCAAAGCGAAAGTGCGGGACTGAAGCTTAGCGTCTTTCTTGTACGTATCATCTGGTTGATAACCTGCTGATCAATGAAGAAGTCTCTGACAGTTCTGTGTAGGAAGTCGACTTGATGCTGCAAGGGCGATTTCATGTCTCTACATAATGTGATGTAGAGCAAGTCTTTGCCCCTCGCATTTAGACGTTTCTTGAGCGGCTCGAACACCGAGTTCATTTCCTTCGCGACGTGTGACTCAATCTTCATATCCAAAGCATATTGTGGATTTTCCATCTCCTGGTCGAGGAACTTGAAAGCCAAGAGGGGCAACGCCTGACCGGATTCAATCATGACCCGGAAGATACGAGAGGTGCTTTCCCAGTATACCGGTTCAATCGTTTCGAGCATGTGGTGGAAGTATTGTTTCAGGTCGTTCGGTATCATGTCCAATCGCTGTAGCAGTTCTTTGAAATCGTCTCCATTCATCAGGCCATTCAACAAAGATTGGACCACAAGATAGACCCATAGAAACACACCTTGTGCCCTAGTGACGATCACTTTTGCTACCAGTGAGCAATGGTCATCCTGTTCAACAAGAGCTATATAGTTCTTGTTGTTATGCAGGTTGTCAGTGACGTATTTGCTGATGTCTTCTTTGGTCATATCTTCCATCTTGAGTTGCCAGGAGCTACAATCGAATGCAGTGATGAAAGCTTGCCAAGGTCGGCTTGATGCACAAATTTTGAAGGCTGGCGTGGCGGCAAAGGTCTGCAGAATTACCAAGAGATCCTCAAAGGTTTCGTCGTATCGCTTGGCTCGATCCGTGTACTCATCTAATCCGTCGATGAAGAAGCAGAATTTAGCAGATATTTCCGTTTGTTTGGCGAGCATGTCGAAAGCTGTGAGCAGTTCACCTTTGTCCCATATGTCCGTAAGGGTAGGTTCTGGCCAGGACCAGCGGGACCTGCAAACTTGCTCGATCAGATCTGGCATCTCCTTCAACACCTCATAGAGAAGGGTTTGCAAAAGGCCAAGCTGAGACTTTTGCATGGTATTCCCTGCATTCCAGAAGTAGTGGCCGGCCATTACAGTTGTACAGCCATTGCCCCATTTTCGTAACTTCAATTTGGTTGTCTGGTGGGAAACGAGAAATTTCATCAGAGTAGACTTTCCACTCCCTGGCTTTCCTCGAATCCAATAAAAACCATTCTCGGACTCCAGCCATCGCGAGAAGGTGGTGTTCTTCTCATCGAAGATCCAGTTGAACGTATTTCTGTGACTCTTCTTGATCGCTGCTTGTCTTGTCTTGATTTGATCAAACTTCAAACTCTGTAAAATTTGATGCTGTCTTCTCACTCGCAGAACCTCTCCTTGGAAGCGATTGACTTCCTCTTGATACGCTTCAATCTGTGCGAAGTAGGTGTTGCTCAAGTCCTGGCACAGGACTTCCGTAGTTTTGTCGATCCCCTCAACGATTTCATCCAATTTTCCGAATGTTTTAGCCTCTAAGATATCATTCTGGTTTTTCAAACTCTGGACAATTTCATGTATTTCGTCCTGTCTTTTCCTATCCAAATAATTAGCTCAAAGACATTTCCCACACTCCAGGAATTTCCAGGAGTTACATGGACTTACTCGGTAGCGAAAGCAAGAAACATTTGTAAATCTTTGCAGAGACTCTCAAGCCTTTCTTCTAGTCTGCGAATCTTCCCTTCATTCACTAGATGTCGTAACGCTTGCTCAAAACTTTTCCACTTCCGGGACATTTTGTTGCCATGTTCTACCTTCACCCTCAAGGTATCGAGCAAGTCGATCAACTCCGTCGCAGCCTTTTTAGAGGCCCGGGTGATTTCTCTGAGCTCAGTTGAGCGACCTTTCAAGCCCGCGTCATTCTCAAGAATGCTCTTGGCTAGGTCCCTTGTTCGGCTTGCGTGTACCGTCAAGATTTCATCGCGAGCTGTGGAACCAGAGGCAGAGCTGTAGCCTTCTCGAGCATGATGGAATAATGTGACGCTGATTTGTGCGAATTGGAGTAGCAGACCTGCAAACTCTATCGCAGCTACATCGGCAACCATGACTGCTTGTGCTTTGGCAATGTAGCGAGATGGGATGACTGTTGTGATTCACGAATGAAGTCGCTAGAACATGAGGCTGTTTGCTGAGATCACATAGCGCAGGTAGAAACCCCGCTGATAAGAATGTCACGTTACATAACGGGCCGATGGCTTTTCCTTCCGTCCAATCATTATTTCTCGGAGCTTGAGACATACGTGTTGTCTATTCACGCGCTGTCAGCAAAGATTAGGCTGCATTACTTGGCAATGACCTTGGGCCTAAGATTGATGATCAGCCCAAAAGCTGCTGACAGTATGTGAGCCGAGCCAACCTCAGAAGAAAATCTCTCAATCATTTACACACATTAGCTGGCGACTGAATCATTAGGACGTCGATAATATCCGAAACGCCCATGCCCAGATATAAAGGAAGACTCGGCAATGTAGAGCCCTTGTCAGTGAGTCTGCCAGGACTTCAATTGCGCAGGTCATCGCCATTATCACGTCAGTAACATAAAGTCTACCAGAGTTAAGACCATTGAAAGGCCTAACGGAAAGAGATAGCAGTAGAAGGCACATTTCATAATGTGAGCCGGCGACTTACCGGGAGCTTAGAGCCTTAACCACTCACTGAAGATGATCAGTAATGGAACCGATGGCCTAGCATTCTCTTTGTGAGATTCATATATATCCCGCTCACTGTACTACTTCGTCTACTCAAACCGCTCGCTGGAACAATCGCTGGAATCATTGAAGTCTTCTTACTTCTAAGATACGCTGTACCTATCCTTCCACATTCGATTTCTTGTCTTCTTGATTGGCATTTGCATCGTCTTCAGCTTTCTTAGCGACGCCGGCCTTGAGGCTTGAAATTACTTCTGCAAGAATTTGTGTTCTGGTCTTTTGATGTACCTTTATCTTGTTCCCCCTATCATGATCAAAGAGTATTCTTAATATGGGTTTACATCGAGGAAGCTTCATTCGATACTAGTTCTTCAGTAGCGAACCTAAGGGGAGTTGGACCAAGTCACTACGTGTATATTTAGGCCGGTCACCTACTATAGTATTAATGTCTGAAGCGAATATAACTTGCCGATGACTTCACGCTGATGCAAAGTCTATAGAACCATAGGACCTTGACTTCCTTTACAAACCTGCACATTCAAATTTCAGAAGATTCCCTCCTACAATCTTGTGCTCCATCTTCACAAGCGTTGGCAAATCCCACATACAGCTAAGCCATCTCCCTCCAAGCCAATCCCTCTTGACACTAGTAAGGTATGGAATAGAATGGGCAGCAAGCTCTGGGGTATCTCGCATTCGAACTACTCCATAGTCAGACCAAGATTAACACGATTTGAAAGTGTGGCTGACTCACATTGCAATCTTTCTGGCAGATTCGAAGACAACTCTGTCGGAATCCCCCCAGGATGAATGGAAAACGCTAAGACGCCCTTTCAAACACGCTTAGTTCATGATCTCAAATCCATGCTTGTGAATGATGTTACCTGATCACCATACTCATCCTGAACAAACTCAGTGAACCGAATCAACGCAAATTTGGAAATGTGATAGGCTCCTCCTCCAGCACCCATGAAGTGAGCCGCCACCGAAGACATATTGACAATCGTCTTGTCGCCGCCCTTGAGCAACAGCGGCAAGAACGCCTTCGTGACACGATATGTGCCCCAGTAGTTCACATCCCATGCCTTCATATACTCGTCGTCGTCGGCATCAAGGAGCAAGTTGAAGGGAGCCATGTAGCCCGCGTTGTTAATTAGGATATCCAGGCGTCCCCACTCGGCCGTAAGTCGCTCTGCGGCCGCTTTTACGCTCGGCGTGCTGCTCACATCCATCTCGAGGGCCAATACCGTTGGCTCACCCCTCCCAGCAGCCTTTGCGGCCTCGATGATGGAGGCGATGGTAGATGAGACATTTGAGCGAGCGCCGACGGCAATGAGTGATGCGCCTGCCTCGGCGTAGCCGATTGCCACTGCCTTTCCGAGTCCTTTACTTGCTCCTGTGATGAGGACTGCTTTCCCAGTGCAGTTGGAAGCCGTGACTGGGTTGATCTCAGGGTAAGTGTCGTGGTGAACGACGTCTCCGGTGAAGACGTCAACTAAGATTGATTAGTCTCCGCAATTGGTTGAACATGGGACGAAGTCTGGGTCGGTACCCTTGCGAGGCGGGCCGGCCGAAGGTTGCTGAGGTTCGGACGCCATGTGCGAAATAGTCATCAGGAGAATGGAACTTCAAGCCTCAATTGAGTTCCCTAGTAATCAAATTCAAGCTTGTATCGTCACAGAAACGGGGCGTTATCGACCATGAGGTTGAGGTATGTTTTAACTGTCACCTCACGCTAGGATCGCACGCCGGACTTCCCCATTTCATAGCGCCACTGGTGGCGCCGCCCATGAACACTAATTGTACTGTGTGATACTGTATACTCACCGGACAACAGCTCTTTTGACTCTCTCGGTGAGGTAAAAACAATTGTGACAACGGATACCTCCCAGACCATGAGGTCTCTTCATGAAGGCGCTCAAGCTTGGAAAGGTTGTTTTCTGTGATCCTTCCTTAACCAGGGATGATAAATAAGCTTCACCAACCAAGCGCAGAGATAATTTGCCTAGGTCAACATTCTCAACCCTTTGGCATAGAATTGCGAGGAGGGCAGGAGTAGGTAGATAAGACCAGTTGCGGTGATCGCTCGCAAGTAGCACTTCATGGATTTGCCAGATACTTAAGACTCAAGCACGTAGCTAATCAAGCTACTATCAGGGTATTACCTATGGATTACTGTAGGGAAACTGCATATGTTAAGTCATGATTAATAAGTCGTTCAATTGCGTAACAATCATAGACCACAGCTTTCGTGCAGTATGTGCGTGCGTCTCCTTGCTCAACACGGTGGCAAAATATTTACACGAAGAATTTTGATGATATCCCATCACATGATTTACTCCAGACCAAGGCTGATAGCAGCCAGCGCATAATCCATGAAGCCGGCGTTCGTATCCAAAATGTTGGTGTTGAACTCGGCTGAGGTAGGGTAAAAGTTTCCAGAGGGGCCAAACTCCAAGGTGTAGCCATAGACCTTGTTGACACCGGGCTTGGCCCAGAAACGGGAGAAGGAGTAGTCGTCACTGGCGCCGGACGTGGGGTACAGGCCGACGGCCTGGATAGAGGTGTACGCACGACCACCGACAGCCTTCATGGCGTTGACCATGGCCGTACCGACGGTTCTGATGTTGCTGAGATCGGTTGAGGGGATGTACTCCTTGTAAGCGGAGTCGCCGACGGGGCCGCGCTTGCCATCGTAGGCGGAGTTGAGGAAGTTCATGGTGGAGGTGGTGGTCTGGTCGTCGTCGTCACCCCAGCTGTAGAGGAGGTCGCCGACGGCGGAGTGGATGTCCATGAACCAGCGGATCTTGGGGAAGGAGTCGTAGACAGAGACGAGGTTCTTGGTCTCGGGCTCGGACTCGGCGGCGGTGCCGTAGAAGACCTCGGAGCTAGGCGAGGTGGAGGCGGGCGCCTCGGAAGAGTCGAAGTACTTCTTGAAGTTCCAGAGGAAGTCAAAGTTGCGGTTGATATCGACACCAATTGAGCTGCCGCTGGAGCCGGACTTGGTGTTGCGGTTCTTGCGCCAGAGGGAGCCGGAAGACTGGTCGTAGGCGACACCGTCGGCGTTCACAAGGGGGAAGAAGACGATGCCTGCGGCAAGGACGCTCTTGACCTGGGCGTTGGTGTAGGACTTCTTGCCGTAGGTCAGGCCACTGCCGGACTTGTTGGCGGCAAGGAGATCGGAGATCCAGTAGATGATGTTGTCGGGTCCACCGCGCTCACGGGCGTGAACGGCAGCACTGAAGTACAGGTGGTACTTTGACTTGTCGGTTCCGGCGCCGACGTAGTAGGCGTACTCGGTGGCGCCGTTGAAAGTCTTGTACGGCAGAGTGAGAGATCCGATGCCATAGTTCTTGACAAGGGCGTCGCAGGCCGACTTGATCTCAGCAACATTCATGATGCTGGAGATGGTGGTGCCCGAAGCCTGGGTTCCGAGACCGACGGGGGAGATGGTTCCCGCACTGAAGCGGTCACCGGTCCCGATGGGCGCGTTGGCTCTCTTGCTCAAGTCTCTTCTGTGGATAGAGACTTCAGGCACAAGCTTGTACTCCTTGGAGAGATAGTCAATCTGCTCCTCGGTGAGCCAGGCGTGGAGCTTGTAGTGGCTTCCATCCTCGCTGGGCTTGGCAACAGCTCTGCAGCCAAAGTCTAGAGTGTCATTGCGAACAATGTCCCTATACGCTGTTAGTGTCTAGGCCGGATGAGTTGATGATGAGGTGTTACCTGAAGCTCTCGGGCGAGGGCCCCTGCAGGTACACAGGGAGCAACTCTCCGAGCACAACAGTGCTCTGGAGTATCAGAGACGCGATGAGAGAGTACTTCATGGTGATCGAGACGATGGGAAGCGGAAGGATGCGAAGGATGCAAGAGGAACGGCCCGTCGCCAAGTATGCTTAAGAAGATGGGGGATTTGGCCTGCTTTCATAGTCGTTTCCATGATGTCCACAACGGCTGGCTTTGTCTCGGCCATAACATCTCATTCAACCAACTGGCTACTCACAAACCAGTTCTCACTCTGGAAATCTACCCCATGTCTCCATGCCCACAAAATTAGCTATCATCGTGACCAATCATAAGCTTAAATCCCCCGGCCACGCTTGAGGATCGTTCATGCGACCTGCCCCAACAGGCATAGCGCTCTTCTGATCTTGGTAGGTGGTTCGAATCATTCATATGAGAGCAAACGGCGCCCCGTACGTAAAGCGGTAAATGGCCTGAATTACCGCGTTCAAGGAACTTTTTCTAGCACGAATCCACAATGTCACCTTCCTCCACGGCTGCGAACAGCGGCGAGGACCGATCGCGTGGACCTCCTCGTTGTGTTCCCGCTCCCGATGTGGGGTGATGACTGCCGGAATTCGCGACACCAGGTTTAATTCCTACATTCTTATTCCTTGGGGTTGATTATTGCGACTTCTCAGTCCGCAAGGCTCTATGGAGGTTGCCAGCATTTCTTGCTTCCTCCAAATCTCAGAAACGAAAGATCTTTTGATTCCCCTCCTAGCGATTGCTTATGCTGTGACGTACGTTCGATGCACGTAAGACGACTGACTAAGAATCGCAAACTCGCGCCATCTTCCCATATTCCACGCAGTCGATTGGCCTCAATAATGAATGCTTTAAACAATGAGTCAATTGACTCGGCTACTTGAGGAAACCCCGCGCACATCGAATAATACTGAATAGACCACGACAACTGTTTGCCATTGATATCACGTTGTGGAACCAGACCGGGCTCAAACTTGAGGCTTCAATCATGCTGTCGTTCTCACTCCTCAAGGCGACCGTCTGTCTCATTTGGCCGTCCTCGGGATGGACAACATGTGGACAGAAACCAGCCAGCGCGTTTCCGTCGCTCCTCGATGCTACACTCGACGACCTCAATCGCGGTCTGAGCAGTGGAATTTTCACCAGCGTCGACCTCGTTAATGCTTACATCGAGCGCATTGAAGAGACCACGCCAACCCTCAACGCCGTCACCGAGATCAATCCGGATGCCGTCTCCATCGCCGAAACTCTGGACCTCATCCGCCGACAGGGCGGACCGCTTCTCGGCCCCTTACACGGCGTCCCCGTCCTGATCAAAGACAATATTGCCACGGCAGACAAGATGAACAACACGGCCGGCTCTTATGCCCTCCTCGGCGCTAAAGTCTCCGAAGATAGCACCGTCGCCGCCAAGCTCCGGAAAGCGGGGGCGATATTGCTCGGCAAAGCACACCTGTCGCAGTGGGCCGAATGCCGGAGTTCCAATTCGAGCAATGGGTGGTCAACGTATGGCGGTCAGACCCTGGGCGCATATTACCCCTTTCAAGACCCATCGGGTTCGTCGGGGGGCAGCGGCGTCGCGTCTTCGGTCGGTCTGGCGTGGGCGTCCCTGGGGACTGAGACAGCCGGCTCGATTTTGTTGCCCAGTGACGTCAACAACGTTGTGGGCATCAAGCCGACTCTTGGCCTCACCTCACGGTACCTCGTTGTGCCCATCTCGGAGCACCAAGATGTTGTTGGACCTATCGCTCGGACCGTGAAAGATGCTGCTCATCTCCTGGGTGCCATCGCCGGGGTGGACCCTAGCGATAACTACACGTCTAAATTTCCTTTCCCGAAGACACCAGACTACGCCGCGGCATGCGTTAAGGGGGGGCTGCTGAACAAGAGATTGGGAATTCCACGACATGTGCTACACGACCCTCAAGAAGCCCCTCTCTCCAACTACTCGGTGACGGTATTCGACTCGGCCGTCGACATTCTCCGGTCTGCAGGTGCGGAAATCATAGACGACATTGTTTTGCCAGGATACAACATGACCGAAATCTCCGCGCTCCTCACCAAGAGCCTTCACGCAGATTTCGCCGTTGCCATAGAAAAGTACTTTGGGCAATTGGCGACCAACCCGTACAACATCACCACGCTTCGTGAGCTCCGGGACTGGACCCAGCATGACTCTCGCGAGCAATGGCCTGAGAAGAACACACTCTCATGGGACAACAACCTAGCAGAAGGTCTGCGTAACACAGATCCGGAATTTTGGGATGTGCACCTCCGGCTTCTGTACCTGACTGGTCCCCAAGGATACACAGGAGCTCTCAAGAACCATTCTCTGGACGCGATAGTACTGCCGACGGCGTTTGCTGTGATGAATGCTGCCATATCCGGTACACCGGTGATATCGGTACCGTTTGGGAGGCATCCGGACGATACCGAAATTATCAAAGACAAGACTGGAACGCTCAATGCTGTGGCACCGAACTTACCCTTTGGCATTGGTTTTGCGGGGGCTCCGTTCAGTGAGGAAACACTGATTAGCATCGCGTACGACTTTGAGCAGAAGGTCCAGGCCCGGGAGGTCATCAAACCCTACATAAAACCCAAGAGCGACCTAGAAGATATAGTTAGACGCAGAGCCGAGGTGGAAAGCAGAAAAGAATTGTGACATGAAAGTTTTCTCTCAAGACAGTTTGGCACTCAACGATGACGCCAAGTTACGTTCTTAGGTTGATGTACCTTATGTAGAGTAGCCACTACAGTACTGCATTCAACATCCTCCATGACAGCATGTCTCCTCACCATTGCGTCTTCAAATAGGCAAGCCACAATCACATCACTGATCGACTTTCGGGACTTTCCCGGAACCCCGCGCACCGATTTACGGCGGCGGGTATCTAACCGGCCCTGAATGCAGGCCCTCCGGGTCGGATTCCGATCGCATCACAGCGGTTCCCCGCACTCCGAGAAAGCCCCGAGACCCTGTCGGCAGCATACCCGATCTTAGATACAGATGTCTTATATCAATGAGCTTCAATCGAATTGTGAACGAAACAATTCCTTGATTCAACTTGCAACCTAAAGAAACACCAAAAGTGAGTTGGGTTGCTGATCTTTGAGTGCCCGAATATGCATGTAACTGACCAGTGTCTTATCAGTGTCTGGAAACCTAGTCCCCCTCACTGTTATCAAGGGCGCCGGCCACGAGTATATCCCCCTCCCGGAGGGCGAGAACGCGACTGTTGCCGATTTCCACTCGTAAGAAACCTTTTATGTATGAAGTGGTAAACAAATGCTGAGAACTTGCTAGAATCCGAACAAACACAAAGGACTCACCTGCTCACTTCACCTCGGGTTTCTACAAGATTGTCGCAGGACCCGCTCGTCCCGCGCACTACAACTTTGAGGAGACTAAGTACGTCCTCAACGGTCAAATCGACATCTTGGTAAGTCACTTCGTAACCGTGTAAAGCTATGGGGCACATGAGATAGGGAGCTGACTAGCGTGGCTTTAACAGGATGAGGCTACTGGGATCACCCACCATCTAGTACCTGGAGATTTTGCTTTCTTCCACGTCGGATCCAAGGTCAAGGTAAGCTTATATTCCCTATGTTTATAACTTCCAAGCTCATGATGTATTCTCTCTGTCTAGTTCTCTACCAAGTCAGAAGGCCTTGCTTTCTACGCCGTTACCCGGCCCGTCAGAGTTCCCCACCCAAACCTGAAGGGTCGTGAGGAGGACGCAAAGTCTAAGTTGTAAATCATTAGAAAAAGTAAAACTAGCACGCAACTTGAATTATAGACAAATTTGACTTTCAACCCTCTTACTGATCCACTCAGAGGATCTGAGGGGCACCTTTCGTAACCTTGAAGCCGCCAGGGGAGAGTTCTTGGAAAACGCCGCTTGGATCATACTTCTCAGCAATTGACCTCAGCCGTTCCTTGTTGGCCTGTCCATAACCATCAAACAGATCCTGGAATTGGCTGGCGTAATTCATATACTTGTAGCCCGAAGCAAGGCCCATCTCATCTGCCACCTTGCTGATTCTCTCTTCTGTGCGCAGCTGAGCTCTGTAGATGGCATCGTCGTCTTTTGCGTTCTCCCACCTTGCCCGTAGGTTCACAAAGCCAAGAAGCTGCGACTATTCCCCGAGTCGGCAAGGATTCCCGCCGTTTCGTCGCATCAACTCCAGCTGGGATTTGTTGATGGCCTGGATCTGGATCTGCTGGATGGAGATGGAAGCCAGCGCGCTGGCTTCCTCGTTCCAGATCTCGAATGCCACTTGCAGCAAGTTGGCGTCCAGGATAAGGACGTGGTCCACAAAGAACTTCGAAAGATGCTGGCGGGGAAGAGAAGGTTCTCGGCAATATCTACATGGAAGACGTTTATTGCTTCAATGGCTGATGGCTTAGAGTCGTAGAACTTGTCGACGACGGGAGGATGGGTGTTATTGTCAAATGTCTTCTGGTGCACTGAAATCGCGACGCCAACGGGGGCTCCACTCGCTTGGGCGTTCCAGAACAAAACCGCCGCGTTGCTAAGATATTTGGGGGATTGAATCGTACTCCAGTCAGCGAAAGCCGCGTTGGCCGTGATGTTCTCAGCGGCGTCGTGATGGAGCTTCGCGTACCACATCTTGTCCTGCGGGAATGTGTTGAACTTAAACTTGGTGACAACACCGAAGTTACTGCCACCTCCCCGAAGGGCCCAGTAGAGGTCGGGGTTTGGTGTTGTTGATGCATTCACAATCTCGCCGCTGGCCATGACAACCTCAAACTCGATCTAGTTGTCGCAAGTCCATCCGTAGCGATTACTGAGCCAAGAGAGTCCGCCTAAGTCTGCATAAGCAATGTACTTACTCAGAGACATCGGGCCAAAGACTCGGATGCGGAGGTTGACTTTCCACCAAGAGTGAGCCCACCGACACCCACTCCAAACATCCGACCGTCAGGGATGGTCACGCCAGACTTCTGGAGATTCTCATATGTGTAAGCCCAAGTGTTTCCAGGCTCCACAATCGCCGAGCCCTTGTCTTCGCTCAGTGTGATTCCGTTGAGCCGGACCAGGTCAATCACGAGACCTCCCTCAATGGTCGAAGCTGTATAAGTATAGTGGCCTCCGCTTTGACTGCGAACCGACAGCCTGTGTTTGGGATATCTTTAAGGGCGACTGAGACCTCGGTGGTACTGACAGGCTGAAAGAAGCAGGAGGGAGATACGTCGCCTTGGATGGTTGACCAGAAGCCTTCCCGAGACGCCACATAGTCCGTGCCGTTGGTTGCGCCGAGGTAGACCTGGTTAGGAAATTTGGTCGCGAGAGTTTCACACTTTCACTTCGGTCAGTAACTATATACTCTCCTGGATTAAGGTCTCTTGAGGAGTTTGACTTACTGTGATGGCGCAACCGGTGTAGCTGCCGATTGCACCCGGGGAGCCGGCGGCTAAAGTAGACGCTCCTAAACGAGAAGGAACGAAAGGGAATGCGGTGTTGGGAACATGGCTAGTGCATTTATCCGGTACTTTCAAGGCAGTTGACCAAGTCTGCTACGTCAACTCGCAGGTTGACGGAAGCCTGCCATCGTTGTACTACTCGTCGCCATTCCACGGCAAGGGATCACTTCGAACCTTGCGTAAGCGAGGGTACGGCGTTCTAGCATCATAATCCGGAGTTCTATTCGGGCTTACCGGGACGGGATGTCAATAATAGAGCCTCAGTTAAGGTTTGCCAAGTTAATATCTTCAAAGTCTTAAGCCAAGCTAAGCGCTTCGGCTAGGCTCGTTTTCCGCCGTCGAAGCTTCCTAAGGAAAGCTGCCATTGGTCAACGTGCTGACAGGACCATCTAACGATTAGGCGGTTCTTTTGCCAGGGGCAAAGTATGACAGGCGTATGCTGAAAGTTGAAGCCTAGCGACTCCATCTGGTAAGTCGCGTATTTGGTTTACATGAAGATTCAGGGGGCCTCTCGCAGAGTTGGCGGATTCCGTAGTCTGTCGTGGTCCTTCGAAACCCTGAACTCACCTGGTGTCTTGTTCCAGGATGCTAAGAGGCTTGAGCCTTTATGGTCTTCTCGTCGTTTGATATGATATTTGCCTAACTTCCGCCAAGTCTTCATGAAATATCCATCTTCTGGAAATGACATCTCGATGTTCAAGTAGCTTAGAAAGAGGCTTCCCATTCAATTCCACTCATCGTACGGAGGGCAACTTGGACGTAACAGTGGCGAACTGCCTAAAGCTGGAAAGGAGAACGGCAGTGCACCGAGTGAATCCAGAACACAGAGACCAAGTATCCCGGTTATGGAACATAGGTAGAGGGAGTAATGAACCCATAGGAAAATCGTGTTGTTCACCTACGGAGGGCATGGACATGCGGTAAAGGGGGCTTTCTGTGTCCCCACCACGGGGATTAGAGCGGCATGGAGCCTGGACGTTGCCCCGCGTGGATTCGGTTCCTGCATCCGGCTAACTTTAGCAGCCTACTGTAAATTTTGACAACCTCTGGAAGTTGAAGGCGGAGCAATCCGTCCCTGGGGCTTCATCATCATATTTCCCGCCACTTTATTAGCTGCTCTTGTGGTCCTTTGACTTATGTGAGCTGGGTGTGTTGAATGGACAGTATGTAAAAGACCAGAGAAGGGGCAGATAATAGTGTTAGTTGACGCTCTCAATGCTTCGCATTACCTGACATCTAAAGAGATCTATTTGACATCACCATAGCATATCGAGATTGAGGTGGTTCAAGTCCTCGCTTCGTCAGGAAAACTATTACGCTGGCTCTTTGCGTAACTTAGATTTTTTTTAAAAGAATTTCATCAGGGTACTAAAGATCTTCAACAGAGTTTACAAACCTCGGTTACCTTCCTCATGTCGCGAAGGTATGGAAAGATTATTTCCGTGTCGCCCCAAAACTAATTCCAAGGACTTATCCAATTACTATGGATAAAATAGTAAATGATAAAATAGTAAAAAATACTAGTGGCTGGATCGAGCTACAGTTTCAAGCCTTAGCTTTGTTTTCGGCTTTGGCTACATTTTGCTCAAGAGTGCGATAGATAGCTACTGGCTTTCCATCAAGGACTTCCTTCAGGAAAGCCTCAAATGTGATGGGCTGAAAGTCAGGGTACAACTTAGTGCCGTCAACGTACCCGAGAAACTCGGCATACTCTAGGGTGTTGTCTCCGCGGACTCCCATGGAGTACCAATACTCGTAAAAGATCTTCATCCTGTTATCAAAAGCACTCTTCTCGATGGCGTCTGCCGTCAAAGACTCAGCAGCAATAGCGTTTTCCATAGCCTCGGCAGGCATCTATGAAGCAGGCATATTAGCCAACTTCCAAATTAATGCTCTGCGTTTGAGAGATACTTGCGTATTCTCGTTTAGTAGTCTCGCCACTCATCTCATCCAACATATTGAAAATCTGATTCTGTGAGAGAATGTCGCCATAGACGAAGACCATCTTGTTGATGGTACGGGGATCAGCGATGATACGCGCTGTGAACCTTCCAACGTCTCTCACATCCGTCAGTGCAGAAAGAGTGCTGCCATCGCCAGCAATGAAGTTAACCGGCAAAGGGGTAGCCGAATCAATGCGTCCAGACGGAAGGCGCGGAATGCTGAGCTGATACCACCAACCGACATCAATGACCGTGTACGGAAGCCGAATCTTCTTTGCATGAAGAAGAGCCTCCTCTTTCTTTGCCAGTGCATCGATCACAGTTAGCGCAAATGTTGTGGACCTGCAGCCTGACAGGAGCTCCTTACCAGCTGGCGCAACGTCAAGACACCTTTGGCTGGCGCAACGGTGGCGAAGAAACAAGGAACGAATCGCTTTACACCTGCGGCCTTGGCGGCGTCGGCAAGAGGAATCTGGCTGCCAAGTGCACTGACGTGGATGGTCGAGATCAGGACGTCAGCGCCCTCTAGAACATCAACGAGCTCAGCCCTTGGCCCCTCAAGATCAACTACGGCGACGCCAACTCCTCTCTTCTCAAGCGCGACAACATCAGGCTTCCTCTCAGAGGCAGGTCGAACAATGGCGATAATTTTCTATCACCACTGATGGTTAGTCTCCCGGATCGGATGAACAATGAAGATTAGAAAGAACGCTACCAAGGCTGGAATGTCCGATTCGAGAAGAGCATTGACAATGGTGCTGCCCGTCTCTCCTGTCCCGCCTATAAGAGCCACCTTCATGTTGGCTTTGTTGTGTGAGCTGAAGACCAATGATGATTTCTAGGAGTTTTTGATGTCAAAAGGCCATACGTCGGTCAAATAACATAATGACCGCATTGAACCTGCTCATTCTTTATACCTACTGGGTAGGCGGAGTTTGCACAGAGGCCAACTAGAAGTGAACTTAAAACTACTCAAGGTCCGCAACTGACGTACCAAGTAAGATGCTCACTCTTGAATGTCATGCAAAGATAGCGGGTTTAGTTTACTTGGCACTGGTTTCGTAGGAGACATAAACGTCACAACTGGTGCCCAAGTAGGAAGTCCGCACTTGATTTATAAGAATGTGCGGAGCGGGTCCCTTTTGCGACGGATTGTCACAGGCAATGCCCGTGACTTTGTCTCATTAACTATTGAATTATTGAAGACTAGATGGATCTATATTGGCCATAAATTTTAATTCTCACTTTCACGAGCCACTCTTACAAGTATTGAAGCAGCACTCGCATTTCCTCACATTGCAGTCTGGCTTCGGCATGTGTGGGTAAAAGAAGCATATAGCAGTCGCAGACAGATGGAGACGGAGATGGTAGACAGCTTCATACTTCAGGGCGCATGAACTTTACTCTGGGTATCGAGATGCTTCGGCTTATGGGGATGGTCGCATTATTAAGGATCGGCTTGACCGGCTGCCTGGAAGTTCGTACTAATAGTAAGCACCCGACCATAACGCAACTTTCATGTCACTAGGGGCTTCATGGAAACATCAACATCTACTACTTGTTTCGCCAAGTGTTCCATACTGCTCGCTGCTCAAATTTTGATTTTCTTTTGTAGGGGCAAGCCCCCAATCGAAAGTCTCATGCCGGAATGCAGTAGACATAGGTGCAGGAAATGAAGTATCTGACACAGCCTCTTCTCCAAACTTCACTCTACATACTGAACCCCCCTATGGAAGTAGTATGAGGCTCCTAGTCCAACCAAAGCTTCCGTGCTCGCATGGAAGGAATTCCTCGGCTATCAAGTACAGGAGGCACTGAACATGTGTAAAAAATCGATATTACATACTTAGTCCTACACAAAGCGATCTCTCGCTCAAAGTGCTGTTGCCAACACCGTCATTGACCTGCTTCTTTGGGTAAGATCAAGTGGCCTCCAAAACTAGGCGTGCTATCTGTGGTCGAGGCCATGAGGGTCTCAGGGGCCACTCAATTCTTGACCCCGCTCGAGCATGGAATCGAACGTGCCAGCGAGATAAGCCCCTTTCCAACCGAAAGAGAAGTTTCTGTCGGTCACAGGGATAAGGCAGAAGAAGCCTGGAGCACTTTCAATCCTGGCTAAGCCTGAGTAGTAATAGTGATTGCCTCCGCGGACAGAGATCAAAGTGTCGGTCTGGGCACAGCCAGCGCGTCAAATTGCATGTTCCAGCGAGGAACTGACCGTGTTATGGTATCCCTTTAGCTCTGCACACTGAGCGCGAGACTAGGAAAGGTCTAGATTGTTTAATCCTACATGGACTCTGAGATCGAGGCTGACAAATGGATCGAGTAGTCGAGCTCAATGTACAACGTATTTACTATCGTGGTGCTGAAGTCTCGCAGAAGGAAAGGCTTGACTCAGTCGTCCGAGACCTCATCCCGATGACTTGACGACTGAAACCTAGCTTATTCGTCAGTTCGATTTCCCGTCAAATTTGGGGTTCATGTATTGACTAGCAAGCATTGCCTCATGAAAGCTCGATCGGCGGCTTTCACGTCGGACGTCCGCATTTGGTAAATCTCAGGAGGCACGGTCGGCCTCCCCGGATCGTACAAGTCTCTCCACATCCTTGTACTACTCCAACGTCTACAATAACAACTTTCCCCAGACCTGCACCCCGCAACCCCCCAGATGCCCCGGATGAGATTTCCTTAAATTGGAACCATGATCCGCTCCCAAAAGTCTGGTCTGAGTTCTTCAGGCGACCTGTTCATCATCCCTATTTCTTGTGGTCTAAGCTTGTCTTTCTTCTAGAATTCCTCACTTGCCGTACGCCACTGCTTTCGAAACACCCGTCATCCTGGCCAAACGTCCGGTTTTTATACTTCAAAATGCCACTACGAACCACCTGGGTACATCATAAATGGGCAATCTTTTATTGTGCTGTATCAGCCATCGGAGCCCTCTGCTATGGATATGACAATACGTACTACAACGGTGTATTGGCCATGCAGGAGTTCAAGAATGATTACGGAGACGTCCGTGATGCCACCGGCAAGCTCGCTCTGTCTTCATCTTTCCAGTCTCTCACAGCTTCCGCTATTTACATTGGCGACTTGCTTGGCGCAATGATTGCTGCTCCCCTCAATGATCGCTACGGCCGAAAGTCCACGTTCTGGCTGGCTTCATTCTGCATATTCATCGGCGGCATTTGTCAAGTCGCAGACACAATCAGCTCAGAAGCCCTACTTGTGGTCGGACGCATCTTGATTGGCCTTGGAGTGGGCCAGTTTACCGTCACTTCATTGCTGTACATCGGTGAAGTTGCACCCTTGGGCATCCGAGGACCGGCACTCATGTGCTTCCAATTTCTCCAATCCTGGTCTCAATTATGCGCATCCGCGATCAACCAGGGCACCAAGAGCATCGCAAGCTCTCTGGGATACCGTATTCCTATGGGAGGCCTTGTCATTCTTCCTCTCATCATGGCCGCCCTTCTTCCCTTCATTCCAGAGAGCCCGCTGTGGTACGTTCTCAAGGGCCGTCGTACAGAGGCCGAGCAAAGTTTTCGCAAGATCAATCAGAGCAACCCGAACTACGACCCGTCAGAGGATATGGCTACAGCTGAAAATGCCAAAAATGTCGAAGAGGAACATGCCGAATTCTCTTCATGGGGAGCCCTGATAACGGATCCCATCGAAAGACGCAAGTTGATCTACTCGGCTGGAGCCATGTTCAGTCAGCAGATCTGCGGCATTCTGTTCTTCTACGTTTATGGTGTTGTATTCGTACAGGCAATTGGGTTGGGCGACCCTTTTCTCGTTCAACTGGTCACCAACATTGTTCAAATCTTCGCCGTAGGCGCCTCTATAATCACTGTCAACAAAGTGCGCCGCCGTACCAACCTCATGATCACCAACTTGATGATGCTGGTGGCCTTCATCATTATCGGCGGCGTGGCGGTCAAGCCGCTTACATCTTCGACACAATACGTCATTGTAGTGTTTTCCTTTGTCGTCGTAGTTGGCTTCAACTTCGGTCTTGGCCCCCTTGCGTACACCGTCGCTCGGGAAATGGCAGTCGGTCCCAACCAGAACAAGATCATGTCCGCGAGTATCGTCATTTTTTACCTGACAACCTGGGTGGTCTCGTTCACCGCGCCCTATTTATACTACGATGCTGGACTAGGTCCAATGGTAGGCTTCGTATACGCTGGAACGACGTGTCTCTCCATACTGTGGACATGGTTTTGTGTGGGCGAAACCGCAGGCAGATCAAGTTTGGAGATTTCGAGATTTTTCACTGAAAGGATACCCGTCAGAGCTTGGAGGAGTCATGTATTCTCGGAAAGCGAATCCTCGGGAGAAATGAGCTCAGAAGACAAAGGCAAGGGTATGCCGAATGGCCCGTTAACGGCAGAGCACCAGGAATTTGCTGTATAAATGTAGTAGCAACATCTGTAGCGGCAGCTTTGGCACCATTCGCGTACCAGCGCAATGATATTGATGCTAGTATGTCTTTTTACTGATTTGAGTCATGGTACGCGCTGCCCAGATTAGTGGTAGCCCGAAAGACGTACGTTACAAAACCAATTAGCGCCCGAATTTCTCAAACTTCGCTGGCGAACATCCAGTCTTTGACTGGCTAAGTTCCTCACAAGAGCTGCCACCTGACAATTGGTGACTGGGAATGAAGGTTAGCGAAAGTGACGCAGTGCCACCGCCCAATTTGTACAGGTGAGGAAACTGGCATTTTCCTTGACCAGTTGCCCTCTTGGCTCGGTGTCGGGAAATCTAGAAACCTGGAATGGACAGACTTGAGGCGCATTTCCTCAATCGGAATGCCCGTCCGACATTAGCTCCATCGGGGTGCCTGATGAGAGCCGACCGCCAACCGCCTCCTACGGCCTGACGAATGTCGGCGTGTCACCTTTATGGCTTAGCGACAATGTTCTGTAGGAAACTAAAAATATGCAGGATTGACGGGATTTCCTATTTTGCGAACGTACCTAGGATGGGGATGCTCTTTGTAAGTGGTGTTTTAGGCACTGGAAAGCTCGAGTGTAAATCATAGCTGAGGTGAATCGCAGATATAAGAGTGAACCATCATGCAGCGAAACCACTGTAGAAGATTCATTGTCATCGAGCTTTCAAATATTCTAGCCTTGAGGAAGATTTAACATGCTGCTGCTACCTTACTTGGTGAGCCACACCTGTGGTCCGTCGCGCCAAGTTATCTGGTTAACATTCTATGCAGCCATCCCTGCTGTGATCCTTTGGGTCATTATCGGCGGACCGATAACAAACTACTTTGTCGACAGAAAAGGCCTTCGAATCTTTCCTAGCCCCGGAGTTGCCGGTATCTCATCCTTGTGGCGCATCTTCCACTGCTTGAGATATCGGCACTTCATAGTGGTGCACGAAGCTCACGAAACGCTAGTACGCACGTCCGCATTGGTCCAAACTACGTTTCCATCTCAGATCCTCGCGCTGTCTATGATATTTGCGGCCACGGTGCCAACTTTCTCAAGGATGCTTGATACGATGGAGGCGCCGGAGAGTTCCGTCATATGTCGGACAAAAAAATCAAGACCAAGCATCAGAGAAAGCGCAAATTACTTGCTCATGTCTTTGCGCAAAGGTCCTTATCGGAACAAGAGCCCGTCATTGCTGAAACGATTCGCACTTTGATATCACAACTCAGAAAGCATGCGCAAGATGAGAGACCAGTCAATATGCGCCGGTATTTCAACTACTTCACCATCGATGCTTTTTCAACAATGCTCTTTGGCAGTTCACTCAACTGCTTGGAGCGTAATAGCGACATAGTCAACGCCAAAACGCCGGGTGGGAATGTCCATCAAGTTCCCTTCATTCAATCTTTACTACACGCTACTCAAATCAACACCGTCCTTGGAATGGAAGCCGGTCTGTTGCCCTTGACCAGAAAGTTCTTTTCATGGCATCCTTACAAGAAGGCTGGCGCGGACTTCGATAATATCATCCTGCACTGCACCAAGGCGCGTTTCGCATCCAAAGACAAGGACAGGGATATATCCCAAAAGTTGATGGCTAAAAATAATGGCTAGCCGGTAAACTTGCCCTTTGGCAAGCTTTTGGCGGAATGCTCGGTCATGATGAATGCCGGCACGGAGACAACCACGGCTGCTCTCACAAACGCTGTACACCTCATCTACACCCACCCTAGCGTACTCGAGCAACTTCGAGAAGAACTGGACCCCGTCATTGTGCAGAATACCGTACCGAGCTGCGACGCCATCGGCTAGCTGCCGTTCCTCAAAGCCTGCGTTGAGGAATCCCTCCGCGTTCGACCGGCAAGCTCAATGGGCTTGCCTAGGGCCTTGCCGGAGGGCGGTCGGGTGATCGCAGGGCAGTTCGTGAGCGAGGGCGTCACTGTATCAGTCCCAACCTACACTCTACTGCGGGACGTCGAGGCTTTCAAGGATGCTGAGACATTCCGACCTCAGCGCTGGATTGATGGAAATAAGGAGAAGATGCTTAAGGTCCACCTTCCATTCAATACAGGACCTCGAGCATGCATTGGCAGAAACATTGCCTACTTTGAGCAGCTCATGCTCATCTCATCTCTGGTACGAAACTTCGATTTTCCTCTAGCTTCACCGGGCCATGAGTTCAGGGCCTTGGAGCGGTTCGACTCTAACCCAGACGAGCTCTTCCTTCTCTGCAGACTTCGTGATATTTAAGGTAGCTCATACTACAGACTGCCACTTCCTCAGCAACGACTATTTGATAGTTTGCAATTCTTACCGATTAAGTCTCTTCGTTAGCTGAAAGCTCCAGCCGAGACGTCGAAGTGTCACAACTATGTCAACCCCAATCTGCCCTTTATTTCTCCTCCACAGTAGCTGCGAGTGTGTCAAAGAGCACATGCAGGCTTTTCGAAGAAGGTAGAAATAGAAATCCAGACATACGAGAAAGAGGAGGCCTCTCCAAAGCCAGAATACGTACTACCAAGCCGGAGCTCTAATTTGTTTCGCGGTCCATGTACCACGAGATGTATCTAGTCACCCAAAACACGATTTCGGTCTCGTACTGAGCCATGTTGATGTTCCGCATCTGAACCTCGGGTTTGGCCCCCTTGCCGTCATTAGCTTACCGAAAGAGAAAAGAAAGACCCAGAGCTGTGTGGACCTTCCAAAATCGGTGAAGTTACGCGCGTGCGAAGTTTATCTGGAAGAAAATTGTTGTTTGAATAGCTGAGAGATGGCCGTTGAGGGTATTTAGTCCCATTTTACTGAACTAGTTGGGAAAGCCGGAAAGTCAAGTACAGAAGTATGAGATAGAGAGAGCGAAGCTCAGGGCTATCGGCTCTATGCTGCCCGGATATCCCACGGATCTCATGTCGCACCCGCCGAGCAAAAGCCCCGGGAACAAGCTTGTGTCCCGAACTGAACGGTACTAGCCGCCGCCGCCGCCGCCGCAGATGTGGAGCTTCTGCCGCCTTCCGGGATTGTCCGGGGAGCGGTACACGGAGGCAGTCCGAAGATAAGGCAACTTGACTTTCGCAAACGCTGTTGCGTTCACCTAATATAAGCTTCACGCCGTGCTTGCGTTTTTTGAGGGGCTGTCATTTATGAATCCTTCGAGACAACCAGCAGAAACAGCCGCGACAGATGCTCTCGTAGGTAACATACTGTTCTTCTCGGATGCGACCATAATGCCACCGAGATCGCATATGTACGTAGGCCAAGTGCCGCGCCAAAAACATCACCATTAGATAACACCACCATCCAATTTTCGACTACCCAATTCGACTATGGCTTTCAGAGCTGAATTGAGCTTCGTTCCAGTCTATACATAATGTAGACAGATTAAGTGTCATTAACTCATAACAAACGCTACTCTGATCCATGTCATGGTATCTACTCTTCTCTCTGTATTTTCATTAAGGCATGAAATTGGAAACTAGCATAGACCAATACGTAGCATATCTAAGTGACTTCGTTTCTTGCCATCCACTCGGGTCAATCAGTTGTCGAGTCATCTCTTTTGCAAATGCTCTCTTTTGTAAATGCGGATCCAGGGAGCTCCATTTCACCTCGGTAAGTTTCTGAATATTATGGACTAGATGATCTGACCGTGATATTGTTATTGAGAACGTAAAATCTCGAAATTAAAACTTAAAGTAACAAGAAGAATAGCTGGTGGGTCTTTTATTGAAGAAAGCAGCTCGGAATCATAGGAAGGTCGTTGCGGATCATCAGCCTGTATTTGCTTTACTTTCATCGAGTTATCGCCAAGATCAAACATGATCTGAGTATTTGAAACCACGCAGCTCGAACTTGGATATTGTCTCATGTAAAATTCGTATGAGTCGTGTTCCTGCGTGGACGAAGCGGAGGGGCTGTCCCGTCGTGGAAGTTCCCTCTGAGCCCTGTGCCTTGGTGCTCGACGCAGAGCGATCGTGACTTTGGAACTCTGCTCTCTGCCAAGAGAACTCGCTGCTCGCGCGCCCGCTGAGTGGGAGAGGGTAAAGCTTGCGTTACATCACGATTGTCTCGTAGTCGGGATGCTCTATAATTGGACCCTGAATTCTGTGGAGGCAACTCAAGCCGGGACTCAGGGGCGGAATCCCATTAATCAACCTTGCGGCGCCGGCTACGCTTTTCTCACCTCTACTATCTGATCCGAACTTTCCGTAGCAGCAAGAAATGCCGATCACGACCACGAGGGCAGATAAGTGCACGAGGTTGCGTTTATCGTTGAAGCGCGTAAGCCCCGCCATTCAGAACTCTAAGTATGCTCTTCCCAGGAGGCCCCTAGTTTTGACGTGAGTTTGTTTCGAGACGCACCGGCCGGCCGTTGATCGGCACTGTCGAAATGCCAACCCGCATCGAACTTCCCGCTCGGCCTCTGCCAGAGTAGCTTCTGGTCGTTGGCATTCGTCCCGTTCTTGGACATGGGGAACTCTCAAAGTAAAGGTTTACAGGCGTGGCTACAGCACGAGTCGCACTACGGCCGGACCATTGACGGAACTGGGTGAGCCGGGAGGGTTTGCAGGAATCGAGCCAAGAGAGAGTTTTCTCTCCGATCTTGATTGTCGATCCAGAGGGACCCGTAGCTGGCTTGCTAGCGCGTCACCACACCACCGCGGGGTATATTGCGATCTTATAGTTCGTAGATCACTAATTATATGTCAGTCAAATCCAAGACAATGGGCGGAGCTTCAGCTGCCAAGACTCCAATTCCGACCTCAATTGGGAGAACACTTTTGGTTCGACCGCGCGACGACTCAATATATCCCACATAATAGCGGGGGCAAGTTCACGAACAACATTCGTTGACTCGTTGACGATCCGGGTCAACTGTAAGTGGACAGACTACCCAGGCTTTTATGGTTCGGTGACACTGAGGTCTTCTTGCTGGTGACGCGTGAAATGCATGGGATTTTCTCCCCAGACCACAATGCCGAAGTCTCCCATAGGCGCGGTACATTTAAGACGATGTAACGGAGGCAGCACCCGCGCCTGCAGCGATGGTGCGGTTCACTTCAAACGCGAAGAAACTCCAAAGGAATCCTGTCACGACACTGCGACGAAACATTCCAATTCACCAAGCTTAATCCTCTCTTCAGCCTTCCTAACTAGTTCTCAGACAACGGGATGTCGATTATTCAATAGCCTTGTTCATCAAGTATGCTCTCCTCGCGCGTGTCGCAGCTTGTGACCAATTACCGATAGCGGCTTGGCAAGAAGTTATTGTCACCGCCGCAAAGGCTAAGCTTCCGTTTTGGCGGCATGGTTAAGCTTTGCCCATCCGGTCGTCTCGAATACGAAACCGATCATGATGGCCAATCCTGTGTCACGGATCTGATTACTGGATAGGCCGGACCGACCACTCAGGACCAGATCAAGGAAACAGCTTCCGGAAAACATGATGATGGGTAGCAAAGCTTCCAATCGGGCGTGACCAAACGCGGATTTTGAATTCTACGTAGCCCTTGCCATGTAAAACATAGCCGGCTCTCCATGGACGACCTGGATACTAATTCCACACATATAAATTCCCGTTCCCTCTCTCCTCCTGACCAGCAATCAGCTTGTCAGCAAATCAACGCATAACTCAGGTACTACAACATATCATTGCGGCTCTTTTTCGAATTCAATAGTAAGGCAATTCCTTGTTCCTTACCGTTTAGTACTAACATCACGTCAGTGAACTTCAATTTCCTGCTCTGGTTCTTCCTTTTGGGTGCTACCAGCGTTTACGCAAGCACCTGTACTGTGGAACCACGGTCCAACTTTGACAGTCGTTTCGATTCAAGCTTCGCAAAGCAAGCAAAGCAGCAGTGTCGCAGCGCCGGCGGGAACTCCAAGGGAGGCAACTCGGTGCGGCAAGTCTGCGATTTCCGTGGCGATCCGCCCAGATCTCTTCAGCGGACGTCTCGTATCCAAGTCTCCTCGAACGGCCGTAGCACCAATGTGAATGTGAGGTGGAACTGCAGGCGTTAACCTCGGTAGAGAAAGGTCATGGCGCGACTCAGCGTCTCGAAAGGACGAGAGGGCTGTCAGAAAGGCATGCTGAATCGAGAGACAAGGAGCATCTTGATTGTGTTGACACAACCCGAGCAGATGAGAGTGAAACTCGAGGATGATCATCTTCTTCATTGTTAGCAGTGTGTACCGATGTTTCGTTCTTATCGTCTCTGATCTAGGTGTTACCAAATACACAATATTGCAATTACAGTACGCCGACACGTGATTTGTACAAGTCTATTTTACGCCAGCTTGCTACTCGAGTGATGGCTTGGTTCCTTACGTCAACATTCGAGGGTGATCATGCTATCCTTTTACGTTAGTAAACTCCTAGTCTGTCGTATCGGGGGGAAGCATTGAATTGTGATTCTTGAACTGGATGTGCCCAGCGTGGGTGTCCAATTAAGAATATGTACGTAAAACGAAATCTGTAATCGTCGATACGTTGAACAACGAGAATTATGAGCTAGCATCCCATGCGCAACTTCGAGCCACTGTGACTTTTGATGGTATTTGCAATAGTTCTCGAAACTGTAACGCGATCCACGATTACGTATTCAGATTGACACAAAGTGTCGCCAAAGTCTATTCCTTTTTTCATGTTGGTAAACAGAATACAAGCCAGGGCATACTGGCCAGAGACCCTATAAGTAAATTCATAGCACGTTCAGAACACGACATTAGAATCCAATTTCGATTTGCTCCTCAATCTCCGTCGTCCGACCAATGGAAATAATGCCCTTTCTTTCGGTGAGATCAAACACCACATTGAAAAGAGTACCAGAATCATTCTTTCCGATTTGCTTCCGGTTAATGGAGCTTGGGAAGTTTTGTTCATCCTTGAAAAGCTCTAGCAAGGACTTGAAGCCGGCGTTCTCGCCAACATCTAGCGTTGCTAGCTCCCTCATACGGGCAGTACGTTTCGGTGAATCTACAAGCCAGAGCGGCTCAAGAACGCCCTCATGATCTAATATCAAGTTATTGGCATGAATGACACGACCATTCTCATCAGCCGGCAGCTCCCTGAACCCAATGCTGGTACACTCGAGGCCAGTAGGGCCTGAGTGGTCGCCGAGAAGAATGTGACTGCTTCCAGCTAACCCCACGCTCTTTATCTTTTCCAGGGCCTCTCTTTTTGACCTGGATTCCAAAATGGTCCGCAGAGCAAAGTGGGTTGGCATACGCTCTGAGTTGACGCCCTTCGCGCGGATCCCATTAAGGAGACATCCCACACCGTGCTCGTTGAATCCAATTTTCCCAATGATACCTGCTTCAGTGATCATTTGGAAAGCTGGCAGATCGATGCCGGGCCCACCATGCGGTTTGGCGCGAACGATGATCAAATTTGGCTTTTGTTCGTTCTTCCAGTCCCAGTTCTGCGAGAGGAATGTAGACCCTCTAGGAGTCTTCCAGCCTAGTGCAGTGCATCCGTCCACTGCCATTTCAACTGATGTAGTTGACGTGGGTCTTGTCGGTTCCGTTTCGAAGAGACCAAAAGCGATCTCGCTTCGTATGTTCAATGCAACAACATCCAGAACGTCCACGGCAGCACCTTCCGCTATCCCTTCGATCTCTTCATAGTATGAGGGAAACTTGGCTTTGAGGTGTGGCACAAACTCTCGGGTCTTCACCTGTACTGTGGACCACTCTAACCCGCTGAAGTCTTTGAAAAAATAACGGTAGAAGGCAATTGACCCAGCAACTTGCTTCGCAGCCTGTTGACCTACAGCAAAGCCGATCTGCGTTGACACGGAGGTGAGCTTCTCAGGCACATCAAAAAGCAGTCAGGCGCATCACTCACCTCTCGATGGGTTCCAGCAACAGTGATGTCAATCATCCTCGCAGAATGTTCTCTCGCTCGAAATTTGCCATTGTTGAGATGAGGATGCAGAGTCGATAGATGGATCCCTCTTTGGTGGTCTTACATTCGTGATGCGGGGTTCTCCTCGGCTATCTCATGCAGGCTTCGGAGTGGCAAACAGTAGACGGCTCGCCGGCTCTCAGCATCCTCGATACGGTCCTACCTACACGTTTGCATTAGCTCCCTTGCTGTTTGCATCTTCATCCGATAGTAGCTAATCTCCGACAGTTTCAACCAATGATATCAAATGTCCCCAGGCCAATTAAAACATCAATCAATTGACCACCTGGTCATACAACACTTACCGCAATACCACATGTTCTGCAAAATGTGTAGTAGCCTAGGTATTGTGTCGCGAAGTTGCCGACTGCCCTTGCCTCGTATGTACATTCACCCTTCCAGACTGCGAACGTCCAAACAGACCACCAATCCAGTAGGAAGCCTTCGACATCTCATTATATTACAACGCTGAATACAATGATGTTCGGTCAGACCCCTCAAAGAGTCAAGGAAGCCCCCGGGGCAAATCAACTGGAACTTCCTGCCCACTCCGGCGCTTAGAACGACACTGATAAAAACTCATGTAGTCTCGGGAACAACGTCAATCTTTGAGGATGTCATACTTGAGTCTCAAATCATATGTTATTAGCATCTGAGTTTTCATGCACTGAATTCAAGGCAAAAGTCAGGTTCTTTTTGGATCTCGAACTCTCGATCAGTGGCCTCATTCTTGCACATGACCCCTTGTGCAATGGGTGTCCGTGATGCCCAGGATCTGATTGAAAATTTCCGGGCTCATGGGTCTTGGAAGAGAACGAAAACGCTCAGTATTATGTGTTCTCTTCGTTTTCGCCCATTTACACTGGAGGAGAAGTAGCGATCTAGATGCTGCTGATGTTATTAACTGACCTGGAGATTCAGATCATCAGCATAGGTATCACGTTTTGATACAGATTTTGGTAATTTGATGCTCTTAGCCTCATTTCGAAGGTGAAATTTTGCAAGTGCTGCAATAAAGCAGACGGTAGAAGTCTCCGGCACCAAGAAATAGCGAAGGCGTGTTTTCTCAGCGAGGTTGCTTCATGTTGGCAGCGGTTTTGCTGTTCTTCCCTTCACACTGCTCACGCGTTTGCAAAAGCCAAGGCTGCGTTATGATGAGAGATTCTTTTTGGGGAGAGATATTATTGAATTGTCGAAATGAGCGTATGCGCGTTATCGACCCGAGCTATAAATCCTCGGGTAAGCTGCTCGGGTTGATGCTTTGTCCCGCGTATTCTTTACCACCCGACTCGGGTCCGTATGCCCCACACCCCAAGCGATCCGAACCCGTTCAACCGCAACTCTATCCGAGCATTCACGGCCTGGCATAGAGTAGAAAAAAATATGCAAACACGGAGCTAATGAGGCTTAGATTTGTCTAGACTTTGTGGAGCTCGAAATTTTCTTTTGGGCACTGGCATGCCTTTACAATGTGGACAACTTCGTGTGCTCCTCGGCGTACATATACCCGTCCATTTCTTTGCTTTCTCGAATTCCCAGATAGTCCTTTCTGACGGCAGTCTCCCTCAAAATTGCTCGCCATTCTTGCCGAAGTTTCTTGTAATTTTTTGTACATTCTGATCTGAATCATCAGACGCTCATTAGCCTGCAGCCATGTCTACGGATGGTTACTTCGCGCCAGTGCCAGGAGTTAAGCCTACCAAAGGAGGAGCCTACCTTTGGCGCTATCTCCCGAGCAAACCTGCGGCGATCCTATTTCTCATTCTATTTCTATTGTCTTTCCTCTACATCAGCTGGAAGATCTGGAGGACTCGTGCTCGCTTTTGCATCGTCTTTGCAGTAGGATGCCTCTGTAAGTTGCGCAATGGCTCTTGACAAACATCGATGTACTGACTCCCAGTAAGTTGAAGTCATAGGATATGGAGCACGCGCTAGCGCCCACGACAAGACCGACAGAATCATGACGTTCGCCATCCAGAACATGTTCATCATCATCGCACCCGTCCTCTTTGCCGCCTCAATCTACATGATCCTCGGTCGAATTATCACGAGTATCCACGCCGAGAAATATTCGATGATCCGACCAGCCAAATTGACGAAGACGTTTGTCCTTGGAGATCTGGTTTCTTTCCTAATTCAGGGAGGCGCTTCAGGTATGATGGTGATCCAAAAGCCCGGTCTCGCGACTTGGGGTGAGAGGATCGTCATCATCGGCCTTGTTGTCCAGATCATCATGTTTGGCCTCTTCTGTGCTATCGCCGTCGTCTTCCACCGCAGAATGAGACAAGCACCCACTCCCGACTCCTTGGACGGCCTAATCCCATGGGAACAAAGCCTCTACATGCTTTATGCCGTCAGTCTGCTCATCATGGTTCGATCAATCTTCAGAGTTGTCGAGTTCGCTCAGGGATATACGGGTTACTCTCTTTCCCACGAATGGACACTTTACGTTTTCGACTCCCTTCTTATGTATCTCGTCACGGTGCTCTTCGCTTGGAGGTTCCCAGAGCGCTTGAGGCCTAAAGAGGATCTGGCTTTGTGAGCTATCGTGCATAGGCCTGATCTTCGATGTTTGGTGCTGGGTTGTCACATATGTGAGGGTGGGTCAAGCTTGTGAAGCAAGGCATTTTGTGGGAGTTTGCTTCGTTAGGTCGGTCTTACAGGCCTTCTCGCTGGCCGATTTCAGTCCCCACTCCATGTCCTTAAGGAGTTTGGCACGCCTCAATAACTAGCTTAAGTAGACGCTCTCGTCTGTTTCACTTAGAGACGAGGTTAGTAGACGCGGAATCGGTAATGCTTATCAGGACATGAGGTCAAGTCAATTCTAATGTTATTTGAAAACATGCCACGGAGGGCATTATTTTCCTTTCTTTTTCGGTGAAGGTTTCAGTAACTCAGCGAAGCCAGTATTGAAGTGGAAGATTTGGAGGATAAGTGGGCTAAGCTCATGAGAATGCAAGATCCAGGGAGAAGCACCTCAGAGACAGTCTTACGCTTGCATCTCATGTAATCGGCCATGTGTGGTAAAAACAGCGGAACGACGTAGTCCTAAGATGGGTGGGCTATACCAGGTTTTACTGTTTGTTATAGTTCCTCCTACAACGATATCAGGTAAAATCAGGCCAACAGCCAGCTTTCATCATCCGAGTTGTCATCCAAGTCATCTTCACGTCGGATCACGAATACGTTTCGACTATCATTGAGAATATTCTCTAGGTAGTTTGGGATTGTTGTGATGGATTTTCTTATCGGAAAAAGTAAAGGCTAGGTAGTCAGCCCCCATCAGAACGAAAGCCGCCCGATATGTCGGCTGAGAATAGTTCAGATGACCCTTTTTGCCTCCAAGCAGTGCTATGATTCTCTCAGTATCCTGCTTTTCGCCATTCCCAAGTAAATCCCTTATTTCGGCCAACTCTATCTCGACTGCCCTCGGAAGCGCCTGAGAAATAGCTGACTGAGCTACCTTCAAGGCTTCTCTCAGTGACTGACCCGATGCGAGGCTTTCACAGAAGCGTCTCATAAAAATGACTGTAATGTTATCATTTATAGGCCACAAAGTGACTAACACCTCCCTCACGCCAGAAGCAATCAGACTTGTAGCAAATCCTACGGTACCCCCACCACCGGCATAAGACACTCCTCCAGTGTGCTCATGATCCATGCCTGCGTCAGTGAAGTCTTCAATAGAGATGCACTTTCCGTTGGCAACAGATATTTCTGACAGTGTTGAGAACTCCTCCGAAAAGTCGCCGTGAGTGGCTAGATGCAAGATGTCATATTATTGGTGAATGTTAAAGAGAATAGCTTCTTTCGTCGCGTCAGATCCAGTCAGCGCCAAATTAGCGGATTGTAATCTGGCAATGACCTCGGCTTCAATCTCAGCACCCGGGAGTGAGGGAAGAGGTGTTACTCTTCCAGTAATTCGGTCCACATGTGACATCCTCGATGGGTTTCCAATAGCCAATACTTTTCTTTCAACGTTCGAACGATTTCGTGTTTTTAGTGCGTAGTATGAGCTTAGGCTTGGAACGTACGATACGGTACGAGACTGCAAATCCGAGGATACCCATCGCGGTAGATTTCCGTACAAATGTCTTCTCGGGAACCTGTGTGAAGCTTAACTGACTAGAGGCTTCTGCTAGCAATCGACTATCCCACTAACTTCTACTTTGTACTTCTGCACAACTTGCGAGTCGCAATGCTTCACAGAGCTCGAACTTGCCGCTCGCGAAACGTGATAAGTGAAGGTTTCTATTGGAGACTTAATCGAAAGGAAATCAAGATATTGGAGCCCCATTGATTGAAAGATAGGCACGACAGTGTAGGAGATTGCAAACAAAATCTCGACAGAGGAGTCGTCGTAAGGTAGTCGGCGTACAATTTGGAAAGTTGCCCAAATATCTCTTCTAGGTAAGCGCGCAAAGATTATCTGCATCGCAGTGGGCGGAGTAATAGGGCTTCGGTCAAGCTAGCCCCCTAAATCTTGTTAAATGAGACGAGCGATGCTCTCCATGTTTACAGAATTCTGATCTACATATTCAGCTACCTCTCCTTAACCATGCCAACCGCCGTAATACCCTATAGTTCAGTACTACATTTATTGATGTCATTCCAAAGAAGAAGGATCGAAGTCCTCCTTCATGTCAGGCACCCAGCCTTTTGGCCGTTCCGTTCCCCGGATCGCCAAGCCATAGCCCAGCTTCTCTACCTTGCGCACTGACTGTCGCATCACCTCCATTTTGCCCCTGAAGTCTCTTGTCGGAATTTCTGGAAGAATCTCGAAGCAGCTGCTCAGCTCATGGATATCCATCAGAATGTTGCGGCCCTCTATGCCGGCCAGCTGACCCGTCTGGGCAGTGGTCACCGTAGCGAAACGCATCATCTCGCCAAAGAGGTCAAAGAGACCAAACATGTAGTCGTTTTCGGTGATTGAGACGTTGGCTGGGACTGCCGCTGCTGTCTCTTCCTCGCTGATGAGGGTCTGGTTTCGGAGGTAGTGGGAGAAGGAAAGGGCCTCAACGAGCTCCTCTAGGCAGCGGAGAGAGTGGGCATAGCGGTAGCGATTGACGCCTTGGATGTCGTTCTCAATGGCGGCGAGATGCTTCTGAATCTCGCCCATACGCGTTTCGATCTCCTTGTTGGCGAAGTTTGGAAGGTCGCCCAACTTGTTGACTCTGTTCCAGTATTAGTAGATGGCATGAGAACAAGGTGAGATCGGTGGGAGTCACCTTTGGCAGGTGAAAATGCTGCATTCCTGTTAGTCAAGTCCCACCCCAGACGAATGGCTGGATTCTCACATCTTCTTGCTCAACGCGGTGACGTCTCTCGATGCCTTGACAATGCGCTCCCTACGATCGTGGTGCTGGTCTAGCTCATCGCGGAATTTCATGAACATGGGGGTGAATTGAGACTCGGGCGCAGCTGGCTTCGGTTTGGATTCATGAGTCCGCATGTTGCCATCCCGGTCGCGCTTAGACATCCTGAATTACTGCAACAATTAGACGGTGTTGGTGAGATGCGAGGTCGGCAAAAAGTGAGGCCGTCGATGAAGTCAGTGACTCGGAGTGATGTTCCTGTGAGGTCGTGCAGGGTCAGAATTGAATTTAGTGGGGTCGGCAGATGGAGCACCCGGGGTGTGGGCCCAGCACACTCATCTGGGCTTCTGGGTCCAGGGGCTGGCTGGTTTTGCCCACGTCACTCAAATTTCCCATCATGGCAACATGGGGATTTGAAGCTTCAACCCCCGAAACTCACATTCGCTTCAGCGCATCGTTTCTTTCCGGGCATATTCAATGGCTTTCTGGGTAACTCCGCTCGAATAATACCGTCTGATTAGATAGCCGACAATTCTGCGGCGAGACACATCTCACCCGATTCATATTCCAGCATGGCCGGCCTCGACGCGTTCTTCCGGCCCGTGCCGCTCTTCGGCGCCGCCGCGCTCCTCCGTGTGGCGATGCTATACTACGGCCTGTGGCAGGACGCCAACTCCGCCGTCAAGTACACCGATATTGACTATCTGGTCTTCACCGATGCCGCTCGCTTCACTGCTCAAGGGCGCTCACCCTACGATCGCGAAACTTACCGCTACACGCCACTTTTGGCCTGGATGCTTGTGCCTACGGCGTGGCAAGGATGGTTCTCATTCGGCAAGGTCGTTTTCGCGGTCGCTGACTTGCTGGCCGGGTTCTTGATCGTGCGCATTCTCGAGAGACGTGGCGTGGAGATGGGGAGAGCACTGAAGTTTGCCAGTATCTGGCTGCTGAACCCCATGGTCGCAACGATCAGCACCCGTGGGAGCTCGGAGGGACTCCTGGGTGTGTTGGTCATGGCGCTGCTTTGGGCTGTGCTCGAAAGACGGATAACGCTGGCTGGGCTGTTGCTTGGCTTCGGAGTCCACTTCAAGATCTATCCATTCATCTATGCGCCAGCAATTGTGTGGTGGATGGATGAGGAGATGCTCGGCCGAAAGGGGGCAGATCCCGCCCAGACGCAGACTATTGGCGAAGCCTTGGTCAAGTTTGTCAATGCTGAGAGAGTCAAGTTGGCCGCCGTCAGTCTCGCGACCTTCATGGGACTCAACATTGCCATGTATTCTATGTAAGAACCCAAGTGGCGGACTATTCCGGGCAGTGCTAACGGCCTCACAGCTATGGCACGCCATTCTTGGTGCACACCTACTTCCACCACGTCACCAGGATCGACCACAGGCACAACTTCAGCCCTTACAACGTGCTATTGTATTTGACGTCCGCTTTCCCGTCCACAGCTACCATCCGCATTGAATCTATCGCCTTTCTCCCACAGATCCTGCTGTCAACAGTGCTCATTCCGGTCATCTTAGCAAAGAGGGACCTTGCAACTTCGATGATGGCTCAGACCTTTGCTTTCGTGACCTTCAACAAAGTCTGTACAAGCCAGGTAAGAGCAAGCTGCCACTCAGTCGGTCTCACAAGCTGTGGCTAACATTCGAGCAGTATTTCTTGTGGTACATGGTCTTCCTGCCCATTTACCTCCCCGGCTCAACGTTTCTCAAGAACCCGAAGCTCGGGGCGACTGCTTTGGGCCTGTGGATTATGTCCCAGGCTGCTTGGTTACAGCAGGGCTTCAATCTAGAGTTCTTGGGAATTAGCACCTTCTTCCCAGGCTTATTCGCGTCATCCGTAGGATTCTTCCTCGTTAACTGTTGGATTCTGGGCATCATGGTCAGCGATGGCGATTCAACAGCCTTGGTGACAGGCGTCAAAGCCAAGCAATAATATCCGCAAGATGATGTAGATGTTGTAAGGAGACGAAGATCTAGTAACATTAAAGATCCCATCACATTGTGAACCAGACTTGATACACGCGTAACCTTGGTCTATTGGTGAATGTTGTCGAGCCTTGATCCACACCTATTGAGCCAAATTTCTTCTAAGCCAATTCACAATCCTTTGGGTTAATCTCAAATGCATGCAAGAGGTATTTGACTGATATTGCGAAGACCGAAAGGGAAGCTCAAAGGGGGTGTGGTTGTTGCCTGAAAGTGGACACGTGATCCGGCGTCACTTTCCCGCGATGGAACGCGTGTGGGCACACGACCTTCACCCATCCTCTACCCCAACTCCACCCCGTCGCATTGCGCAATATTCTAGGCTTCAAAGCCAGCACCCGGACCACGCGCCAGTCCGCGGCGCTTTCCTCCGTAGACAGGTCGTAATGTGGCTATTAGAGACTGACGGTAATGTCTTCGAAGGTACATCATAATCTACCCCACTAATTGTGCGAGATGCTGACGCGATTGATGTCCAGGGCGACGGCTTTGGCTCCGGCCAGGCAAACGATATCACTTCGGCCGAACGGACTCGGAACGTATGGGTTTTGACTGGTTGAACACCTTGCACGAACTTCACTGACGGTTTGCAGCCGGACAACTGGCCATCTCTCATAAGACCATCTCGCGCAAACATCTGACCATCGAGGTTGACAATGTGTCCGACGGCGATAGCGTACGTAGGCGTAATACGATTGACTAGTGCAATAGCTGAATATCTTCCTAGCAACATCTCTCCCGCCGATCGACCGTCACAATCGAAGACTTGGGCACCAAGACCGGGACGACTGTAGACGGGCACAAATACAAGGGCGAGAAGCATGTTGTGGCCGCAGCTTCAGCAGAGATTAAGATGGGTGGCTGCCCTGACATGTTCCGGTAAGGGTCCTGTCGTTGGAAGATGCGGGAAGCTTGCTGACGATCTTCTAGCTTGACCTGGCAACCTGTGGCGCTCACGTTCAGCTTCTCAAGCCGAGAAATGCAGTCCGACCCCTTTTCGCGACTGCGTGTCGACCTTGAGCAGCTCGACGTGAAGTTGTTGGCGGATTATAACATTCAGCATACAACACACGTTGTCACAAAGAAGCGCAACACTTCCAAGGGATTGCAGGCGCTGATCAACGGAAGGTACATCGTTGCAGACTCCTTCGTGGACGCCATTGTCGCGGCCGCGACACCTCCAGAAGACGACGATATTACTGCATCCTCTGCTTTGGAAACGGACTTTGATGGCAACTGGCCAGATCCATTGAATCATCTGCCTCCTCGCGGTGGCGAGCCTGTCGAAAGGCCTCCATCCGCGTATGCGCCGGACGAGGCCCGCTTGGAAATCTTTGAGGGGTATACCTTTATTTTCTACGACAAGGGACAGTTCGATAATCTTCTGGCGCCTATCACCAACGGGAAGGGCAAGGCTCTATACACAAAGGTCGATCCAAAGTCAACAACAGTGGACGACTTCGTTCTCTACGTTAAAACGGAAGCTGGCGAGAAAGGCCTCGGTTCATTTGACGACGGTAGCGAAGGACGAGGTGTCGTAGTTGTCCGCTTCGTACCGAACAAAGGTGACGCTGTGGATTGGTATGCCGACTTTTTCACTCAGGTCTCTCTCCGACTTGATCACAGACCCATCGAACAAAACGAGTTCCTGGAGGCCATCCTCATCAAAGATGCCAGCATATTGCGCCGGCCTTTGGAGATGGACCCGACGCAGGGTCCGGCAAACACAACACCGCAAGAAGAGGCGGCAAGAGTTGACTCCAACTCAATGGATATAGATCAGCCGACTACGTCACAGAATACGCTACAAGAGTCTGCGCCCGCGCCTAAGCCTTCTGCTACCAGAAGTCGGGTGCGGAGGGCACCGACGAGACGCTTTGCTGGATTTGACGCGGATGATGATGATGACGACGCCTTCACTCCTTCAGTGGTTGAGAGCAAATCGGTCGAGGCCGAAGCTGAGGACGAAGGATTGTTTGTTTCTCAAGACGCGCACGCGTCTAACGATGTAGCCGAACCATCACCAGATACGAACAGACGATCCCAAAGGAAACGCCCTGCAGCGCAGGACGATGACATTGAGGATATCATCCCGACAGCTGCCGCAGTGAAAAGGCGAAGGATCGCCGCCGGAGAAGAGCCTGTTCCGCGAAACGAATCACCCGAGCCCGCGGAACCGGAGCCAAAGCCTGCCCCCAAGGTCAAGAAGGTGAAGAAGGAGATTGACGTTCTAGACGTCGCCCGCCAGCAGAGGGAAGCGATGGAGGCCCGCCTCAAGGCAGAGAAGGAAGATTTAGCCAATTTGCCTGAAGATGTTGACTTGGAGCAAATCCGCCGGTTGCACATCGTCGAGGAGATGCCTCTACGTCAGCCACCAGCCAACAGAAGTCACGATGAAGATGATGAGAATGGCAGGTGGGATCCACGGTGGAACGGGAGGAAGAATTTCAAGCGCTTCAAGCCGCGGGGTGAACTCACGGGGCGGCCACCTCAAAAGGTCATCGTGACCCTGACGCAAGTCAAGCCCAAGGAATTTGGTATCGGAGACGATTACTGGCTAGAGGACGACAGCCAGCGCAAGAAGAAGGGCAACGAGAGCCAGAAGAGCGGCACAGCCCAGGGCGGCACAGCCCAGGACGAGCCTGCGCCCCCGCCACCGCCACCACCTGTGTCTCGGCCTACGTCGCGACAACAGCGTGTTGTCTTGAGTGATGACAGTGAAGAGGATGACGACATACCCGATACCCAGGCTGAGCCCGCACCAGAGCCAGAGCCTGAACCTGAACCTGAACCTGAGCCGACGCCGGCGTCACGGTTGAGGAGTACGCACGCAACGACGGCTACGCAGTCACAGAACACCACGCAGAGCCAGTCGACGAGACAAACTCGCGGGAAGAGGGCCGCGCTGGAACCTGCCAAGGAGCCGCCGGCGAAGAAGCCGAGGGCCACGCGGAAAGTCATTGAAGTTGCGGATAGTGACGACAGCGAAGATGAGCTGAAGTTCAAGTTTGGCCGGCGGCGTTAAAGCGGCACAGGGAGGGAGTGTGGTAATGATGATGTATGACTTGCATTCGCGACGGGCGCTGCTTCTATTGTTAGGGGTATCTCTCTATCCGTATTCTGCTTGCACGCTCGACCTGTTTAAATACAGGCGTCTACTGCCGCATCTTGCTTGTATGTGCCTCTCAGGACCAAATCTTATGTGAACCTGAAACCAGACCATGTACATCAGTCCATCTCGTCCATCGCGCTCGGCTTCGAGCCCTCTTCCTCATCTACCAACAACCCCACGAGACACGCGGAGAGCATAGTCTCGTAATTCACCCAGGGATGAATCTCCCCAAACAACTTCGTCCCATCGCGCCCCGCGCCGCGCAGCAACTCGGGCTCGCCAGCCGGGTGGTACGGCAGATACGGCGTGATGTTGTATACCCTCCCACCCAACGCCATCCACGCATCCTTCCCCTTTCTCCCCGTCATTTTTTTCAGCATCGAGGGTGTGACTTTGAGGTAGGGCGTCGAGGGCGGAAGGTTACGCAGGTCTGCGTTGGGGCCTGAGATGCGCGCCCAGTCGAGCGGGGAGTGGCCCGGCGTGAGGATGACTTTGCGCGTTGGCTTGGGGGCCTTTGCGGAGTGCGTTGGCGGCGGCGCAAGGGAGGAGCCGAGGGAGGAGCTTCCGGGTGCCGGGCCGCGGTTCGGTACGGGGCCGCGGGCGCGTTGGGGGGAGTTCATTGCTGGGAAGGCGGCTAGGCGGGGAGGGACTGGGCCGCGGGGTGTTGGGGCTGGTGGCGGCATCATGTTGGCTGAAGTCGTTGATGGCGGAGGAGGGGGCGGCATGCTTCCTTTGCCGAGCGTGGGGCCGGAAGAGGAAGATACTGAAGAGAGTGGTGCGCCGAGGGTGGGCGGTGCCATTGCCTTTGAGGGTTCTTCAAGATTGAAGGAGGGTACGGGCGCGGCGTGAGCGGCGGGGGTTGCCTTTGGTGTTGTTTGTTCTTCGGCTTCCGGTTCGGTTACCGTGGGCGGCGCCGGAGCGGAAGGATTCGGGGATGACCGGCGGATGACCGGCGGAGCAGGAGGAGGAGGCAAAGAGACGGCGGTCCCGGTTTTGCGCGGTGCCGGTGCCGTTGCCGGTGCGGCGACGGGGTCATCGGGGAGGTTGAGCGTTGGTGGGGGAGGGGCATCGCGCGGCTGTTCCTTGGTGGAGGGCTCGGGTGCGTGCCTATTCGTGGTGGTTGTCGAGGAGGCCGTCGTCTTTGACTCATGTTGGTCGCTTGGCGGTGGAGGAGAAGAGGATTTTGACCGCGAGGAAGGTGGTAAGAGCTTTGTTTCGTTTCGCCAGGCGAGCAGGAAGGGCGGCATGAAGGGGTGTATCCATGGCGGAGGAGCGACGATGACCCAGACGAAGGAGGCGAGGATGAGGGAGACGCCGATGTAGCCCATGATTGCGACCCGGTGATGGGCCGTTGGCCACGGCGGAGGTGATGGGATGGGAGGAAGAAAAGTTGAAGGAAAGGACTAGAGAAGATGTTGAAGCGTAGTTGAGGTTGTGGCTGAATACTCAGATATGGAAGCTGCGGTTGTGGTTGTGTCTCTTTCCCATGGAGGTTCTGCGCAAGATGGGAAATCTTTGTCAGCTTGCAGCGGCTGCAACATTGACTTCGGCTTTCCGAGGCCGCTGAGTGGTGCAAGCTTTAGCTCGCGGGCTGCTAAGCGACATGGGGGGCACGGGGTTCACTGGCGGGGTTCGAGCCTTTTTCAGGCTGTTCAGTAGCATGACGCGCTACGGGTACAGTACAGTAGTGAAGAGGTGCGCAATTCAGGTGCAGTGTTCAGGAGGGAAGAGAGAATGATGAGGTAAGCGGTGCAGAAAGGGTACGTACTCAACGCTAAGGTGATTTGAGCCGGGCAACCACCCCGGGACACGGTCTGACGGGTAGGAAGAAAGAAAGAAAATAAACGAGATGGAACCACCCGGACCCCGACGCCGACCAAAACAAAAATAAGCCAGACACTACGGATACCATTCACAGTCCACACCACACCAAAAGTCAAGAGGGGGGAGGAGAAAAAAGGGAAAAAAGCAAAGAAGATCGAAAGGTGACATGTCACCGCCGCCGGGTCCCGCTAACCACTCACCATTTGCAGACTAGGGGAACCTACTGGCCGCCCCTCCACGCCCTGCCCTGCCTGTTGCTCGAATCCTCACCGATCACAGCCTACAGGGACTAGGTGCCGAGGCAGACAAGGCAGGGTTGGTGGGTTTGATGGTCATCTTTTGTGCAGGATGCCGTTGTGTTGAAGCCGCAACGCATGAATAAACAAATGCCAATCGAGATGAATGATGGGGAAGGATGGCGATAGGAGGAGCGCGAATGCATGGTCAATGGATGCAGGAATAACCACAACACACTGTCTCTATACTATACCACCAAAGGTTGAAGGACACAAGACGCGGCACAATAATAGAAGCGTGGGCCGCGGTCGTGAACGTGGTTCCTGTGGTTCCTGTGTTTCCCGGTGTTCTACGGATACCAAATCGAGGCGAGTCCGAGCTGGGGTTCTTCTGGCAGTGTCAACGATGAAGAATAACGATGTCATTTTGCATTTCTGCATCTCTCTTAATTATCGTCTCGTTCCGGACAGGCATCATATGGTTGGTTCCTTGTCTCTGCTCTTTGCCTTACCCTTTTGAGTGACACTCATTCTTCAACTCGCGCCTCCTTCTTCCCCCTCACCTTCATTCCCGCGTTTCTTTCTAACCTGAACGCGTCTACTCTTGTTCTAGGCTTAAGCACCTGACGGCACATGTCTCACATCCGGCATTACTCCTGTTGATCACGAACGCATGTTTCAATCGCAACGACGTTTGATATCGAGTCTATTCGTTTGAAATCATCTGGAACGAAACAAGGCGCAAAGACACACACCCACAACATACACGAACCAAGAAAGAAAGAGAGGCAGAGACAGACACATGCACACGACAACCTCATTCTCTGGCCCTCCTATCCACACCGAACAACTCTGACCGACGGAATTCTCCCACCGCCGGGCCACACACGAAAAGAGCATACGAAAACCGAAAGAAAAGAGATCAGAAACAGTAGCGATATTCGGCACACACCGCATCGTGGATTCGTGCCTCGTACCGGAATTACAGGCTCTTCAACAACCCTCGCCCAACCTTGCCTTCGAAAAGGGACCCCCTCAAAAACAACCCCACTGCACACACCGCAGACAAGATTGGCCTTGCGCGGGACCCCCCTTCTTCAGGTTTATTTCCAGAATTTCCAAGGGACAGCCCGGGCCAGGGGTGGACACCGGGAGAGAAAGACTCCAAGAGACTCCAGAGTCCAAGAGAGAGAGACACAAACGGCCAGGGACGAAGCCAAGCACCGCCAGGGACGTCCCAGCACAGAGGTCTTTCGTCCAATGTCTCGAGCACCACAGTCAAGTACCTTTCCCCGAACCACCACCTCCTTTTCGCAGCGCTCCCTGGGGGAGGTACTTCCTCATCTTTAGCACCAGCATCTGCAACCGCACCCGCACACCCGCACCTGCAGGTACGTACCCGCAGCCACGGCTAGGTGCTGCCCCTTCAGAAAATGCGAGCGCTCTCCTCCGTGGGCGTTGGCGGCGGCGGTGGCAGCGACACCAGCAACAACAGCAGGAGGAGCAACAACAATCTTTCGACTGCTCCCTCGGCTCCGTCTCCCTCACCTTCACCAAGGCACGCCGGCGATTCATTGACATCGCCGCCACTGAAAGGCACTCACCCACACACCACCACCACCACCACCAATACCAAGCGTCCCCAGCAGCAGGGCAACAATAAGCTCCAACAACACCAAAAACATCTCGTCGTTCAGCAGGGCAAGCAAACGCCCGACTCGTCCCGAACTAGGAGAAACATCAGGCCATCCATCTCACCCGCCACCCGCATCAACCCCGCCGCATCTGCTCATCGTCCATCATCCAACTCGTCCAGACCATCTGAGACGACGACAACGACATCATCCCGTCCATCGGCTGCTCCCTCGGGTTCCTCTGGCCCTGGTGCCTCTGCTGCTCCAACCTCTGCAACATCGTCGCCCGCCGCCGTCGCTGTCGACCGCAAACCCACGGCGGCCCAGCTCCGAACCACAAATAATCCCACATCGACTAATAACACCAATCCCGCCGCCGTCGATCGCTCACCCACCCCTACCACTGCTGCTACTGCTACTGCTGCTGCTGCCACTCCTACCACCACCACCACCACCACCACACGCCCACCACCACGGCCACTTACCGCTGCTGCCACTGGCCCACCAACGATAAACGGGCCCCGACGCATCACAGCTGCTGCCACCAGTGCCAGCACCACCAAAACAACCACCACCACCGCCGGCCCAAACACAACATCGTCACCTTCACCTCCCACCAACACCACTTCTTCAACGCCGACAACAACACCAGCACCGCAGCCCGCAACAACCCCAACGTCGACGCCACCCTCAACCTCGAGACGACAGCCACCTGCCCTGTCCTCCAGCTTGCGCACACCCCTCCGCACACGAGACCAAAATGTCCTGAACCCCTCTCGACCTGCAAACGCCGCGCGAGCGAAGCCTTCGCCTACCCCGTCGCCCACAATCGGCACATCACCAGCGTCCGCTTCCGCTACCTCAACACCCACCATGCCCCCCTACGAGAAAGGGGGCAGCACGACCTCTCGCCAACCGGCGATGCCTTCCCTCAGCGCAAAGGCAATCGGTCGAGCTCCTCTGACCCCGAAAGTCGCTGCGAAAGCTTCACCCCCGGTCGTCACCCCCATGGGTCGTCGCCGCAACGACAACACAAGTAACAACAACACAAATTACCCCACACAACCGCACATCAATGGAGGGGGTGCGAGGGACGACCTCACGAGCCCTGCGCCTTTCCTCGCCGCGAATAATATCACACCTCGCACCGGCAGTCGCCAGAGCCGTGTGAGCAGTACCAACACAACCCCGAATGGCACTCCGGACCCGGACAGGAACGAGTGGGATCGCCAGCCGACACTCGAGCCTCCGAGACGACAGGTCGTCACCTTCAGCCCGCCTTCAAGCGTAAGCAGCAGGAACGATGCAAACGATTCTAAGTTTTTCTACGCCAGCGAGGCAAAACCATCGCAAGCTTCCCAACCGAAAGCTCAGCCTCTCAAAGCCCAGCCCAGACCTCTAGCTCCTCAGCAGCGAAACTCGACTTTCATGTACGCCAACGGCGGTGCTGTCGAAAAGAACAGGCCTACGTCACCTGGTATTGGTTTCACGCCTGTCCTGGCGCCGTCGCTTGCACCGTCCCTCTCTCCGCAACTTGCGCCGGCGCCGGAGCCACCATCGAGCAAGTTCTTCTACGCCAATGGAGCTCCGAATTTACAGCCTGGTTTCCGACCCTCATCTGCAGCATCAATGACGGGCTCAGTCACTTCGGCGTCGAGCAAGTTGCATAGGACATCAGCAGGTTCAGCGAATGGCTTCCCTATGGCCCAGCGACCGATATCGCCAAACAAGCCATCCCAACCTCCGACATCCGCACCATTAGTCAAGAGCAATAGCATGCCGCCTCACACTGTTGGCCGAGCCCATATGACTAGCCCTCCACCACTCGCGCCGCCGTCACATAAGCGAAGGACGAGTACGGACACGCTCTCGCAGGTGGCAAGTCAGGTTGGATCAGAGGCACCAGCGACAGATGCCATGATTATGTCCAGATTCATGGCTTCACAAACATCGACACCCTCCGAATTGCCGTCTCCGACAGTGCCGAGTTTCTTTGCGCAACAGCCGATCACGATTGCGTCAATAATACAGGCAGCAGACGATCTGGAGGAAGAGGAAGAGGAGGATTCGGTTGATGAGGATAACGACCTCGAAGACCTTCACAGCCCGACCAAGTCATCTCACGGAGACCCCTTGAACGACATGGTTCTCAACGCGAGAAGAGAGCGCAAGGTTCAGGATCTTGAAATCACCAACGCGTCTCTTGAGGCAATCAACAGGTCGCTGGAAAAGCAGTTGCGGAAGCAGACGGCAGAACTCAGGAGGTACAAGAGGCTATCAAGGTCCGGACGTCTGTCCATCCCTCCTTCGGGCGGGTCGAGCCGGATGACTTCTGCCGACTCCACTCCTGCAGGCCTAGGCATTGAAGGACTGGACTTGTCGGATCTCAGCGAGGAGGAGGCGGAGGAAAATATGGATGATTCCATGTTTGAGTCTTCAGAGCTTTCCGAGACAGATTCAATGTCAATATCAAGTCCCAAGGAGGATCCGGAACGAGACCTGCGTCGCCGGACTCGGGATGAGAAGCGCTTGCAATTGGATCTCTCGAAACATCGGGAATTGCTCGTCGACAGCCAAAAGATCAACGTGAGCATCAAGAGATGCTTGAATTGGACAGAGGAGCTTATCAAGGAAGGCAAGAAGGCCCTCGAGTACAATGTCCGCCCTAGCGACGTGGAGCTACCACCGCGGGTGCTCCGGCCGGCATACCTTGAAGAGAACGAAGATGCAGAGAAGGGGCAGAAGGATGAGTTCACAACCTCATTACCGAGCAGTCCGTTAGATTCCCCGAGGAGTCTGTCGCCCCACTGGAGCAATCCGCAGGACCGCGATAGCGGCATCGAGCTGCCTGCGGACGAAAAGAAGTACAACACAACAACATAATCTACGAAGCAGACCGGATCTCATCCCCGCGGCCTGGACGTTGCGGCAGCATCGCACAACATCACCACTCACGGAACACATAATTTTCCTTACAAAACATTTTACTTTTCTTGCATGGCACGGGGGAATCAGTCCAGGTTTGGGATAAGTCGGAACCACGGCGTTTTCTTTTGTTTTCCATGGGAGGGCCTTTGAGAAAGACAGGGAAAAGGTTTCATCCCAATCGGCGGCGGCATCGACTCTTGTCCCTTCAGAGGGACCATCACGAGGGACCTGCCGCATACACACACTGCTTTTATTATACCTACTTTTTCTTTCTAGTTCTCTCTCCTTTGTCACACTGTTTTTTGTGTACCAACAGATACCCCAAAGCATTTTACATATAAACAACGGAACATAAAGGGGCGGGCCGAATGAACAATGTCTTTCATGGCCGCGCTTAGGTTTGGTTTGGGAAACGTTTGTTGACTCTTGCCCGAATTTATGGAGCAGAGCACAGAAGAACGAGACAGTGGGAGGAAGACGAGACGGGTCCAAAGCCCAAGCAGTGGTGAAGCCGATTTGTATCATAGCAAATTCAAGCCAAGAAGGCCGGTAAAAGACCTGGCGATAACTTTACCTAGTGCGCCTTAGGTTCTCTATGTGACATGCCGAAAGTATTAAAGGTATCATTGGAGCTGACTTCGAAATCGAACGCCACGCCAGCCACGAGGTTTACTCTGTGGCTGGTTGTACTAGACACTGGAGATTATGATACGGGAAGGAGAATTTGCGAGATTGTGAGACATAAGGTTGCCATTGTCCGAAGGGATGAACCGAGACACTTTGTTTTTTTTATTTCAACGTCTTGGCGTGCTAGTTCTCGAAGGAGGCGGCGGTTTTCTCAACGGTCTCACTGGAGAGTGGGTATCAAGAGTCAAGGTTCCCCTTTGAGGTCGCTTGAATGTCCATCATTTGAGACGTTGCGGCGTCGGCTGGATTATAGACTTGGTAAGATCGAAATCCGGGGAAGGGGTACTCTAGAAACTGAGCTTCAAGCAGATATTGCTGTCCAATCCGGGTTGACACCTCTACCTGCCCATTCAATGCTCCTGGTAATGGTCCAAGGTCACGGAACCCCAGTCACTAACAGCCATAAATCTACTTGACTAACAGGAATTGTATTGTGGAATCCCCTGTTTAAAGGATCGATGGCGGCTTGTGCAAAGATCATGTCAAGGCAACATCTACAGCGACCCTTACAGGGACTCACAGATGAGAATCTGGAGACGAAGACAGCCCACCTTCGTCGGGGGCTTGCGTGCGTTTGTCCTCGTTGGGAATAGCAGACTTGAGGGGCAGATTCGGGTTGATTAGGGCAGTGATTCAAGCTTCTGAGATCTTATTCTGCTGTTGGGTGGTATTTGTCTGTGAATATGCAACTGGTAATTAGGAATGGTGTTGCTGGGTAGATCTCGTTGAAGGCTAAGAACACTTTGTTGATTTAGGAGATTGACTACCGCCAAGCTAAAGCATCGTGCTGCCCATATATCATGGGCATCGACTTTTAACCAGCTCCTGGGTCAAATACACGGTTGGTTTCCCTGGAACAGTAGTGGTCTTTTGGTGCTTATATCAAAGTCCTTAAAAACACCTCGTTATCCTCGCATGACTACTATGCCAACCTACCTGATTCATCGTGCAGGTGCTTTACTACTCATGATGTCTCTTCCCCTTTTGATAATGTCTACGCCTATATACCTGAGAGAAAAACTTCGATAAGCTAAAGGTTACAGTATTGAGTCTCTGGATGTTGCGTATCGGGTCGGGCTGTATGACCCGGTGGAGGCTGGAGCGGTAACCGATCCTTCATAGCGACGCTGAACTCATGTTTCATCGCGTTCATCGATAGGACTGAAAAGGTGTGCTTTTGCATGTGCGAAACTGAGACAATCGAGGGAGAGATCAAATCAGAGCGCATCCGATTCTTCCTGGTGGCGCTGTATGCCTGTCGGGTTGGTTGATGCGGTTGTTGGCCTCCCGCATATGCAAGGTGATAATTTGCCCAAGGCCGCTTGTCCAACTCAAACTATCTGAAGCGCGAACCTCAGCGGGGAAGCTTAAGGAGTACACGCAAAAATTTCCATTGGATAGCCTCCAGTCTTTTTCAGAAACCTGTCGATGAGGGGTAGACTGTACGCAGGAAGCTTCGCTACTTGAGCTGTAGGTGCTTTCCTTCACATTTAAAACCCCTTGATCTCCTCTGAAGTATTCAACCTGTTTTGGACCTGTATTGCACTTCCCCTCCTCGGTCTGCCTTCATTCGGCTCAAGAAGCGGTTTGGCCCGTCCTTTACGCGATGGCTACTCCAGATAGTGTCAAAGCCGCGAGAGAGGCGGTTGAGAGCATTGCCACACAACATGGCCATGTGGCCAAAGACAAATTGCGACAAATTCACCCTGACTTGCGCCGTGAGATTGAGCAAGCATTATTTTCGAAGGATCTGATGATCGGATCCAGCGTCATCACGTACGTTTCTGAGTGACATTGGACCTTGGGGCCACATACTAACCGCCAATGGCCAGACTCGCAAAGAATCTGTACTCCAGCAAGGCCCGCTTCGTTTTCGAGCTCCTCCAGAATGCCGATGACAACAAATACGCCAAGGCCTCGAGCTTGGGCTCCAAGCCATTCGTGTCTTTCCGGGTCTTTCCCCGCAAGATCGTGGTCGAATGCAACGAGGATGGGTTCACTCAAGAGAATCTCGAAGCCATCTGCGCCGTTGGGCAGAGCTCCAAAACTGGTGCCCAGGGCTACATCGGAGAGAAGGGCATTGGCTTCAAATCTGTCTTCATGGTTGCCCATAAAGTGCACATCCAGTCGGGTTCATTCTCGTTCTCTTTCGGACACAAACCTGGTGACTCGGGGATGGGCATGATTTCACCTATATGGGAGGAGACGAGTGAGGAACTTGAATCGCCATTGACGAAAATCACCCTCCATCTCCACGATGCTGGAGACCAATATGAATTGGCCAAGACACGCGCGTCGATTAGGTCTCAATTCGAAACGCTCCAAGCAAAAATGCTGCCGTTTCTGAGGAACATCCGACAAATCCAGATTGCATTCTACGATGACCACGAGGAACAAACGTCCTCGGTAACTTATGACCTTACTCGGCTCGAGCCCAGCCATGTGCTTCTGAAGAAGATCAAAACCGAAAAGGAGGCTTCCGAAGAATCCGTTCAGCACTTTCGAACCTTTCACCATACAGTCGAGGGATTGGCAAAGAACGAAAACAGAACCTACTCAAAGTCTGAGGAGGCTTCCCAAGCGTACTCGAAGTCCGAAGTAATCCTTGCTTTTCCGATCTCCGAGACATCCGCACCCATCATCGAGCCTCAAGAAGTCTTTGCTTTCCTCCCAGTGAGGCCAGTCGGATTCAACTTCCTCATTCAAGCCGACTTTGTCACCGAGGCTAGTCGGCAAGACATTGTCAAAGACTCCCGTCGCAATATTGGTCTCCTCAAAGGCGTTGCTGAGGCGTTCGCTATCGCAGTCACTGAGCTTTCCGAACACGAGGCTCTACGATACACGTGGCCCTCCTACTTGCCGGACAAGAAGACTGGGTCTTGGGACGCATTCTGGCTTTCTTTGGTCGACGAGATCGGATCAAAGCTGCGGAATGCGCCCGCTTTCTATGACCATAAAGGTTCTGGCCGGAGATTGTTGAGCGATCTTCTTTATGCCGTTCCTGGGATGTTCGACGAGTACGATGGGCTACTTTTAGATGACGGCGATCCAGCAGAGGTCATTTCGCAAAACTATGACGCCACGTGGCTCGAAACCTTGAAAAACTACGGGCTACAGAACGCTACGTTCGAGACATTCTTTGAATGGCTAGAAGCAGATCTGAAGAATTCAGAAACGTCGCGGATGAAGTCCCGAGAGACGACGAATGCCTGGCACGACCACACAGCGGCAATTCTTCATTTTGCTGTCTCCAAAGCCCGCTCTCGTAAGCTATTCACCGCGCGGATCAAGAACATGGACCTCATACCTCTTGAGAGCGGTTATTGGAGGCCCGCTTCATTGGGGCCAATCTACCTTCCGTGTGTCAGTGGGCTGGATATTCCTGTCGATGTCGGGTTAAATATTCTTTGCAGGGAAGTGAAAAGTGAGATGAGAACCCTCCTTTTCAAATCTCTGGGTGTAACATCTGCCTCGTTGGAAACTGTAAAACAGGCTATTGCGCAACAGTATGCTAATGCCGAAGCTCGTGAGAGAGTTACTCTCCAAGCGTCAAACAACCACCTCAGATTTCTGTACCTGGCCGAGAATTTGGACTCAAAGACTGGAAAGCCACTGCAGTGCTTTTATGTTTTCGACCAGCACTTGAGACTTCGACAGCCCTTGATTGAAATAGTCTACCTTCCGAACAACGATACAAACGGCCCGCAAGAAGTGTTTCGGAAGACTGATCCGGGCCCGAATGCGGGAGATTATGCACCTGGTCACGATGCCGTCTTCGCCCACGATCTGTACTTCTGCGAGGAGCCGCTCAAACCGGGAAACCAGAAAGTCTCTTGGCGTACTTGGTTTACCAAACATGCGTCCCTCAGAACACACATTGACTTCAACGCACCAAGAACATCTTCTCTTCCGATTTTGAAGAATGACGCAGAGTATATACGGATTTTCAGACCAGACAAGTTCATGGAATGCTTACTTCAATGGTATCAAGCACAAGCTAAGGGCACCATTTCAGCCGAGACCGTTAAACGTCTCCGTGAAGTTGAGGTACTTTGCCGACACAAAATACCCTACGCCACGGCCCCTCTGGCTGTAGTTTACTTTCCTGTACAAAGGCTGCAGAAAAGGGTGTCCCGTTTCCTTAACGATGTCGACTTCTTCCCATGGCTTTGGCTCAATGGCAACGAAACTCATGATGAGATACCGCAGCGGTGGAAAGGTTTGCTTTCGGATCTCAATTTCGGCTGCCCTGGAAACGACCTCGACTTTGCTCTCGATATTCTCCATTTCTTTATACAAGAATCCTTGGAATCGTCATACCACTGGACTCGTGAAAGCCTTGCTAAGCTATTCAAGTTGTATCAACATATCCAAATACAATGCGCAGAAAGCGATAACCGGGGCACGGCAGTGCAGACCGTACGGTATGTGAGGATATTAAGCTTGAGCTAGATGTTGTGTGCTGACGCCCTTAGGAACTTGTTCAACAAGAACGAATTCATTCACATACCACTAGCTAAGGGAGATTGCGAATGGGTTCTGCCAGGGGTCTGTGTATGGGACGCGCCGCAAAGCATGGCCACCAAGCACGTACTGAATCGCCTCTATCAACCCTTCCTAGGCGCGCCGAGCACGATGAAGTCCATATACTCAAGTTTGTTCCAAGAGACAGTTGGTATCGGCAATTGCACGATCGAGATTTGGGTTGAGGAGTTGAAGCAACTTAAGGCTTCGGAGTGTGGCGACATTGACAGAATCGGCAAGATTTACCATGCTTTGCACCAGTTGATACTAGGCAAGACGGAACCCAAACAAGTGGATCTGAGGTATGTCTCCCGTTTGGATGACTTTCTATTTTGAGGGTTGACGATATGCGTACTATAGAGAAATTTTCGAGAACGATGCTCTGATTCTTGTCCCGTCAGACGATGCTTCTTTATGGTACAAGACGTCGCAATGCGTTTGGTCCAACGCGGCGAGGTTGAGAGGAAGGGTATCCCTGACAGACAACTACCAAAATCTGGAAGAGTTCTTTGTGGGCCATCTCGGCGTCAAACCTTTGGACTTCTCCATGGCTATCGCTGAGTTGGAAGATGCTGCAGCTAAGGGCGCAGCGGTGAAAGAGTTAAAGGAGTCAATATGGATTGTCAACTCATTGCTTCCGTCGAATTGCTTGGCGTCAAAGCCTGACATCCCACACAACATCTTCAGCGCTCGAATCTTTCCCGTAAGTTATCCAGATGGGCGTGTTAAAGCCGAAAACTTCCTTAACGATTTCTTCATCATCGATCGGGAGTCACTTGGCACAATGTTCAAGAACAAGGTTAGGCTTCTTGACTTTACACTGGAGCAGGTTGCTCGCCTTCGGCCCTTTATCGAATGGCTAGATCTGAGACGCCGATATCTTTCGGCTCAGGTCACGGAGACTACCTCTTGCAGCGGCGGAGCGACATCCCCAACATCGAACCCACAAAGGCAGATTCGCAATCGAGCACATGCTCTGCTCAGAGTTGCGGCACACTTTGACAGCCCACGTTGTAGAACCGAGAAAGAGAGGGATTCTTTCTACAGCATGCTGAGGTCTGCAGAGATTTATGAGACCGACGGTATCTCTTCAAATCTCAGTATTTTCCACGATGGTGCCGTTCACACTGTTAAAGGCAAGCAGATGACCCTACATATTGATGAAAGGGAGGGAAGCTTGAAGGTCTACCTACCGCGCGCGAAGGACGTCCAGGAATACATCTTCACCAACGTACTCCCGAAGAACTTCGCAGAATGGATGATGAACTACCATGGAGAGTTCACGCCTGAGAGTTTGACCGCAACCAAGAACATCATGCTGGCACCGCATTCCTTACTCAGCAGAGCTCTTACAGACAGTGGCATAGCCACCGTCGATGTTGCCAATTGCGACGAGGCCGTGATACCGGAAACTCCACACGCAGCTCACAAAGGTGGCGAGACTCGCGAGAGTGCCAGTTCTTCAAACTGGTCGAACTTGACCAAGTCAGAGGGTTCGGAGACTGGGAAAGTGTTCTCTCCACAACAAAGGTCGTCATTTGGTGGCTCTCAGGATCATTCTGTGGACGAAGATCGCTATCTTGCGCTTTTGAAGAACATTGTCGCCGCAGGACGAAGAAGTACGAATACTCTACCGGTCTGTGGAACATTCGGCATGAGCCAGCTGCAAGACAGTATCTCTGGCACCGGCCACTACGTGGATTTCGGCGTGCGCAATCTACCTACACTTGAAAGAGATTTCAGGATAGGTGCGGCAGGCGAATTGTTCGTAAGTATCTATACCGTTGTCAACCTCTCAACCTTCAAGGATATATGGCTAAGGGCACCGAAACACCAGGTCTTTGAACTGCTTTCCCACTTGCATGATGATGGAGATCCCGTACTATTACCAGAGTTCTCTAGAGATGTGTGGCAAAGTAGCATTCGCTATCTCGTCAAAGGGCATCCAGATTATACCGAAATGCCGCAATGGGATGGGTACGAGACTTCAGACATTGTATACCAAGACACCAGCAACCTACTGACGGCTCTCTTCATCGAGAAGGGTTATCTTCGGGAGCAACCGAGGGCTTCGGTTTCCAGTGGCCTCAAGTACTTCATCGAAGTCAAGGCAACTACTGGACCTTGTGAAACGCCATTTTTCATGAGTCCAGCTCAGTACCAAAGAGTAGGTCTACTTCTTATCCCTTTCTTTATCCAGACAGATCCCACGCGGTGTGATAGAGCTAAGAAAGTGCAGATGGAGAGTCAATTCTTGACAGAAAACAGCCACGCAGCCTATGTTATCTTCCGAGTTTACAACCTTGGTCGGCAGGACATGGGTTACAAGGTATACTTAGATCCTGAGGAACTAAAACGCCGTGGGCAATTGAGCTTCACTGCCGAAAAGTGGTCAGTGATTCCAATTCAAGGCTGCGTTGGGCCTTGAGAGCTGCACTTCGATACTGTAGTTTCGGACTTTTCTTCAGGCGTGTAGTTGAGGCAGTTGTTAAGTGGTCCGGGGTGAGGTGGGGGCCCAAAGTTGGATTGCCACCGCATGGTAAGCGTACATGTACAGTCAATACATCGAATCTTCTCAATTGACCTCGACAATGATCTTACCATATTGGGTGATGAGATCTCCAAGTTTACCGACGGTTGCAAGAAGCTTGCCGCTGATTTGAGTCCACCAAGAGCACCGTAGAGTCATACCCATAGCACCTTGATTCAAGAGTTCAACAACAAAAGGCTCGTGTAACGACAAGAGCGGCATGTGGAATATCGAGAAGTCATATCGATCTAATTCAAGATCCTGGAAATGCCTCCCAAAATTCGTCAGCAGAATCGGTTCTTGATGACTTTTTGGCATTGCTGCATCTTCATTATACTTCGAATCAGAACCTCAACACCGCCGCCAATACCTCCTCCGCACCAACAACCTCCGCAAACTCCCCATCCAAACTCGCCAAATTCACAGCATGCACAGTCTCAGCATCAAACCCGCCCTTCTCATACGTCGCAACCGCGTCCCTCACCAACAGTACACCGTTACCATCTACCCCTCCATCCTCGCCCAGAACCTGCAAGTTAGCCGCCATCCGCACCGTAGTGCTCACGCAGTGATCAGTCGTCAGCCCACCCACTATAAGCTGCCGAATCCCGGCGGACCGCAGCGTTGCCTCGAGGTTGGTGCCGATGAAGGCGCTGTTGAAGTTCTTCGTGAAGACGGGTTCTGAGGGGAGGGGTGCAGCGTAGGGCAGAGGTGCGACGGAGGGGGTTGACGAGCCTTCGAGGTAGTGTGTTGGGTGGAGGGCGGAAGTAGAGGATATGGAGTGGTGGTGGACGTGGAGGATGAGTACTGGCTTTTGCTCTTGGGAGGTCGGGGTCGAAATGATGGTTTCGTTGTACTTGCGTGCGGATGCGAGGAGTGTCTCGACGCTGGATTCGAATGTTGGTGTGCTGCGTGATGAGCCCCAGTGGGTCGGGTGCTTGAAGCCCTCTTGGATATCAATCAGGACGAGCGCCGTAGGTGTGGTCGATGCCTGACGCATGGTGATGGACAAGCTTCGACAGCCGTTGAGTATCGCTTTGACAATGAGAACAATATGACCTGTTATTGATGATTTTCTGGCTGGGATATGACCGTCCCTGGTGATCGATGGGGGTTTATTATGGTAGTTGCTATTTACTATGCTTACAGATCAAATCAATAGACGCCCTTCTCAATTCGGCTAGTCATTGAAAGGGCGTCCAATGGACTTCAGGGAGTGAGAGAGGGTACTCGATTGCGACAATTTCGGCTCCTTCTTTGGCTGTCATTGGTATCATAGAAAGCAAGAGATGTTACCACACGTCGGGCTGGCCCGCTGCATGGATGTTATCGCCAGCAAAGCTGGCGAAAAGTCTCCTTGATATGCTACGGATACAGCTTGCTGATAGGCGTCGTGAAGAGTCATGCGGGGTAAAGCGAATAACATGCCGTTCCACATATTCGCCAACCTAAGTTCACAATCATAGATTTGGAGAAAAGCTAAAAAGCGAACAAGGACGTATCTCTCACATTCAGCACAAATGTCTCTGGACACACCATAGACACGATCAACAACCACAAAATGCAAAAGGGGTCATCGTTCCCGAGAGGGAACTACGCTTATGTGCCTCGTGGCGGAATCGAACCGCCGATCTTCTCATGTCACTAGGTACTAGTGAGACGCTATACCACTTAGCCAACAAGGCGATGTCTCCAAGGCGCCAGCAGCGAGCTCAAGGACCACTGCGGCGGATCCTCTCCACCAGCCGACGACACCCCACCAACCTAGCGAGAAGGCATGCAAGTTCCGCTTCGAGATTGTTCAGTTCTCGAGATGCTCGAGACTCTTCCTTTCTATCGAAGTGGCTCTTCAAGCCCTAGCCCCAGACATCAGAAAGCGGAAGTGATGGCCCAAGGTGAGTTAATAGTCAACATCCTCGTCTCTTAAGAGGGCTTACACAATCCATATCTCTCTCCGGTTCTGAGGACCACAGCAGCACCCACCACAACTCATCTTAGCACTGAAAGTCCTTCGGCACACAAATTATATGATGTAGGTCCACGGTAAACAAGTCAAGAAAAAAAGTCCAGGCATCCAATCAAGTCCATCATAAAAGTATACTTTGTATTCGCTGATAATATCAGTCACCCATGCCGAATGGTGAGTGGGGAAGCCAACTCCAACAAACAACCGTCAAGTAGTAGCCTCTCCCAAAAGTCCCGTCTATTCGCTCAAGTAGCCCAGAGTTTGTAACAATCAGGTAAAGGTAGGTAAGCTAAGGCCCCAAAGAAGAATCGAAGTTTCAAACGGTTGTGGTATCTCGTGCGCACTCTGTCCCTCTTTTCCCCCCGCGAAGCAGTTTATGCCTTCTCGGGCTTGGGGACGTTGGGCGCATCCTCAGCGACGTCCGCTGATGGGTGCTTCTTGCCCTTCTTCTTGGACTCCTTATCCTTCTTGATGGCTGCCTCGGCGACGAGCTGCTCGAAGACGAGGTAGTCGCCTTCCTCCTCGGGAGATCTCGCGGCCTGGAACAATATGTTAGCACCATGAACACAACGGCAATCCGAGGGAGCAGTAGTACCTTGGAGAAGATGTCGCCGATGATGACCAGTGCCTCAGCGCGCTCCAGTCTCTTGGCCAAAGGGATCTTCTTGTCGTTGAGGACAGAGTCGCACACCTCACGCAGCACACTCTGAATCTCGAACTTGGAGCCGCGCCATGCGGCGGTAAGAATCTTGCCTGTGACGCGGCGCTCGTACTCGGCCTTGCGATCCTCGGACCACTCCTCGCCACCCTTCTCCTCCATGCGCGCCATCTCCTCAATGGTCTGCTGTGCGTCGATGGCAGAGCTGATGGTGTTCCAAGTCTCCTTCACGATCGTGCCCTTGTCCTTGACGCGGCTGAAGAAACCGCCGATGCCCAGGAACTTCTGACTCCGCAGCAGACCGGTGGCCTTGGCCAAGTACGTCTGGCCGATGGCGTGGAGGATATCCAGACCGAAAGACTCCATCTTCATGTTCTCGACCTCGAGACGAGTCTTTTCTTGGAACGCCTTGGTGACGTCAGCGCCCTTGTCGGTCTCGGTCCACACGCTTATTCTGTCGAGGAGCTTGCGGGCGAGGGTGTCGACACGCTCCTGGCGGACGCGGGCGCGCTCCTTGTCGTAGGCGGCGAGCTGATCGCGCTGCTCCTTGGTCAAGCTACCCTTCTTCTTCTCCTTCTTCCGCAGCGACTCCTCCGACTCGGGCTGGCCTGCGACTTCGTCCGAGGGCCTGTCCATAAGCGCAGGCCGGAGGGGGATCTGAGTGCGCTTTGCGGTACCCGAGGTACCGGACGGGCTCGGTGATGGTGTTCTACCCTCAGCGGCGTATGGGGGAGGAGGCGCGTTGGCGGTGCCAGCAGCGGCAGAGTCGGCTGCCTTATGAGCCTCCTTCTCGTCTTCAACGACGACGGTTGGCGGAGGAGCAGCGGCGGCACCGGCGGCGGCGCCAGCCTTTTCTGCGTCTCCAGCCTTCATGCTCTCCTTCTTGGCCTCCTCAGTGCCAGGGAACTCGCCGTCGGCAGCTTCGGCGCCCTCAGCACCCTCCTCACCCTCCTGCATGGTGATATCCATAGTGGCCGTCAGATCCTTCATCAGGCTAATCTCACCGATCCAGTCGACAAAGGCATCGCCGCCAAAGATGGAGCTGAAGAACTCGGCCGGGTCGGCAAAGCCCTCGGAAGGCTTCGCGCTGTCCTTTCCATACTTGTCGTAGGCTGCTCGGAGGTCCTTGTCGGAGAGGACTTGGTAGGCTTCGCCAATTTCTTGGAACTTTTCGTGGGCGGAGGGGTCGTTGGGGTTCTTGTCTGCAGGGGGTTCAAGTCAGCTTCCGTGACGCAGCAGAGTGCAGTAGAAATCAAACAGGTAATTTTACATACCCGGGTGGTGAACGATGGCAAGCTTTCGGTAGGCCTTCTTGATTTCGATGTCTGTGGCGGTGGGCTGAACACCGAGAGTGTCGTAGTATGCGGTATCGACGACCATGGTCGCAAGGAATGAGGGGTATTAGGTAGAAGGAAATCTAGGTATAGAAACGGCGCAAATGTTTTCTTCGTTGATAAACAAGAGAAAAAGGTTGAGTGAGGGAGTAAGAGGTCCTCTGCAGGAAAGATCGCGGGGTGATGAGGGTAGGGATAGACTTGCGAATCGTGATTCAAGCGAGAATCACAAGGAATCGGACGTAGCGGCGGTCGAATGAACTGGGCGGTGCGGCGTGCCACACCAAAAAGTGACCCAACTGCTGCAAGGTGCCCGCCGATTACCTAGATTTTTGGGTGGATTTACGTTTTCGCGGTGCCCCGCCAGATTACGTTGTTGGGCGAGACCTATGGGCGCTGGGCGGTCACCAACGGCGGGTTTCAGTGAGCATTGCGGTGACTTTTTGGTGAGTAACCATGCACTGCCATGGAACGGCCAGGCTGAATTACGGTACCTACTTCTGAGCCTTACGGCTGGTAAGGTAACCTGCCCTCCCACTGGGTGCTGGCAAGGTGCCATTCTTTCCCTCCCGCCCTTTCCATAGGCTGCATGGACGATGGCGATGTCCACTGCGGCCTTGGAGATTACGCGGACAGGGACCTGCTGGCAGGGATGACGTTGCACGGTCCAGCCCATCTGCCGTTTTCTGTCTGCATCACAAAGAGTCGGTATCCAAAATACAGACTCCCCCTCAATCCAAAACATTCTCATGAAGGGCTTCTTTGGAAGTTTTGGGGGAGAAAAGCATGGCTCGTGTCAGGTTGCTATCCCGGGCTCTACAGCGTCAGCTGTCACATTGCAAGCGACGATAGCTGATAGCTGCATCACGATATTTCCAGGCCTCCAAAGTGATCGACAACAGTCGGCGATCCGCTTCACAAGCTTTCAGAGCTCAAGTCAACCGGACAACGCCGAGATGACTCTTCTCCACCCCGGCTGCACCGACTCTCACGCAAAGGACACCGTTCAATCTTCAGCGCCTGCCTCTAGCCCGATGGCATCTGGAATCATGCTATGCTCACTGCATCAATCTGGACAGTCTTCAACAACTCAAACTGCAATTTTTCTAGTTCATTCCAGTCTCTAAGTCTTGCTAGAGCGGCCAAGTTCCCATATGCGCCAAATCCGATTTGCTTTTTTTCCCTCTTCTATTTACACGACACCGTTGGCCTTCATGCGCTCGAAGCATCCCCTGTAGGCGTCGTGAACCTCGGGCACCGTGTAGTTGTACTCCTTGAGCTTCTTCTCCAACTTGGTGGTGTCGAGTTTGCAGTTGCTGCGGCCGGCCTTGATGACCTTGGCCTGCTCCTCGAGCGAGAAGTTCTTCCATGTGAAATCGGGACGGACAATCTCCTTAAAGAGGGAGAGCACCTCGTTGTGAGAAATGGCACCGGGGTTGGTGAAGTTGTAGATGCCAGTGTCCTTGTGCTCGGCCATGAGGATGGAAGCCGGGAGGAGATCGGTGAGAATGGTGTTGGAGTTGGGGATATCAACGACACGGTCGTACTTGGCAATCTTGGTAACAAAGTTGCGGGAGTGGAGGTCGTCGCTGACGGGCATGCGCAGGCGGAGGATGAGGCAGTTCTTGTAGTGCTTCATGATCTGCAGAGTACCCGATTAGTGATTGATCCAGACGCCAGTGGCTTGTGATTAATAACATACCTCCTCGACGTGACCCTTGGTGTCCGAGTAGAAGCTGCCCTTAAAGTTGGCAGGGTCGGTCTCGAGGTAGCCAGCGCCGCCAATGGGGTGGGCGTCGTCGTACTGGTAGATGCAGCCGGTGGCGAAGACGGTGCAGTGGATGCCCTTGAGGAAGCAGGCATCGGTGAGGTTCAGGGTGCCGATAACGTTGGATCGCATCGTAGCCTCCTTGTTGTCCTCGCACCAGTCGACATTGGGGCGACCAGTGCAGCCAGCGCAGTTGAGAACGTGGGTAGGCTTGACCTTCTCGAGCTCGGCGAGGACGCCCTCACGATTCTCCATGCGGACGGTGGTGGTGTAGACCTCCTTGCCCTGTCCCTCAAGGAGGACCTTGAGGTGGTTCGCAACCCAGCCCTCGCCACCCCAGATGAGGAACTTGTTCGCAGAGTGTCCGTTGGTAGCCATTGTGGATGATGGTGGTGTTGTTCGTCTCTTGAGGATTATAGTTTGAATTATCGGAGAGTGGTCGGAGAGGGGTCGGGCGGGACTTTGTCAGGATTCGACTGGCTGCTGGGATGGTGTAAGTTGGTGACGGAGTCGGGTGAGATGTCGATTCGGACGTCTTATATGCTCGAGGCTGGCAAGGGAGAAGACAGCTGGGAGGGTGAGGAAAGAAGAAGAAAAGGACAAATTGAGTAATTTGTAAGACAAGCCACTCGAACAGCAGGGCAAGGGGAGAAAGAGTGTGAGACGGATTATTTATCTGGGGTAAGCGTGGCAGGTACGAGGCCAGGGAGAGGAGGAGGGGAGGACATAAAGTTTGGGTTCAGGTACGAGTCGTACTATCTGCCAATCTGCCACTCTGCCCTTTCAGCTGCGCGCGGTCTCGACCCTCTCGACCCTCCCGTCTTCCGGTATGCTGGTCTCTGTCTGGATACCTACTGCAGAGCAGCAGTAGTAGCACAGCCAGCAATAATTAGTCGCAGCGACTTACATTGGACAGATGGTGTGTGCTATGTGTCGTTCCCACCCCCACCTTCGGGAGGTACCACGGTCAAAGGTGCGACCCCGTAGCGAAACTTACGTACCTCGAGTACGAAGCTTACCAGGAGCTACGTTCCATATTGATAGCTGCTGTTATCGGAGAGAGTATCCGTAGCAGACAGCTATTTTCGTCCTGGCGTCCCCTAGCTTTGTCATGAGCTCTGGTGAAGTGGACTCCGTGGAAGATAGTCACCAGTAGTAGCAGAATATGATTAAGCCGACCATGAAAAATCATAATGTTAGTAAGAGACATAAGGAAAAAAGTAGCTACTTAGCTACGTGGTGTCGCAGCAGCTCCAAGACAAGTATCGCGGAAGTGATGCGGTCTAGGATGAAGGAGGCTAGACGGATGAAAAGCCTCCCTTGGGGGATGCAGACAGTGAGACATTGCCATCCGATGGCTCACCGCATTATGCTCCCTTGGAGGTAATGGCGGTGCCACGGTGGTGGTGGCAATGGCGGGCCGCGGCAGACCAGCGAGGGTCGAATGCCGCGTCGGCCGTGGTGGGGACCAGAAGCCCGGAGCCGCAAAGAAACGTCCATCTCGGAAATCCTTAAGGGTCTTGGCCATGTGCTGCTGCGATGCCACCGTGGGATGTCCAGAAAACCAGACGATGGGTTGCGCGCTGATCGGATAGTCGGGCCATGAACATGAAGGGGGAGGCTGAGCCATGGGAACAATTGGACTGATGCCGTGTCGGGGGGCTGACATGCGTGGAATTGCTGCTGCTGCTCTCCACTCACACCTCGATTGGCGTATGCAGCAGAGTCGATAAATCATCTTTTGTCGGCTTCTTCTTCTTTCTTTCGGTGTGTGAAGAGGAGAAACAGCAACAGAAGCAGCAGCAAGGTAGCAATACCAAAGGTGCGAAGAAGATGCCAAGGATAAACGTCGCTAAACAAAAGTCATGTGAGTTGAGCCGTTGGTTGCTAACCAGACGAGAAAGAGACGACCCCGACGGAAGCTTCGTTCGAAAAAGGCAGGAAGGCAGACCCTGAAATAATGAAATCCTTCCACTCCCCAGCATGGAAGGAACCGCCCTCCGTGCCCCGCACCTGCTGAAATTCGAGAATGAGAAGCAAACGACCCGGAAGGCAGGGACCTGCCCCGCCATCACCTGCCATCTGCCAATCAGATCTAGTCGTCCATCCCATTGGCTCGCCTAGCTTTAGCCGAACTGGCTCGGTCAGTGTGTTCCTGACACCAATTCCAGTGACTGACACGCTGAAGTGGGAAGCGTTCGGCGGATAAGGCACCATACACAGGCGGGGTATCACTGTAAGAGGCGCTATCTGGCCGTCTTCTGGCTGTCAGTAGACCACCCAACAGCGCTGAGGCCAAGCCTTGAATGCCCTGGAGGCTTACCTAATAACCTCCACGTACCTGGAAATGAGGTGAGTGTGACGGGAAAACGGTCCCAGGTCGCATTTTCCATGGCAATTTGGAGAAAAGGAGCCGGGGTCAGCTGCACTAACGTCCTTTCCCCCGTTTTGGCGCCTTCCTGCCCGGGTGAATTGGTCACTTTTTTGGACTTTTGATTTGATGACAGCGGAGAACTTCTTTCCCTCCTATTCTTCCGCGGTCTTGTTGTTGAATCCCCGTCTGCCGTTCATCCAAGGTCAACAATCCAGTTTGCTTGTCGACTCTTCTCCACGCAACAGCCCGTGTCCTCCTTGCTATAAAACGCACGCGAATTTTGAGGTCATTGACTGGAACGTGAGCCAAAAAAGCAGAAGCTGAGACCACCTCCCATTGACTGCGCGCGCAAACCTTCAATCAGCAGCCCACGACGAACCCGCACATAGCCAGCTACCTTGGTCAACTCCACGAACTCTACGAGGACTGACTGACTTGACTTTGCTGCCCCCTACGAGACTCGACTTCGTTCTTCCGTCGTCAACTCTTCAAGCCTCTGCGCTACTGTCCGATTCTACTGTGCAATCCGCCGTCCGCCGCGACGACAGACCGCCATCATGGGTGTCATTTACTACCTCCTTCACCCCAACCAGCTTCGCTCCATCATCCAATGGTACGCCGCCTGACTCCCTCTCACCGAGCACGCGCGCGCAGACCGCTTTGCTGCTTCTCTACCTCACATCTGCTGATACACTTCTAGGAAGGTCTGGCACGACCCCGTCCACCACCGCGATCCCTCAAAGGAAGACCCTACGCTGAAGTCGTGCTTCGAATTCCTCAACAAGACGAGCCGTAGTTTCTCCGCCGTCATCCAGGAGCTCAACCCCGAACTCCTGGTTCCCGTTTGCCTGTTCTACCTTGTGCTGCGCGGCCTCGACACCATCGAAGATGATATGACATTGGATATCAAGGAGAAGGAGCCTCTGCTGCGCCAGTTTGACAAGTACATGGAGACGGATGGCTGGACTTTCACCAAGAACGGTCCTAACGAGAAGGACCGCGAGCTCCTGGTGCACTTTGACGATGTCGTAACTGAGCTGAAGAAGATCAAGAAGCCCTACTACGAGATCATCAAGGATATCACGATCAAGATGGGTAACGGCATGGCCGACTACGCTCTCAACGCCGAGCACAACGAGAACGGTGTTGCGACCATCAAGGAGTACGAGCTTTACTGCCACTACGTTGCCGGTCTCGTCGGTGACGGCCTGACCCGCCTCTTCGTCGAGGGCAACATGGCCAACCCCAAGCTTCTCGAGCGCCCCGCGCTCACCGAGTCCATGGGACAGTTCCTCCAAAAGACCAACATCATTCGCGACGTCCACGAGGACTACCTCGACAAGCGCCGTTTCTGGCCCAAGGAGATCTGGAGCAAGCACGTCGACACCTGGGACGATCTCTTCAAGCCCGAGAACCTGCCCAAGGCTCTCGAGTGCAGCTCCGAGATGGTTCTGAATGCTCTCAAGCACACTGAGGAGTGCCTGTTCTACATGGCTGGTATCAAGGATCAGAGTGTCTTCAACTTCGTCGCTATCCCCCAGAGCATGGCTATTGCGACGTTGGAGCTCGTCTTCCGTAATCCTGCCATCTTCAGCAGCCACATCAAGATCACCAAGGGCGACGCATGCTACCTCATGACCAAGTCAACACAGAACCTCCAAATTGTGTGTGAGGTTTTCAGAGACTACACCCGTCGGATACACAAGAAGAACGACCCGCGCGACCCCAACTACGTGCAGATTAGCGTGCAGTGCGGCAAGGTATGTGGTGGTGTTTCTTTGTCTTTATCTAAAGACACATCTGTCTCGCGTCAGAAAGTCAATTGCTAACGGTTGACCCTCCAGATTGAGCAATTCATCGACTCTCTGTTCCCGAGACAGGACCCCAAGCTGCTCGGAGATGCGGCGAAACAGAAAGAGCGGGGCCAACCGGGTATGGATGCAGGTGAGGCCTTCGTATTGGGCGGCATGGTTCTGTTGACCCTCTTTTTCGTATCTGGTCTTATGGTGAGTAGCTCCGAAATTTTCTTCCTCATTTCCCTCTCGTTCCTCCAACATCAACCTTCACCCTCTGCTTTTCTACCCTCAACTCTCAACTGATCACCACCCTCAGATCGGAACTGCCTGGTTCTTTGGTGCACGCTTCGACTCGTTGTGGAAGACGGATAGCATTTACTGGCCTGGCAGCGAGACCGGCGCGGCGACGCCGATCGAGCACAAGGAGCTGTAACTCTACCAGACAGACAAGAACAAAAGTTGTTCTTTGACTGCTACGCTGCATCTGACTGTTGACGGTACATATTGACGAGGAGTTTTCGGTTGCTCGCCGCCGGCATGGCTACGAAATATTGAGGAGCCCATACTAATCTTGCTAATACACACCATCCTCGTGATGGGTTTTTCGCGACGCATCTGGTCTTGTTGCTTTCATATCGATCGTCTGTCCGACATGATTTACACAGTGACATCCACTATCCCTCCTCAAACCAAGCACGGATGTCAAATTGCAATTCAGTCCCATCGCAAGGTGGTCATGACTGTGGTTGTGCCGAAGAAGTGCTGATATCAAACCCCACCGGCAAAGACCCCGTCCATCACGCGGCGGGTACGGGGCGGGCGTGTCTTCCATTGTTCTCGGGACGCGCTCTTTTGCTCCGGCTTGCAAACATTCTTTCACCATGTTCCACTGTTTCACGTGTTTCTTCTTGTGACTGCGACAAGACCTGTAATAGCCATAAGGCTAGGTCAATTGAAAGCTTACTCGTCTTCGTCTGGCCCCGGGGCCTACGGCGAAGAGGTGACAGGCGCTGTCACGGCATCAAGTAGATGAGCCTGTCGCCAAGACCGATATGACCTGTCTCTTCAGTACTTTTCTGGAAGAAGTTGTCTCGATTTTGAAGTCCATGGAAGAGCCAAAGCGACGACCGATGTATTCAAATCATCCCGCGGCCGGGGAACCGTTGTAATAAGAAGACACAAAAATTCATAATCCAAGTCATCGCCCCAACGCCCCCAACTCCAGTCAATTGGTCACCAACGCAATGCAGAAATCACTTGGCCTGCTTGACTTGGCCTCTTGTCGAACATGGACTTGCAGGTCACCAATAATCAGATGAAGCACGCAGCGCCGCGGTGCCTCTATATGTACCTAATCCATTGAACCCACGGAGGCTTACCAGATTGCTGCTCAGTATGCTCTTCTGTTTTCAGGCCCGCCACCAAAGCCTTTCGTCCGGTCTTCCTTTCGTATCGTTGCAGGAGACAGCAGTGCGCAGTTGCAAGCGAAGAAGATGCGGCTCTTGGAAGACGTCTCGGCGTTTATGCGCAAGGCCGAACCGGATTTTCCAGGTAGGTATCTGATGTACCTACACACAGGCATACCGGGACCGTATTATGTGTTTTTAACCTTTCCCGCCTTCTCCCCGACACGGCGACACCTAGGTCAAGTCTGGGGAATACATGAAACGTGAAGATCCAGCTTCAGCCTTTTCAGCTCTGCTTCGCTCCCACGCCGGCCATCCCTCCCTTTCTCTCGGCTCGGGTCAGAGACGACAGGCCGGAAACCCACGAAACCACGTGAGTTGCGCGGACCACCTTGGCCTTATCCTCCGTTGTCTTCCCTCTCTCTCTCTCTGCGACTCTCTCGCTCGCTCTCATCCGCTGCGCGCGGGTGGCGTGCGGCGGGGCACGGCGCCCGCGAGAACGGGAGACCCGGGATGGCCGTTGCTGGTAGCCTGGTCTCCCCCCTTCGACGCCAAGACCCGAGATCTCCGTTTTGCATAGCGGTGTCAGCGCCAGATTGATGGGGTACGTTCAAGGAGAATTGGGAGAGGCGAAAGGACAACGGGACGTTTCGGACCGGTTAACAAGAGACAAGCGATTCTTGGTATCGGTGAATCATGCTTCAGCCAAGGCTGAGGCTGGATCTAGCTGCCTTCCAGGCTTCAAGAGTACTGTTTATTTATGTTTTGTCATGGTGTGGACATCTCTAACACCATAGTCTAGCCAAGACATTTGTATATATCTGGTATTTGTCGATACTATAGCATCATTTGTACATGCTCTGCCCTTGGCTCGTCCTTCTTGTAAAGATGTGTTTGCGAGAGCGGTCGATCACCACGCCAATGGCAAGTATCTGGGACGTAGATGGCTTCAAATTTGTGACGACGAATGAATGCAGGCAACCTCTTCTACAGCACAGTAATTCCCATTCTCTCTCGTTCTCGTATTGGACTTTTCACAGGTCGTCGGATCTCGCATCTCCCCTTCCCTTTCCCACCCGGTCCCGAACACCCATCTCCGAAACGTGACCGTAGAACAATGGGCTCCCGGCGTACTGCTGAAGAAAGTCATCCCCTTTCCTATTCCGTTTCCCCGTTTCCCTTACCTTTTTTCCCCCTTCGGACGCCGGACCACAAACGAGCAAGGACGCATCTCTAATTCGTGCTTCTGTGCGTGTGTGTTGGAGATGAGACGAATCCGCCCGCGTGCGATGGGTGTAGGACTGTACGTCGGTCCTTTGAGCTGACCACATGCTTTTCCCTCGCGTCTTACCTCATCTCACAGCCATCAGAGATAAAAATGTGTGAGTGGTAGTGAATGGGTGCCTCTGACGCACTCGCACCTCCATCCCATCTCCTACCATCCTCGCCAACTCTATTCAGTCTCCCCCAGCACCCAAAAAAGAAGGTTAAGAAGGAAGGGGGGGGAGGGAGGGAAAAAGAATCCCCCCATGGAACCTAGTTTCGGAACCCGTCATCCGCGCAGATGCCAACGCACCATCTTACTGAGAACGAATCGGGAAAGGCATCATGTCCGTCCCATAATGTGCGACATCAATCTTCCATCTTTCGCTTCCACGGCCCTCGGATAACGGATAACGGCACGCAGTGGCACGCGGTGAAGCACCTCAGTCTTCGGGAAGCACCGTGTAGAGAGGAAACAACACATAGCAGATGCGAGAGGGAAGGCACTACGCCAAGTTCATCCCATCCCTCGGATACCTTAATCTCCAAAACGCGAGAAACACAAACCTTCACGCACACCACCCTCCACCACGACAATTCTCGCCCATGATTCTTGTCCGTCTTTAGGGAGTCCATCCTTTCCATCCTTTCCTTCCCTCCTCGGGGAGTTGCGAATGTTCTTCTCCCATCAAATTTCCCCAACTGTCCGGGATATGTCATGGCGTCATTCGCGTTTTGGGTTTTCTACCAGTCCTCTTGTCGTAAGAATCAGGCCGAACGACGCACCTCTTCATATCACCTACCTGTGGAAGTCCAATGTCGACGTTGACTCTGTATGCGTTCACTGGAAAGGAGCCCGCAAGGAAGCCGCTGAGTCCGTATGTAGAGTTGGGGAAGAGACAATTGTAGCTTGATCAATCACCTAAAATCGTCAGATGTAGTAGGTTGCGCAGATAAGGTTTCCTGCTTGTTGACGTGTCATCTATTCGATGAGATACACAACTGCCATCGCCTTCCTCCTTCGACGTCACCTAGGTTATGTGGATATCGAGGTCAGGTGACATGATGATAGCGCTAAAGGCCGTTGTCATTCACCAGGGGCAGGTGATACCATCAGAACTAGCATAGGGTGTGCGTGTCGAAGGGCTATCAACGCTGGACACGTTGATACACTCACTTACTCACAAGGCAAAGGCAGTATCAAGTCAAGTCGCAAGGCAGAGTGATTTGTTTGAACGTGAAAGTGAATAGTCCGTAGCTGTCTGCTCTCATTACCAAGATCTCATTTCGAGAATCTCCGTCTTAAATACAACGTGATTTTTTGGTCTCAAGCGAAACCAGAAAAATGTTCAAGAAAACAGGTTTTAGAGAAAAAAGCGAAAAGGAAGAAAAAAAGAGTTATAGGAAAACCCAAGACAGAATGAATTTTCGAGTCCTGATGAAATGGTACGAGGGAACCAGCCCGTCGAGGGTTTTTCTACTCTTTTGGGGTCTTTTTTCTTTTGAGCCTGTTTTTTGTCCTTGAAATGCGGGTTTGAAGACCCTTCTCTTTCTTGCTTTGTGTGTCTTCTCTCTCTCTCCTTTTACATACAATTGAAACCATCCGACAGACACCCGGAAACCCCAGGTATCCCATCTTGGATGGTGAAGGCTTGTGCTTTGCTTGCTGATCCAGGCCGCGCGCCAATGCAGTGATGTGTGCGAATGACTGGGTATCCTCTAAAATGCCGTGAATTTGTGTTCATCTCCCCCTCGAATATAAAAACACATGGGGGGAGAATCACTTATTAAACCAAGGAAAACGTGTCGAAAAAGTCAACGTGACGCCATCATGCCTTTTGAGGTTTCCAATGAAAGAAACGCTAAAAGAATCCACCAACGCGGAACACATTGGGGCATTTACCATCAGGGCAGAACTTCTAGAGCTGTCCGTTGTTGGCAATCAGGTTGGTGGTGCCAGCAGTGTTGCGCTGGACAGAGGCACCAGAGGCGGTGGCGAGAGCGAGCATGCGGTCGGTAACAGCCTTGACGGTGTTGAGGCCCTCAAGACCCATCAGGTAGGCGGCAAGGCCAGCAACGTGAGGGGAGGCCATGGAGGTACCGGACAGGGTGTTGGTGGCGGTATCGGAGGTGATGCCGACAGAGAGAATGTTGACACCGGGGGCGAAGATGTCGACGACAGTGCCGAAGTTGGAGAAGGAGGCCTTGCGGTCGTTGCGAGCATCAATGGCACCGACAGTGATGGCGTTGGGGGCGGAAGCGGGCGAGGTGTTGGCAGCATCCTGGTTCTCGTTTCCGGCAGCGACGACGGGGACGATGCCAGCGTTGTTGAGAGCCTGGATAGCGCGGTTGACAGCAGCGGAAGCAGAGCCACCAAGAGACATGTTCATGACAGCCTTGCCAGTGAGGTTCTTCTTGGCGACGTCGTCAATGACTTTTGGTGATGTTAGCTTCGGAAATTTGCATAGGTTAAACTGTGGGGCTGTTGAAACTTACCGAACTGCATGCCATCGAGAACACCAGAGTTGGAGCCAGCACCATCACCATCAAGAACCTTGACGCCAATGAGGTTGACGTTCTTGGCAACGCCGAAAGTCTGACCACCAATGGTACCAGCAACGTGGGAGCCGTGTCCGTTCTCATCAGTGTCCTGGTATTTTTCATTAGCCTCTCATCTTGCTCACTCACTCTTGAGACGATTCCTGGTACTTACAACGTTGTTGATGAAGTTGGCGCCAAAGGTAGCACGGCCCTGGAACTCGGAGTGGGTGGTAAGGATACCGGTGTCGACGATGTAGGCAGTGATACCGTCACCTCCTGTCTGGTCGAAGACGTAGCCAGCCTCACCGGCAGCGGCGTGAGACATGCGGACAAGGCCGGGGGGAGCGTTGGTCTGGGAGACGGTGGCGGAGATCTTGACCTTGGCATCCTGCTCGACGTAGGCGACCTCCTCGGCGTTCATGACGCTCATGATCATGGAGTCATCAGCCTCCATGACGGTGGCGCGCCACGCGTTCATCTTGAAGTTGCGGGTAGAGGTGCTGAGGGAGCGGCCGTCAAGGGAACGCTTGCCAATGTTGCGCTTCTTGATGGAGGCAGCGAACGAGGACATCTTGGAGGTAATGGCATCATCGTCAAAGGTGTTGTTGTAGACGACAATGTACTTGTTGGGAATCAGGTCGGCGGCGTTGAGGTTAGAGATGGGAACGCCCATGAAGGAGCCAGAGTCGTTGGTGGAAGCGCCGCTGTTGCTGAGGCCGAAAGGAGCGGCGAGAGCGGCGGGCAGCACGGCTGCGATGAGAGCGGTAGCGCGAACCATGTTGGGCGGTTAATTCGAGGGGGTTTGGTGGTGTATGTAGATACGGTGAGGTTGTTGATATTTAAATAAAGAGAGGATACGGGAGAGAACTAGCTCGTCGTCGTCGAAGAGGTCGTCAAAAAAAGTACTGATGAAGAAGAAAAAAGTGCCGAGACCGCTGGTCTACTTTTTTAATTTGTGGCGGTGGTTGACGAGGAAAGAACGAGGTCTTGTCGTCGGGGTTGGGAGGTTCGGCACGGAAGGTGCGAGCGAGAGAGTGACTCGATGAGGTTGGGAAGGCGCGAATGAGTGCGAGCGAGAAATGCTGAGAGAAGGAGCAACCAAGAAGGATTCGGATACCAGTCACGACACAAAGCCCTTGTTTACTTTTTTCTCAAATCTTTTCCAATGCGATAAAAAGCTGCCGTTACCAAGTTGAAACAAGGTGTAATAAAAGAGTAGTCGAAGAAGCGGAAAGAGGCGGTAGGTTGTTTGGTATTTAGCTAACCGGCCACACGGGTGAACGTGAGGATGAGGATAGACTAAAAGAAGAGATTTATGGAGGATGGGAAAGAATAGAGAGAGAGACGGAGCAAGAAGAAGTAAGAGACGGAAGGCCAAGCACAGCTGGGCAAGATGGAGAGGTTGTGGACAGTAACTTAAGTATAACGACGGACGATGAAAAAAGAAGGGGACGGGAGGAAGCAGGGAGTACGGATATTGAGACTAGGTAGTAGGAGTAGGAGTAGGAGTACCCAGGAGTAGGGGGATAAGGTAAGGTACATACAAGGAGGGAAGATGACCGGGGGTGTCAGCGGTACATGAATCCAGGTACCTGCTCTCAGCATCCGTACCTTGTAGCCTGTCCGTACGTAGTCCCTGGCCCAGGTTTGTCACTTGTGCGTGTCTCCATGTGCGTGTGTGCTTGCTTGGTGTGCTTTGGTGCTCGACCTTGACCTTGACCTTGACCTGGGGCCCTGAGGTGTGGTCTTTGGGTCCTGGAGGGGTGTGTGGCGTGTGTGAGTGGACCACGCGAGGATGTACCTTTGTGACATTGTCTGGATGGATGGATGGATGGATGCTGCAGAGAGAGACTGGACAAGGACAAGAGAACGAACGACGGACGAGGTACTGGCCCCGAGGTGTCTGTATTCGGTAGCGAGAACATCCGTACAATATGTTATTCTCTATGCTGTCTCACTCTCACTGCCTCATTGCAGGATCGTGAGGGGAGAGAGAAAAGATGCAAAAGAGACAGGCTGAGACTGAGGCCAGACGGGGCAGAGAGACAGTGCTCAGCACAAGTGAATAACGTCGAGGTACCTGATGAATACGGCATCTCGAATCTTGCACAAAAAAAAGTGGACGGGCCTTCGAGGCTCTGGGCAACATCTGCGGCAGAACAAGGAGTAGAAGCCGAGAAAGGGACGAGAAAAGACGGGACAATTAGACGACGGCGAAGACTTGGATCCAGTGACCAGCGGGAATTGGGAGAGGCGACGGGAGAGAAATGGTGACGGACGGGGAAGACGGGGGACAGCAAGGAGGGAGAAAAGGTACGTATCGGTGAAGGTGGGCTGGACCTAGGACCTGGAGACGACCTGGAGACTCTGCCCAGCGCCCAGCGCTCCAGCGCACACTGCCCAGCGGTGCTGCCGCCAGCCTGCGAAGCCTGCGCGTGTCTGAGGAAAAGGGGATACGTACCGAAATATCCGTGCACCGAGGGCTTGGCTCCCATTTGGGGTTGATGCGAAAAGCCGCGACTTTTTGGCAATATCGGTGCCGGTGCCACGCCGCCCAGCCTGTGCATGGCATTACGCTACATACTACACGATAGAGTGAGCTTGGGGAGGGAAGACGAGTAGCAGCATGGCGTGGCGGCAGTTTGGCATTGTGCACACTTTGTGGCAGACACGTCGACTCCTGCTTCTTACGACTCCGTTTCCGTATCACCACTGCTGCGAGGTAACCTAACCCTCATCCTCCGTATGCCAGAGACTGTAGTAGGCGAAGAGAGCAAAAAGGAAGTCAGGAGGTTCAGACTGATTACCCACACATTTTACTCTCGGGAGGAAAGTCCCAGGGCCGTTCTTGGCACTAGTCTCAATCAAGGCTTGTGCTTCACCTTTTTCTGGTCGTCGGAAGGGGACTGACGACCGGGGTGGGTTGCTTGTGGACTTATGGAGAAAGTCGACTGACTGATGGTTCTCCCCGAATTGTACGCAGTATGGGCCATGCCATGTTATTGTTTTCCAATATTGATCTTTTTTTTTCTGCTTTGTTCCATCGTTGGTATCCACGGTAAATCGCCGTCGGGCGGTAGAAAGTATGAAAACACCACACTGTTGTACGTAGGTGACGTACGAATTCAAACAATGAAGGGCATGCGCGTCCCGGGGTGGAGGGACCGCACTAAGGCAAGGTACAGAATACCACACGGCGGCAGTCGGCGGGATGGATGGATAGATCCAATGGTGGATGGATGATGGCGTTGGCGTTGTTGGCTGTTGGCTTCGACTCACGTACGGCGGCACGCCACAGTTCGATTGGGTGGTGATTGAGATTTACCACATCCCCCCAGGTACACAGTTACACAGGTAGGCACACAGGGTCCATTCCCGGGGCGCCGTCGCAAGACTTGCGGCACCCGACTGCCAACCGTTCCAGCCATCGGCGAGAACTGGGAAATTTGTGGCATATTTTCTGTTAGTGCTCCATGGTCAATGGCGCTGAAGGTTCTGGACCTACCCAGTTGGGTGTTGTCTCACTCCCTTAACCGCAGGGTAATCAAAAAGAGACGCCACAAGAGCGGCAGAGGCGCCGTTTTTCAAGGGAACGGCGTCCGCTGCAAACCGCCGCCTCTCCGTTCACCTGCGCCTCTTCTCTCTCTGTGCCTCACTGCCTCGCGGTCTCTTGGGCGGTCAGACGGTGCTGTCAGTGTCTGTGACTGACGGAAGAAAACTGTTGAATCTGGCTCGCTGACCACCCGATCCCATCCATCCATCCATCGCGGCGAACCAACAATGGGAGAAAAGGTCGGATTGTGTGTACAGATGTACGGCGTGTGTGTGAGAGAGATGGGCTCATGCCATATGGTTGGCTCTCCCCGTCTCTCGGATCATGAAGGTCTCAGTGCCAGCACAAACCTGTGACAATGCGCATCGTTGCTTCTTCTGATTCTATTAGGTTCTTTCCCACGCTTTGCGTTCGTCTGTCTCAACCCAAAATTTTCTCATGTTGTATACCTACCTATTTGCCTCCTTCCTCCACCGGGTGGTTCTGGTTCTTCATTTTTCCATCGTCGTGGCTAGGTTATCAAGGCAGGAACAAGAGACATTCAGTGGGGGCGCCTACCTTACCCCGTAAGGTAGGTACCTGCCCTCTGTCTCTCCTTTCTTCCCTCCCCTGGGAAAACTGGCAGGTGTCCAACCCAGGATCACAGTACGTACCCCCAATTAAACGGTACGTGCTCTCTCGCTCGTCACGGAGACTAACCTCGCAATGGGGAAAGCGTCAAGCCGTAGCGGTTCCCCTTTTGGGCGCTGCGGCAGCCAAGCGCGCTTCTCGTTGGCCGTGCCAAGTCAAACAAGGCCGCCCCTCTTATTATTCACCCCCTTGGTCCTGCCCATCCTGGATTGGTAGGCCCTGGCAAAAGTCGATCCTCCCCCTCCAGGGCTCCGTCGTCCTTTCCTCTCCCCTCCACTAGCGCCGGTTTCGATCCTGTCATTTCGACTAAATCTGTAACGTCCAAGTTCAGCGCCTCATCGCAGAAAAAAGGAAAGAGGGCTCCATTGTCAGCTTCCTCATCGTCGTTGTTGTCCTCCTCCATGGTCGAGCTTCACCTTGGAAAAGGCTCCAGTGCTCCACAGAATGGTCCACGTCGGCTGCCCACGTTGCCCAGTCTCAGTCGCCGTCTCTTCGGAGTTTTACCGTCGAGGTTGCTGTAACCGTACCTTATCTCAGCAACCATGTGTGTCTTGCAGCCCTTTTCTCGCCTTTTCCTTGCTTGTTGCTATCCGCGAGTCGCCGTTTGCTTGTCCCAGTATCAAGTTGCACGCACTCTCTGGCAGTCTGTCTGGACTCGAATAATCAGCCGGTCTTGTCCCGTCACCTCTCTGGACCGCAGCCATCCCGGTCTGGCTCTAGTCCGCAAAGCCCCCTTACCTCAGCTTTGCTGCCAGGCTAGGGTAGGTGGCCTTGAAGCTGTCAAGTCAAAGGCCTCGCGAACTGACGGTACTTTGTCCGTATGGACCTGTGGCAAGGTGTCTGTCAGTCCCTCGACCCTGAACCTGCCTGCTTGCTCAGCAGTCAAGTTAGACCGCTGAGCAGTACAGATTCTCGACCTAGACCCTCCCTCTTGTGAATCGTATGCCCTCTACATAGCATCGCTTGAGTCGATGCCCTCATCAAATAGTCTTGGGCTTCTTGGCCTTGTCTCCGTCAGCGCTCTCGTGAGTCTCGTCGAGACTCTCCTCGTCAGCAGATGTCTTGACTCTACGCTATACCTCTGGGCATGCGTCGTCCATATCCCCTCCTTTCTCCTCATATTGTACAAACTTCAGAGTCTCTGATATACAAATCTCCAAACTTGTGCAACCCTCATAATCGTACTCTCCCAAGTTCCAACCCCGGGCCATGCTTGTAAACCCATGGATGCAGCCATCATGTACAGATACGCTTTGCATCTGCAGCCTTCACTTTGTCGACCCGTCATCCAGTCCTCTTCTCCTGCCCCTACTGTACCTCTTCCCACCCCCTCGAGCTTCATCATGTCTCTTATTCGTGAGGTCCCCCGTCATCGACTGGTCCAGTTTGTACCCACTCATCCCGGGGGGGGGATCCCGGGGGGGGGGGGCTGAAGCTTTTCTAATCTCGTCAACCATCGTGACGATGTCGCCGCCGTCACTACCGACTGCCGTGTGCCGTCCCCTCTTTCTTGGCATCCCTGACCTCCCATGTGCTTTTCTCTTGCTGTCCCTCTCATCCGTACACGAGCAACGGTACGACTGAGCATTAGCAAACCTACCTTAACTCCATCTGCTCCGAGGCACCTAGCACGGGACGGGGGGCGTCAGGGCGACGCACGGAGGCCCCGATCTTGACGTGAGCATAACTCAACTTACCTCTCACCACTCGTGACTTGCGGCTTGGCCAACACGGTGTAACGGTAAAGGCCATGCGCCGTGATGCTTTCCACTCCTTCCCCCACAACAAATAACAGACACCGACTGGCTAATCGACGACGTCAATGTAACACAACGTGTGCATCCTGGCCTGCTTAGCCACCGTCAAACAATGAACTCGCAGTCTGTAGATATCGCCATTCAATGCGCAAGAGGCAAAGCCGATCCTCATCAGTACATGCCGCGTCAAAAGGATTAGGCGTCATGCAGAAACGTAAACAATTCCAACGCCGCCGTCTCTTCAGTGACGTTTGGTCGAATGCGACCCTCGAGGAGGTCCTTCGCCCAAGCTCACGAAACCGTTGAAACCGTGCCCTCCCCTCCCTCCCTCTCCCCAAGCCTGGGGTTAGACTTGGGATTGTCGCGGGAGATTGACGGACGTCTGTGGTATCGTTTTGGCATGCCGTGGGAATCGAAAGGGCAATGCGGAGAACGGACCAGAAGAGTGAGCCCAGGCCGGCCGTGGTCGTCGTTGTCGTCCGAGTTGCAAACACCACCGTCTGCCCCCCTCAGCCTCAGACATCTCATCCCCCCTGCTGATGTTGCTGCCACCACTGCACCCCATCTGTCAGACATGTTGCTTTCCCCAGCCCAGTGCAGCGCAGCATTCGGTGGGAAATCTTGACGATCTCTCGTCGCAGGAACCCAAAAAAGAAGGTCAGAGGGAACGCGCCAAGGCCATCTCCCGTCGTGCAGCGTCGGTCGTCTTCGAGACTCCCCCAGGGGCCAAGCAAGCAACAAGGCTTAGCTAGGTAGGATGCATGTAGGACGTCTCGTCTTGTCGGCGGTACGAATACTGTAGGTATCTGTAAGTGGTAATGTCTAGTGACACAATAGCCCGCAACGTCTCTATGGCCCGTGGCATAGGTTCGTATTCGACACTTCAATGTTGAATGTCTTACACTACACGATCAAGACATTTCATCTATTGGACGCCGGCTGGCACAATATCCAGCTCCTAGATGTTGCAAGGTTCCTTGCTCAGAGTCGATCGGCAAGGTTGCTCCGCCCTCTACCCTATTTTCGACGTTAATGCGCCCAGACCGAATGGCAAGTCAGCGAACCCCCCCCCCCCCCCTTTGGACGACAACCACCGAGGCTGTACTCGACGCATTCCTTTACAGAGTACCGCGGTAGGAGTTCTGTAGTGAAATTAACTTTGCCGTGCGTAAACTTCCGACGTCGACTTCATTTCGAGCCGCAAGGAGATCGTCGGCCGGGGCAGAGCCGTTCGCTGGGCCGATTAAGGTCAAACCACCCCGCTGCCCCGAAATGAGGCGAAAGTGAGAGCGGCAGGCTGCCCGCACGATCCGCATGACGGCTTCGACTCTATCCGCCGTTGCCAACGCGGCTCGATAGGGTATCTAGCACTCAATCTGGAGGCCCGGCTGCGATGAACTCTGACACCTATCGTGGCATTCATAGTTCGTTCGGGAGGCCTGTCTCAGAGTCTCAGTGCCTGCTGGTGATTCAAAGTTCGAATGGTTGTCTCCGCTTTGGAAGGATGAGCAGATTGAGAGACGACTCAGACGAGAGATACTCCCCTTGGAGTTTAGCTCAATAAAGCACCGTCCACTCCCTCTAATTATTTCCCGCATGTCTTTCGTAATCTGGCGTGCGTCGACAGCGTTGCCAATCTTTTAGGCTATGTCGCACGAGAGAGGAGCCAAAAAGGCCGCGCACGTTCGTTCAATCTCGGGAGCCTCCCATCTCGGAATGGAGCGATCTCCCATGCGCTCTCGGGATCCATAGATCCCAGGTTCACACGAATAGCGGTGGCTTGCTGGCGGACATGCGCTGCGTTATTGTGCATGCGTATCAGGATTATGCAAGGCCAAGGCTGAGTTACTCAACGTTGTATCCGCGTAGTCGCACACAACGGCTGTGGTGTACTACTGCACCATTGCCTGCCCGTGGTTGTACATTGTATGGTTTGTCTAACAGCCAAGCCTTTTCAGCGTGCGATTAGAAACCAGTCAGAGACTCCAAACAGCCCCTTCCTAGGAGACAGGCAGACAATACACGGTCCACCGAGCGAGTGTCACTGTTAGGTAGTCCGACTGCTGAAGATGCAGCGATACGGCCTTTTCGGGATGCGGGAGGGCATTCCGCAGCCTCACGTTGTGCTTTCCGTACGCTTTCAACCTTCCTTTTGACCGTATAGCTGACGACGGCGCGCTTCAGCTTCGTTTCCCGTCCGTTTGGATACTGTGGAATGTTTGGCCGTACCACGCCATCTGGAAGGGATAGCAACCAACGTCGGTCTAAAGTCGACGACAATGTGCGTGAGTAATGGCAGGCTTGGCCCCGCTGCATCAGTGCCTGTGCAAGACTGACTTGCATCGCATCAGTTGATCGCCTTGTCATACGCGAATATGACATTATCATAATCCCTTGGATCCTCAATGTTATTGTCACAATGCTCAGACTCTCGATACGAATACTTTGGGATACCTTCTGCATGTGGCCAGCCCTAGAGCATGACTGGCACGTCCCTGCCAATGAGTCTTAACCGAGCCGATGGATGAAAGAACCTGGCAAAGCTAGAGACAGGATAGTGACCGAGAGGTTCCCAGCGGTGAGGGTACTGTGATTGAGATAGATTAATAGATAGCAATAATTATGCCATGGTCCATGGGTGGTATACATTGACAAGGCCGATGATGGAGGCGAAGGGCTGATTTTTTTTTTCTCGCGCGGCTGAAAGGGGGTTCAACTGCTGCCCCCACCAAGCCAGAGAAGGCGTGGTGCGTGCAGCGTGGGCCATGGGCGAAGCCATCGACGAGGATGTCGTCGAGCAGAAAAAGTGACGACCCAATCGGGAACTTTGAAACGGCGCGGCGTGGAGGTTGTATTCGTATTTGATTGGCTGTAGACTTGGACATGACAACGGATGAAACATCGACGGCCCTTGACAAGTCGTGCGTCTCGAGACATGCAGGGATGAGGCCAGTCTTAGATTCGCCCAAGTCGTGGTTGGCCTGGGAGGCCCCGGCCGAAGAGGGGTCACTTGGAGACGCCGCGAAAGACGGATGAGGTGACGAATGCTGCTTCAACAGCCGCCCGTGGTCCCCTGCGCCGCCATCCCATCCCATAATAACAAAGTACGGCTGACATCTAGCCTATTTGCCCTGTATCGACCTGAATGACAGGCAGTAGGCAGGCATGCATTTGCTGGTTGTTCCTCTGCCTGCCTGTGAACCGTGGACCGTGGTAGTCCTCTCGAGTCTTGACAGGTCAGGGTGGACCTGCGGTTGTGCTCAACGTTGGCTTCGATGCGCTGGTGGGACAAACCGCCAACAAGCGTCAAACTGCTGCGATGCTCAGGACCTTTCGGCCTGTTGATGTTGGTAAGCGATATTCGACGAAGCCCCCTCCGAGGCTCCTCCTCCATCAGTCCACTTCGGCCCCCGACACCGCCGTGAACTTGGAAATTCGAGGAGGGGCGCATCCCCCGACACGATGCGACTCTGCAGACAAACATCGCTCGCTTGTCTCTTCGCTTCGATGATATCGAATTATCGATTGCTTCTAGACTCGGGTCCGGTCTTTGTGAGCTCATCGTATCCGCCATGACATCCCAGACCCGAAATAAGGTAATCTGGAATCCGGGATACGTTATTGTCGGAAGTTGGACCAGTAACTCGGCCCACGAGGATGAGCCGCGGCGTATGTAGGGCTACCGTTGTCTCCGAATCGAAGGATGCTGCTCCTCACCTTCCGAACAGCGGGTATAGGAACAACAACTTGCATTGATCAGCGCTTCGGAAATCTTGAAATCTCGACCGTGACTTCCAAATTTCCTTGGCTAGGCTTGCAGCTAGCCCCAGTTGTGTGAGTTGTCAGCTGGCCCGTTTGTAGATCGAATTGCCCAGAGCCGCAGGCAATATCGAATCAACATTGTGACTTGGCTACAATGCGATGTACCAGATGGTCCATACATCTCTCTTTCGCTTGTCCCAGGTACAGTTGAGACCACCTCAACGTTATCGGGGCCGGTCTGTGGTACGAGTGTTTTCCGACCGCACGAATGTGATGGTCACCAGCGCGGGTTTCTCGATGCCCTGGCAGGTTTCAATAAGATCATACTCCAAACTCCATCAGTCGTCATCGGTCTTCCATCATCAGGCTGTCGTGTTCCGGAGTTGGCGCGTCTCTCTCCGCTTGTTCGTCTCGAGATGTTGAATAGGCATGTTGATGCTCCCCTGCTCGAACACCGCCAAGACTTTTGGGACGTCGCTCTCGGGGATGCTTCCATTACTTATTGCACCTCGCTTATTGTAATCCTGCTGACAAAACTTCGAAGTGAACCACTGCGTGCGCGTTCGAGTACGAGAAACGTTACCGAATTCTGGGGATGCAAGCAGCTCGTACCGCACATCCGACGTTTGGTGCCGCAGTAAGGGCGTATTTCCACTGTACTGGTGTCAAAGTGCAGCACATTACGCAATTCGATGTTTGCAGATGCTGTAGATCATGTTTGTGATTCGATATCAGTGCGTGAATATGGCGACAGCTCGGAGCTGCCGCCAAAGGCCTGGTCGGTCGCCATGCCTTTTGCCGTTTGCCGGTGAAGAAGCTGCTTCCGCGGCAGGTTCCAGACCAAATCATCTCCGTTGCCCGCCGCCATTCCGGCCGCGCAGGTGTGGCCACTGGCCATGTCTCGGCTCTCCCCCACCGGGCAGAGCCCCGCGACATCGCATCCCTGGATTCGGCTCATCCGTCGTGCGCCTTGAAAGTCAATCTTTCTTTTGCTATTAAAAGAGTCGAGACACGTGCTATCCTCCACAATCCGAAAATGCAGGGTCTGGTGCTTCATCTCAGGGCGATCTGTGATCCGAACGAGAGGCTCCGAGGCGGTTGGCATGAGGACGTCGGCAAAATCTTGCGACGGCTCAACACGTGTCGTTTCAATAACATTGTTAGACTTTGCTGGGCGTTTACGCCGAGAGGACTTCAATCAAGAATGCGAAATGCAAAATCCGCGCCTGGGACGATGTTCGACTCAGGTACGCTTGAGAGTTGGCGTCCAGACTTGGCGATGGTCGAAGCTGATTTCAAATTCCAAATGCTTGGACGTTGCAGCCGAGCCTGCAAAAGTCAGTCCGAGGCTCTGCGGCAATGATAAAGAGACGTCTCCCCAACCGTCTGCCCATAACGTGATGGCCTGTCGTATTGACTTTCATTCCCTTCTCGTACCCTATGCAGCATTCCTGAGGTCGGTAGTGCTGCCGAGAATTGCTGTTAACACGACCGGTCCGGATTCGGTCTGATAGTCATCGGGAAGTATGCTGATGACCACGACTCGGATCGCGGTTATCTGCGAGGTAGTAGCTTGGTCAGCCAGTTGCCTGGATCAAACCCTCAGTGGCAAGCTTACGGTACAACTGCAACTTGCCATGACATGGAATCAAGGTTAAACTCTGCCGACCCCTCGAGCTGACTCAAAGCCTCCGCGTGACCTCTTGCTCAGAAAATAGGTTGATCGCAGCAATAGCCATGCTTGCTGTAGAACAAGTTGAAACGGTGGAAGGTTGACGAAGCCTACCCGAGCAACTCAATTGCAGCTGGTTTTCGTCGTTATGCCGAACCTTGATCTGGGCCCTGTGGACGAATTTTAACGTCTACTAATACGTGACATTGGCATCTCGAGCATCCGTGGCTGTACGGCGTACAATAACAACACTGGATGGAGACGTAGCCCGTTGTCGGTAGTATGTATGCCTTGAGTCCATGGCAAAGGTCGTGGTAATATCTGTGAAGTCCGGAATCCAGGTATTTGATCAAAAAAAAACTTCGATGACGTGATGAAGCCGCAGTTCGTTGTTAGGTTCTAAGTTCATGCATCGGTCAAAGGTGGGATGTACCTTATGGCTCGACGTCGTTACTTCGTCGGTCTTTCCGTTGCTTGAGTTCAATGTAAGTACCTGCTGAGGTAAGTAGGCAATGAAATCGGGCATTTTGCAAGTGGACTCCCGACCATGTGACTGTCAGGGAAGCGATAAGCCGAGATTGTGCGATAAGGTCAACCGATAAGACACCTCGAGAAAGTGGCTCAATTTACACTCTCGATCTTGCAACTAAGAAGATGATGCGATGGGACTGACTCTACCCCTCGGAGCTCGTCACGCAGGGACGGCTGTGCACGTCTCATCCACGAGGTGGGCAGTGAGCCCGTCTTGACTCTGACGTCCTGGGCTGCAATGCACCCTGACGTTGAACGCGCTGTGAAGGTGGTATTCGGTGTCAGGCCAGCCAGCCAAACGGGACATTCATATGGTTTTGCACGCGCATGTCCCGTCGGTTGATGTGCATCAAGGTGGGGGGTAATTAGACTGTCAGGCTTATTATATCGTGTACATTCTTGGCCTCGAAAGGTTGTTTACTGCGGCAACTGTCGCCCGGGTGCTCGCGAATGAAGAAGAATCAAAGAGAAATCCAGCAAAGGAGGAAAGGGTTTACCCTCATTCCTTGATTCAACCTTATGTTTCCGTTGCAACCAGCCGTCTTGCACATCGCTTTTACTAGTATATTTACCTGGCACTCGAAGGGTCGATTGAAATAAGGTCCCTTGAGTTGAATAGGTATCCATGCATTTGATAGAAAGTCTGGGCCGGGGCAGTAAGTTAAGGTATGCGGATATGTAGAGACTGACAGTAAATGAGAAAATAAGCTACCGACTGCCGTTCCGTGTATCCTGTTGGTGCCGTCATCTTTTATTGTGCTGTCATGCTTCCTTGGAAAAAGTTGTCTTGTTGATGTTACTTTCCCCTCTTTTCGGCCAATAAATATAACTTGCGGAATGAGTATCCATCCATCAGAAGCAAACCACTTCATTATTGACTGTAATTAATTTCCTCGCCCTCTTGACCTTTTTTGACCATTCGGCAAGTACATCCCTCTGGCTCCGCGAGAGTTGAAAGGGTTTTGTCAGGTATTTCCGGCAGTCTATCGACTTCGTCAAGGAGTCGTTACCACATTCTGTCCGTCCAATCTTCTATTGTGCCACACACCTCACTCAACTCACTGCCTACCTGCCTGTCCACCTGCGGAAACACGAAAGCAAACCACGCCACCCCCGTCGCCAGTTCGCCTGCCTCACCAACGCAGCAGCAGCAGCAGACCGAAACTGCAGTAATCAATTGCCTTTACCTTACCTTACGGCGTACCTTGGTGGCATAACAACAAGCCTCAATCGGGGCCGCCTCCCCTATTCTTATTTTATCTGACCGTCCTCACCTTGCAGACCTAAAGTACCTTTTAGGCTTACCGTGCCACACCGGTACCCGCAAGCCGCACCGCTCCCGCACCACCGCTGCCTCACCTAACGCAACGCAGAACACAGGCGCAGGCACAGGTGCAGCAGGCGCAGCACTTTCCTTCCTGCCTTCCCTTCCCGGCCGCTCGACCATTTTCCAATTGTCCGGTACTCGTTTCATTTCCAGACACACAGCATTGAACACTCCAACAAACCCTTTTTCCACTTCCACATCCAGATTCTACCTTTTGCTTCTGCTTCCGCCTCTGTCTCCTCTTAGTTTTGTTGTTCTCTTTGTCCCGTCTTGCAAGGCGAACTTTTACGACGACACCTTCTGCCGTAGTCCAACCTTTACGAACACCTATCGACGACACTTCTTCCCATTTCTTTCCATCACCGTGTCACTGCTGGGCTCCCCTCTCTTTTTCTCCAAATCATCTCTCAGGCTCTCTCCTCAGGTCGCATTCTCAGTCGTCAATAGTCGACACTTCCATTCTTTCGCCGGACCCCGACCTACCTCGTACTGTGTGTATGTGTGTGTGTGTGTGTGTGTGTCTACCACCAATCACTCCATCGCTGTCTCTCGCCCTCTCACCACCTCACCACCTGGTTACCAGGTAGCCATACGATTATCTCCCTCCGCCTTGGCCTCCACCCCCTCCTCTGCTCTCCTCTCCATCGTCTCCTCTCCTCCCGCCGCCGTCCTTCTTATCGGCGCTTCCACTCATTGGGCCGTTTCCCTGTTGCTGCGCACGCGACCGACCGCGTAAAGTGGCTTGGGCGAAGCGAAGAGACCCCAGCGCAGCGCTACTTTCCACTGGGACCAACCTGACGAATACGGCCGCCAGCCGACCAAAACAGCTGCTCAGCATTGTTGTGACCCCCCCGGTCTGCGTTATCCAGGGTCTCTGAATTATTGGCACTTCATTTCCCCCACCATCGTCAAAGCAGCCCAGAGCCAATCTCCCTTCGCCTTTTTTCCCTTCCGCTTGATCAGCAATCCCGCTATCGCCGCCGTCGCCGCCGCTCCCCCGTTTCCCCCCTTGGAGAGAGCCCGTCTGGCCATGATCTAGGAACGGCTTCAACCCTCCCCTCTCCGAAAATCTTAGTTTTTCGACCCAAAGAATCGCCCACTTCGACCCCGACGACCATGTCCGTTTGCGTCGAACAGTCCTTTCCTTCAACCGACGACGACGCCAACGTCACGAACAACGTCCCCCGAGACCGAGACCCCTCCGGTACCGATAGGCGACAGTCGCGAGACGACTATCATGCCAACGCCAACGCCACTGAAGAGCTGACCTCGATTATGACAGCCTCTGCCTCCATCCTTTCAACCATACTCAACACCTCATCCAACCCAGTATCACCCGGCCCATCAAGCCCACCCCTCGAGCAGGCAAAGAGCAATGAATTCGTGCCCCCGACTCGTCCAAGCAGCACGCCCTTCTTACACCCCGATCAACGGAACTCGGATTGCTGCACTCCGATGGCCGACGACGTTGATGCCTACGGCTACGGAGGCCCGGGCATCACCACTCCTTCCTATACTATCGAGACCCCCGAGGTCACGCCCTCCCTGAATTTGAATGACTTACCGGCCGAAATTCACGAATGCATTCTCGACCACCTTTTCGGATACCGAGTATCCACAAACTCCAAGAGCTCGGTAGGCATGCAGAGTGTGACCAAAAGTTGGGGAACCGCACTTCGCCATTCCCGACGCAGGGAGTTGTCGGAACTTGCTCTCGTCAGTCGCGTCTGGAGGATCCTCATCCAAGAGCGCCTATACCGTCACATCAAAATAAAGGCCACTATCGAATCGCTAGAGCTGGCCATGATGTACTTTAGCGAACACAACCACCTCCGGCACTACGTCAAGCACATTGAGATTTGGTTCCCAGTCTTCCAGCCCAAGTACGGTCCGTTGGCGTTGAGCACTACTCTTGCTCTTCCCACGGTAACAATGGACGGATTGACAAACGCGACATATACACTCCCCGCAAACAACTGCAGCCTCGAAGAGGCCTTCACCTTTGTCTCGATGGCTCTTCCTGACGTCTGTGTCCTGACTATCGAGGGAGGGGAAAGAAAGAAGGCACCAAAGGTACAGCACAGTTGGCATAAGCGACCCCCTGGCTGGCATCTGCCGACCCTTCATTCGGTTCGTACCTTGGTCACCAAAGGCCAGTGGAACCTGATGCGCGAAGACTCGGATTTCTCAGCCTTCCTCGCAGCTCTCCCCAACCTCAACGAGTGGCACGGCTCCTACAGCAAGCCCAAGTCGAAGAGTTACCTGAGCATGGCCAGCATTCTACCCAAACTACCCACAAATCTCACTTACCTCAACTTGTGCCTGGAAAGCGACTACCGGCGGGAGCTCACGTGCCCTCCATTCTACATGAAGGTTTCCAACCAGGTTCACTTCTGCTCGAAGCTGGCCGAGGCAACTCCCGCGCTGGAGCATTTGGCTTACACCGGCCGCGTTTGCAAGAATTTCTTCAATATGGCGGCGATCAGATCGGATTCGAGAACGACACGACTCAAGACGATTGACCTAACGGTCAAGAATTGCTGTCGGCCTGTACCTCAGTTCCACGATTCTGGCAGCGGAATTCAGGACATGAACTTTATTCACTCGTTCGAGATGCTTGTGTTGGCAGGCATTCACTCCATGTCGACTCTCAAGGCTCTGGACTACCTGCGGATTCGCTTCGTGGACTTGGGTAAGTCATGTCTCGCTTTTCTTCTTCTTCTTGCATTCCGTCCTTGCTAACTAGTCCCAGACTCTCCCGTCCCTCCCTTGAATCCCTACTTTGTCTTGAGAGACGGCTGGTGTTCCGGTGTCTGGAGCGACAACATCCTGGCAGAGCTGAATCGAGTCCGGCCAAACGCAAAGTTTGAGCAGTTGAGCGAGTCATTCGGCGAGGTTGGTTTCAATAAAGACGGTCGCATGATTATCAGCCCCGATTACCCTCGATCGCGAGTCTTGTCTCTCAAGCTCGCCAACTACGCACTCTTGGCGGGCAGCGTTGCTGCATTGCCCTAAAGGGTTTGTTGAACCCGCAACACCACACCAAGACGCCTTGGTACACTCCCGCATAGCGACACACCCGCACAGCGCACAGCGCACACCGATACATCCGTACGGCGGGGTTCCCTATTTTGAAATTTGACAACACCACACAACGAACATGCAAGCACAGCAATAAGGGGTTCACTTGAGAGGCGTTAATTTGAGGTTTCCGCGCCATAGATGGACAGCATCATACCCCTAATTTGATTTGGGAAAGTTCTGGGTCTGTGATTCTTGCTACCTTGACGGAGTTTGGGCTTGGCACGTGGGACGAGGGGGTAATTCGGAGTCTATAGGGCGGGAAGACTTGGTACTCCTCTATATTTGCGGCATGCTGTTCGTTTGGCTCTTGCATTTGCATGCTAAAAGAGTTGCGGAAGTCTAGTTTTGCTCCAGTCATACACAAGGTTAACGAAAAGGTTTCTTTTCCAGACAACAGGCCTTGTTACAATTACGTGATATCGTTCCATACTAGTCGCAAGTAACGTGATGTGGATGGAAAATTGTAGCGGCCATAGTCGCAGCTCCATATCATTTCCACGAGTACTGAGGTCACCCTTTCCTCCGAATCTCCTAGACGTCTAGTGCCGGTGAGGCTACATGTACCGTTCACTGACGGCTGAGGCACCAAAGCCCCGCAGGTTCTTTTGACAGACTGCCGACGTCAATACAAGATATGGGACAGTCACGCATTTGGGGTTGCTGTTGATTGTCTTGTTCTGCAGTCTATGTTTTGGTTGGCCTCGAAGCGAGTACAGACTATAATGATGCTTCGAGATATGGACTATGGTTTTCGTCTCATTCTTAAACCGGTGAATAAACCCTGGAGAAAGCATCTTATGCCATGGTCAATTTGTTGGTTATTTTTTATCAAGACTCCGATACTATGTCTGGGACGCTACTCAGAAATGGCCTTGATCGTGATAGCAAACGCGAGAAGCAAAGCTTGGGATTTGGCTTCTCAAAGTACGGCAAGCATGGGCGATACCTATTGGAGCTAGACCATAACCTAGCCAAATCCTGGATATACAGTTATTCGGGTTTTGTGTAGGGTTCCTGATTTAAATTAGAGCAGCTCCCTTCGATTTCTGATCTCCGGATTACGGCTGAGAAGTTTGAAATTAGTTGGCAGTGCAGAAGAAAGTATTCCATCCCCTAGCTTTAATTTACCAGACAGCAACTTCACCGTCAACCCGACATTCCAAAGCCAGACCAAGACCAACATGCCGACCAAGCACGTAAACCACACCTTGGAGACCCTGGATCTGAAAATCCCACTAAGCTGGAGTGCCGCGTTGGTGTAGGCGCCCTGGAACATCAAAAAGTCCCCCTTCTGAGCCGATCCAAGGAAAACAAACGGGCAGCGGAACTCACCCAAAGGAAGACCATGGCCCACCCGCAAAAGTAGACGGTATCCTATTCGGTTTCCATCCCCCTCCGAAGAAGGCGCGAAAGACGCCCGGATATGCCTAGCGGGTGGCCTTTGATGAAGTTGAAGGTGAGGAAGAGGATTGTTGCGAGGGCGAGGGCGAGAAGGGGATCCACCATAGGATGTGGACTGTTGCGGTCCATGGCGACTCGTGGGAGCCGGCGGCGAGGGCGAGTGAGGCAGTTTGGGTTACGGAGGTGAAAGTATTGGAGATGCTGGAGAGGCCTGCGAGTTCTGCGTCGTCGTGTAGTATGAGTAGGAGGATGATGGAGGTTACCCAGAGGGTATAGGATATTGGTGTGAGGCCTGGGAAGCGGAAGTCTACTTGGTGGAGGGCTGTGGCTGTTGTTGCTGTTTTTGGGGGGATGAGGAACCATTGTTCGGAGAAGTCGCGGATAGCGGTTCGAATTGGTCATGATAGTTCGTTGATGGGTGGGTGTGGTTGTGTCTGTGGTGGGATGTTGGTTGGTTTGGGGACCAACGGCATTCCGGAGACGCCCATTGAATTGCTGGATGTGGAATTTGGTGTTGATGCTGCGATGAGTGATCTTATTGGTGATGATTATGTTCCACATCAGAAGGATTTCGAGAAAAGAGGTGAGACAGGGGGGGGGGGGGGGCAAAGTAAAGATCTCTCTCTTCCCCCATGGCATAATGGCACATGGCAACATGGGGGGATAGGATGTGAAGATGTTGGGTTGGGCCAGATGATATGCAGGGCGCCCAGATGGGAAACGCCTGAGCGGATAGAGGACGGATAGACCAACGGGTAGATCGGTTTTTTGTCGATTGTTACACTAGCCCCCAGCTGCGCCATGCCGTAATCATGACGCTCTAGAACAACATCGTGTCGTACACGATGTGGGAAACGTTCAGACGCGCGGCTTACTCACCAAAAGTATCACCTCGAGCTCAATGCCGTACATCCATTCTTATCGCGGTTTACCTGCCTCATGTTGATCGCGTTACATCGCCTTTGGCAGTAGGATTCCGGATCAACGGTTCGCGCACCAACCCTTCAGATAGAAGGTCAAGCGAAACAAGGGAGAAAAGTCATCATCACAAAAAGAACCATGGGACTACCGGCGATGAGACCCCTCCTGCTAGCGGGCGGCAAGTCGACCCGGATGGGCACACCCAAACACCTCCTCCGGATGCCCGACGGAACACCCCTGTACCGGCGGCAGCTGCAACTGCTACGCACCATCTTCCCGGAGCCGCAGACGCTCTTCATCTCGCTGGCGCAGGAGTCCGAGACAGACGAGTTCCTCGATGAGTTGCTGGCGCAAGCCGCCAACCAGTCTGCCGAAGTGGAGGACTGCAAGACACCACCTCCGAGGATACAGATCCTGCGCGACTATCACCCCGCAAAGCCGGGTGCAAAGCATGCTACTGCCGGCGGCAGTGGCCCCGCCGCTGGACTCCTGGCAGCGTACCGCTACGACGCGTGGGCGTACTGGGCAGTGTTGGCGTGCGATTACCCTCTGATCCCCGCAGAAGCCTTCTTCCACCTGTTCGTCAAGCGCGACGCCGTGCCCGTGACGTGTTTCCGCACCGCCGAAGGGGTATGCGAGCCGCTGCTGGCGATTTGGGCGCCGCCTGCGCTGTCGCGTTTGGCGGAGCGGGTTGCGCGGGGGCATCCGCGGCCCGAGGAGACGGCGAGGGAGCTTGACGGGTTGATGGTTGATGCGCCGGCTGGGTGTGAGTGGTGGTTGACGAATGTGAATACCATGGAGGAGTGGGTGAAGGCTGTGGAGGAGATGAAGTTGGGGCCGCCTGGGAGGGGGGAGATTGCGCCGGAGGGTATTGTTGCGGATGTTGTGTAAGAAATCAAAAGTCACCACCCTGGTTATCAAATCGATATGCGAGCGTTGGTTTGCCGAGTTCGTGTAATATTCCACATCATGCAAAGAGTGAGTGCGCGCTCCCAAGGCAGGTACATCTCATCCGGCTCTCGGTGGACGAACAGGGCAAGAACCGGGGGACCCGCACCGGAGGACGGCCGACGGAGCCGAAGGGTGGGAACCCCGCCTGTCAGCACCTTAAACCCGAAGAAGGGGCATGTTTTTCGGTCTAAACAGCCGGGAAGCGGGGCAAAATAAGCCAAACCCCACTGGGCCGACGTCGTAAGACGTTCCCGCAGAAACAACATGCACCAACGACCAGGCAGCAGCGGCGTGCAAACAGGCAGACATTTGCATTTGAAGAAACGACATTCCATGTCAATTGCTGCCGACTATTTGAAGGAAAGTCCATTGCGGTCTTAGTGATCTGGTATTAAAGTTTGCGGTGCAGACCAACAAAGAATGTATGTGGGCCACCCTTCCGCTCAGCCGCTGTCTACCAATCCTTCCGATTTACCCCATCTAACATGACGATAGCAACATCACATGCACACGACTAGAGAAACAGAATCACCATGAGCGCACCCTTAGAACAGAACGGCTCAGGCCTATTCAGCCTACCATGGGAAATCAGAGAGAAAATCTACGAGTACTACCTCTCATTCGACCACGACGACTTTGGCGACACAGTCCGGCCGCTGCACGTCTACTTCGAGCAAGGGGAATACAAGAAACCCTTACCGCCGCTCATGTTAACCTGCAAGCGCGTCTACCGCGAACTCCACCAGCCCGTCCACGCCGACGCCATCATGCGCGTGCACTCCCACGGCTACGGCGACCGGCGCATCGGCTTCGCCGTCCACGGGACCCTGCGCTTTGAGCGCCTGCGGCGGCTGTACGTCCTCATCGCCATGGAGTATCCCAACTGGAATCGGTGGCTGGCCATCTTCGCCGAAGTAGCGCGGCGGGCGGAGGGTTTGGCGGAGCTTGTTGTTGATTGGGAGCCGAGGCCGGGGCCGCCGAACCCGAAAGTGTGGGAGGCCAAGTTGACGGAGAAGAAGCATGATGAGTTCTTTGGGGTGTTGGCCGCGTTGAAAGGGTTGGAGGTTGTGAGGTTTTATGGGGAGATGCCGGAGGGGTGGAGGGACAGGTTTGAGAGGGAGGTTGATGCGAGGCTTGTGTGTTATCGGTTTAAGTGGTGGAAGGAGACTGGGCTGGAGTGAGAATTAAAGAGGTAATGGATTGGCTGGATACAAAATAAGGCGTTTGAGGAGTTGGGATTAATGATGCTTATAGATGCCATGGCAAGACGGATAAACATCAGGCAGAATGATCTGAGAGGGCCCTGCTGTCTGCTGAGATCATGCTTTGTAACAAAACACTTAGGCCGGATGATTGGAAGATACTACCTTGTGAGAAAAGGCTGCTGGAGTCATGATACACGATCTTTCTCCTCAAGACCCTCTCACGTGACATGCATCCTCACACTTCACCTGTGAAGCATCCCGTGGATATTCACTGCTCACCTGCTCAACCACCTCAGGCACTTCTCGCCAAAGGCGAATACGACGAGTATTCCATCTTCAAGCCATACCTCGACATCCCCTACTTACCCTCTCGAATTCCTCCTGGAAAACAAGAGATCTTTTTCTCACCCACACTCTCACTTGCTTTTTTGGCAAGGCACTCTTCACGACCTTTGCTTCCACAGCAGAACCTTTGCACCGCGACAACAACCAAGCTCTTTGCTGATGACCAGAGAGTTACTCACAATGGACGTGTAGAGTATTCGCATCGTTGCTGGTATGTCTTTATTTTTTTGACGAAATTATCGCTGTTCAATTCGAACAACGCAAGCTCGTTTCTTTCACTGGATTGGCGAATATTTCAAGCACTCTACCCTGCCTTCCCAACCTGAACAGACCTCAAAGAAGTATTCTGACATGATATTTCTAGCTGGAGAGGATTCTCTTCCTCACAGCGTGCGTGTCTGCTACGAGGACGCAGAGGGCCGAGTTGTACCTTACCCTGCTTCCAACTATCGCATCATTACCGAGGAGACCCACCACCGTGAGATGATGTTCAACAGACACATCGTCAGCTACTTCCAGCTCTGCATCAACGTCATAATGGCCTACTTTTTCGGCTTCCTGGTCTGCTACGGCATGCTCAGCATCATCCGCCCTTGCTCTGCTCACGGAACCGTCAACCCGGCCTTCGAGGTCGCCGCTCGCCAGGAGTACTCCCTCGACAACACCATGAATCTTGCTCACTGCAACATCCAGCTCGAGAAGCGCGGCTACATTGACGAGGCTGCCTTTCGCCGAGCTCAGCTTGCTAACTCCCTTCGTCATGCGGGCATTACCATGCGTGACATCGACTCTGTTCTCAGCACCGACCATGAGATCACTGATGACAGCGTCAACTGGCACACTCCCGATGCTGACATCTTCGCCACTCGTGATGATGGTTGCGTTCTCAGCATCGAGACTACTGAGGGTCCTTTCTGTATGTTCCCCATACTTACCTGTTTCGTTCCTTCCCTCAGACTTTGCTGACACCATCGACAGACGTCGAGGGAGAGCTCGACCGCTTCGACCTGACCGATGGCCAGTCTGGCATTCCCATGTACCTCGACCTCCAGATCATCGACACCGAGACCTGTCAGCCCGTTCCCGACATCTGGGTTGAAGTCTGGCGTAAGTCCATACACTCTCCTATCCCTAAATCTTGGACATCCAACTAAATTCCACTACAACAGACACCAACTCCACCGGCATCTACTCCGGCGTCGTCTCCAAGGCCAACGGCGCAGGCGAAGCTGACCCCTCCAACGCAGACAAGACATTCCACCGCGGCCTCCGCAAGACCAACGCCAATGGCGCCGTCTGGTTCGGCACCAACCTGCCCGGCCACTACTCCGGCCGCACCCCACACATCCACATTATGACCCACGTCCCGGGCACCGAGCGCCTCGCCAACGGCACCATCCAGGACAACGTCGCTACCCACGCGGGCCAGCTCTTCCTCGACCAGAAGCTCGTCGATACCTTCCGCAAGCACGAGCGCTATGCCGCCAACGAGCAGACGTTCATCGAGAACAAGCAGGATTACTATTTCCGTCAGGAGGCGAACTTTACGGATCCTGTGATGAGCTATGTTCTGCTTGATCATGAGGATCGTGATATCGAGAAGGGTGTTATGGCTTGGAAGCTTGTGGGTGTGAACATGACCAATGTTCGCGAGATCCACGTGGCTCATCAGTTGGAGGGTTAGTTGGAGAAGGGGTTGGTTCGCTGGTCTTACGGACCGGTGGACATGACATCACTTCGAATCAGTCTTTTGCCTCATTGCTCTTAAAGCACCTCATTAGTAGCTTAGATGGATGGACCTGTCTCATGCTGACCCGACATGGAGATAAATGGCCTTTCCGAGAAAGCATCAATGCATCTATATGCGTTACCCCAATGCTACCTTTGCGCCTGTAAGAATGAATTCGATGTAAAATCAAGCATAAAATTTTACTGCCACTCGACTTTCTTGTCAAAGTCCAAGAAGCCTCGAATAATGATGATCTCATCCCTGTATGCAATAGCCACACTGTCTTTGGACACCGTCCGTATCAAAAGATCGCCTGTACGCCAGAAAGAGGGAATAAAGAGGTGCTGTGTATATGATTTCGCTCGTTCAAAACTTTTGAGACTGAAAGAACTGATCCACCCGCCCCGTGTCAAGAATATGACTGCGGAACGAGTGATCCCCAGAATAGCCTTCACGCTCCCGAGAAGACTGCTGACGGTGCAAGAGACGGATACTTGCTTGGAAGCAGTATGAATATCGCTACTAGTGAGTAGAAGGAATGTGCTCTTGTTTTCTGCTTGTAGATGGAAAGCTTGCACCATGGTGTTGAACTCGACACGGGAAAACCATTTGTTCGTCAGTGTTGTATCCTTGAAACCTGGTGGCAGAACCATGGAGATAGGGGAGAAAGAAGCATTCGATCTGAGATCATCCCAACGGAAGGGTCGTACAGTGCTCTGTTCTAAAAGAAGTAGAAGAGACTTGTCAGTCGGATGCTGCATCCATTGACTGCTTTCTGTAGAGAGCTGACTTGGTGAAAACGGTTCCGGGGGAGTCTTGTTTTGCCACAGCTCTTCACCTCTCTGTGTAGAGAATAAAACAGCAAGACCATTTGGTTCAATAATTGCTTGTGACACCGATGAAGACGCCCGAGAGTTGAACACAACATCTTGTTGATACCAGGGATTGTGGTGTTTAAGATGAGGAGATATGCGCATTCCAATGCATCTCGTTGATGCATCAACGCTTACCAAGAGATTGACCTTTGGGTTCCACTCGACTACGCGAATGCTTGCGGAGTGATGCTTGAACTCGACAATCTTCTGTCCGTCTTTGACATCGTGAATCGAGACGGACCCGTCTTCTCTACCACAGAAAACATGTTTGTCATCACCCATGGGTGTCAATACAGTGACAAACTTGGCCTCATCAAAAGGCCTGGTAACAGATCTTTGAAAATTGCTGTCGTCTGGGATGTCATCTTGGTCGCTGGACGTATCGTCAGTCGCATTCTGCCTAAGTAGAACAGAAGGCTCCCAGACATTGCAAGAGCGCCCCCGGACATCGTAGAGCCTGAGGGTGTTGGAGGAGAATATGATGCCAACCACAGTCTCTTCAAGAAGCTCAAGTCGATGTAACAACTGAAGAGAGTCGAAGTTGAAGAGCGACACTCCTCCTTCGGTATCTCCGGCCGCCAGGATCATGCCATCCGGCGAGCTGGCGAGCACTCGCGAGTGCAGACTGACCGAGCCGACCTGGTACCACCGGTCTTCATCAAAGTGAATCACAATGATATCCCCATCTTGATATGCGACGGCCATCAGGCCAGATTCTATTGCGGGGTTGAAGACAACATCCAGAATTTGGGGTGGACGTAACTTTTCGGAGCCCTTCTTCTCTATGCGAAATAATCTCTCGAGCTTGTCTTCCTCGTTAAGGTCGAAGAGAGTCAGGTGGGAACTGCGATACGTGACAGCTGCGTAGCCGAGAAAGGGGGAGAAGCGGACAACCTCTGGGCAAAATCTGTCGAGGCTTTCGTGATGATCGTCGGAGTCGGAGTCAGATCTGTCTTCGATAATGCAGAGCGAATCAAGCTGTTCTCCGTCCCGGGTCGAAAAGGTAAGGACTGCCTGCTTGACATTCCCATTCCCTTTCAACGTTACAAAGACTTTGGAGTCGTTGGCATTGAACGAGACGGAGAACGCTGTGCTTCTGATCTGCTTTTGCCAAATACCATCAATGTCATGTCGCCTTGACGGACTCTTGCAGTCCTTGGAAGGATCACGAGACACTACAGCGGGTATCTCATTGGTTACCGAGCTGTGCCACATTTAACCAGGCGAACCACCCTACTGGAGGAATCACCAGTCCTTTGAAGGCAGTGACGCCTTTCTCAAAGTCCGAGGCGGCTGGGGTGAATAATTGAATGCGGGGAAACTGTCTGATCTTCCCCTTGCGGCTCAATCACACCGAAATCGACCCATACTTGCAGCATAGCCTGCTTCGCGGTCCATCACGACAGACAGAAGCCGATGTACTACGTGAGCTGTAATTTCTTTTCGTCGCGAGAGTTGGTAGCCTGAGTCTCAAGGTGCAAGCACAAAACTTTTCTCAGGCCCACCGAGGCAAACCACCGATGATATTTCCAAAACAGTCAACCAGCGATATTGAGACCCCGAGAACTTGCGGCCATGGCCAGCGACCGTGTAGAAGTGGCCGTGGATGAGAATCTTCTTGCGGGTTAGCCTATTGTATCCATGACTAATGATAATATGCTGAGGTTTGACATAGAACTTCCTAAGGACGGCAAGGTGATCGAGGCAACATCTCTGGGACTGAGCGACTGGTGCGATACCACACAGTACAACGTTCAACTTCCAGATGGGAGCATTCGGAGATTCTTTGAAAAGGCATGATTTCAAGTTATCTCAGTACTCGTAAGCTCAACATTCCCTGACTGGTGTCACAGAAAGCAAGAGGCGAGGGGGGCTTAGAACAGATTCGAGCACACTGGCACTCCGAAAGCAGCGTATACAAGTTCATCCCCGAGTACATCCCTCGACCAGTCGCGTTCAGGGAGTATGCATCTCAGCCGAACACTTATTTCCTCCTTCTGGAGTTTGAGGACATGATTGACGATGACATCCCACCTCCAGAGACATATATGGCGGTCCCAAGTGCGCTTCATCTCCGCAGTGCAGGGAAATCTCCCACAGGGAAGTTTGGATTCCCAGTGAATACTAGTTTTGGCAACCTGACACAACCCAATGGCTGGGAATCTTCCTGGGAAGTATGGTGGACGACTCATATGAAGTTCCTGTTGCAAAGGGAAAGAGTCATTCGCGGCGCCTACGCCGCCGAAGATGAGACAACATTGAATTTCTATCTGGATACAGTGCTTCCTCGTTACTTGCGTCCCTTGGAGACAGAAGGCCGCTCTATCAAACCAACACTCTGCCACACAGATCTCTGGCCTGGAAACGTCAAGTACAAGCTGGACAACGAAACCATCATTGTATACGACGCAAACGCCCTATGGGCCCATAACGAAAGTGAGTTGGGAGAAAGTTAGATCTGTAGTGCTATCGAACGTGATACTGCCGGAACTGACATTTGTGAAGTTGAGTTGGCCCCATTCCGCAACCCAAGATATCCACTTGGGAAGGCATACTTTCAAGAGTACTGGAAGCATGTACCAATTTCCGAACCTGAAGAAGATGCCGAAAGCCGCATAATCATCTACCTCATCCGCCATCAGGTCTGCCTCGCCAGCCTATACCCCACTGAGCTGAAGTTGAGAGATGCGTACGTTGAATATGAATTTGCTCCTCGGCCACGAGTTACAATCGCGAAGTGCTTACAAATATTCCATAGATTCCTCAGCAATATGCGTCTTCTAGGTGATAGGGTTAAAGACGAGAGTCAAGAAGGGAAAGGATGTTGAGAGAGCTCAGGTTTCCTTTGAGTCCCAGATCGCTGCACCAGTTCCAGTTGGTTTGGTGTAGTAAACATTCAGTATTTGAGAAATCGATGTTTGAGGGAATTGAACTGATGAAGCGTTTCACCGACATTCAATTGAAGAGATGTGATCAATTTTCAGGTTGTCAGATTCAATTCCTGCATGTGATGTTGCCATGTTGCGGTTGCAGCCACAAACCTGAGGGTCAACAACCAACTGTCTGTCATCTGCTGTGCAACGAGCTCATTTCGTGTGATTGGTTGCTACCCCGCCTCCCAAGAAATGACGGCTCTGGCTTTTCCGTGACATGAAGAGCAAATTTCTAACACTAATGACGTTTTTCCAGGACAGAGCAACTGTCTTGTTGCTTACCTACCTCGTATCCTCAACAGCTCGCGCTCCAAAGTCGTTTTCTGAGTTAACTGAAGGCTGAAGCTTCATCAACTCTACCTAGACGAAATGGCCCGGGTCAACGATCTTGAAGGTACCGATGGTATAGTACCTCTGGAACCTATCCTTACATCCCATCCAGACGCTGAGCTCGAGAACGAGGACGTCAACGAAGACGAGCTTTTTACGGTTTTTACCAAATGGCAGAAACACTGGATCAGCCTCAGCGCATCGTTTTCGGCCATGTTTTCTACCATGAGCAGTTACATATACTATCCGGCCATTGTTCCCATCTCTCGAGATCTTAGGGTGTCGGTCTCCCTGATCAATCTTACAGTAACCTCGTATTTGATTATCGCCGCGATTGCACCTGCCTTTATGGGGGATATGGCTGACCAAAGTGGCCGGAGACCAATATTCCTCTTGATGTTCGTCTTGATGATTGGAGCAAATGTTGGGATTGCTCTCCAAAGTTCATTTCCTGCCCTACTGGTGCTTCGTATGCTCCAGAGCTCAGGTGCTTCTGGTGAGGATCAGTGCCTGACTATCATGTGCCCAGATCGTCTCTGACACCGAGTAGGGTTGACTGCCATTACCTACGGTGTTATATCGGACATTAAATTGCCGAAAGATAGGGGAGGTTTCGTTGGTGTATTGTTACTCTTGTAGGTTCATCATTTGTCTTTACAGACTGGCTACAGGAATACTTGCATTGACGCGTGCGCAAGTACAGACATTGCCCCTAGTCTTGGACCTGTGATTGGAGGCGGCATAACTCAAGAGCTTGGATGGAGATGGATATTCTGGTTCCTGACAATTATTATTTCAATTACAGCTCTTACCATGCTGTTTTTCTTCCCCGAGACGCAGCGCAACATCGTGGGAAATGGCAGCGCCAACGCTAGGGGCATTTACTGGAGCTTCTTCACTCTGATCAACAAGAGCCCCCAAAGGAAAGACGGAGGAGCATTGAGAAGTCAAAATTCCAGGCGACACTGGCCAAACCCGTTCGCCTGTCTGCCGATCTTGAAAGACCGCAGCTCACTCGTAGTGATACTCCTGTACGGCATCACATATTCCGTGAAAATGACGCTGCAAACATCGCTGGGTGCCCAGTGTTCGGAGATCTACAAACTAGACTACCTGACTGCGGGATTGATATATATCCCTTCCGGGGTCGCCGGAGGTATAGGATCATTTACAACCGGTTTGATATCCCTCTATTCTTAGACTACGTAGTATGGGCTGACGGATGAGATAGGGAGAATTCTCAATCGGAATTACCGAGCAGCAACAAGCAAGCTATCAGAAAGTAGCGACCAAAATGGCATTGCGCCCTCTGAAGTACAGATTGAACAAGTCAGATTGAAGGGCTTGAACTTTTTAGTCACTATAAGCGCGTTAGGAACTGTTGGATACGGTCTCGCGCTCATGGCAAAAGCGGTAAAACTGCTCGTAATCTCAAGTCACAACATGGCGCTGATATGGTCTAGCACATGGCTGTCATGATTATAATGCAGTTTATCACTGGAATCACCACTGCTAGTCTGTTCACGGTACGAAGCTTATTACAAATCTAAAATGGAATGAACGAGGCTCTAACCAAAACACCTAGATGACAGGAACACTCTTAACCGACCTCAACTGCGAAAGATCTGCTACAGCACAGGGTGCGTCCAGCATAGTGAGATGCTTGGGAGCGGGTGCGGGAATTGCAGCACTACAACCACTCGCCGATGCTGCGGGGTTGGGCTGGTGTTTTGCTATCTATGCGTTGTTCCTTGCCACTGAGTTGCCTTTGGCTTGGATCATTCGCAAGAAGGGACCGGGTTGGAGGAAGCAGCGCAGACCTTGATGAGACGCAGTCTTGTCGGCATTTGCTTGGGGCAAGGCTTGGCTTCTGGATCGATCACCCGACTGTTGCGCACCAACCCAGACAAAGGAACTCCCAACTATTAGAAAGTCATATCTAGTAGACAGACGACTTGGAGAAACAACCGTGTTCTCGATGCCTAATCTTTGTGATGTCTGAACTTTGCCTCGACAGCAACGATTCCCATCACCGCCATCGAGACGCTAATTGTTATGAACACTATGGCAACCCAGAGGCAGCAGTGCCTCTCGTTGGCCCTGACCTCGCGCGCCGACGTGAACTTGTCGCACGTCTCGCAGTGTTGGTGCGGCTTGAAGGGGTTGAAAGGGGCCGACGGATCTGGTCCCGAGTGATCGTGTGCCAGCTCGATATCGCGCTCGTCGTTCTGCGGGATTGTCGCGTAGGCTGAGGCTGATCCTGATGGAAGAAACGCGTTTACGGGATGCTCGTCGTGGAAGCCGTGCTCGTCGTAGGCTGGTGCCGCCTCGGAGGGTGATGCTTTTGAGGGTCCCATTGCAGTTGCGTCTTTCTGGCTCTCTGTGATGATGGACTCGCGATCGACTTGTGGGTATCTTATTGTTACCTTGCGTCAAGTCTAAGTATGATAGTTTTCTACCTTGGCGATGTCAGACGGATTGATGTTGGGCCTTGTGAGGCCCACCAACAGTGTGGCTGCCGCGTCAGCATCTTCAGCCACAGCATTCCGGTCATTGTATTGGTCGATTTACGCCTCTTTTCTGCACAGAGGGCTGAAACCGTTTTTACATTTCAATCACGCCGCAAATGCTGCATGCAATTGAGGGGGATGATGGCTCGGTGTGGCCGTGCGACGCGCGGGCAATGCTCAAGACGCACACTAGGTTAGTCACTGGACCGGACTGTAGTGCCAACGCGCCTGATGTCATCCTTCTCTTGGGCCTGTCAGCTTCCATTGGTCATAACCATCATCCAGCTGTCCTAAATCAACGCTGAGCACCACGTGATGCCGGCGATGGAGGGAGCATGGGGCTCTTGCATCAAGTTCCTCTCGCCTTCAACGACGGTATTGTTGGAGGGGGAGACGGGGCGTAAATAGTAACGGTTCTTGACCTCCACGTGCTGGAGGAATGCTGGAGCGTCTTGGAGTAAGACTAATTACTAAGCGAGAAGTGGGCGATAACGTGGGGTTCCATACACATTTCTGGGGGAGGCAGATTGAGGTGGACTCAACTTTCTAAGAATGAGATGAACTGGAACTTTTGAGTAACCTTGACATACATAGCGGGCAGTAGTTAAGCCGTGCAATTCACATGAGCGAATTACTCGTCTCGCAATCTAGCATCTATCGAGCTTTCTTACCTTGCATCGCATCACTCAAGGTCGTGATTACGCGACATCCCGCACTTTGCAATACGATATCACCGTAGTACCTCCCAGGCAGGTCCTAATGCTCGCGAGCCTTTGATCCCTGTTGATATGCCGGGGATGTCGGACTTTTTGTTTCTCTCCCGCTCTGCCGCGTTTGTATCGATCCTCCAGGCTCCAGGCAAACAACCCGCCCAACGCCGCCCCGAGAGTCGCTAAGCTTGACAAGCTTCGCCAAGCTAGCCCAAGCTTCGGCTGCATCGTGCGCCCGAAGCTTGATCTATCTGGGGCCCTGTCTGCTCCCACGACACTAAGACACAATGATCGAATCACGAACGCGCCGCGAGGGCCGTTGGAGCTTCATTGTCGATCTGCGGGACCGGCCTTAACCTTAAGAGGAAGGTGACAGTTCGTTCCCGGCTGCGTCATCTTACAACTTTTATGCGGCCTTCAAGAGCCGAACACGCGATTGATACCCAGAAGTGCCAGGTTCCTCTGCGCCGTTGGTCACTAAGAAGGACACATGAAGTTTACATGACACCGAGACTCGGCCAAGGCCAATCAGGCTTATCAGTACAAGCTCATTACCAAATGACCTCAAGGTTCAAGGTAATCTGAACACGGCTTTTCTCGATATGAGCTTTCCAAAAGGCCTAGATGAGTCCAAGGTACCTTTGGAGGAGACCGGCTAGCAACGCTTTCTCGCATGCCGAACAACCGACCAACGTACCATGAACCAACGATCAACATTTGCCTGGACCCACTGCCGGTCAATCATCGAGAAGTGACCCATTATATCAGGGGACTTTTGGGCACTTTGGACCTTCTCCTTCTGCCTATGGTAAGCGTCAGGGCCTTTGTGAAGTGATGCCGTCATATACGAAAATGTTGAAATACCGCGGCCGGGCCAGCTCTGGTCGGAGTAGAAGTCTTCACTCGCTTGCAGTCTCTCCCCAGTCAAACTAAGATGAAGCTCCTCAACCTCTTCAGCGGGCTGCTTTGCGCCTCTTCTGCGCTTGCTTTCAAGAAGCCGACCAAGCCTACGCTTCCGAGGTCCATTGTCGAGAGGCGCGCGGCCAACCAGCCCTTCTCTCACCCTGAGATTCAGAAGCGCGCCTCCCAATTTTTGACGGAGAAGACTAAGGGTGAGTAATTGGCGGGCATTGAAGCTCTTGGTCGCCAAGCTGACTTCTCTCCAAGCCTTCGCTGTCAATGGCACTGGTATTCCCGAAGTGCCCTTCGACATTGGCGAATCCTACGCTGGATTGCTCCCCATCTCCGACAGCCCCGACGAGACTCGCGAGCTTTTCTTCTGGTTCTTCCCCTCATCAGCCGCGCAGACCCCTGAAGAGGTGGTTATCTGGTAAGATGGCAAAATAATAGTCGGATCTGAAGCAACCCGCTAACGTGCGACAGGCTCAATGGTGGACCAGGATGTTCCTCTCTTTCCGGTTTCCTCACGGAGAACGGCCCATTCACTTGGGAAGCGGGCACGCTTGCCCCCGTTCAGAACCCCTACTCATGGACCAACTTGACCAACATGCTGTGGGTCGAGCAGCCCGTCGGTGTTGGCTACTCCCAGGGAGTACCCAATATCACCGATGAGGTCCAGCTTGCGACCGAGTTCCGCGGTTTCTACAAGAGCTTCATCGACACCTTTGACCTCAAGACCTGGAAGACCTACATCACTGGAGAGTCGTACGCCGGATACTACGTCCCATACATTGCTGACGGTTTCATTTCCGCCAACGATACCGACTACTTTAACCTGGCCGGTATCTCGATCAACGACCCCATCATCGGCGACGAGACCATTCAGCAGCAGGTTGTCATCCTCCCCTACGTCGAGTTCTGGAACAACCTCTTCTACCTCAACGAGACCTTCATGGAGCAAGTCCGCGACCGCCAGGACTCGTGCAACTACTCCTCCTACCTCGACACCTACTTCCAGTTCCCGCCGCCCCAGGAGCCCTTCCCCGTCCTGCCCGATCCCTACAACAGCGATGTCTACGCCTGAGACATGTTCGATACCTTCTACGAGGCCATCATCGAGGTCAACCCCTGCTTCAACATCTACCACATCACCGAGACCTGCCCGCACCCATACTCCCAGCTCGGCATCGTGAACAGCGGCGACTACACCCCGCCTGGGGCCGAGATCTACTTCAACCGCACCGACGTCAAGAAGGCGCTCAACGCACCCCTCAACTCCAATTGGCAGCAGTGCACCAACGTCAACGTTTTCGGAAACGGAACTCGTCGCGGCTCTGACCAGTCTAACGGCCCCGCCATCACTGGTGCCCTGCAGCGCGTTATCGAGTTCACCAACAACACCATCATCGGCTCTGGTGACCTCGACATGCTTCTCAGCACCAACGGTACGCTTTTCGCGATCCAGAACATGACCTGGAACGGCGCGCAGGGTCTGTCGGAGTACCCCACTACGCCTCTCATCGCTCCTTACCACCCCGAGTACAATGCTGGCGCGCTTGCCGGCGCCGGTATTCAGGGTGTGTGGACCGCCGATCGTGGATTGACCTTCTACACTGCTCGTCTTGCCGGCCATGAGCTGCCCGGATACACTCCTGGTGTCGCGTACCGCATGCTCGAGATTCTGCTCGGAAAGATTGACAACTTCAGCAACACTGATGACTTCACTACCCAGACTGGTAACTTTACCGGGAACGGTACCATTTACAAGAGAAACCACTAGACGGATGGTTATAATGATGATTGATTCATCTAGGAGGTTGAGGATGATGCCACAATCAGACTAGAGAGATTTATAGTAATAATGTCTACCCATGATCAAACTTTTGACCCTATCCTACGTTGCCTTCTAGACAAGGATGTTTTTGCAAATTTGATACTAAGAATCAGATATCAGCCACACATTTGCCTTACTTCTCTTACCCCGACTGCCGACGTCCGATTGATCGAAGCGTGGAGGAGTGACATTAGCATGGGATCAGGCCTAAGCATTGAGCTCACCTGGCGCAAATGCACTTGACCCTACCAAGTGCACCCCATCCACCCAACATTGCCGTAACGCCTGTGAACAAGATAATGCCGCCATATTGTCCGCTATACCCCCAGCCCTTGCCATCTCTTATCCACCCATCCCCAGTTAGTAGAGCTACGCTTAATGGCCCGCTAATCACGTTGCCGATTCCTCTCCCACCAGCCAACAACCCAAAGATGAACCCCGTATCCACCGCCGGGCTCTCAGCCTTCAACTCAGACAGCACTCCAGACCAGGTAGAACTGAACCCGCCGGCGAAGAAGCCGTATGTGATGCTGAAGACAGCCAGCAGCGCTGTCTGACTCGAAAATCCCCAGAACAGAAATACTGCGAGCGCGGAACCGATGGCCGATATGAGGATCACGGTGGTGACGCGGAGGTGGTCTCCCAGGCTGCCCATGACGATGCCGCCGGGGATTGAGGTGACGTTGATGAGGACGAGCAGGGTCGTTGCTACAGTTGTAGAGACGTGGAGTTGTTGGACGGCGTAGGTGGAAAGGTACGTGTAGGGGAGGAAATAGCCGAGTGATTGGAGGACGTTGCCGATTTGGAGCATCCAGAAGGAGGGGAGCTGGATGAAATTGAGGTTGATTCGGCGTACGGCGGAGGACTGGGAGACGGGAATACGTGGTTTGAGGAAGTAGAGGAGGGGCGCCGAGATGAGAACCTGTGCGCTTGTGAGTAATATATTCAGCGCTTGCATGAAAATGGACGAGTAGTACCGTTGCAACACTCCAAGCTCGGAGCGTGACTACTGGTCCGAACTTCTGCAGACAGGTTTCCATGGCGAAGGGTAGCCCGACGCCAGCTGCAGATTTTCCAGCCCACATGACTCCGTAAGCCAGGCCCTTTCGCTTGACAAACCACTCATCCAGGTACAAAGTCGTTGGAGTGAATAGTAGCCCGCAGCCTAGGGCACATATGACACCTTGCGTTGCGATCAACTGCCACACCGTAGTCGCAAAAGTGGATAAGAGGAAGCCGGTCGCGGTGAGGAGCAGTCCAAGTGGGCCGAACCAACGGCGTAGACGGGGCCATCTACTCAAGATCGTGAACGTGAAAGGGGAGATGAGGTACATGATGCCCTGACCTCGTCAGTACATCCAAGTGATGATACGGGAGTGGATTCATGAGCATACCGTCAAGGTGGTCCCAATCACTGCAATATTGCTGGTATCGCCCTCAAGCTTGTCAGGGTGACTGCCGTAATATTCCTGGAAGACACCAAATGCGAGGGAGTACCCTACAGAGTCCAGAGTCAGATATCTTCTCCTTAGCGGTTGGAGTGAGGGGCACACGAGTTCACCTACCCCACACGGGAAACTGGATCAGACTGCATCCGAGCAAGACAAGCCATGCCTCCTTTCCCCTGTCTGCGGGCGGCAATGGCGCCTGTTCAATCTCATTCTCGCTTTCTTGCTGTGTTACCGCTGGACTGGCTGTCAATGTGCGACCGCGCAAGTTTATTGCCTCGGGCTCGAAGTCCAGATGTTGGTGGTTCATGATGGCTAAGTGACATCAGGTGTGGTTGCTGCCGCCGAATGATGGTGATGCTGGTAACTGAGAGCGCGTACTTGAAAGAATCGCGAAAACATTTGGCAGGGTGAGTCACAAATGAAGAAATTCAACATGTCGTTGGAAATCAAGACTTAAAAGTCATGATCGGCCGGCATACGGAGGCTGATTGGCTCAAGATAAGTAGTGAGGCTACACTTGCGACTAGGCTGCGGGGTCAGCACCAAACATTCTGTTCAACATATTGAGAGGACCATTGTCCTACCTGAGCCAATAGAAGGAGTGTCAGTAAGAAGTAGTCGTACTGACATGATACTACTGATACTGATCTTTGCCATATGCACATGTTAGAAGATGGAAAGGCGATCACTCAAGAATTGGATAGATTGGAGCCTATTATACGTTTGGGCGACACCCTATTGCCGTGGATGAAGTCGAGATCTTGGTGATGGTGAAACTTTCGAATAGATACCTGTTCCATTGTCGATGGTGAGGCGAAGCAGTATGACCCATGAAAACCAGGACTTGACTTGTGGTCTAAAAATAGTTCTCTAACCGGGCGCATCGCCGTCGCCGCTTCCACTTGTCTCGCCCGATCTAATCAGAGCTACAATGCATGTTGTAGTTGAGGTCCGGATCGGAGCTAGGTGGGCTCAAAATCAGCCCAAAAACAATCACGACGAATAAACACCAACTTACCCATCAGAGGGAATGATAATCTGGCCCTGTGGCGTCCACGTTTGCTCACACACCGGTCTTTCACCGCCGCAACTTCTACATATCTTCTTGAATGCATATGCTGTATCCTAGTCAGTATCTTGAACACGAAGCAGGTAGCAAGATTCCTTCCAAAGCTTACCTGATCCGACATACTTCTGGAACCAAAGACGAATTCTCTTATTGGGAGCAGTCGTGCATTGGAAGGTTCCCCCATGGGTCCATTCGTCCGTTGTATTCATGCCCAGTGCAATGCTTAGCACAGATTTAATGGGCCTCCAGTCAGGAGTAAGACTGATCCTCCTCTTGACGGAAACTTTCTCCTCCCAGGGGATCGCCACAGTCTCGGGGTCGCCGACGAGCCCAACATGCTGCATCTTGGAAGCTGCCGTATACGAACTCCAGTATGACTTGACATCGCGAAGCTCCCATTCGTCCCACATGAAGCAGTGATTCTCTGCGGTGGTCTCTCCATCCGAAGTCGGTCCGTTTCGGAAGCTGGTCATTGGGATGAAGGTGTTGAAGTTACGGATGTAGATTGTATCTGCTGTGCCAGCGCGAGACACCAACATCCCCTTTACATCGTTCAAGTCGAAAGACTAGGAGATTAGGTGAGTCGGGTGCTTCAGGTGCATTCGCAATCTCATTTCTTTGAAGTCGATATTCTTGACCCGAGGTGGCGCGGATCTCTCGACGAGGTTGGCAGGAGTCCCGATTGCCAGGCCAGCAACGGCCAAAAGAGCGGCAAGAAAGCGCATCTGAGGGCGCCTCCTAGTTTGGATTCTGCCTGATTAATGTTGTAAGATGGGAATTTTTGATGGCTGACGATGCTGGCTACAACATGCAGATGGCAGTGCTTCTCCGAATCGAACAGAAAGCCGCATTCCGACAAGTGTACATAGGATAAAATGAGATTGAAGAGTATCTCCGGCACCCCGGAATCAAGCTTTTCTGAAAGTGAAGCCCTAGGGCAAGGCAGGTGAGGGCATGTACGACCCCCGCGACCAAGTTTCCCACGCTCGGTCAACGAGAACATATACGGCACGATGTGATAAACTTTATTGTGACCAATTGACTAAGCCAATATTACGGTACAGTTGCCGCGACTCTAGCAAGGTTCGAAAAATAGAATGGCGATGATGGTATGACGTATTGACCCCTATGAGTACATGTAAGGAGCGCCTCAAGCGCTGTTGCTGAAGGGTCTAAATGAAACACTAAGAATACATGTCCTATTATGGTCTCTCATCTCATCAAGTGAGCCCGCGTATTGGGGACATCTGCATTGCTGATATAGCTTCATAAGCTTGGGTGTTGCTGTGTGTTGTTCACGTTGGCAAAGGCCTGTTATCTTTATAGGAAGACTATCAATGGAGTCTAACAAAATTCCAGATTTCCCAGCGTTTAGTGGGCTCGAGCATTTGAATTGAGTTGACCCAGCATCATTCAGAGAGATGGGAGTTCAAGAATTGAACAACATCATCCATTCCTGAAGGTGAATTAAACCAATGCCCTCCTTCTTGATACTCTTTCCACTCAACTTGTGCACCAAACCTACCCACGGTGTCCCTCAAGATACGGCCATTGGCAACCAGCACCAGGGGGTCGTCAACACAATGCTCTAGTAAGATGGGAGTATGTTCCAGAAGCGCACATCCTTCTGGGACATCCTCAAGCCCGAGAATTGCCCGGGTATCGTTGAGATTTCTCCCAGGGAACGGCATGCGGCAGGAAAAGCCGACAAAGGCTCCGAGTCTGGATTGCCCCGGTGGGAGTCGTAAATTGAGTAGAGTATGGACGCCGGCTGCTGCGCCTTGACTTATTCCAGCCAGAATGATGCGGTTCCACTTGCCTCCTAGCAGCTCCGCCTCTGTGGTGAGGATCTCTCGGATGGCGGCGACGCTGTCTCGGAGCCCCTCAGCTTGATGCTCTTCGTGATCGGCAAAGTTGTTTACGTTCCAAATGTCAAACCATTGCGAGACCTTATCGCCGAGCGCCATCGCCTTTCCTATTTTTGCTTGAGGAAAGACCCAGCGAAAAGATGGGAAAGCGTCTGCCAGAGTGCGATCTTGTGAGTCGCTGGAGTAATTTAGTGACTGCATGAAGTTCTTTGCATTGTCGCCCCGCCCATGCAAGAAGACGACGGTATGGGTGTGGGTTGTTGATGGTTGATAAATGAGTGGAGAAGACATCGCGAGCTTGATGGAGCTACGATTGAAGTGGGAACGCGAGTGTTGAGTGGTGTTTATGGAGTGAGAGAACTGAGCAAGTGGCTGAGTGGCGCAGGGAGAATTGACGGTCTTAATGCATCTGATCGCCAAAGCCCAGGCAACAATGGCGACTGGTGCCTAAAAGGTCGAGGCCAATACAATGGTGGCTACTGTTTACACCGTTCGAGTTGATCCAACCAACGACTTTTAGCCAACGTTCAGTCTCTCCCAAACTTACTTTTTTTACAAAGCGTGCGGGATGTATACAAAGAACGGAAGTTTTCGACATGCCCAGACTTATGAATTCTTGAGCAACGTAAATACATGATGTTTGACCGGTCTTCAGAGAGTTCAGGCAGTCCCAGTAAGCCCCCCGATAAATTCCGAAAGCATGCAATCACCACTATTCAACCATGAAATCCTCAAATTCTGCCCACTGATCTCCGGTAGAGCCTGGTGTGCTGTTCGAAATGGCGAAGATGCCGTACAAAGTGCCCGTCATGTCGTAACCCGAAAGCAGGACGGGGTCAACGTTTCCTAGACTTTGCCACTGGGTTCCTTCTCCAGAACTCTTGACTCTCCAGAGGAATCCGTATTCGTCGGGCTTGGTCTGAATGCGGAGCTCGATTTCCCTAGCAGACTTGGGTATGGCAGCCGAGCCTAAATCGATCGACTTGGGCTTCTGATCTTGGATTGCCACCAGAATGGAAGATATCTTGCGCTCTTGCGGATCAATCTGGATGACTGCATGCCGCAGACTATCCTTGTATACCGTTAAGCCGACCAGTGGTAGTCCTTCAGACCCTTTGGAAGATAGACGTATCGTCGTCGAAGCTGATCCTAAGTGAGATCTTTGCCTGCGGCCAACGAACGTGGATGTGCCTGATGGGCTAGCTAGGGTCGAGGTCTGAGCGCACAAAGAATGGGTATTGTCCTTGGCAGAGTACGAGTAGTTTTGAGGAATGGGAGTCCGGATGTAGAGGTCTTCAACTTGCCGATTCAGATCCTTGAAGACACCGTGCTGTCCGGCGTTCGATCCATCTTCTAGGTCAAGATCTAGGCTCAGCTTTGTCTGAGAAATTCTGGGCCATGCATCCTTGGGCCAGTCAACCGAAGTGAGAAAAGTTTCGCGGCCTAGTGGATGGCGTTGAATACTGTCATCATCATGTCGTATTCCTAGGTGAACGCAGAACCAATTTCCTCTAGTGTCTTGGAATAGATCACCATGGCCAGTCCAATGAACGGCTTCGTCTTTCTCGAATGCAGTCAATAAAGGGTTGTTCGGACAACCCTCGTAAGGTCCCCACATATCTTTGGATCTCGCCATGTTGATCTGGTGACCCTCAAAGGTCGAAGATTCGGCGGTCAACAGATAGTACCAGCCGTCTTTGAAGTAAATGTGCGGCCCCTCAGCATCATCTTTGCCGGCGGCACCCTTCCAGAGAAATCTCGTGTCTGACAAGGCTGCACCGGTCTCAACGTCGATTTCGAACTGGCGAATTGAGCAATCTGGTGCCCATGGAGGTCCAGTTCGATAAGAGCCGTGAAGATATGCCCTTCCGGATATCTCATCGAAGAATAATCCTGGATCAATACCCGGGAACTCGAATGGCACTGCATCTGACCATCCATTCTCTGAGAATATCATGTCTTCGTGACAGCTAAGCAGGAAGTTCTGGAACTCGTGTGCTCCATCAGGCTTCTCCCAAGCATATGTACACACAACATAGAACTTGTTTTTGAAATGACGGAGTGTTGGTGCGAACAGACCGCCGGTGATTATGAGTGGGATGCCATGAGGCAGAGGGATGAATTTGGTAAAGGCGCTGGATAGAGACAGCTGAGTGGTTCGACATAGGGCATGGCCCTTCAACTCCCAATCCACAAGGTTTGTAGAAGTATAGATGGGCAACCCAGGGAACACGTGGAAAGAAGAATTGACGAGGATGTAAGTGCCATTGTGGACGACTATGGTTGGATCAGGAGCGAACCCAGGGATGATGGGGTTGGTAACCTTCATTAGGACGCTGTCTAATGTTGCTCAAGCTCGCTGAAGTGTTACTTGAGGTGGTTGAGGATAGGGTCTTCTGACTTAGATCCGGGGGCTAGAAATCCGTAGACAATACAACTCATACAACACAGGCACGACATTGAATAACCTTATCATGTCGGCAAGTCCGAGGTGTATGTAGTCAGTTTCCGACTCGGACTCACTTCTCCCGAATCTTCCACTCCCCCGTTTCCCCGGATGTTCCACTCGCATGTCCAAAGTACGTCCACCCGCCGTCCACCCAGGCCTACCCCAATCCACACCAACGTCCACCCAAAACGTCCACCCAAGCTAGACACATCAATGATACCCCAGATTCCCCCCGCCATTAGCTTCCCCGGAAAATCCATAATTCATTGGATATCCTGCATGTGCAATTAGCTAAGGAATGTGGTTCTGCTTGCATTTAATGTCAAGTGGAAGTCGAGCCCATCCTTGCTGAAAATCTGTGAACAATGTCCCGTAGCCCCTTCAGTCATCGAAACAAACAGAAACATGACTTCACCAAAGGCTGACGACACAAAGATGCAGGACCCGGAGTGCAATCACTTTGAGACAGCAAAGACTGGTACCGGGATTGCAACTGTCGGTGCTGGGACTGGTGAAGACATCATCAACGCAGAAAGGCAGCTCTCGGTCCTTGAGAATGCAAAAAGGCATTGGCGAGCTCTGCTCATAGGTAAATACTTTAATCCATGCAACCCAAAAACTTCTCTAACAGTCATGAAGCTTCCGTAGCCTTTTCCGCCGGCATCGTCTTCGCCTACGACACAGTCACCAATGGAGCCTCGATCTCGATGCCCTCGTTTCTACTATACTTTGGCGAAATCGGACCGACAGGACCCTATCTCCCTTCCATCTGGACCTCGTTGTGGACTGCAATGTCTTCACTTACGCAGGCCCTTGGTGCCATTTTGGTTGGCTTCGTTTCTGATCGATATGGGCGGAAGTGGCCATCCTGTGCTGCAGCTATTTTGACTTTAGTCGGCGCTGCGGTGCAGTATATCGCTGTGCCGCGTGCAACTCTAATGGGCGGCAAGATGATTTCGGGTCTGGGTATTGGTGCTGTGATGGCCACCGCTACGACGTACATCGGTGAAGTATGAGCAGACTGGAATTCCGGTCCTTTTTAATAAGCTAACTAACAAACTTTACAAGGTGTCGCCTCTGAAACTTCGCGCTCCATTACAGACCTGTTTCGTCATCTTTGTTCTTCTCACCCAGGGTCTGGCATTGGGCGTGATCCGCATATTCGTTCCTGATATTCGAGAGCAAGCGTTCAGGACGGTCATTGCTATCCAGTGGGCCGTTGGTGGCTTAGCTGTTATCACCTGGGCTGTGGCACCAGAGTAAGTGTCAGTTGCCCAGATAAGAATGGCTCTTGTACTAACGCCTGATCTCTAGGTCCCCTATTTGGTTGATCAAGAAGGGCAAGATTGAAGCTGCGCGAAAGGTCATGCATAAGATCTACGGTCCAAATCACCCCGATGAGCGCCTCGAGTATGAGATACAAGCTATCCGCGCGGAACAAGAACTCGAAATGAACAACAACGCTACATACGCAGCATGTCTTCAGGGCCATAACCGGAAGAGGTCTTTGACCGTCGCGTTTCTTTACTCGACAGCCAACATTGGCGGCGCCCCCTTTCTAGCTCAGAACATCTACTTCCTCATTACTGCCGGTCTTGAGGCCGTTCACTCTTTCGACATTGGTATCGGCGGCTTCGCTTTTGCTGTGCTGATTATCATGGCTAGTGGAGCATATCTGCAGCGTATTAGTCGGCGAAACGTCGTGCTGCTAGGCCTCGTGATCAACCTTCTTTTCATGGTTATCATTGGCACGCTTTACTGGGCCACAAACAAGGGCGGCCTTTGGGCAATCGCTGTTTTGATGAACCTACTCATCTCCCTACAGTCGGCGTTCCTGCAAGGCGCTGGTTGGCCTATCGCCGCCGAGATCCCATCGTACGCGCTTCGTGCCAAAACGTTGTCTATCGGCATTTGCGCGCAGACCTTCACGACTTGGCTGTTCAACTTCATCACCCCTTACATGTATAACGTTGACTCTGGCAATCTCGGAGCCCGCACCGGGTTCATCTACGCTGGAACATCCGTGTTCTTGCTGGCAGGGGCTTGGTTTCTTGTCCCAGATACCACGGGTATGACGACGGAGGAAATTGACAAGGCTTATGAGTCTGAACTGACGCCCAGGAGGTTTCAAAAGCACGCTATTCCGGCTCATATGGGCCATGATGGCAAGTCGTTGCGAGATATTTGAGCTAATTTCTGCACCGAAGTTGCATGATTTGAGGGTGCAGTGATATGAAGACAGTTCGACAAGAATGTATGTGCAATAAAATTTGATTACTGCAGAAGGTTTAATATTGCTACTTTAAATAATCTTAACTGCGCTTTCTATGGTATTATGATGTTCGTTGATCGTCATATTCTTGAAGTCTCATTAACTTAATATTACCCTTTCGTTCTTAATATTCTTCGCAACTCCGAATGGTTGTGGCTTTTGCCCGAGTTGCGTCAGACTCCTGTGCAGACCACTCGCATGACCTCTCTCATGAGAGGCCGGCTCTTGTGCATTACCCCATTCGGGAGAGTTGGACGGTATTCCTCCTCTTACAGCACACACGGCGGCAAAATCCAGCGTCGGATAGCCGCATCTCTCTGGCCTCTTTACACAGACCCTTGACGTCGCTATGATGATGGCTAATGATATGCACAGTATTATGCCGGCTACTGTGACGAAAAGCCACCTGCTAACAATTCCTGCAACAACCTGATGACTGAGGATGGAGATGGACAGGGTGGAGTACATGTCCTCTGGTAGACCTTCGCGAGGAGTCTTGAGTTCCCAAATGGACGGGCCAGATGAGAAGTAATTTGCGTGGAAGTAGCTGAATGGCACAGAGAGGGCCTTCCTGACGGCTCTCAATGACTGCTTCTTAGCCACTTCGCTGTCGTTGATCGGTAGCGCTGTGACTGCATAAATGGCTAGTGCTGAGTTGTCGCCCTTTGTAGCTGGGCCGCTCTTGTTAAAGCCTGGGACGACAGCGGATAGCGAGAGCATGTATTCATCGAGACCGATGATGTCCTGCTCTGGTGGTGTCATATCCGAAACGTCGAGAATTGAGAAGTTTCCGCGATCATATGTGACGGTAGCATAACGTGAGTATACGTATAGTGATGATGACAGTTCCAAGGGGTTTGTCCAAGCGGTGTTGTTGATACAGGAACTGGTCAGTTGAAGTGCAATCGGGCAATATGCTGATCCTGAGAGACAGTTGTCAGCTTCGAGATACAAAGCAGTGTGCAGAGCCATTCATGGCTATTCTTACCAAAAAGCAGGCCTTTCTGTTTGCCAACAGCGGCACACCAGTACGAGGCGGCGCTGTCGGCACCAATAAGGAAGCAAGTTCCATTTGTGCGTAGAGCATCGAGATCATGTACTCTCCCATACTCTAATTGAACGACTCGAGTATTGGGGACTACGTATGCCGCAGAGTCCGGGTAGCTCGTCAGGTTGTCTGCTTGAGGCGCAATTGAGACCACACCGCCGGTCAGCAGATGCGATTCGTCACACGGGGCCCATCCGCCGTCATTTCCGGTGCACTTTCCTACGCCCTGGTGCAATGGATCCAGGGAGAAAGAATCTCTGTCGGACCAGGCCGGGCTGCCCATCTGCACCAATAAGGCGGTGGCCGTAGACTGACGAATCTCGTAGATGTAAGAGGCGTTGAAGGGGGCAATTCCGGCAGACACGTTGTATGTCTTTTCGGGGAACGTGACCAGTTCGATAGAAATAGCACCTGAAGACCGTCAACATGGCGTACAGTTACAGTCTTAAATGTGATGATAGCTTACCCATGAGAATGATACCCGGCAAAGGAATGGAGCAGATAACCAACAGACTTTGGAGAATCAGAACGCGTTCACAAGTCTTCACTTAATCTGGCAGAAAAGTAGACTCAAACTCACCGGAACAGACTGGAGTACTTCTGCCTCCACTCGGCAGTTGCCAGAAGTCGAAGCAATCCCCATACTCCCGTACCGGCGTCAAGTCCTACAAAGTGCAACAGACTGACGCCACCGGGGCGAGATGCTAGTGCCCACTGCAAGTCTTCCACAACCACAACCACAAGGGCAGCCAAGACAAGAGCGCAAAGCTCAGTCATCACGCGAAGGATCAGGATCGAATTACTAGGCGATGCGACAAAGAAATTTTGTCTCATTAGAGCCTTTGCCGATCCGGTCGAGTACACGGCCGTTAGCGTCAGCATCAGGACCCCAACAAGCCACAAACATAATGTCCACCACACGAATGGGCTCGTCTTTTTGTCTCCATTCTTGTAGGTTTTAGACGTAAGAGATATCGTGTCGTTGAAGTCGTTGCCCTTATGACTATAGGAACAGTCTTCTCTGTCCGGCGTTGGAGGATGAAGAAAGTTTGTCTGGTTGAATGAAACCGTGGTCTTCAGAGGTGAGGGGTGTGCTGAGGAAGCCTCTTCAACTTTGGCGTACTTCGGCCAGTCACTATGGTTGTCGCCTGCCAGTTCGATGATGCTCCACCTTCGATGATCTTCTGTGTTTTTGCGGTTCGACCAAATGCCTTGTTGTGGAACATTTCGAGGAGCTCTGGCGTGTTGGTTGAAATCGTCGAGATCGATCGTCTCATGTCGCGGCTGTGGAGAAGCCATCGTCATCGTGGGTTCTCGACAGCCCAAAATATGGCTCTTTCTGGCCAAGACGGCCGGAGCGGCAGATGGGGTAAAGAAGTATTGGGATACACAACGACCTGCGTTTGCGCTAGGTATCGGAAGAAATCAAACAATGAACGAGCGTACTACGTAGTATGTAGAGAGCGTAGGTATGTGGTCAGAAAAAACGAAAGATGGGTTCTTGCGATTCTGAGAAACGCGGTATTACCTACAATCATTTCTTGTCCGAAGAGTGAACTCCATCCTGCTGGAGAGCTCCTGCGGGGCTGATCGCGATTACCCCGGCCGACGAGTCAGTTGTTAAGCAGTCGGACTAGCCGCGAGTCGTGAACCCTGAACAACCTCTTTAAATATAGAGAGGCTTGTAGGTAGACCCTAGTCTCGAGAGGGCCTTCCAATCTATCATACTTCTTCCACGCACTAAAGGTTGACACGATCAAACCAGGGATAAAAAGCTCCTCAGGATCCGAGTGATAACAGGAACTCGAGAGGAAGAGAAAGGTCAAACACCACGCCTTTGGAATTTCCTACCCTGGCCTTGGGACCTAGAGTTACCGGATGAATTGTGACGTTGATGTGACATTGTAGCAAACTCGCGACGGTGGCCCACGTGGTTGAGTGGAAAACTAGCACCATGGGACGAAGTGCGAAGCTTTGTAAAAATTGGTAGGATACGGAGGAAGGTCCTTCGCTCCAGTGTAGATAGTTGAGCACCCAATTGGTAGTTCAGCCTTAAAGCTCTGAGCAAGGTATATCCTGCTGCGCGAGGAGCATCGATACATTCGGACTCGTCCGAGCCTGCTTTTCCTAGCTAAGAAGTATTCTTGTTGTCCTGGACAAATCTAGAAGTATATGCAACTAAGGATGCTCATTCTTTCCTGGGTTCCCCCAGCGACACCGTTTGTTGTTTTTGTATTTGCAATGGAAATGACCGTGCTTGGAAGGAATCCTCGTCACTTGTTGACTTGTCTTGCCGGCGGGTGGAAAGACAGCCAAGCCCAACACCACCTTGGGCTCCACTAAGATACGCTCAAATTCACGATGGGACTCGGAATAGCATTTTGCCTAGCCTATTGGTGGTCAAGACTTTCGTTATGGTACATTGGTAAACCTCCCAAAAACCAATTCATTATCACACCCATTTTTAACCTACGGAATCTTGCTATCCAGCTGACGTCAAATGTCTGAGACGGTAAGTTGAAGCTCCCGCCCTACCACGGTGCTAGCGGCTGGCCTCAACCAGCCGCAGGAATCGTTGGGGTAGAATGAGTCGGAGATGACCGTGAGGGTCTGTAGCTCCGCCAAGAGAGCTTTACATAGCCATCAGTTTCAGTTTTCGTAAGGGTCCCCCCCCGGATCTGGACGCAGGGCTAGCCCATGAAACGGACAAGGGTAATGTAGGGACTCCGACTTACCCACTATCCGTCAAGACTCCGGAGACTCAAGCAGAAGAATGCCTCAAAATACAGCTTTGCTAGCACAACTCCAGTTGGCAGAAGAGATTGTCAAGTTGTATCATACAAATGTAGGCTACCAAATCAATCGCGATGCTGGATGCCGTCTATATTGGTACCATGAAATCTACTTGACATGAGTACACCCGGACACTTAAGTGAAGTGCAGTGATTGATGATGTGGATCAAAAGCCCCAATCTTCCCGAATCAGTCTTGCCCCATTCTCGCCTAGCATGTAAACCGGCCCCGCGATGTTGACGTCCGGAACAGTGGGCATGATGCTGCTGTCAACAACCCGCAGACCCTGAACGCCATAGACGCGCAGACGCGGGTCAACGACGCCGCCGTCCTCTAAGGGCAGCATGCGGTTCGTGCCACTAGCGTGCCAATTGGGGACCGTGGTCGCTTTCACGTAATCAAAGATAGCATCATCATCGTCAGAAGCGATGTTCGCAACGCCCGGCGCCACTTCGCCGTGGTCCGGCCCAACGGTCATGTTGGCGAAGGCCGCATGGGCAAGAATTTTCCTCGCGTCGCGGAAGGCATTCACCGCTATGGCGCGATCGGCGGGATGTGAATAGTACTGATGAACTGTTAGCCATCACCACAGGTCAAAGATGAGGCATGGTCTCTGCAGCCGGTTAAGAGGCTGCATAAAGGTGATAAACTTGCGTTGGGGTTGATGATGGGAGCATCCGACATGCCGCTTGACTGAATGGTGACATTGCCCTTGGATAACGCGACCATGCTTGATACTGTGATAGAAATGTACGACCCATCTGCTGAAGGTTCGTACGTCGGGCCTGGGCTGTTGGGATAGAAGAAGGACTCAAAGAGAAACTCGACAGTTGAGCGGTTGGTGAGACCCGCCTCAATCACCGCGCCGGCGCCGATTGACTTAAGCTGCTCACTGGACAACTCCTGGAAGCCGTTCGTGATGCCTCCAGGGGCCGTGTAGACACCCTTACCAGTTGAGTAGTACTCATCTTGCGAAGCTTGAACGTTGGTAGTGTTGAACATGAGGTAGTGGGTGGAGGCCTCAGGAACCACGGTGGCCGAGATGCTGTAAACATTGTGATCCATCATGCTGTGAGATGTCAGATAATTTGACTCTGATCGGGGAACTTGTTTGAATCTTACTGCTGGCCAACGTTTTCGTTGATTACCACTGGCTCTATATCAAAGGCCTCCAGTGTGGCTTGCGGACCAATTCCCTTCATCAAAATCAGCGAAGAGCGCGACCAGTAGAGCATCACTGGAAAAGTGATCTTACCGAAACCATCAACATCTGGGGAGACTGGAAGGTGCCCAAAGTCACGATGACTTCCTTAGAGGCTGAAATGACACGGTGGCGTCCAAGAGAGTGGTCGATGAAAACAACGCCACTTGCTATCGGACTTCCAGTGGCATTCCTTGTAAAGGCTATGGACTGAACTGGTGAGTCATGAAGGATTAGTAAGTTTGGGCGGTTGGTAATGGCCTTGTAGTAGTCATAAGCTGAGCTACGTCTGTACTTGGAGTTGATGGTAGCAGAGCCTTGCTTGACGCCCACATTCTTGCCAGTGTTCAAGTCCGCAACAATGGGAATATTGACAGCCTCGCATGCCTCAATGAAAGCGACACTTGAAGGTGGAACGAACCCCTGAAAACCAATCTCTAACGGGCCATCGGAGTAGGCTGCGGGGTCCCAGGTTTGGTAACGTTGATTGTAACCACTTCCATTGTTGGGCGGGTTGAAGTGAGTAGCCTGCGAGCTAAGTCAGGTCAAAGAAATCATTTGAGCCTATGGTCTGATTTGAACAAACCTTTATGAACTTGGGGAACACCTCTTCCCAACTCCAACCGGGGTTTCCAAGTTCAACCCAATGATCATAGACATGGGCCGAACCGCGGCCATAGTACAAGCCATTGAGAATGCTGCTGCCACCAAGACCACGGCCACCTGAGAGGTTAGGAGTCGATAGTATAGTATCACGAAGGGCCTCCAAACTTACGGTGGTAGGCAAGTTTTCGACCACCGAGGTACTCCTGTGGTTCAGTGTAAAAGTTCCAATCGATCGCGGTGCCTTGATAGGCGGTGAGCATACTGGTCTTGGATAGAGATGTCAATAAATACGGCACTTACCCGCGATGTATTCAACAGCACCGGGTGCCTCATGCATAGCAACGACATGAGGGTCAGGCCCAGCTTCCAGGACCAGTACTCGTTGATCGCCGGACTCGCTCAGACGATCCGCGAGAACAAGACCAGTTGTTCCGCCTTCATCTCAGATTCAGTCTCGAAATTGACGAATGATTTGGGAAGATCTTACATACCGCCGACAATAATGAAGTCATATTCAAGACCAAGAGCAGATCCGTTGTTTTGGGCTGCCTTTACGGCAACAGACAGCTGAGCAATAGACCCGAGAGCCACCGAAAGACGAAGACACCGCATTCTGGAGAAATTGGCATATGGGAGATCAATGAGAAGAGTGGTCTTGTGAGCTTGTAAATTTCAGTTGGCAAATCCAAGCCTTGAGATTGTGACATCTTATAGAGATTTCATCTCTCAGCACGCCAGGCTTGATCCTTACCTGGAGTTTTGAGTAAACCTTCGTTTCCTCCCTTTTCACGCGTCATTATCTTCTGACTCCCCTGCCTTCTTTCGGAAGTAAACGAGGGATTGGAATCCACGCTGATTCAGGAGTCATGCAAGTTCACAGATGCTGCTTTAAGCTGTGGTCAAGCAAGGGAACTTCAGGCATCCATTCGGGCACAATATACGATGGAAGATTACTCAGAAGCATGTTTCACAGTATGAGAAGAACAAAGAGCCTCCTCCGTGCATTGAACACTGTCTTCGAAATTTGACTAGTACCACTGAAGAACTCGTGATCTTCAGTCAGCGGTACAATCGGACCTTACCCAATCGACTGCTTGCATGGTGTGCTTGCCATGTTGTTGAGGGCGACTTAATGCCGATATTCTTACCATCTGCCAGTCGAGATAGGGCTCCTGAGGAGAAGGATATTGGTCCAACAAGCGACCAAAATTCATCTTGTCCCAACCTCCTTCAAGGCCATCGCTGATCGCCCCATCTACCGGAGAGGCGCAGCAAAGATGTGCTGAGTACCTCAGCCCGAAAATCGGGGACACCGGACAAAAGATCCTTCCCGTTTGATGCCATCTCCCCTGCCTTGTCTGAGAAGTTGAAAGTACCTTCAGTGACTAATCTGACATAGCTCGGTTAGCCTCTCCATGCAGACTACCAGAGTGGGTAGCACGAATCTGAATCTGCATTTCGAGTCCCCTGGTGTTCCGAAGTTTACCGATTGCGGAGAACGATGTCAATAATCATGTTGTTCCATGGCTTCATGCTTCTAAAGCCGCGTCCGAAGCCCATTTGTGCCGCAAAAGTTCTCACTATTCAGCCAGCCCGTCGAATGTCAGCACCTGGAACCAATTAAACACCAAGCTTTTGGGCCACGCAGCAAGGCGGGCTGAAGGATCTTGGCAAGGATGACATCCTGTAGCTAGGAGGGCAGCCTGCCTAGCTGCGTGAGGCAGAAGTCCTGGGGAAATTCACCCGATTGGAACCCACCCCACGAACACCCCGCAGCATATGCATCTTAGACCGCTTCTGATTCATCGCCTTATGGACGCTAGGTTCGTGATCCTGCGATGTTTACGCGCAACAGGGCACGCACAAAACCTCATCTATTCAGAGTCTTCACTTCCACATTCATGTTGGGCACAACCCCGATTGGACAGAGCATGACGGATCCGAGTCAGCTTTGGAACTTGGGAACCCGATCTCGGTTCAAACTCTATCACTTATCATAAGCTATATAGAGGGACTACTAAGCATAATCGAGCTTGCGTAAGGTACTAGGCAAGGGCGAGCCTATAATCATATCGTCTTCTCCACACCAGTGAGAGGTAGATCTCAAGTCACTATGAGGTACTTCTCTCACAGTCTTGGGACGATCAAAAACGTCAAAAAAGGAAGTCGCAAATGTCCAAGGTCATTTGTAAAGGTGGCAAAGATGTCGTGATGCGCTAAAGTCCGTGTCAGCCCGAGATGTGACGGATTGGTAATGACGGAGACAAGTGGACCAGCCTCGCGTCTCTCTCGGCTTCATCGCGGCGGGGGCCAAATCGGAACATGAGGTTCGTTTACTGAAAGCCTTGGTAATGTCAGCATAGTCACCCTGTCAGATTAGGGCGTCTGCAGTTGACTGGAATTACCGAAACCGTCTGGTTGGGGCCTAGAAAAATACGCCTCGTTGAGGAAAGACCAGTTACGTTACATGGAATGTGCCACGAAGCCGATATTTACAAAGAAATTGTAGACAACAGAAAACTTTCAAGAATTTCTCATTCCCAATTCTTGACATTACAAGGTGAAGCGAAGTAACAGAACGACATCGCCTAAATCTTGCAAAAGATGGGATCTCACAGCACAAACCTACATGTAAGGTCTTGATGTCGTTGATTTGGTCGCCAGCTGTACTCATATGTGTCATTAGAAGGTCACCACTCTGCTCCTCGACTGCGACAACACCCTCGTCCAGTCCGAGACGTTAGCATTTGAGGCATGCGCTGATCTCACCAACGAGATTCTCGCTGCTCGCAATATCGGTCTAAATTTTACAGGCCGCCAGCTACAGCATGAATTTGTCGGGCAGAGCTTTCCAGCCATGGTAAATGAAATTTGTTTCCCTGAATTTGGATTTTGAGTAACGGAATCTGTAGATGCGCTCGCTGGAAGTCAAATATGGAGTCTCGGCCAACCTCTCCGATTCTGAGTTGGGGCATTACGCCCTCATGGAAGACGACCGTGTCATCTCCAAGCTTGTGGAGAAACTTCAGCCATGTGAGGGAGCCAATGCTGAGCTGGAGCGACTGGCAGCTGCTGGTAATCATCGACTTGCCGTCGTGTCTTCGTCCGCACTGCGCCGTGTGCGTGCGTCACTGGAGAAGACTGAGCAGGCCAAATTCTTCCATTCCGATGATGTCTTTAGCGCTGCTGACTCGCTGTCTGTACCTGCGTCCAAGCCTGACCCAGCCGTGTACATCCACGCTCTCGAGGTAATGGGGAAGGATTCCGGCGAGTGCATTGCAGTTGAGGACAGTCGGTCTGGTGCGACTTCTGCAAATCGGGCAGGTATCATCACGATTGGATACACCGGTGCTTGCGAGAATGTTGACGAAGCGGAGGCACTAAGAGGGGTGCTGGAGAAGGCCGGATGCAAGTTGATTATGAGCAATTGGGCAGAGTTTCCCAATCTGCTGTATCGTATAGAGAGTGAGTTGATATGAGGCATACCCAACCAACTCCATCGCGGTAGAAACACAAGACGTTCCCGGAGATAAATAAACGGCTGTAAGGGAATCTGTCAGCGTGTCATGAATCAAACATTCTTTTCCGGTATCAAATTGAACTCCAAGCGTGGCGTTCCACAACTTTTATTCTTTATCCATGTTTGATTTGTGACGTATCACAAAGACGTTGCTGCAGGAAAATCAAGCTACCCATGTGCGAAAAAGAAAGCCGACTTTGAGCGACTAATTTGCCGTGATGTCGTGAAGCAAACAGGAAGACAAGTGGGTGCATGATCAAGGCGGTTACGGTAGCATCAAGTCAAGAAGGAAACCCAATCCCAATAAACAAGGAAAACGCTACCTTGAGGGGAATTACTGCGAGTGTGCACCGTCACCTAGATTTTGGGTGATAAAGTGGATGAGTGACTACATGTCCATCTTGATCCATTTTTATTTGCCCTTCATACTCGACAAGCGCTAAAGTCTGTCAAATTGTACACCTTCCTCATCTGAAGTTGATCCCCTACGGTGAACAAGGCTATGTGTGAAGTCCCAAATAAGGTTGTGCGTCTATCTGCGGATACCGGCTCCTCCTAGTTGTCGCCCGCAGGGCCCGAACTCTCTTCTCCGCTTGTGTCCTTGTTTTGTCTTGGCTGTCGAGGAAGTAATATCCACAAAAGGCCGAGAACGACACAGATGGCAAGCACAATTGGCTGAAGAGTTTGCACACCTTTTGCCTGTGCTATAGCTCCAACCGCAAATGGCAAGATAGCTCCTCCTGATCCACCAAAAGCGGCGGCGAACCCAATGGTGCCGACATGAAGCGAGCGAGGCATAACTTTGGTGATGAGAACCACTGCCACCGGATACATTGGGCCTACAATACTACAGTCAGTCCGTAGTCTTCACGTTTTGTACATGGCCCTGGAACTATTGTAGTTTGACTTACCCATGGCCACACCAATTAGTGCTGCTGCCACTGCGCTCACGACAAGATTGGGCACCAGCCAGAAGATGAGTTCTAGCACAATAGTCACACCGAGATAAAGAAACATGGCCCAGAATTCTCCAAGGCGAATCGTTACCAAAGACAAAAAGAGACGGCCAGCCGTCATGCCGCCCCAGAAGCCGGTTGCTACTGCTCCGCCAGTGACCGAGGTGGCGCCGCGAATGCGAGTCATGAAGACAACTACCCATCCGCCGAGTGCAACTACAAAGTCCAGAAGTTTTGGTCAGCTACGTTTAACGTTGACAACCAAGGGATATCAATGATTGACTCAGAGAGAACAGGATCAGAAAACTTACCTTCAGCACCGCAGTACCCGAAGACAAAGAATGCGAAGATCCACGATAGTTTATTCTTCAAAGCTTGGCGGGTCCGGCCTGACTTGCCTCCAGACTCGGTCGGGTTCTCGGACAAGTACACAGCGCCTGTCTGAGTCCAGAATGTAGCAGTGAGAGTGACAAACTCAACCACCGAGGCCGCAGCCATGACGTAGTAGAACGCAAACCAGCCTGGTTGGCCTTCCGCAGAGAGAGCAGTAGCTATCAGGGGAGCTATGGTTGCTCCAAGAGCGTAGCAGGCTTGCAAAATGCCGGACATTTCATGCGAGTTCGCCATTTGCCCTATGAAGGAACACCAAGCAGCGTCTGCTAATCCATTGCCCATGCCTACGAGAACAAACATGGCAACCTACATGTCGAGTCCAATCATTAGCTGGTCAATTGGTAGTTGCAGAGATCCATTGACTTACGAGAACAGGATAGGGTGGGTGAAACGAGAAAGTTAGATACGGAATCAAATGGCACAGGGGAGCAATACATGCTACACCTCTTTGGCCAAAGTGAACATGCATGAGATTGTTCACTGCAGATGCAATGGCATATCCTACAAAGGGAGAAAGAAAGATTAGGGAAACCACGGTATGGTTCAAATCATAGTAAGTTTCTAGCTAAAGCCATTGTGAGTGAGATTTGCTTTACTGGGCGAAGGGATAGATTTTTTGAATTACCAGAGGAACCAAAGCCTGATTTGTGAGTAATTTGATCTTCATAGATTTTAGGGATTAAAGATGGAAGTCTCGGACTTACACCATAAGAGCCATCGTTCATTCCTACCACGACAAACGACCAGAACGTTGCAGCGGTTCGATACGTGTTAATCGGGGGTGAGTTCCATCGTTGCACGGCGTAAACGTTGTCAGAAATGGTAGATGGGCTGTCATTACTTGTTCCATGCTCCCCATTTGCAGCAGCCCGACGAGCCTTTTCTTCGTCGTGCTGAGGAAAGTTCGACACGGGCTGGATCTCAGCCGCGGCACCGACTGGCGTAGCTGCGGTCGCAATGATGCTTGCCATGACTCTGTAGAGCTCTCTTAGTAAAGACTTTTGAGGAAACAGTAGCACAGAGATTTCTGAACAAGTGTATGATAAGTTTTGCAAACGAGATTGATTGAAAGTGAATGAAGAACAAGACGTGGGAGACGTGGTTAGACAGTAACAACGATGAAGAACCTTCTTGGTTGTGCTACCTGAATGGCGATGACGAAGCTATGTCAGCGTAGATATGATAGGACAAAGGCCAGATGTGACCGCTTAACACACCTAAGTTCGAGAGGTGTGCTTCATCGAGAATGACTCGCTCAAAGTGACCTCGAATGGTCTAGCATCAAAAGTATACAACTGGGGCTCTTTTGGGGTGGCTCGTATGAGGAACAAGGTCAAGATATTTGCCTAAATAGGTAAGAGAAAACCAGTCCCAGTCACAAGGTAACGAACGTGATAAGCTTTCCAGGCAGATATGATACTTGTGCAGGATCTTTTGTAAAGGAAGGATCTATGAGATCCACGGTAACCTTGCGTGTGTTCATTACCCGAAGGAGGGTTGTATCCGGATGGCTATGTAGTATTCCTGAATGAAACACAGATGCAGAGCCTCCAAGAAGCTATCTTTCTACAGCGCGCTTAGACATTGGGCCGCTCCTTGCACAAACATGGATCCTTAATGACTTCGATCTTCACGTTGCATCTGACGTGCATGCCTGCTATCAGTTCCAGGTACAGTGCGTATAAGTGTGGACCCTGAATGGGAGTTCCGATTCCCAGTTGAGTAAGAGTTGTAATATCTGTCTGACTGTCATCAAGGACCACCCTTAACGCCGGAGACCCATCCCCGTGGGAGTGGGAGTGGGATGCAAGGTTCACAACGGGGAACCCGGGACCATCGGGCACGTGGATGTGCCCGAAACTCGCGTCATTAGTGGCTGATTACTGACCATGGTGAAATGCCATTACGAAATTAGGTGAGCCGCATACTTGGCGGCTATCGTAGCCCTGTTACAATTACTGCCATGCTTTGCGGTGTGTATTGGTTTTGGTCTTGGGAGGTACATGCGGATCGAATCCTAGACATTTGATCCACTGTATTACTGCCTTGTCAGTTGATACTGATGTCGCCCCCGGATGGGTTACCTTCCTCTAGGGTCTATTATGCCTCAACACTGCTCGAGCAAGACACCATGCCTACTTCAAGTGTGGTTTCAAAGCCTTCTAGTTGATCTTGAATCAAAAGTCTCCGAAAAGGGCTTTCCACCTGTGAGATGAGCAATGGGTGTGTGTCTAATGCGTCAGCACTATAGCTGTCCTGCCTTCCCAAATGGGACTGTAGGATGGCTTACGGAGATTCGCCGCTTTCTCACTTGTTTGCGAAGCTTCCAAGGTTGAGAGATTCCAGGGTACTTGGTGACGAATTTCAAGAAAGAATATCAATTTGCTCCTCATTTGCACTTGCGCCAATAGTGGAGAGTTAGGTATACGTACTTACTTACTTGGTCATCTCACACTGGCGGTTAAGGTCAGATATTGTTTCCACGTAAGTTTGCTAAGCCCTACCAGTGGGATTTGGAGACATTTGCGCAGAATATGAGAGTTGTCATTGTTACACAAGTTCGTATAGGTCATAAGCAACTACTTTAGTCAACAGCGGCAACAGCCTACTCCAGACATGAGAGTTGGAGACGAGGCATCCATGAAATGACAAATCAATTTCAAATTTTCGTGATTATCAAACGAGGAGGACTTCTTCGACAATCAGATCGTCACCATCAAAGTACCATCTATGTCTCTAGATGGTTAGTGGAACATGGTTGGATGTAGGCAGCTGCCTAAAATGCAGTACGAAGTTTCATGGAAGATGGAACATTCCCTGCTTGCGGCATTTCAATCACAGCAGCTCGGAGCGGACTCGGGGGTCGAGAAATTGGTTGGCATATCTAATACAGACGGAGTTCGGGATTACTCTGGATACGTCTTCTCAAATTTTCATTTCAGACTATTTAGTTCACAAGAAATCGCATCTCCGAAGCCGGTTTTTTTCTTTCTCCCACCGACCCAGACATTACAATCTTTCATCTACATCCGTATCAATTTTACCTTGATTTAATACCATACCCCCAAAGCTTATCATGGGCTCCCTCGCAATCGCCGATGACCTTGTTCCCGCAGAGAACTCGCTCTTTTATCAGAGCGTTTACCCTTCCTCAGCTCCTACAGTTGAATATGCCGATGGACTCTACTTCACCCTGAAGAATGGCCAAAAGATTCTCGACTCCACTGGTGGAGCAGCAGTCTCTGCCATCGGTCATGGCAACGAGCGAGTCAAGAGCGCCATCATCAAGCAGCTCAACAAGTTCACTTATGCTCACCCAGGCTACTTCCAGAATGATCCTTCTCATGAGCTTGCCGATATTCTGGTTAAGTCGACCAATGGTCAGTTGTCGAGAGCGTGTCTCCTAGGATCTGGTAAGAACAAGACTTTGACAGAGTTCATAAGACCGAAAACTGATACTTTGGGCAGGCTCCGAGGCGGTCGAGGGAGCTTTGAAGCTTGCTCGGCAATACTTCCTTGAGAAAGATCCCAAAGCTCCTCGTACCAAATTCATCGCCAGGGAGAGCTCCTGGCACGGCTGTACTCTGGGCACTTTGGCCGTTGGCGACTTGAAGGCCCGTAAAGAGCCTTTCATGGACGTCCTGGCTGACAATGTTTCCCATGTGTCTCCTTGCCATCCCTACAGAGAGCTAGAAAGTGGCGAATCGGTTGAGGAGTATGTAGAGCGATTGGCTCTTGAGCTGGAGGGCGAGTTCCAGAGATTAGGCCCAGACAATGTGTGCGCCTTCATTATCGAACCGATGGTTGGCACTGTAAGCTATACTCAGCCTGGTCTGTTTCTTCTTAGTTCTCTTGCTAAATTTCCCAGGCCCTCGGATGCGTCACAGCTTTGCCCGGATATCTGCAGGCTATGAAAGATGTTTGTCATCGTCATGGTGCTCTCATCATCTTTGACGAGGTCATGTGCGGTCTCGGGCGAACCGGCTACATGCACGCCTGGCAACATGACAATGTCGTTCCTGACATTCAGGCCGTGGGCAAGGGACTCGCAGCTGGATATGGCACAATCTCTGCCATTCTCATTCATGAACGCGTCATCGAGGGCCTCAAGCAGGGTAGCGCCTCCTTTCAGCACGGACAAACGTACCAATGTCACCCGCTCAACGTTGTCGCTGCCGTCGAGGTGCAGCGCATCATCAAGGAGAAGCACCTTGTTCGCAACGCGCGTCTCATGGGCATCTTATTTGGGCACCTCCTTCGTCAGGCATTCAAAGACCATCCCCACGTTGGCGATGTTCGCGGCCGCGGCATGTTTTGGTGCATTGAGTTTGTGGCAGACAAGACTACAAAGGCGCCCCTGGACCCTTCCTTGAATCTTGCTCGCCGTATGCGTCTTCGTGGACTTGAGAAGGGCTACGATGTTTGCCTCTTTTCCTCCACGGGCTGCGCCGATGGTTGGAACGGAGATCACTTTCTTCTTGCCCCGCCCTTCACCGTCACCCCCACGGATGTGGAGGAGATCGTTTGTCGTGCCAAGCGAGTTGTGGACAGTGTTTTTGACGAGATGAGAGAAAAAGGGCAGATTTGAGCATGATGGGCGATCAAGAGTTACGTTCTATGGTTGTACTGGTCTCTCACTAGTTTTCTATTTTCCTTTCCTTTCTATCGTTTCTCTTGCATTTCATGTCAAGACAGTCTGTCAAGCCAACTCACATTGAATCGGATACGATCACCACGCACAAAACCACATAGATTAGATAGAACAAAACTTTGATTGAGCTCTTCAGGTCAAATAGTCCACGACCAGGATGCTACAGATCGACCCTTATTCGGCCTCATTGAGCCTAGCTAGTGTCTGCTGAAGGCCTTGGCTTGGACTGGGGTCAGTAGGGCTGACCGAGAACGCAATCAGCTCATGCCCCGCGCGGGGCTAATTTAGGCCACCCTCGAGCCATTAGGAAATGGTGTAAGGGGCTTCCTTATGCTTAATAAGAAATCGGTGCAACGCAGGGCATTTAAAGAATAAATAGAGGTCAGCTCACTCACCCCCATGCACACCTGCACTCACATTCACCCAAAACACACAAATTACTAGCCTGGTCCTTTTACCGAATATGGCATCTCTGGATAATACAACGCCGTTCACCGTTGAGGCGGATCCCGGGACTGATATCTGGAGAAAGCCCGGACACAACGCATGGAACAGTAAGTACATGTAACATACATGCCACCTCAACCTCTTCATTTCTTGGGTCTCGGCCTGCCGCCTAGAATCAAATTCGGACCTCTCCACAAGCTATTTCTCATATTGTGACACTTGCGACATGCACTGACGATTCATAGTCCCAAATATCCATACCAGCACTGGCCCTCTGAAGAACTTCCTTTCAGTTCGCGTCACTTTCTCGGCTCCCTGGGCCCACTCATACGACCAATCTGGTGTGCTTCTTGTGCCGAGACTAGCCTCAGAGGCAGCGCCTCCAAACAGTAAATGGATCAAGACCGGAATCGAGCTATATGATGGCCAGCCTCACTTGAGCACAGTCACCTGTGACCGGTATGCCGACTGGGGCCTCTATCCCTTGACCCTAGGGGATGGCGAGGACAATAAGAGCGTGACGATTGAGGTCTTCCGGGACGGAGGTCCCCAAGGTAAAAATGCTTGGGTACACCACCTGTTGCTGGATAGAGACGGAAACATCAAAAAGAGAATCCCTCTGAGGAAAATTTGTTGGATCTTTGCGGACGAGAATGAGGGTGACTGGGTCTTGGATGTCAGTCCGCTGGCTGCGAGACCGGATAAGGACGCCAAGGATGGGCTGAAAGTCGAGTTTGCCCAGTTCAAGGTGCAGTGGAGTCAGTAGACTAAACGAATGCCGGATGTGCCATGGCAAAAGGCCGATTTGTTACCATGCGAAAGATGATCATCGTTGAAAGGTTGCTTAGTATATGGGAGCCCGAACCATGCTCCCTGTGTGATGCCACCATCCTTATGGAAATGCGAATCCTCCAGATGTGCTGTATTAATACGGACATGACCTCCGTGTGGGTGAAGTACTTTGAAGTGACAAAGATGCATGATGTGCTTGTCTTATGTAGAACTGGGTGGTAAGATCTGCTATGCTTGCATGCACAATAGGCAGCGAGGTCTAAAAAAGTCGAATCCTCCTGTGAAGGTGTGCAAACGCCGTGCCGCATCGGAACAGATACCGGCTGGGACACTGCCGAGGAATCGCTCGTAGAAAGGGATTCCTGTGCAATTGTAGATCTGTGACCGATGTACCGGTTAATGTATGCCGCACGCAACCCTATCAGAATGAACGTGGCTCATCGATGATCGGAGCGGCCATCTTGTCTGTAGCCAAAACCAACGCAGAGTTCTTCCCGTCGTGGTACCCTACAAAAGTACCTACTTCCTGACCATGGAGCTGGGTCAAGATTCGATGAATGATAGCTGTCTACCTTCACGTACTAGACTAGTATGGCTGCACACAGGGTTTCAAATCCCAGAGTCGGGGTCCCAGCCGCAACGACGTGGTCCTATGAATTACACCATCAAAAGTTAAGGTTCAAGGCGGGATTGCGTCCGAACTAATGCATTGAAAATAAGTCCAACAACTGAGTCTCGAGTTGGACTGTATCTAAGATAACCCCAGTTCGGGGCCTAGGTAGCGGTCAAGTGGAGCGGTTGAAGCATGTACCCTTTTAGGTTAGACAACCAGCCGGCGGGTTGATAATCCTCGAACTTCTCGGCGCACGTGAATCTTGAAAATGCAAATGTCGCACAAAATTCGAGCACGACTTGAAGCTAGGGCTCGATCGCCGGTGTTGATATCCATTGTGCGACATAGACTCGTCTGGGAATTGTTTTCCGGATTTGTTCACGTATTCGGAGACTCCACCGTCGCAGCTGGAGGATGCTATGCCGGTAATACTCAAAGTTAGGTGGGAAGGCTCAATCTGCGACGGCATAGGCTCAAGCTAGTCGCAACACGCAAATCGAGTGAAGTAGAGGAGGGTTTTTAGCGAAGTCCTAATAAATATGTCCCCAATCCTTTAAACTCAGGTTTCCAGTGTCCTTATGAATTCATTTGGAAATTTCTCATTAACTTCAAAGTTCTCCGAACTCAGTCGCTTTCACCTCCGTCGTTCGATTTTGAAATGTGTCAACCAACCGACCCTTATTATTGGTATATAGAGGCTCACATGGAGAGTAACGACAGTCTCGACAGTCTGCACAAACCTCTTCCTTACACTCCTGAACCGATTGCATCCCAAAGTCTCGCCCAAACTGAAAAGAACGGAGTTCCTCATCCAGCGGCAGGGCTCTCTCGGATTCTCTTCTTCCCAAGACATACCAGCACAGTGACACACCTACCAGGTACGATATCAACAATATCTATAATGAGGCTGTTAAGGACGCTCCCATGGGATCTGGCATGTACAAAATCAACATGATGTTCATGCGCCGACCTAAAGGCGACGAAATGGATTCCAATGTCGAATTCTTCATCGACGTGGCGCCTAATCAAATTCTTGTCACAGTCCAACAAAGAAGCGTGGTTCTTGATGATAATCACGCCATCACAATGTAAGGCAGAGAATCCAGCTCACTCTCACGTAAACAAATTGAAGGACTGATAAGTGCCTTTAGAACTCTTCCCAACGAACGGCAGGGAGGATCAGCACTTGAAGTACCTGGTCTGGGCAACGTTCATGTTCTTGCATCCCTACTTCCACCTTTTTCAGTGGGAAGAAATGGGCCTTCTCTGTCAAGATCTAGACAATACCCAGCCCTAAACATGACATCAGATGATCACCCTGGAATGCAGTGGCAGCTTCGACCTCAAGATGTCGGCTCACTCTGCTACCATCTGACGGAACTCGACCAAAGAAATCACGGTGAAGAAACGGAGTCACATATCATGACAGTCTATCACTACGCTGGAGGTCATCCCCACCATCCGGTTGACCACAGTGAGGGAGTTCTGCTTCTGCCTCATAGTCGGGACTCACAACGAGAAATGGTTGCTATCGGACTTGTGTTCCTGCTTCTGTGGCATATAAGAGATCTTGAATACTCCAAAGAGAAGATTCTGTCGAAGTTGCTTGCGAGACTGGGACCGAGAAAGCCGTCTGGTTAGAAGCGATGATGAACGAAACCAAACAGATTTGATTGGTCTTTGCACGCCGTCAGAACACCTCGTTTGAAACTTGCTCGCGAGAAATACATGATTATTCATTTTTCTCTCAAGCTCGCTTATGGGGCTAGGTAATTCCTCAACGCAATATTCCCCTGCGTCATGCCGGCTCACTGCGTCCTTGATTACACGCTGTGTGGAGTAGCTTGTAGACGGATAATACATGGCCACATGGGAAACTACTGGAAGTTTTGCTCGGCTGTATACATCTGAAGAAGTATTTCGCAAGCCGTCACTGATTTAGAAGATATGTGTCTCGTGTCAGCGATCATGGTTACGGCATTCATTTTATCATGTCTCCATTTCATACCTCAAGCCCAACGAAGACTTGGTAAATCGTGAACAGATAAACAATGAGAGGTCTTTCGAGTAGAACTCATTCATAAATTCCTATCCTAGACAAATTGTTACATTCCAAAATAATAGAGGACATAAACAGTATAACACCATCCTTGAAACAAGTCATACTCCCGGCAATCTGCGATCATCCCAGTATCCCCGAGAGACCTAGAAAACGGTTTGGGAAAGTTGACTCAAAACGCCAACATCAGACAACACAGAGACGAATGTCCAGTCTGGCGTCCCCAATAATTATAGCGCGTTTGAAAATAGGAAGATTTGACGAATTGTATCAAACCGCTCCGGGATAGAGCCAGGTCTTGAGTCTATTTCGAAGATGATGTTGGTCAGTGGCAGAGCCTTGACTGCTGGCGCTACCACGACGACCAGTCATGTTGTTGGTCAAATCGGAACCACTGGACGGTGTTCGCGTTATCATGACCCTATTCTTAGAGTCTTCAGTCTCGAAGTCAGTTCTGATCCTGCGTTGGTTTCAATTCTAAGCTGGGGCGACAAACTTGAAGAGTCATAACGTCGGGGATCTTCCAGGATGGCAAAGAACTTGGCTTGTGCCTTTTCAGTCGCGGAAGGTGCCATTGTTGTAGTCGTACAGAAGAACTCTTTAATGCACTTTGAATGTATAGGACTAGGGTCAGCTACAGTAAATGGACGTCGAATCTATCATGTACGAAGAAAGATCGATCCTATCACCAATGTCCAGAAGAGGGGTAACTCGGTCTTTATGTTGTCCGATTACAAAGACACGGTAGGGACCTTGGCCTGCCTGGCAGCAAAGCCTGGGGAAGGAAGGTTCATCTCCAACTTATCCGATTCGTTCGTCCCATTGGATTTGTTTCAATCATCTGCAATGGGACTGGACCTTAGGTGCCATTGCCACGGAAATGAGGGGTAGCTCGCAATCATCGAATCAATTTGCCGACTCATAGTTCTACGCCAACTGGGAGGTATGCTTCGGATGTCCGGTTGACTTCTGACCCGTTCACCTCCTGACCTGCGGACACCTGGACCTCAGGTTACTAGTACCGTGGAGGTTATGAAGTGCCAGGCCGCCCTTAACGTACCTGTAGACGGTTGGGATGCCTGGCTCATCCTTCGCTCTAACTACTAGGCCTAAAGCTATTGTGATTGACTACGAGTAAATTTGGAAACTGGATCTTTTACATCCTTCATTAGTGATATTGCCTGTATCTTTGTGTTAAGGTAGTCAGAAAACATCCCTTGTCGAACTCTTCATCTTCCCTTGAACCGAATGCATGAAATATCTGGAATAGTTCCGGTGCTACGCAAAGAGCGTTTCTTCCGAAAGGAGAAGAGTCTCTTTCTGAAATTCGAATGAAATCCCTCTCACCTTCATATTCGGGCGCGCCCTTGTAATACACCTTTTAGGTCAAATATAGGAGGACAGCGTGAAGGCAGGCCGACTCGGGTTCCGATGCCAAGGGAGATCAATCTTCCATATGATGGTATTATTGATAGTGATTACGTAGGGTCGGGCTGAGCAGGACACCCATAATAGAGAGACGGGCTATTATGCCTTGGTATTGGTAGATTGATGATACGCAAGGATACTGCCATATGCGATGCCCTATCGAAGTAAATGTGCTGTAACTCTCCGTGCTTTCTTAAGCTAGGATGAGTAAGATTTAGCTTTGGACAAGATATGAAAACAATGTGGAACAAGATTGTAGGATGTGGACACTTTTATACAGCACATTCTCGTATACTTCATGTGTGCCTACTGAAGAGATTGTTAAGTCTCAGATTGCTTCCCGTGCAGGGTGGGTATAGAGTATCCTGGGAGGTAGCGGAATTGCCCTGATCATGCAAAACTCACTCAGCAACGTCAGACGAGGGACTTGCAGATTGCTTCGCAGGGAATAGAAGGCATCGGCCTCCCCTCAGCGAATCCGGCTCATGAAGCTTGCCATCGTCTGTATTGCAAAGTGTTCGCGAGCTCTGCACCGCTCGTCCGCTGCAGTCAGAGCTACGCCGGGAACCAGACTCGAGAAGATCGAGCGGAGCCCTCACATTTTGAACTTCTTTTTTGGAGATGATGTGGGACAATCTGCCGATCGCTCCTCGTTCCCAATGCTGCTGACTGTATGTAGGAGTGCTCCAACGATGTGACCTTGGGGCTGTGCATTGCCGACAGCGCTAAAGAATACATCCGTCCTCACCCGGAAGTTGGCGGCGAATCTTGGGCTCCAGGCAGAAAAATAAAATTGGTTCAATGATCATAAGTAACTAAGTACGTGAGTTGGTTCAATTTCTTTCGTTGACTCGGCCTATATGTTCTCAACCATTCGTACGTTCATCATCCTTCGGGCTCATGACTGGAAGCTATCACCGGAGTCGCTGAGATGGCACTACTTCCAATCCGTGTTTACAAGGCATTCAACCCGCCTGTAGTAAAGAAGACAGACGGTGCAATGAAAGTTGGAGTTCTGGGTGCTGCCAAAATCGTGTGAGTATAATCGGTAGCCCGATGTCAAAGAACATTTCGTAATAATCTGAAATTTACAAGGTCTATGGCATTGATTACACCGGCTTTGTCACACCCAGAAGTCATCGTACAGGCCATTGCTGCCAGAGATCGTTCTCGCGCTGAGGAATTTGCTAAGAAGCATGGTATCCCCGAGGTCAGGGACACTTATCAAGGTATATCGAGTTCCAGACACTCGATGTCGATATCCTATGAGCCAAGTGACTCTAACCACTCTTGAAGAAATCCTCGATGACCCAAATATCGACGCCATTTTTGTGCCCTTGCCAAACGCCTTGCATTATGAGTGGTCTTCACGAGCAATACGAGCTGGAAAACATGTTTTGGTCGAAAAGCCGTCGGTTGATAACGCGATTGAGGCCGATATCCTTTTCAATATGCCAGAACTGTCGTCAGCACACCCAAGCCCGAGGGTCTTGCTGGAAGCTATGCACAACAAATTCCATCCCGCACTGCACAAATTCATGACTTTTGTCACTCCTGCCGACGTCATTCACGTTCACACAGACAGCATGGCACCCGCCTGGTTCACTGCGGCGGACAACCTAAACCACAAATACCATCTCGGAGGCGGCAGTATCATGGCACTCGGAACGTACAACTTTGGAGTCATGCGCATGATCTTTGGCCAAGAGCCTGAAGAGTGTCTCGAATGCGATACTGCAGTCTTTGACGATGGCGACTGCAAACAGTGCGACTACACTTTCAAGGCCAGGTTTCAATTTCCCAACGGGACTGGCTATGCCACGACCACTGTGAAGGGCCCTGCTCTCTGGAAGCCCTCTGAAGCCAGAGTTACACATAGGAAGGTTGTGGTTCCCGACAAGAACTTGCCGGACACTCAGGAGATGACGCGCACGCGGTTAGTCACTCTCCATGGGTTCATGCACGCGGTCGCCTGGCATCGGATTGATGTTGAAGACTCGTGTGAGATTCGCAACGTTGTCAACGGTCAAACAGTCAAGAAGTGGGTAGAATCGAGTTCGCACACAGCGTACACGTTTCAAGATGCCGAGGACGGGCTTCCGGGTCTGGGCGAGTACTGGTGGTCGTCATTCCGGTATCAGCTCGAGGCGTTTGTCAACCGGGTCAAGGGCCGCGAGACACATTACTGGATCACTGAGGAAGACTCGATCAAGCAGATGAAGATGATTGATATGGCATATGAAAAGAGTGGGTTGGGATTACGACCGACAAGCACTTTCCGTTGAATTACAATAATGTCTTCGAACCAAAGACATGGCGTTAACAGAATTTAGCACTGCTTGCGATCAAAGTATCTAAAAGCCTGAGAGATTCTGTGATTACTTTTTGATGACCCATTGATGCTCGAAACGGAACGCACTGGGATGACCTGTCTTTGGATGGTAACGGTAAGAAAATGGAAAAAAGAAATAGCAAGCAATATTGCACGAAAGCCTCTGTGTCCTCGTCACTGTCAATTCCCTTCGTAGTGGCTCATAGACCAATTTTCTATGATCACTTTTCATCAGTCCTAAGAGGTCACACCAGTCAAGATCGCTCTAAAAGAAATGCGATTGACAACGGGTAGAGGAACAACAGTCCGTGGCCCGGGAATGCATGTGGGGCCAAACATCGTAAACTTCAATTCAGGCTCATACTTCCAGTCAGGCTCATACATCTATAAGGCACATACTTCAACATCAGGCACATACTATTCTGACTCCAACGAGAATTAATCCGAGTTGGAGGTTTTACTCCACGAGGTTGATTTGAAATCAACATATTATTAACTCTCGTGCCCACCGCTGCCGTGGCTGCGCTGCCATACGCCCACTTATTTGCATGAAGAGACCGTGGGCTAAATGATTGAGAATCCTTTCAGACAGCATTCGCCCTAGAGGTAGCCAATAGTCCCTAAGGTAGTCACTTGTGTATATGGTTAAAGGTGACTGTGGTTCTGGATTACTCACAATTGGGGCCCTTGAAGATATTACATGCAGTCTACAAGCAGGGCAGCCAGATGTACGCCTGGTTGAGGCCGGTAATTGATTGCCGACTGCCCGTAGCCCGGCATTACGAAATTGACTGGTGTAAGTCGCCTTGAGTTTTGATTCGCCTTGATTCTACCATCGGCCGGAGCTACAATAGTCACTGTGTGATGTGAGTTACTGGCTGCGAAGGGTCGTCGGAGCGTGTGTTATTTCCGAGAAAAGCGATAAAGTTGGAAACCTCCCGATACGAGCCACTGCCATGCGTTGGTGTTATTAGTGCCCAAATTCATGTGACAGCACTGGTTCGGACGGCATGACAGGAAACTCAAGGGCCAAGCCTCACTTTCGGTACAGTAACGAGTAAAAGTGCTGACGAGGAAATTGCCGGTCGCTATTTTTGAATATTTATTGGTGCCCGATTGCAAGATCTGCACTTTGGATGCGTACAACTTCCCACAGAGTCACAGTTAATGGAAGAATTCGAAGTTCGGTTTGGTGGCTGAAGAGTAGATTGGGCTGGGTCAGCGAATCCTCGATTGCAAATGCTCCGGCCCCGTCAGCTCAGCGTGAAATACATCAGAGACACAACCAACAGATCGAGATAGTTTGGATGATCGGGAAACTTCGACTAAGGGACTTTTGAAGGCAGCCGTTTGCGCCGAACCCTCGGATAACGGGCGGGCGCTTGGCATGCCGTCAAAAGCGTGGCTTTTGTCAACGACGCGTTGCGCAACAGTCTTGACGTCATGTACCAACGCCAGCCACAAAGCGCATCACCAATAAAACTCCCAGCAACCTCCCTGAATGGACCCAATGTAAATTTCAAAGACACGCTTCTTGGCAATTCAGCCAAGTTTTTATGGATTTTTTTAAGCCTCCCATCGTGCTCATCCACGGCTTGTGGATGACACCTCTTTCATGGGAGTATTGGATACCATATTTCCAGAAGGAAGGATTCGAGGTCCACGCCCCGGGTTGGCCGGGAGTGGACGGCCGAACGCATGAAGAGATCTGTGCGGACCCGAAGCCGATATCCCTTCATCGAATCGAAGACATTGTAGACCATTACGAGACATATATCAAGAAGCTTGCAGAACCCCCAATCATCATTGGCCATTCTTTCGGCGGCCTGTTCGCCCAAATACTATTATCGCGAGGACTTGGCGCACTCGGAATCGCTGTGTGTCCTGCGCAACCGGCGGGGATCATCTACATTTCGCCAAGCACAATAAGGACGGCGATGCCCATCTTCACTCATCCGCTGCATTCGGATGCGACAGTACCGATCTCCGAGAGTCACTTCCACTACTGCTTCGGCAACCTCGTTACCGCTGAGGAGAGCAAGAAATTGTGGGAGCGGTATTGCATACCTGCAGATTCTCGGGTCTTATGGCAACTAGCAACCAACGTGACAGCTGGAGAAGCCGCGCCTCACTACGTCCAGTTTGACAAACCGGATAGAGCTCCTTTGTTACTCATAGGAGCCTCGAAAGATCATATTGTGACAGCAAGAACGGTCAGGAAGGAGTTCAAGGCATATAAAGGACGTGCGCCAGTGAAATACAAGGAGTTCGGAGGGATGAGCCATGGCCTTATCTTTCAAGACGGGTGGGAAACAGTTGCGAAATATGTGTTGGAGTATATCAACAAGCATGTCCATTGATGACATCGGCGTCAGGGTCTCAAGATTTAAGTAGACAAGCATAATAATAGAACATTCATAGATCAGTCTAGAATAATTACAAGCAAATTACGAAGATTGTTCGGTGGCGTCGTACTGTTGAGTTGTTGAGTAAGTTGACGTGACACAATGGGAGATGACAATCATCATGTAAGTAACACAAAGGTTTGGTCTTGGTACTCTTAGGCTATGAAATCTTAAGGCAACGGAAAAACACGGCTGCTCTTGCTTTGCGACACGGCCCAAGTGGAGTTGACTGGACGTTCCACTGCTGGGCATTTCTAAGCAAATTCTCGGACTCTGTATCCGTGGCGGGCCCTGTTTTGACCCCAACAGGCCTTGGAGTATCTTCGAGCGACCGTGACACGCTATTGGCTCCTCTCTTTCCAAAGTCTCCAACACCATTCGCTTTTTTGCAAATGGGGCAGACCGCCCTCTTCAAAGCGGCATCTGGATAAGATCAACTTGGTGGCCATCTTAATCACGCTCAACTCTACTGTCTCATTTGATACTAGCAAACTCTCTCCCTAGACTACCTGGGATAAACCCTCAGCCTACATCATGTCGTCCAAGCTCTTCCAGCCGCTGAAGGTCGGCCAGGCCCAGTTATCTCACCGCGTGGTGATGGCGCCCCTCACCCGTTTTCGCTTCGATGCAGACCACATCCCGCTTGACATCGCCCTCGAGTACTACACCCAGCGCGCCGCCGTTCCCGGTACACTCATTATCGCCGAGGCCGTGCTCATCTCCCCGGAGCATGGTGGCTTTCCCAACGCCCCGGGCATCTGGAACGAGCGCCAGATCGCCGGTTGGAAAAAGGTCACAGATGCTGTACACGAGAAAGGTAGCATCATTTACGCCCAACTTATCGCACCGGGCCGGGCCGCCGTCGTCCCTGTTCTAGAGAAAGAGGGCGGCCATCCGCTGCTCAGCTCCAGCGCTATCCCCATTAGCCCTGAGTCTCCGGTGCCCCGCGAGATGACAGCCGAAGAAATTGCTTCCGCTGTCAAGGACTTTGCGCAGGCTGGCAAGAACGCGATCGCAGCTGGTTTCGACGGCGTCGAGATCCACGGCGCGAATGGCTACCTCGTTGACCAATTTCTACAAGATACCTGCAATCAGCGCACCGATCAGTGGGGTGGCAGCGTCGAGAATCGGGCTAAATTTCCCGTTGATGTCGCAGCCGCGCTGGCCGACGCGATTGGCAGCGATAAAGTTGGATTCCGTATCAGCCCGTACAGCACGTTTCAGGCGATGAGAATGCAGGATCCCGTGCCTCAATTCTCTTACCTCGCGCAGAAGTTGAAGGAGCTCAAGCTTGCCTATCTGCACATCATCGAGTCTCGAGTCAACAACTGGGAAGATGTCGAGAAGATCGAGGGTATCGAGTACCTCTTGGAGATTTGGGATAACGTTTCGCCCGTTTTTGTCGCAGGCGGATTCTCACCCGAGCTGGCTCAGAAGGCTGTCGACGAGGAGTATGCCAAGTGGGATGTCGCTGTTGTCTTCGGCCGTCATTTCTTGGCAAACCCGGATTTGCCATTCCGCATCAAGCACAGCCTTCCACTGAACAAGTACGACCGCGACACTTTCTACACGCCGTCCATCCCGCAGGGTTACATAGACTACCCGTTTCACCCTGCTTTCAAGCCGGGTAAACCATTGGCATAGAGCGCACTGGCATGGAGACATGACGATTCATGATAGAAATAGATGATTAAACATAGACATTGAATTACTCCGTTCTTCTTAACTCCCTTTTTTTGAGCCTTCACCATAACCTTGTTTGGGTCTCTCATGGTTGCTGAGAAGTGATAGACCCTGTCTCCGATGCTCCTCAATTGCGACGGACCGTACGGGTATGACTGGCCGTCGTTACAAAGCCTTTGGCGTTAGCAAATAACACCAATGGTAGATATCGGGGTCGGTAGGCTTTAGCCTAGGCGTAGGGATCTTCGCAAAAACCTCAACATCGAAAGGTAGGTTTTCAACGTCGAAGCGGCCGGAGGAATAACTCAACGAGATCCAGAAGCCCCTGTCGGTCAAGTGTCGTCTCACTCCTTTTGCCATTCTTAATACCAGTTCTTCGCCTCCACAGGAAATTGCGTCCACAGTGCTTTTGTCGATGATCAGATCGTACATCTCTTCGAGCTGGAGCTGCGTGGCATCTGCAACGAGGTAGCGCATTTTCACGTCACCAAATACTTGCTTTTCTAGCATACGGCCGCGATCAATGGCTCGAGGCTCGAAGTCAACGTTGGTGATGTTTTGAAAACCTCTTGCCCGGATATGGTTCTGCAGGTCGCTCGTTCCGAAACCTAGCTGCAAGATGCGAGCCGAGTCGTCCAGATTGGTGAGACATGGGTCCACGATCGACATGAAGGTTGCAGACGAGGTTAACCACTCAAAATTGGTCTCGGATGCGAAGCGCTCGCCCCAGTAACTTTGCTTGTCGAAATCTGCGGGCATAATTTCTCTTTTGGAAGGTAGAATCTCGTTAAAAGCCGGGGGTTGATTTGTAGGTGACACTACAGTCCCAAAAAGTTGACGTTGTTCACAAATAACCATCGGAGTGCTGGAGTGTATTTACGCTTATCGCCAGATCTGGGCGAAGAATTTTAAATGCCCACATTTACGTAACACTGGAAGCCCCATCTGACATCATATTATTGGAACACAATATCAAGTGGCTCCGCTGCTTGGACAATGCGCGGAGCCTGAGCATATTGTTTGTTGATAACTCCTTCAATTAAATTGTGCATTTGCTCTTGTCACTGCCAGTTTTAAACCTCTAGTCCACTGTCAAAAGGCTTCCAGTTCTTAAGCACCCGTGAATAGACACAAAACGACCTCAATAGAGGCGATGCGATAAATCCAATACCATCACTATTCTGCAGCTAGACGACGTCTCATGTCCTCCAACGCATCTCTGATGTTTCTGTCGAGGTCAAAATTCCACAACTCGTCTGCCTGCGAAAAGATTTCCTCACGTAGCTTATCAAAGTCTTTCCCATGCTCCGTCCGGAGATCGTACAGTTCGCCAGCCCTTCGACTCTCCCGAATAAGCCATTGACCTCTTTCCCGACGGCTGGCATCGAATGCAGCAAACGCAGCCTCAATCGCTGTACTATCTCGAACCTTTTGGTCTGCCAACAGCGATGCCATGACTGCTGCGTCTTCAACGCAAATTCCCGCTCCAGCACCTTGATGCGGGGTGGATGCGTGTGCTGCGTCTCCAAGAAGGCATATACGGCCCTTCGCAAATGTAGGGACCGAGCCATCACCTAGATCGAATAGAGCCCACTAAATAGGTCGTTAACTCGATATCTGAAGGTACAAATGAGGACTGGGCGCGAGTTCATCGCAGACATACCCTATCCAGAACTTTCAAAAGCTGTATCGCCTTCTGCATTCGCGGACTGAAAGCTTTGAGATCTTTGATGCAGTCATCTACTGTAGTAGGAAGTGTGAATTGGGTCTCGCTCGGCCACTCCTCGGTGGTTGAGGTGTGAGCGACCAAATTTAGCATTTTTCCATGAGCCACCGGGTAGGTGACTATGTGTGCATCGTTGCAGACCTAATCCATTGTTAGGTAACATTTTCACGATAGACCGTCTTGAGAGTGATCAAGAAAGAAACTTACCCACAGCCCGGAGGTTCTTGCTCTGTCTGGGCCCAAGATCTGTACAGCTTGACTCATCGGTATCAAACCGCGGTAGGTGTACTTATAGGTGTAGGTGCACTTCGTAGCCGCATGATCGTGGCCTATGACAATGCCTCTTGTGTGCGATTTGATCCCATCGCATCCGATTATTCCATCAGCCTCAGCGGTTGATCCGTCTCGGAAGATCATTCGAAGTCGTTTGCCCGCCTCTTCTGGCCCTTCAATGCTTTCCAGTTCCTTACTGTAATGTATCGTGTCATCAGGAACATGTTTGAGCAAGTGTGTTAAGAACTGGCCTCGGTGACAACCCCTAAGTCCTGTAGTAGAATTTCCAAGTGTGAAAAGAACAGTGTCCTCGTTTGCTTCATCCGTACCGTCAAACACCTCCCAACGGAAAGGAGGCTCGGCCACGCTTTCGAGGGCCTCGAGAATCACCGGATCACAAGTTATCATTGCCCTGAGAGCATTTGGCGAAACTCCCAAGCCGACTCCAAGCTCGGTATAGGCATGGGCCTTCTCGTAGATGATGCAGGGTACGTTGCGTTTAGCGAGCGAAATGGCGAGGATTATTCCAGCTATGCCTCCCCCAATGATGGCGATTTCGAATGGCTTCTTTTCTCCTCCCATGATGACGTGGTTTTTTGGAAGGAATATGGGAGACTACGAATTGGGATCGAAAAGAGGAGATGAGCCAATTTGACATGAATCTACATGAGTGGTTGAAGCATTATTAAGGTTTAAACGGATGTCACACGGACTTCGAGTAAAGTGTCCCCGAGGTACATCACGCATCTGTCGGCCCTAGCTTCGCCAATTCGGCTATATCTCACTCCTGAGATTTATCATAGATCATCGTCTTTAGCTGTGAGGAGTATAAGGTGCGTGTTCTTTAGTCTAATTGTTTCAAGGGAGACATACTCATACAGTCATGCCGAGCTGGAGGTATCGTGCTCCAAACGTAGCTCCAATAGTAAGATGGTCTCTCAACCTATGATAAGGCAATAACCGTCAAGATCACGACTATCGGATTGGAAGTCCAATTCGACCTCGGCGTACGGCAGCCCGCGCAGGGGCCAATTACGGCCCCTACTTACGATTATCGCGGCCTGCCCAACCTACGGTTGGAACCTCCTTTTTACACCTACGCAGAAATTCATATAGTTCAATTGATCTCTTCGTCAACCCACGGTTCGAACCAATTACCCTGTAATAGGGATACCAACAACGACAATCAGTGCTTGGACATAGAAATATTGATATTTCTTACTTGCGTATCTACTTATATCCCATCAAATAGCAGACCGGGTCATCCTCTTTCGGCATTGCCGATGCAGTCACCAAATCTGTGGCAGTGCAGAGCTAAAGTTCTTCACCTCTCCTTAAGGTTCCCTACCCCCTGTTGGTAGCGTGGGATCGTGCTCTCATTAGAACTTTGCTGAAACTTACCGAGTTGGACTCTCAATGACCACTCCATCGATGAGTTAGTTGGATGAGCACTGGTTATGCTGCATTTCTTTGATGGCAAATGAGAATTATGACCATATACTAATGCTAAATTTCAACATCAACTTCATCATTACCGCGCTGCTTTGAAGATTAAAGTAATGGTGCGAATCTTTCGTCTTTCCCATTTTTCTCATCCAGTTTCCAGGATTTCACCGGAATCTTTGCCAAATGCCATCATCAATTACAATGTGTACAGTGTTGTGTCTCTACCTTCTCTCTTGAGGCTTTTGTTGGCCCTGGTAAGCATAATTTTCATGATCACGCATGTGACAATACTCAAGGCCGACGATGCCATCATGAGCAAGTTGGCCATAACATATCGAGGCCCATCATTCGATGGAAAGAAGTAGGGGCTCCAGATATTGCCTAATTGGCTGAGCAGGTTGATGATGGCTGTTGCACACGCCCTCTTCTCTGGAGTTTGGTTCAGCGTGGAGCTAGCCCACGAGAAGACCATGGCATTGGAAGAAAAGCATCTGGATTATTGTATCAGCTAAAGTTTACTTCCTTGGCCACCGGATATGCTCAACTCACCCGCAGATGTAAAGGAATGCAGAAAAATAACGAGCGGCTATGTTGACCGTGGAGACCGAAATGATGAACCCAACGCATGCAACGCCCTGTGGCACGGAGATGTGGAAGCCGCGCTCTTTACGTCGATCGGAAGACCAGGCAGTCGTGAATGCGACGACAGTGGCAAGAAGGTACGGCGGCGCCGTCAGAATGAGGGTCAAGGTGTTGCTACCAAGCTTAAAGCCCTTGACGATCGTGGGAAAGAAATTGTTGAAGGCATAGGCTGAATGATTCGCGGTCAGCATTACCACCTATTTTACTGCTGTGTCAGTGTACCGTTCGGCATCTCTGTGCGTAATATTTTCTCTGCAAATTTCAGCGTGACTCACGAATACCCAAGTACGGGGGTCTTTGATGGCAAGTTTCAGCCCGTTCCAGACACTCGAGTCTGCCTCTGGCAAAGAAACCCGATCTCTTCGAATACGCTCAACCGCGACTCTTTGCTCAGCATCTGTGAGCAACCACTTGGCAACACCCGACCTCTGTCCGGGGAAGTCAGGAAGCAGCGCGAAACCTAGAAGCGCTGCGGTGAAACTTCCAGCTCCTTCGATGATGAACAGCCACTGCCAACCAGCGATGCCCCTTGCGCCCTCGAGGCTCGAGAGCACGCCAGCAGCAATAAGTCCAGAGAATGCCGTGGCAAGGAGGACGCCAGAGTATAAGACGGCAGTGCGCAATGCTAGCTCTTTGCGTGGATACCAGCATGATAGAAGATACATGGCTCCGGGGAAGAACGGGGCTTCCGCGATGCCAAGAAAGAATCGTATAACAAGAAGGTGGGTGTAATTGCCAGCTCCAGCCGTGGCAGCTGAGACGATAGACCACAATGATGTACAAGCAGGGATGTATATGCCGGGTCGTGTTCGAGTTATGAGCATGTTACTTGATGAATGTCAGTACTTCAGCGTGGATGGGCAGAATTCCAAGCACGTCTCTCTTACCTGGGAAGCTGCATCAACATATAGCCTATGTTCAGGATGGAAACAGCAACGTTGAATTGATTTCCAGTCAGATTGAGATCCTTCTCAAATGAGCTCAATCGGGCTTGACTGTGACCAGTTACTATTAAAGACTGACCAATATTGCACGAGTTGAAGGTTATAAGAATCTTACGCAATGTTGTTTCGATCAAGATAGTTGAAAAGATACAAGAGCCAAACCTAGAAGCTGTTAACCATTGTACTGGATCTCGAGCTGCTGTTTTCGGACGACTGACCATAGGGACGAGTGTGTAGTCGAGTTTCCTCACCAAACTTTTCTCGTGAGCAATGAATTCCTCTTCGGCCATGCTGAAGTTGACATCAGTGACATCTTTATCAAGGGAAATATCTTGCTCTTGAAAGGCTTGTAAATCGTCGATATGATCAGAGCTGGCTTGCATTGTATCACCCTTTTCCCTGGATTTATCAACAGCCATTGTTGTTGGTATTGAAGCTTGTGAATAGGAAAGGGAAGGCTAAAACGATCAATCAGAATTCTTGCAGATGAAACATTTATCCAATATCTCTTACTGCAAGAAAAAGAGAAGGCATGCTAGTAGAAATAACGCGGCATGGTGCTTGGTGACGAGGGGTCTTAAGTTATGTCTTTCTGAACATCAGCATTACTTTTCAGACACACACCAAAGGGAGACACAAATGTCAGTCTGTTCTGATTGTCGAGCGACAAGACGGAAACCCCAGAATTACCCCGCATACCCCCAATCTAACCCCAGGTTCTTACCCGCTAGTAGAGTATCCGTACAAAGGTCTACCTGAAGCTATGAGGATTACACGCCCAGCCTATCCTTCTACTTCATACAAGCATCCAGCCAATAGGTGGCCACGGAATCGAAAGATTCAGGTGTCTGCCATGCCAGTGTAGATAGAGAAGTCAAGGAGTTCGATAGTGGGCTTCTCCGTACCTGTCTCGGGTTATTCCAGCCACTGCTAAGGCTGGTAAAGGTCATCTCGGAACTATTTCAACCCTTCACTCCCTTGCCTAGTGGAGTAGTCCGTGTCTTAGCGGAACAGTCCTTCACATGGAGAAGTCCAATTTCATTGCCCGGACTACTCCTTGAGAATGCAAATTGATATTCGCCATCATGAAGTTGCGAAAAAGTCCCCCATAGACCACCGGTCTCGCGAGTTTGGCTTGACAACATGAATCGTGAACATCCATCCCGTTCCATTTCAACATCTCGCCGCATATAACGGGTTCCATAACGCTGAGGGTATGTTAAGGCGGGACATCATCGCCTCATAATTTGCTCCACTTACACACTCCGCACAACAATCTCTCGTTCAATAGTACCTTATCATGGCTACGACATCCGTAAGGAGTTCAAGAATTATCATAGTGATGACAACAGCACACGTCCGAGCCTATGTAAAGGTTACTTTGTTTTTATGATATCAGGAAGAACGCTATGCAGAACAGAATTTGGCATTTTATCATATGATCCCTCTAGGGTCTCGGGGCCTAACGCCGACGAGGTATCATCATGCTTCGCCACGAAGTGCAACGCGCTTGATGTGGTTAAGCGCACTCCCCGCCCGCAACCATTCAATCTGGTTGATTTCGAAACTGTGATTCAACTTGGTCGTCCACCTGGAACCTTGTAGGGTGACGACCTCCATGGTTACCTGTTTATCGGGCCGCAAATCAGCATCTTCGACGTCTGCAAGCGTGATTTGGTCCCCTTTCTGTATTTTGCCGTAGTCTGCGGGATCACTGAACGTAAGCGGTAACATGCCCTGCTTCTTCAAGTTCGTCTCGTGAATTCTGGCAAAGCTCTTGGCAATGACGGCAACACCACCCAGATATCGCGGCTCCAGCGCAGCATGTTCTCGCGAGCTTCCTTCGCCGTAATTATCATCTCCGATGATGCACCACCTAATGCCAGCGCTCTTCATGCTTCTCGCAGCTTGAGGCACGGGTTTGATTTGGCCATCGACCGGGTCCATGGCTTTGCCAACCATGTTCAATGAGCTGGCGTCGCCTAAGAAGTCGTTGGTGGCTCCGAGGAGCATGTTGTTGCTGATATTCTCCAGATGGCCCCGGTACTTATACCAAGGACCAGCGGGCGAGATATGATCTGTCGTACATTTTCCACGCACCTTGATCAGGATGTTCATGTCACGCGCTTTGCCGACTTGCCATCCGTCAAATGGTGTAAGGAGTTGGAGTCTATCGCTGGAAGGGAGGATGTTGACTTTCAAGTCTGTTGTGTCCGATAGTACAGGAGGTTGAAAACGGTTGGCGCCTGGAGAGAAGGCCATCGGGAGCTCTGCAGCTTGAGGGGGCGTGAAACGGAACTTCTTGGGAGCACCATGAGGACCAGGTATGGGGATGTCATCAGTCATGGGGTTGAACGTGAGATTGCCAGCGAAGGCAAATGCTGCGGCAAGCTCAGGTGATGTGACAAAAGAATGAGTGGCCGGATTGCTGTCATGGCGACCTGTGAAGTTGCGGTTGAAGCTGGAAATGACCGAGTTCCTCTCGGCGTTCTTCACATCGACGTCTTCCCGATCCCATTGTCCGACACATGGGCCACAGGAATTACTCAGAACAACTGCTCCAGCTTGTCTGAGCGTATCGAGAATCCCTTCCTCCTCTGCCGTAGCACGGATTTGCTCACTTCCTGGGCTGACCAGGAACCGAGTCTTTGTCTTCTCTAGCCCAGCTTCCTTGGCTTGTACGACGAGATGGCGAACCTTTTCTAGATCTTCGTACGAGCTATTGGTGCAACTACCGACTAGACTGCAAGAGATGTCTGACGGCCATGAGCTCTCGCTGACGTGTCGTTTGAATTGAGATAGTGGATGTGCTAGATCTGGGGTGAAGGGGCCATTAATGTGAGGCTCAAGGGAAGACAGGTCTATCTCGATTATTTCGTCGTAATAGCGGTCGCAGCCCTCGTCTCCAACAAGAAGTGGCTGTTTGAAAATATCGGCATAGTTGGCGATATTCTTCCGATTCGTGGCTGACAGGTATCGTGACATGGCTTCAGAGTAAGGGAACACGCAAGACGTTGACCCAATTTCGGCAGACATGTTGCAGACGGTTGCCATTGCCGTAGCTCCCAGCGTTTCGGTGCCTGGACCAAAGAACTCAATGACCTTGCCTTTACCTCCAGAAACAGTGAGGATACCCGCAAGCTTGCAGATTATGTCCTTTGACGAGCTCCATCCCTGGAGTTTGCCGGTCAGGCGCACGCCGCAGACCTTTGGACAGACGAGCTCCCACGGCATACCAGACATTGCATCGACAGCATCAGCTCCACCGACACCGATGCCTAGCATGCCCATTCCTCCGGCATTCGGTGTGTGCGAGTCCGTGCCAATCATCAGGCCGCCTGGAAATGCGTAGTTCTCGAAGATGGTTGTGTGTATGATTCCCGCTCCTGGCTTCCAGTATCCGATTCCATATTTCTTCGTCGCACTGCCGAGAAAGGCGTACACCTCTTCGTGGTCGCTAGCGGCACGGGCGAGATCCTCCTTGTCACCTTTCTCGGCAACGATCAGGTGGTCACTGTGTACGGATGTCGGAACTTTGACGCGTGGAAGACCAGCGCTAATGAACTGAAGCAAGGCCATTGTTGCTGTGGCATCGTGACATGCTACTCGATCGGGTCGCAGGCGCAATATTGTCTTGCCTCGATGTATTTCGTCGAGCGACCACCCATCGTTGCCGGGGACTAGGTGGCTGTATAGGATCTTTTCGGAGAGAGTCAGGGGTCGTTTATTGGACTTTCGCAGGTCATGAAGGGCTTGTAGTCGCGATCCATAATCCAATGGGTTGTACTAGGTCACGGTCAGACTCAGTGCTTTGGTTTTGACAGGAATTATGCAAAAGACTTACCGGCTCCAAAGGACTTAACGGAACTTGTACAGATGCAGCTGGAGTTGCAAAATGTCTTCTCCATGCGGCGTAAGAGGATTGTTTGAATGAGGAGCTCCCTTTTGACCTAGTTGCCTTCAACAGCGCTAACGACATGACTGCGGTTTCTATGCCTCAGTGCTAGTCCAGAGACCTTCCAAGGGCACGGCATCTTTTTCATTCTCCTTCCAGTCGTACTGCGATACCAAACCGTGCTGGTCATTGCGATGCCATGAACAATTCGTAGCAGCTCCTGCTTCAAGTCCGGACAGTCGAAAGGCCTGGGTAGCTCCGTTTAGAGCTCCGAAATTGGGGCATACGCGGAGTAGTCCGGGAGCTGAGGAAGATCCAAAAACGGATTACTCCGTCTAACACCAAATGCGAGCCCAACCCCCGGAGCCATCCGTATGGATCACTCTCGTGGCCCAATTGATAGCGCATTCAAGCAGCTAGATCCTTCCAAGTCCCGGGAAATCCCAAGACGGCGCTGACGAGTGCCTACCTGCGTCATCGATATCCCGGGTTCGGGAAGTTCGCTATATCGTAGGGGTCGCTAATGCTAGTCAAAGGAAAGCTCCAGCTGAACTCAGACTTGTCGAAATCGGCAAGAAAAGTCTCAATTTCCGGAACATAGTCGTTCGTTGTTGAATGGAATGGAGGGGCTGGATAGACTCCCTGCCAATGTACCGGGTCGTGGGCATTCGGTAGCTCCATCGAGGCTCCCGCCATCTGGTGCCAGGGTGCATCTGCGCCGTTGAGCGCTATGTGGGAAAGGTCAGACTGCTGCCCAGTTGCGTCATAGACAGGTGCTCCTTCTGAGTTCTCAATCGCAGTCTCTCCGTCTTCCGCGCTGAGAGGCATGAAGAGTCTGGGGTTCTTTGATGGCATATTGCCGGTGTAAAGTTTGCGGACTGTGAGGTCGACAATAGCCCCGAAACTTCTCTGTCCCCTTTTGACAGACGGCCACCATTCCCCACCAACTGCCAAGAGACCTGAACAAGCGCGCAGACTTTTGGAAAGGTCGGTTGTGGACGCGCTTTGACGGACGATGGGACACGTCCAGAAAGAATAGATCAGCGTCGCCCCGGCCGCGAAAATGTTTTGGACCGTTCGCCATCCATGATGAAGACCTTGCATATCGTGCAACATTTGGTAGTCCTGCAGAATGGACGAAGCATTGTTGAAGCAGATCTGGAGAGACTCGGGAGGAGGGTTTCGAATGACCTGTGAAGGCTGGTACAGCATAACCATCGTGGTGTGATACTTGATCTTCAGCTTCAGCTTCCAGATGCGACGCTGTCGGTTGTCAACACCGGGGAAATCAAAAGATTCTTCGGACACCTCTCGCCACCAATTCACGAGCTCTTGTTTGATTCTTCCTTGTTGGTCAGTCGGGTTTTGAGGCATTGGAAACCAGGAGGAGTCGCCGGGCAGATGGTAAAGTTGTTGTTTGACGTCGGAAATCAGTCTATCAAGTTCGAACTGGTGTCGTGCATATCTCAGGACAGCCTCCGAGAAGGAGGATGGAATCGTGTTGAGGCTGTTCGTATTGCCTGTGCGTGATAATTGGGGTTCAGGCATCATGACATCGAATGTTTCGTCGCGGAAGCCAAGGGGCCGGCCTTGAATAGATGATATGGATCTATCATTATTAGTAAATCATATAAATAAAGCACTACTCGAAACTTGCCTGTCCAAAGAGTATATGGTGAAGAAAGTCAACCTCTTAATTTGCTGATTCTCAAATTCACTACTTGGCTGGATGGCTGCAGGTGGTTCCCTATGAATCCCTAGTTCCACGCAATGCGCCAATGCAATATGGATGAGCGTGAAAAGATTGACCTCTGCAGGAGTCAACATGCTGTGTATAATCAGAGTTACCAAAGCTTGAATCGACGACAGAGATATCTGCGAGAAACAATCCTTCGAGAAATGTAGAGCGGCACGGTAGAACCTTTCGGGAGGAAACTCGTAGATCCGCGACCTGATCTTCATGATAGCTGCGATGTTGAACACCATGAAGAGGGTAAAAGCAACAACGGGCATAGGCACCGCTTGCATACCTTGATCGCTCGGGGTGACCTGCCATCCATTCCACCTAAACGCTTGAACGGAACTTGGCCAGCCATTTGGCAAGGGATCTTCTTCCAGCGAGCATTCAAAAGTCGCATAAAGAGCCTCAATGGCACTCAGTAGAGATGTCGCTTCTAAAACTGGGTAGTCGGGATGTATCCAACGAATGTAGGTGTGTACGAGTTTGATGGCATCTTCTTTTCTTGGAAGTTCCTGCGCGTAGACGAGCGTCAGCTTTATCGTAACAAAAATGAAGTCTGCAGCCCCTTTGCATAGAGAAGAGATGCATACGAACCTGCCGTAGACACACGTGCAAGGCACGATTATATTCTTGCGAGACGTTGCTTGGGATGGTGCTGTCGTGCCATTCAGATGCTGGTCCCTGGGCTTGGACGTCATCAATCAAAGCAACCGGTGTTGAGCCCGCACTTGAGGGAGACGCCCCAATGAGATTTGTGAAAAGAACACCGGAACTCGATCCCAGATAGTGCTTTTGATCTGAATCCGAGTTGAGCGATAGCATCCCTAAATTCCTGGCGACCGAGTGTGCACGATCCGGGAACTCTTCGTCGTGGTCGTTGGATCCCGCGGCCTCCGCGGTACGCTTGAGACTGCCTGATCGTTGCGACCCCAGAACTATAGTCCCTCCCACCGGCACCGGTTGACTACATCCGCGGCCGGACCGGGGAGACGATGTCGAGATATTGTCCTCATCGTAGTCTCCACCTCCGACGACCCCCGATCCTTTCGGGTCCGGAAACGCGTCTATTTGCGGACCGCCTGCTATGTCGACGTCAGGTAGCCGCTGTTTGATTATTTCCTCTAGCCATTGAATTCTAGCACGTGCCGCGCTCGCAAAGCTATACGTGGATAAGGATCATCAGTCATGGACTCCTCTAGCCGTCTTTGAGTACCTTGCAGGGCAGATGGGACTCCAGTATGAAGCGCTCAGAATGGATCCAACGAGGGCGCAGTAGGGGCCATGGCAATTATGGCATTCACACTTACTTGCGAGGAACCAACAAACGCGAGTTCTGACTATCAACATCTAGGCAAGTTTCGCCGGCTTTTGCGCAATTCGTGCAGGCAGGGACTTCTCCGTCGCACTGAAAAGTTGAGAATGAGCAACCCGAACAGTTTGAGCCGGAGTAACGCGGCGATGGTCCCAGTCATTGTCCAGGCTAGTAAGACCAAACCCCAGCGCGGGATTTGATCTGACTGGAGCCGCAACGCGGGTCGGGGATTATGAGAGAGTCTCACCTTTATTCGCCTTGTGCGACAACGACGACAGGCGAGCCGGACCTTCTTGGGCGGATTTGCCCGTGTAGCCATCTCTGAATATGAAGTTGTCGATCTTCTCTCGTTCTTTGAAGGTTATGTCCCACGGTGTGAAGGTAAGCGACTTGGAATGAATTGGCGAGGAAATGAATGGAAAAAAGGCATAGCCCGGGGCAGCTCCCGACAATGGCAAGGCACGTAGCTACTAAACAAGCTAGCACTCACGTTAGGTACCAAGTACATTTACTGGATCCCGGGAGGGGTGTTTCTCAGGGGGCTTGTCGCGTCACTTTCCGCCTTTCACTCAACCCCTGACGGGATGTGGCTTGGGCTGCTTTTTCGGGATAGACAGACAGAATTCGCGGGAAACATACATCAGGCATACCGGGGGAGAATCACACAGAATCATACAAGGGCTTTTACAAGAGCTACAAGGAGTTCCAGCTACTGTTCGAGCCTTCATCAAGACCTTATACAGAGGAGCATACCCGGAAGCAACGATAGCTACCCTTTGCGACGGATACCTATAGGTACTGCACTTTGGACACTCGGGAAAGTCCTAAGCGAACGGTACAACGCCTATGTTTCCTTGGAAGACCTCGGTAGTATGTGGAGAAGCTGGCTTAGTGCCCAATTGGCAAACCTGGATCGGTAAGCGTACCTGTACTCCATACTTTTGCATCGGACACTTTGTTGAATCTAATCAGGGCTGGCGGACGCTGGAGTCTGGACGCTGTCGCTCCTTCGCCAAGAGCATTCGCAATATGTTCTGCCTGACAAGACGAACCTTGTCAACCCGCCGGCGGTATTCTCGTTGAAGCTTTACGAAGAATTGTTCTTCCGTTAACAGAAGGTTTCACCGCTAGGGTCTCACTACTGCATGCTCCAAATGACGGGTGGATTCCCTGGGAGTCGGAGATCTATTAGTTCATGGTCCGTGGACCCGATACGGCCTGGAGGCTGGAGTTACCAACGATTATTCATGCTTGAATAGACTCTACCACCTCATCCCAAGATAGTCTATACTTTGTTTACAGTTTGAACTACCTTATTCTGCCGGATAACGTTCGATAGGGCACGGCAGATGGTGGAGCAAATCAGCGTGTAAAAAAATGTGCTTCGGGGCATCGGGGAGCACGCTGGCCGTAGGCCCTCCGTGCACAACACCTCCCGATCGCCTAGTCGCACGATTGATCCACCGTCATCGCACTACCGGCCCTGGTGTTATAGGTCGACTTCTGTGATTTTGATGTTCTAGATTCCCGCTGGGACTTGTCAGTTCGCTGCCATGCTGCCCAAGTGAGCTTTACGATCTTCCCGTCAACCTTGATGAAATCCTTCACCTAGGAACCCCTCGGCAAATTTTATTCTCGTGGAATCGCACTTGATGAATCGCCTCCCGCCTCGAAGTCGATACATCTGAGACGCAGAACGCACTGGCGATGGGCGTATAGTAGGCTACAGCATCGCGGAGCGGCTTGATTTTATTCCAAGGATGGCTGGGACGAAAATTCCCAGTGGGGAGTGGAATGAACTCAAAAGCTGCATTGTTCATTACGGGATTACCTTTGTACTCGGTCGGACGCTCGCTTGGCTTTGTTTGGCACGCGGGAGTGTGACTTAATCTGACTCGCGGTGACGGGAATGAGTGCTCCGCCGGATGTAAGTGAGCTTGATGTATCACGTCTTTAAGCAGGAACACAGGGCCAGTGGCGGCTGCACCAGGAATAATCATTGAATGAAAAGAGGCCGGGGGTGTAATTATGCGGCTCTATGTCGATTTGAAGAGGCCTAGGCGTAGGTCAAGGCAATACCAGTGGTCATCTTCGTGTAGCGATGATGAATGAACTAGCAAGCCTTCGCTATCCATTTTTGCTGGCTAGCATGTGGGTTATTGGTTGAATTAGGGACACTGGCCTACTACTTGTACCGTTCGTTTTCCGTAGTACGGTAGGCTATCCGTAGACCGCTGAAGCTCGATGTAGAGTTTATGTACAGCTCGGATTAGCCCCAATTCGCTCTTTACAGGCCACCCCTTGTGGCTATTCTAACGTTCGTTACGGAGTACGGAGTAGAGCGGATGAATTGACACGCAAAGTCCAAAGCTTAGAATCCAAACCCCAGACCGTAGCGTCAGACTGGCAAGGCCAGGGAGGGGAAAAGGGGAGCATTCCACGCATCGCGTGGAATCCGCGGTTTCCACGCATTCCACGGAGACGCTCTGACCAGTCTCCTATGGAGCAGGTTTGTCTTGTTACCACCTGGCACCCGTACGGGGTCCTCGTTTCCCGTACGGATATTGACGGAGCAATCCGCCAGCCGGATACTTCTCACACGGATAGCTCCTTTGGAGGAACTTCCTCGATTGTTCACCTGCAGACAATTGATGATCTTGTCGCGTGAACGTGTCGAAGATGCGTGTTTGTGTCTGCTTTCTCTAACTACCGTAGTGCTGGCATAAACCATCGTCTCCGTGCTACTGTTACCACCGCTCGGAGGAACCCGAGTGAAGATGACTGTTATATGAATGATGGCGTCGTTGGCTGGGAGAGCCCTCGTCGCCGATCAAAGCCACGAGTGCATTGCCGTTCACCAGTACTGGCAAACGTTCTCGCATTGACTGATTCCTTTGCGATGCCTCCTTCTGCTACATCGATTGAGGAGAGACAACACGTTCTGCTCCCGCGCGGCGGATGGGATACTCATCACCATATCTTCGAACGTAGGTCTACTTGTCATGCGAAAATTTCTTTCTGGCGGCCAGATCATCAACGAAAAACCCGCTAATTCAAGCACTTTCGTCGTCGTCAAGCCGAATCTTTCCCTTACAGCCCAAACAGGCATCTAACTCCGCCGCCCGCGACGATTGCCGCGTTTGAACAATTCAAAAGAAGCTTAGGCATCACGAGATCTGTACTCACACATGGATTATCCTACGGGAATGACTGCACGTCTCTCAAGGCGTTCATCCCCCGGCTCGGAAGCCAAAAGACTCGGGCCGTTGGCGTTATCGATCCTGAAACGACGACAGACGAGGAGTTACTTGCGATGCACAGAGCGGGTGTCCGCGGCCTTCGCGTGAACCTGTATCAGTTCAAGGCTATGGAAGATGTCGAGCTACAGAAAGTTGCTCTGCGTTCGCATCTGAACAGGATTACAGACCTATCGCTCCCATGGAGCTTGACGATGACGACGACCCGCACCGAGTTTTGGACCACGCTGGAGCCCTTCGTCCGAGACGTCATAGTCTCGCAAGGCGTCATCTTGGTTACAGATCACTTTGCGTTGCTGAAGGCGACAAGTCTGCTGCCCGGTGAACATCACGAGGACCCGACGACCCAGCCAGGATTTGACGCCGTGATGAGACTAGTGAGGGACGGCCATCTGTGGGTAAAGCTGAGCGCACCGTATCGCATCAGCGACGACAGCCCAGGATACTCGGATGTGGAGTTTCTAGTGCGCGCATTTGTCGATGCGAACAAGCACCGGGTGCTGTGGGGCAGCGATTGGCCGCATACGCCGCGAATGAAGGTCCGGACACACGAGGCTGCCATGAGGGAGACGCCGTATCTCGAGGTAGATGATGCGGCGTGGCTCAAGAGCCTGAGGTCTTGGCTCTCAGATGAAGAGTGGGATCTGCTAATGGTTCAGAATCCAAGCCATATCTTTGGACGGTGAAGAATTTGATGAGATTGGCCGCGGTCGAACCGGGGCTCGAGAAGAAGCAACATGTCGTGAAAGTCAAACTCAAGGGAATGGTCTAGCGATCAAGCTTTTACAGTGGCAATAAGACGTTGTATAAAGCGTGAGAACTTCTGGCTGCACTGCAAGCTGCTAAGTATTACCTATCTGACAACAGTCATTTATCTTTCCGGACACTTTTGATGAGGTCTCCCATGGAAGCCCCCTTCTTCAGTTCGACAAACATCTTCTCATCAACTTCGGCCCTTTCCTGGCATAGAGCTACCACCTTCTCGACCAGAGAAACAGGAGTAACCACGACGCCGTCGGCATCGCCCACCAGAATGTCGCCGGGATTGATCCAAAGGTCTTCCTTGAATTGGAGCGGCACATTGACTCTTGAAGCCCGTGTGAAAGTGTTGGATCCGAGGATCGAAGTGCCTTGCGCAAACACCTAACCAAAGCAGTCAGGTTTTTCCATCCCCTCCTTTACTGTCAGAGGAAGAAAACTCACGGGGAATCCCATTTCGTTGTGCTCTCCAACATCTCGCATGCGACCATCAATAACCACAGCCTCCGCCCCGAGATACTTTGCTCTCGTAGACATCAGCCCGCCCCAGCAAGCCGAAGGCAAGCCCTTGGGTTGCTGGACGTACATTATGCCGCCCTCCTGATTGTGGTCGACGAAGTGCTTGTCTAGCTTGGGCGCCGCGGTATTGCTCATCTCCACCATCTCGACGGTCACTGCGGGGCCGAAGACGCGTCCTGACGCGCCCGGCGAGAACATGCGGATCCCATCAAGAAAGCCCCCCTGGGGGTATTTGAGCTTTACAAGAGCATCCCCAATCTGACCCAGATGTTATTGACTACTTTGATACAATATTGATAAGATTTGATGGCTGAAGCCGGCCGATCGACGACCTTGGCCAAAGATGCACTTACGTCACAGGAGGTGAACTTGCGAAGAGCTTCCAGAGCGCGTGGGGACATCATGGTGTTTTGTTTAAGACTAGTAATTGAATGGCTAAGGCCCAGAAGTTTCACTGACTAAATCTTGTCAATTCAAAGTTCTTCTCATGACCGATTACATATATAAGGCAAGTTCAGGGTGTATTCGAATGCCTGCCGGCGTACCGAGCGAAGCTCCGACCTTCGAGACGCGGGGTTGCGGGCCAGCACCGAAAGCTCGGACCATCATCTAGGCCATCAAGGGCGGGATTACTCCGTCTCCTGGGTTCGGTTCAAGGAGACATCCGGCCACAGATGTAGTGACGGGCAAGGAATATAGAACATCGAAGTCTTCTGGGCCAGCTTTTAGTGGCCAGACGTAGAGAAAGTCTAAGCTGGAAATAAGTTAAATAAAAAGAAACAAGATCTCACTATCAGCCAGTAGCTTAAGACCTCCGTTATTAGGGGTCACTAGTCCCAACATGAGGGGCAGTAGAGGGAGGAATATTTATTTATTTATTTTTATTTATCCTATTTTACGCCGTAATATCCTCAAGTAAGGTAAAAAGCGACTATACCGCACTAAAATTATATAACTATATATAGTACCTTATAAAACTTATATAATACCCTCTTATAAAATAATATAATATATAATCTAAGATTTAACCCTTTTACTTATATATAGCCCTCTATAATATTTTATAACTTAGAGTAGCTACGCTTAGTAAAGTTCGAGTACTACGCTAATAATATAAAAAATAAGCTAAGTAGTATTCTATATATTTATAAAAAGACCCTCGTTATACTATAACAAGTATTACTACTTAAAGTAAGAAGTTATATTCCTCTAATAAGTTAAGGAAAATAATATATAGTTATAAAATATATAAGTAGAGATATAACGTAATATAATATAAATAAATAACGTTAATACTAGTATTATAATATAATAGTACCGTAAATAAACGTAAGCTTTATAAAGCTATTAAAGTATATAGCTTATTATATATCCTATTTAAACGAGCTATACTAACGTACTCGCCCTATAAAATTAATATCTACTAGGGGAGCTAATTACTATACTAATAAACCTACTTATATAAGGGGGTTTAGCCCAAAAAAAACTTCCCTAAATAGTTAGTTAAAAAGCAAACTATATAATACGTCCTATTACGTTAGTTTACTAATATAAAAGCCGAGGGGGGCACCCCGAGACCTCTATTATAACTATATTATTTAATAATAAATACGGGTCTAATATTACTATAACTAATCCCGTAAGTACTAGCCCAATTCTAATATATATATATAAAAATAGGGATTTAGATCCCTATTACTAAGTTACCTCGGGTAAATATTAATATAGAACCAGGAGCTCTATAATATTATAATATATATAAACTAATCTTTACTAAACTAACCCCAGATAAACTTAGCGCGGGCAAACTATAATATACCCCTACGTATAACTAATTAATAATAATAAATATAATTAAATATCTTCTCCCTTCCGCACGAGTAACAGAGGTTCGTATCTATATAATAATATAAACAATAATATATAACAAAATCCTTATAACTAAACCTAACTAATAAAAGCTAATAAAACTACTACTATATAAGTAACTTAAGTTCTAAATTTAGCCCGCTATTAATAAAAAGTCTTAATCCCCTATAAAAATCTAATTAGTATTCTTCCTACTAGTTTTAAAAAGCGCCTAATTACTTTTCCTTAATCCGGCGCCTAAAATACGTAATAATTAGAGGGTATAAGTAAAAGTTAAAAGTCCTTATAATAGTACCCTTTTTAACTAAGCAGTTTACTATCTCGTTCTTTATAATACCCTTATAGCTAAGTATCTAGTAAGAAGTAATAAAGATCTTAACGTTCTTAATAAGCTCCCTAAAATTAAAAATAGCTCGTTAAAAAGAAGAGGGGGGGGTACTATTTAAGTATTTAATAATAACCTAGTTATCTAAATATATAATAATAATTATAATATCTCTGTTTTTAAGCCTTAAGGCCGCGCAAAAACTAATAATAGCCCCTTTAATTTTAATATTAAAAACCTCTACCCGGGGTAAATAATAATACTTAAAATAAACTAACTACGGGCTATAATAAATAATATATTTATAACCCATAGCCTCTAGAGAAGTTTATAACCTATTGGTATAAACTATAATATATATAACTAGGAGCGACTTATACTATTCTTAATAGTTCCGTATTTTTTTTAACTTAGTAAGGTCCTATACTCTACCGGGGCTCTATATAATTAAAAAATCGTAAAGTAATAGGGCTAGCTATAAGGGCCGTTTAACCTAACTAACTACCTAGGTAAGGGTAATAAAGTAAGAGGGGTTTCTATAATTATAAAGTAACTTATAATTACAAATTCTCTAAACTAGGGGGTAATAATAATTTAATATAAATAGTTTAATAATATAGTAATCTCTAACTAAATCTAAAAAGAGCTCAATTAGTAATATACTAACCTCGTATAATAAAACTATAATTAGAGTAGTTCGCTATACTAAAAAAGATCCTCTTAGAGTAATATTAATAAAGGTTTAGAGGGTCTAAATAATAAATTTTAGCCCATTCTATATTTCTAATCGGGCGCATATTTTTAAATTAACCCTAGTTTTAAAAACTAACTTAGTTAGGCCTAGGTACTATAGCTCGGTACCGTAGAGGGCCTTTAGTATAACTATAATATATACTACCTTATATATAATAATAAGAAGTATACCTTTAAAAACCTTATTAAATCCTTTAATATACCCTACTATAAACCTAGCCTTACTTTAATAATCCGTAATATATTTATAAAAAAATAGCCGTTTATTAAAAATAATACCTAGCTACTTTATAATACCTTTTCTATTTAGTCTAATCTCCCTATTACTATAATAAATAAGGGGAAAGGGAATATCTCTAGCCTAGGGTAAAGTACGCCTTATAAAATATAAAACTTCGGTTTTTATAAAATTAAGTCGGATAATATTATTACTACCCTAAATAATAGTATTATTAAAAATCTATTATACTTAAAAAGTAGCCTTAGTAAAGTCTTTCTTAACGTAAAGTATTGCGTAGTTATTAATATAACTAAACCTAGCTAACTCCGGGCCGACCTAATAAATTTATTTAATATATATAAAAAAAAAAAAAAAATAAGATCGGTAACCCCTATAGTAGCTTATAAAAAAGGGGGGATATAAATATTTAATATCCTTTATAATAAACCGAGGCACGGTATAATTAGTTAAAATACTAAACCTAGGTAATAATATTCTCTAACTAGCCCTATACCCTAAGTTAGTTACATAAATAGTTATATAAAACTAAGTTAAAAGCTCTTTTAATATTTATAATAACGAGGATAATAATAAGCTTCTTATTAAAAGCCGCTTATATATTATAAACTATTACGCTAGTAATATTAATAACTAATTATTTAAATAATACCCCGGCTATTTAAAAATAAAATACGCCCTAAGTAATTATAATATAAAATATCCTCCTAGCTATAAAGCGCTCTAAACCCTTCTTTAAAGTCGTTAATAATAAAATCGGGCACTAGCCCTTATATATATATATATCCTAATTAAGCTTTAGGATTATTACTACCTTAGCGTCCCGCTAGGCCTTAAAATAGTACCCGAGTATAAAATAGGATTAGTAAAAATAATAAACGTATTTATTAATATATAGCTAATAAGCCCGTAATATAAAAACTATAATATTATCTGCACTAGGGATAATATTACTTATACTTAATACTATATCTTCTATTTCGTACTAATAAATAATTAAATCCTAAAATAAGATCTACTTAGGGTATATTATAGAATTAAAATAAATATTATTTTTTATAATCGCTCGCTCTAAAAGTTTCTTTTAAAAAAGTATTACCTTTTTAATAAGCTTAGTAATTATAATTTTACTATTTTATAAAAGAGGGGATTAGACCTAAAGCCTTAGCTAGTTCTAACTTATAATCTAATATATATTAAAATCCTTTTTAATAAAAATAACTATTCTAGCCTATATAGTAGCCTTAGCGCTCTATATAGTACTATTATACTATTTATTAACCTTAGCTATAATAATAAAATAAAAATCAGCCGCGTATACTACTTTAAAATACTTATTAATCTTAATATAAAATTTATTCTACTATTTCGTCCCCCTACTCCCCGCATAATATAAAATAAAAAAAATAAAAAAAGTATATTAAAAAATAATATTCAGGCTCTCTATAACTAGATCGAGGTTATATATAAAATCGTATATAGTATATATACTCTAAGCTAGCTCCTCTACCTTCTCTATAAACTAAAATATATTTTCTAAACTAATCCTCCGCTTCTTTTTTCTAAACTAATATATACTACCTAAGCTAGCAAAGAGGAGGATAATTATAATAAGAGTATTATAATCTAACCTAATATAAATATAGCTAGTAATCTAAGTACGGGCTAGCAGAATATTAATAATAATAAAGTCGAGTACGTTACTAGCTTTATAAATAGGGACCCCTATAAGGTTTAGGATAATAAAATAGTAATCGTCTATTTAGTTAGCTAAGTAATTCCTAAATATATATAAAAATATCCCTAGCTACTAATTCGTATAGCGAGAGTTCAGGTCCCTTATAATAAAGACCCTTTATAAAAAAGTCTAAAAATTAAAAGCTACTAATATATACCTCTTATTAAATACGTAATAAACGTTAAGGATATAGTACTTTAAAATACGCACTCCAAGTATATCCTAGTAAAAAAGCTCTATAATATTAAATACTACTAAATAGGAAAGGGAGCGTCGGATATATATTAAAACCCGTAGCTTATTTAATATAATATCCTAACTCTAAACTAGTAAATATAAAATAAAGTTAGAATAAGATTTTATAATATTCTATAACTTACTTATACTATACTATAGCTCTTATAATAATAGGATATCTATTTATTTAAATTTAGTAATAACTAGGGCATAATTATACTTACGCCCATTCTTCTATATATTAGTTTATAATATTTTAATCCTAGTACGTATTATATACATTAGTTTTAAATAGTTATAGAGCGTTTTTAAGTAGCGCTCTTATATTTACTCTTCTTTTTTAGAGCTAGTTTTTTATATTCTAAACTATTTTCTAAAGGGAGCTTAGAGCCCTATTTTTTAAAGGGGGGATAATCGCCGCTCTTTAAAATAAAATTTATAATACCGTCTACTTTTATAATAATTAGCTATATTTATTCTTACTTAGGGGGTCTATTAGCGTTGCTTATAATAATACTAACTATTATAAATCCTTAAATAATATTTTTAATAAGGCTCTTTATTTATAAGTTTATAAGCTTATTTTAAAATTAAGTATTAAAGAACTCCGTACTAAGCTCTAGCCTAGGGGCGGGAGTAGGGCTCGGGAGAGAAGAGGGGGAGTTAAGCTTCGTAGCTTATATATAAAGCTCCCTACCCGCTTTATAAAAAAGCTTTTTTTATTAAAATATTTAGCAAATAATAGCCCCGTCTTTCTTCTAAAAGTAAATAAAATAGTTTACATAATTACTTAGGTACGGTTCTTAGTAATTTACATATTAAAAGACTATTAAAGTATAGTTATTATTATATCCTAGCTTATTATAATAATAGTAGCGTTAAGTTTTAATATAATTTTTAAAGCTATACTAATCTAAATAGACCTAGTGTTATTTTAAAAATAGGCAGTATATAAGTAACTATACTTTAACTAACCTAAAAATACTAAAAAGCTCCTTAGTTAGTTTTATAAAAAATATAATATATATAATACATAAACTAGTTATCGGGCCCGAGGTCCGATAGTAAAGGGGGTCTATTTTTATAATAGCTTTAATTTCGTCCTAAATAAATAAGCTAAAGTTAAGAGGCTACCTACCTAGGCCTAGGATCCGTATTTTAATACTTTTAATAATATAAATAAACTAAATTTTAAATCCCTTAATAATAATTATATTAAAGAGTTTAAATAACTAAGTATTATAACTAAATATAGCCTATCGTACTCTTAAGGTTTTTAAAATAAGTACGTAACTAATTAAAATCTTAATTATTGGGCTAATATCCTTATTTTTAAATAAGTAGTTCTTAATAACTTTTTTATAAATAAACCGCGCCTCGGCTTAATAATAAAAGTTTTTAAGGTCGAGCTAAATAAAAATATAAGTATTATAAATAGGAACGAAAAGTACGTTTTTATTTCTTTCTTATAAGTCGCTTTCTATACTTATAGTTCGAGCTATAGGGCCCTAGGGCTAATAACTAGAGCCCTATATAAGTACTTTAAAATAAAAGAGGCCTAGTATAGTTCTATAATTAAGTTTATAATAAGAGGTCTTTATTAAAAAATACTAAAATTGTCTAAATAAAGCCTTAAGCTCGGTTATATAGAAGCTTATAATAATAGCGTATTTAAAGTTTTTTAATAATTAAAAAGACTTTTAAATAATAATAAGGGTAATATCCCCTATAAAATAGAGGCTCGAAAAACGGGTCTTAATCTTATTTATAATTATAATCTTACTTAAACGTATCTCGCAATTAGGGTATAATTATATTATTATTAATTTAAATAGCGTCGCAGTAACTAACGTATTTAGCCTAGGTTTTATAATTAAAACTTTTGTAATTTTAAGGGTTATAAGAGTTATATTTATAAAGTCTAAAATATAACGCCTTTTAATAAGCGAGCGTAGGGGTATAAACTAAATAATAATAATAAAGCCCGAAAAAGTACTAAAAGTATTTAATAAGGGTAGTAGTTATAATAGCGTATAGTAACCGTTACCTAAGCTAATTAGGTTTAGTATAGGGAGAGAAAAAGGAGGAAAATAACTTTATTAAGGGGGTTAGTATAGTGCGGTAACCCGCACTAACAGTACGTACTAAGAAAAAGTATATAAGAGGAAGGTTATAGAGGGAAGAATAAATAAGCTAAGGGACTAACTTTACATGATTATTATTAGATTATTATCTTATAAAGGCCATATAATCAATTACGAATGGCGCTCCTTGGGACGACAGGCCATTGCTTTACCTTAGTAACGATGAGATAGTTTTCGGTCCTTTTAGTAAGTCTCGGTCAATCTCGGTTAGTGACATTGGTTAAGGGTAGATAAAACGTAGCCCTAGTTAATCCACAATAAGTATTGAAGAACATTTTCCACATGGCTGAGACTCCAGTATACTCACTTTGGAGTCGTTACTGTATGTTGCTTGCAAGATGATGAAGGCTTACTAACGTTTTATGCTGCTATGGCTCCTTATGTTCTTCTCCATAGGTTGGTAGATAACTAAGTTACACAATGAGGCAAAAAGCTTGCGCTCAGCGTGTGCACATACTGACCCCCACCTGATTTGAACAGATAACCTTTCGATAACATCTCGAGGAGTCTCAAGCTGGAGTCGAACGCGCTACCGTTGCGCCAGAGGGCCGATGAAGCTATACCCACATCTGAGATGAGTGTTGTGGATGCCGAGTTTTCGGTGTGGGGGCGGTTATCTCTGACACAGTACTACGTATCTCTGACACAGGTGGGAAAGTAAAACGAAGCGACCTAGCCTCGAACACTGGTGTTCGCGGGCCTGGTATTAATAGAGAAACCAGACACGGAATGCCAATGGAAGCAAAATCAGGTCGAGTACTTTGAGTATATAACGATCCCACTCTTCCACCTCCTCAAATCAAACGGGAGCGATGGCCTGAAGGCTTCCGCCTGACAGGGCAATACGTTATGCAGTGCGGAAAGAAGCACTCTTAAATCTCCTGATGTGCAGAATTTAATCGCGAAATTAGTACGTCACACTGTTGATGCAGAGAACGAAATGGTGAGCACCGATTTGGCAATGCTGTGGTCAGCTTTGTTGCAACCGTTTGATGGACTTGAGCACTGGCGATGCTAGCCACCACGTGCTAATGTAAACGGCAATGCCAATCGAAACAAAAGATCAATAATGTTGCATCAATTGCACTCGTGCCCTTGGTGAACATGCTTGTCAATGGCTCGAACAAGTAGCCATCATGGGACTGGTGAGTCGGGCGGTATGCAAAGCAAAGCGATTCCCAAAAGGGCAATTAGAGGTCGCACGAAGACCCCAATAATCCCAGGCATCCAGGAACTGTGCCTCTCTAGGGCTTGGAACTAATGCCATCATTGGCGGCATCGGTGGCTGATGGATCTGACAGTCATATGCTAACCACATTAGGCAATTGGAAGTTCATTCAGACATAGTCTAGCACTTTACAGAAGTGGTTGCTGGCCCAGCGAAGACGCGAAGATGCACGTGGAATCCTCCGCCATCCATCAACACATCGAGACCTGTCCAATGAGACCTGTCTGCCACGATTTCAGAGAGTGTCTGCCTCATCTAGCCCCTGTTGAGGTTTTCTCATATCATGTCCTTCCTGCACCAGTTTCCTGCTCTAGCCTGTGATGCGTGCAGCTCCCTGGCCAGACGAAGCCTCTTGAATGTCCCAAAAGAGCAAATGTCAGGAAGGCGTCCTCGCTTACCACCATGACCGTTGGGCAGATATATCTGTATCGCTTAGCCCTATAGCTATGCTGACATGGAGGTGCCATTCTTGGCATAAAGTTGTCCCTGACTCCTGGCTCTTTATCGATCTCTATGGCCCTTCAAATATCTTGTGACGTGCCAATGATTCCTCGGGGAATTCGTCCGACATATCCAAAGATACCATCTTCTTGTTTTCAAACATTTTGCCGGCGACTTTCTTCCATCAGTATCGCAGAAAACCACCTTACCGACTCCCACAACTATACTCCCCCTTATATCACCGCACGATCGGCAATCTGACGCCGACTTGCCGCTCAATTCTGCCATGGCGGCACCAAAGTCCGCATTATGGCGCCAAGTCGGTGTGCTCTCAACTAAAAACTTCCTCATACTCCTCGCCCGCCACCCCGTCTCAACAATCTACACCGCAATCCTTTTACCAATCATACTCACAGTGTACCTCGGCATTGGCAAGAATCTCAACAGCCCATCGAACGAGTTTGGAATTGCAGATCCTCGACCTATAAGATCACTAGCGGAAGGCCTGGCCGCTTCTGATGGCTCTCGTGACACTGTAGTTCTCGTCAATAGCGGACTATCAGGCGGCGATGTAGACCGCGTAATAGCGGCAATCTCTGCTCAGGTTTCTGCAGCCGGGAAAATTTCAACAACAATCACAAATCCTTCCGATCTTGGCTCCATTTGCCGCTCATCCTTCCGTGCGACTACTACCTGCTACGGTGCCGTCGTTTTCCATTCTTCCCCCACTGAGGGTGATGGAGGCCTTTGGAATTACACGTTGCGAGGGGATGGAGTCTTTGGGTCATCATTCAAGGTCAATAACGATGACAGTGATGTTCAAGTATATACGCTCCCTCTTCAACATGCCGTCGACTCTGCCATTGCCAGCCTGAACTCGACAAATGGTAGTTCAGCGTCTCTCGAGAACGTCCAGGAGTGGGGTTTCACCGACGAGACCGAAAACGAACGACAAGCCAGCGTCCGGAGGAAATACCAAAAGACTTTCATCGATTATCTGGCAGTCTCCTTCATCCTAGCGCTGATTGGCGTTAGCTACCATCTGCCCGGTCACGTCGCAACTGAGCGAGAAAAGGGGCTCTCTCAACTCATTGACTCAATGATGTCCACTCGCTATGACTGGGAGCCCCAGGTCATCCGCATGTTGTCAAATTTCTACTCTTTCGCCACAATCTACTTCCCAGGCTGGGTCGTAGCATCGGTCATAGCGAGGAGCATGATATGGAGAGAGACTAGCATTGGTATTGTTCTAGTCTTCTTCATCTTTGGTGGCCTGGCTCTTACTTCGCAAGCCATCCTCGGCGCGACATTCTTCAAGAAGGCTCAGCTTTCCGGTGTCATCAACTCTCTGGTCTATGTTCTTATGGGTGTTTTGGCACAGGCACTCCCCAACCCAAACACTGTCGCCGTCGCTGTCTTGAGCCTGCTATTCACCCCATGCGCCTTTGTCTTCTTTGTAAGATCCATGGCGCGATTTGAGGGCGAGGGACAACCGATGAATCTTCTCAAGACACCACCAGGAAGCAATTCTACCCTTCCAGGCATTGCAATCTGGATCTTCCTGATCCTGCAGTTCCTTTTCTACCCACTGCTTGCCGCCTACGTTGAACGTCAAATTCATGGAGTCGGCTCTGAGAGTCGTAAAATCTACAAGGGTGACGGTGTCCGGCCACAAGAAGCTATAGTCATTGACGGCTTGACCAAAGTTTATCGCCCGAGCTTTCTTCGACGGCTGTTCTCTTTCATATCTGAGCCTCGTGCTCCTACAGTGGCCATTGATCGTCTTAATCTGACGGCAAAGAGGGGCCAGATCCTAGCACTTCTCGGTGCCAATGGAAGTGGAAAGAGCACGACTCTCGATGCCATCGCTGGGATCAGCCGGTTCAACCATGGCGGTGTCTCTATAGATGCCTCTGGTGGGATTGGTATCGTGCCCCAGAAGAACGTTCTTTGGGATGAGCTCACCGTGGCCGAACACATCACGATCTTTAATCAGCTCAAGTCTCCGTGGAGCCTTGCGAGCAAGGAGGACTCCAAGCACTTGATCGACTCGATTGGCCTATTGACAAAGCGAAAGTCCCAATCACGACATCTGTCTGGCGGACAAAAGCGCAAACTCCAGCTTGGCATGATGCTGACTGGTGGAAGTGCCGTCTGTTGCATTGATGAAGTGTCTTCTGGTATTGACGCGCTCTCAAGACGGAAGATCTGGGACATCCTTCTTTCGGAACGTGGCAAAAGGACCATCATTCTGACGACGCATTTCCTCGACGAAGCCGACTTACTTGCCGATAACATTGCGATACTATCTAAGGGCAGCCTGAAGGCCGAAGGCTCGTCTGTAGCCCTGAAGAACGCTCTCGGAGACGGCTACCGTATCCATGTCCTCAATGCAAAGGATTTGAGAGCTCCTCCAGAAATAAACGGCGCTACATTAGCTGTGGCATCAAATACCATCATCTACACTGCTCCCTCATCAAGCATCGCCGCCGATGTAATCCGTCACCTTGAGACTCTAAGCATTTCCTACCGCATCTCCAGTCCAAATATTGAAGATGTGTTCCTCAATGTGGCCGATGAGGTGCAAGGGGAGGGTCTTCAACCCCTTAGTCAGGGTAGAGCCCATGGGTCAGTCGACTCTGGCAAAGGCCTCACAGAAAAGTCTATTGTTAGTGGTGGACAAGACTCGTTGGGACTTCAATCTGGCCGTCAGACGGGAATCTTTGAGCAAATCCCTACTCTGATTCGCAAACGCTTCACGTTACTCAAGACCAACTGGGTTCCATACGCCATCGTATTTCTTGTTCCGATCGTTGCAGCAGCAATTATGCAGCTCCTTATCGCCGACGAGAGCCCTGCTAGCTGCGATGTGGCAGACTTTAGTCAAGCTTCTGCAGAAGGCTTCGATGACTACAGAAAGGCCTTTGACCGAGCTCTTATCGCTGCTGGTCCTTCTTCCTCTTTCTCTAGCTCATCATTTGGCGACCTTTTTGGCTTCTTGCTTCCGGGACCCAATAGCTCCACGAATACCGAACTTGCGCAAAGTGCCACCTACGCCGACCTAACGCGATACATGGAAGGCCATCGCAAGAATGTCACTCCAGGTGGGCTTTGGGTCGGCAGCCCAGACACACTCTCAACAGTTGCCTACCGAGCAGATAATGAGGGAACAGGGACAGTCCTCTCAGCGGTCATCATGCAGAACCTGCTCAGTATCGTCAAGACAAATATCAGCATTGCGACCACATACACCCCATTTGACAGCGTCATCCCCTCTTCGACCTCATCCACAGTTCAGTTGGCCATATTTTTCAGCATCGTCTGCTCGATTATTCCGTCGTTCTTTGGACTGTATCCCAACGCTGAGAGACACAGCCACGCTCGTGGCTTGCAGTACTCCAGCGGAGTGCGGTCGCTATCTACATGGACGTCGCACCTCATCTTCGACTTCGGGGTCTTCTTTCTCCCTCTCCTGGTTGCAGCTATCATATTGGTCGTCTCCTCAGACATCTGGTACGCCCCTGGCTACCTGTTTCCAGTGTTCTTGTTGTACGGCATCGCCTCGATTCTGCTGTCTTATGTTGTTTCACTGTTCACCAACAGCCAAGTTGCGACTTTTGCTGCAATAATGGCCTACAATAGTGTCGGTTTTGCGATCTATTTGATCGCCTTTCTCTACATCGTCACCTTTTCGCCGTCCATTGTCACAGATCGCAACATTCTGATAGGACATTACACTATCTCGGCCTTCTTTCCCGTCACATCCGTCTTCCGAGCCCTTCTCATTGGTCTCAATACCTTCTCATTGGCATGTTCCGCTACCGGTCTTGGATATCCAGGCGCGACCAAGGCGTATGGAGGTCCAATCCTCTACCTCGTCCTGCAGGCGATACTGCTGTTTGGCATTCTTCTCTACCACGACAGTGGGAACAAGCTACCTGCGATATTCAAGCGCAGCAGGAACTCCAGCGACGGAGCTGAAAAAGCACACGAAGACCCAGAGATTGCCAGCGAGCTATTCCGGGTCGAGTCGACTACGAACAGCGACGGGCTTCAGGTCAAACATCTGACGAAGAAGTTCGGTAGCTTCACTGCTGTTGACAATGTCTCATTCGGTGTTCGCCAGGGAGAAGTCTTCGCGCTTCTCGGTCCCAACGGTGCCGGAAAATCGACGACCATCTCACTGATCCGGGGTGATATCCAACCGAGCCGTAATGGCGGCGATGTTTTCGTCGAGCAAGTCTCCGTCACCGACCAGAGAGCACGAGCCAGGGCAAATCTCGGAGTGTGTCCACAGTTCGACGCGGTCGAGCCCATGACTGTCATTGAACATCTCCGGCATTACGCCAGGCTGCGTGGAGTTGGCGATGTTGAGGAGCAAGTTCAAGCCGTTGTGCGTGCCGTCGGCCTCGATGCCCATGCCAATGTCATGGCGCAAAACTTATCAGGGGGCAACAAGCGTAAACTCTCCCTCGGGATCTCCCTCACAGGGAACCCGTCGGTGATACTGCTTGACGAGCCATCTTCAGGCCTCGATGCTGCTGCGAAGCGCATCATGTGGCGAACACTCAGCACAATTGTGCCAGGTCGTTCTATACTTTTGACAACCCACAGCATGGAAGAGGCTGATGCACTTGCTAACCGAGCTGGCATTATCGCACAACGCATGTTAGCCATAGGTGAAGTTGAGAAGCTTCAAAGCCGCTTCGGAGACTCACTATATGTTCATCTGGTCAGCCGCACTGCTCCACACTCGAAATCGGAAGAGATGGATCGCATGCGAGACTGGGTTCTACAGCAATTTCCCCCAGCCCAAGTGGAGTCTCAAACATTTCACGGCCAGTTACGGTTCTCAGTCACGGCATCAGATGTGCTGCAAAGATCTCGGCTGGGCCAACAGAGCAGAAGAGAGATGCAGAGTAGGGAGAACTGCCAGTTAAGTGCAATCGGTCAACTTATCGTGATGTTAGAGGAGAACAAGGATATCTTGGGCATCGAGCATCAAAGTGTCAGTCCCACGACGTTGAACGACGTCTTCCTTTCCATCGTTGGTCAGCATAATGTGCAAGAAGAGGGTTACGGAACAACTGCTACTGAGAATGGAAAGAAGAAGATCAATTGGCGAAAGATCTTCCTTGGATTTTAGCCGCCGCTTGCTATGCAATGCTATCATTGCTGCCTTGTAAGACTAGAGATGATTTGAATGGCCCGGAGAGCTGTTAAATCTAGACTTTATAAGTCCCTTATCGTAGTGTTTCCCCCACATTCGTTTCAACGTACTAGGATGGTATGATGTTGTGACCCCTCCAAACCACGGAACAATCATTCAGAGGTCGAAGCACAGCGCATAGTAATATTGGATACCTGATTACTCAGGTAACTGACTACTTTCTGGCACATGGAGAAATCTCCTTGATAGGAAATGCACTTGTACAACCATGAGGTCTACCCAAGTCAGGTTATACACAGCCTGGCCCTTTCTGCCGAGCGTCTAACTTGTGGTTGGGACTAAAAAGAAGCAAGTCAATGGTTCGAGTGGGCTCCTCGAGTAAGTAGATGAAGGTATCAATAGACAGACTTCTCTTCATCGAGAATGGAGGCTATCGCAGTCCTACTAGTATTACCTCAACCATTATAGTGATTAGCGTCCTCGTCAATCACCACTTCCTCATATGCATCTTGGCGAGCTCCACTTCAAAGTTGAAGTGGCTACGATGGAGCCGATCTGCCTTACAACATGTCAAGCCATGTCAAAACCCTCAAGATTCTATAGCTCACGAAGTCGCGGACGAAGTTCTCCGGCCGGTTGCCACAAACAAACAGATTGGGCCCGTTGTGGGATTTCCTGAAAAGACTAGAGTTACTGAGGAGACTCTTTGAAGGCTCTTTACCCCACCTGGCTTAGTTACATCTTTTTGACGTCAAGATGCTTGCCTGAACGCAGGGGAATGAGACTGATCATGAGCCCGCTTTAAGAAATATGGGTAGGGCAAGCTGATGCTCATTGATCAAGTTATTGGTGACTCCTGCATGCAAAGTGGAGCGTCTGATCTGTTGGTTGGACAGGTCCGATGGCCTGCAGAGACTGTCAAGATTGATACTCTACTTGAGAAGGCGAGTTGACCCCTGACCGAGAACTAATTAAAGTGAGCCTGGACTTCAGCTGAGAAGACGATCACCCGAATGACCCGCTAGATAAACTACATGTTCTGACCGACCGAGCAAAGCCCACATTGACTCAAGGGACACATGTATCAGAGCATTTCAATGACGAATTATTATCCATCCGGACTAACATGTCCGCTCTTGATCTCCACAATTTGTGCTGGTGAGGTCACATAACTGTGGGTAACTATGTCAATCATAGGCCATCAAAAACACACTGCCGGAGGTTTTGCGACGGAAGGCGACCTTGCTCTTAAGTACAAAACATGCAGTTCAGTAACTGAGTTCAAAGTTTCGAAGAATAGGCCAGAGTCATTCATCTACCTACAGGCTACCGCAACTGTGCAACGTCTGAAATGCACATAGATACCGACGTCGACAACGGCGGTCACCGAGAACCCGGCGCCGCAGCGCAAGCCTCCCGAGACGACCAGTCAAACAGCGTGCTGAATAGCCTCGATACTCAAAGGGCAGACCTTGTCGGGAATTGGATGAAAAGTCGCTTACCTGAGCACGAAAACCTTCCATCGCAATCAGTCAGCTGGTGGGACCCAGGGTTGGCAGCAGTAAGTGCAGCCCAACATAGGCTCAGCCTCGAAAACCTTCACAGTGCCTAATGGAATTTACCTTGTGCTTGCTTAGTTACGAAAGCATATCTCTATGATGTGGTGCAGAAACAGTAAGTCTCATCCGCGCTCTACGCGCTCACTTGCAGCCACAGCTCACCATCTTCAGCTTTCATCATCTGTTTCTCGATGTTCCTCATCCTCTGCCTTTATTGGGGCATTGTGTTTCGCATCGAGGAAAACCTCACCTCTCTCCTCTGTTTTGTTGTCGATTTTGATGGCAAATCTACTCTCTACAACGGTATCACGCCTTTAGTAGGTCCGACGGTCACAAAATTGGCGAACGAGACGCTGTGGAGCCCCATACCATCAATCGGATATCAAATACGCGATGCAAACGAGTTCGAATTCGACCCCATGAAGGTTCGCGAAGCGGTCTATCACTTCAAGGCCTGGTCAGCAATCATCATAAATCCAAACGCAACAGCTTTATTGCAAGAGGCAGTCTCGATCGGAAACTCTTCCTACGATCCAACAGGCGCAATTCAAATCATCACCATGTCTGGCCGAGATTCATTTATGACATATAGCTACATCTTGCCAAGCCTCACGTCCTTCACGTCAAGTTTGACAGAAACATTCGGCAAAACATGGGGCGGCATGGTAATGGCCAATGACTCCCTGACAAAGGAGACTCTTCGGCAGGCCGCGAGTGCCGTCAACCCCGGGGTGTCACCTTTGATGTTAGATCTGCGGCCGTTCGGCCGCCTGCGGCAATCCCGGCAGTTACCTTTGGGTTAAGCTTTCTTATCGCCCATCTCGGTTTCACCTACTACCTTGCAGACGACATGGTAAGTCCGAGCTTCTGATGCTTTGATACAAAACTGATAACGAGGTTGGTATGTAGAAATGCATTGTGCCTGAGGGTCATCCTCCCGTGCACTACTGGCACTACGTCATACGCAGATATTTATCACTCATGGCAGCCTACTTCTTCTTATCGCTGGTCTACTGTTTGATATCGCTTGTCTTCCAAGTTCCCTTATCCAATCCGCCAGCTTCGGCAGTGGAGGTCGCTAAGAATCCGAACGCTTATGGGAAAGCCTCGTTCATCGTCTTCTGGCTGTTGAACTTCTTCGGCATGGCAGCACTCGGAATGGCCTGTGAGAACATGGCCATGATTATCGGCCCTCGATGGGTTGGTTTGTGGTTAACGTTTTGGACTCTCACGAACACGTTGACCGGATTCTGGCCTCCCGATATTGCCCCAGGGTTTTACCGGTGGGCGTATGCATGGCCTTATCATCATGTGATTGAAGGCAGCCGACAGATTTTGTTCGACTTGCAATCGCGCGTTGGCCTCAACTTTGGCGTTTTGATTGCGTGGGTGTCGGTTAACACGATTTTGTTCGTCCCCGCATGTTACATCTTGAGGTGGAAAGATGAAAAAGAGATACGTCGAAAGGAGACAAAACTTCCACACTTTCACTTGCACAGGTATGATTTCGAGAAGCAAATTCCCAAGCAACCGGGAGTTGAGCCGCCAAGACGGAAAAGGGGATTTCTTCGGGCTTTGTGAGGGTGTCGCGAGTTGACTAAATAGTTGATAGCTCTTGGAACATGGCATGTAACAATGTGCTGCAAGATGGCACACTTGAGTAACGCTGTGACTGCAAAACTCTCAATACAAGAGACGTAGCAAACGCGGGTGTCGTAGTGAAGACGTGTCATAGCATAGCAAGGCGGATTATGGCATAACTCCTTACGCGACCACAAGCCCATGGGTCATCTTCAGGACCCTTCGCTGAACTTACGTTTAGATGCAAGTGATAGCCGTTGATTTTGACCATGCAGCTGTATCCGATTATGGAACCGATGATAGGATTGACTCTCTCGGGACGCGTTTCACTCGAAGCATCCCTCGCGGAACACTAATTATTGGCCGTGCGAAAACATCTGACGACCCCATTCCACCACCCAGGTCGCCTCTCGTTCGCCTTGGCAACAAATAAGTATGAGATCACATGAACGCCATAGTGTACACCGTCTGTACATAATCATTGGTGATCCTGGGGGTCTTTGGTTCTGATTCGCTATCGAAGTTAGAGTTGAAGGTGGCATCGGAGCTGCGTGAGTGCGGCGTGGATATGCTGGCAACCATGATCTAGGTGGTATTCGTAATCACCCCTCTCGGAATTCTGGCGCTCATGCTTGCATGCCTAGAAGCAGCCTGCAGTTACACGACATACTTCAATAACCTGACTTCATCATTGTGCTCTGTCATCCTGTAACGGCTTTGACGTCAAAGTAGTGAAACCCGTTGTCAGCAACTCGGTTCCGAAGAGTCCGGATGAAAACCAACTGTCCCAAGCGTTTGATGAAAACATAGACTGTAACAGGTAACATACCAACTCGCAAAGGGTAACCAGATTTCCTTTCCGGCTTGCGACGTGGGGAAAGGCCTTTTGCCTCGAAATTCAGATGGTCGAGTGAAGTTAGTGTAGACCCAAGGTTGGGAAAGCGGTCCCACTGGGCGGGCGTGGCAGACTCCAAACCATATTCAGCACAAACCCCAGCGAAATGCCAACCCTCAGTTCCACGGCCGCCCACCTCAATGCGACTCAATCTGTGTTGAACTGTGGGAAAAGACTAAAATCCCAAGAAATCCAAGTGTTCTTCCTCCCGTACCCCGCATTCTTGGGCCGAACGTGCCACCCTTGACGGGCACCTGGGTCAGGGTCATTGGACGAAGGCCACCCGGGACAGGGCTGGGCTTTAATGCAGAAGACATCTGCCGAAGAAAGTCTGAAGGTGATAAACTGTCCGTGCCAGCTATTCAAACTTGCTTCCCGCTCCTTAGTGGCTTTGGATAGATAATAATAGGGGCCGGTCACTACCTTGACCCCTCATTGAAGCTACACTAAATGGGCTTGGCCGTTTTCAACGTCGCATCCACAAGCTGCTAGGCAAATTTTCCAGCCGTCAACGTAGTATTTTCGGAAGGTCGCGTTCAAAGGATTCCGAGCATCGTCTCGGCCCAGCTGTCAAGATGGTGCTCTCCACAATAGACGAGATACCAATCGAGTTTGATAAGAAACGTAAGCTTCCCTACCCCTCTCTGTTTGCTGGCGCAGGAGTAATTCTCAGTATTCGTGACAGAGCCAGGCCTTAACGATTGACAATGTCTAAAACAGAGTATAACGAGCCGACGACGGTCGATGTCAAGTCCGAGTCTATCCAGTATGCGGACGAACCCGTACAGTTGGAGTGGACGGAAGAGGAGGAACAGGTCATCAAGCGTAAGCTCGACTGGCACACTGTCCCACTGGTGACGACCTTGTACCTTCTCTGCGTATGTGATTTTCTCCTCCCGTCAAAAATTAGCTGGCTGTCGCACCGCCACTGACTTGCCTATCTTCGGGGTAGTTTTTGGATCGAGCGAATATCGGAAATGCCAGGATCCAGGGCATGGCCAAGGATATCAACCTTGAAGGATACCGGTTCAACTGGGCCCTGTCAATATTCTACATCATCTACCTTCTAGTCGAAGTACCGAGCAACATTATTCTTAAACGCGTCGGCCCACGATTCTACCTGCCATTCCTTGTCGTTGGGTTTGGTTTAGTCTCACTCTGCACGGCTTTCGTACGCTCATATGAAGGACTCATCGTTGCCCGCGCCTTCCTGGGAATCTTCGAAGGCGGTGCCATGCCAGGGTTCTCCTTCTTTCTGAGCAGCTTCTACAAGAGAGAAGAACTCTTGTTCCGGCTGGGAATCTTCATTTCAGCAGCGTCATTAGCTGGCGCATTCGGTGGCCTGCTTGCCACTGGTCTCTCTCGCATTCCGGAATGGGGGTTCGACAGTGCACCTATCCATACATGGAGGAACATATTCTTCTTCGAGGGATTCGTCACAATGCTCTTCGGAGGCTTCGCACCTCTCTGGATGCCCACAAGTCCCGCCACCGCTTACTTCCTTGACGAAAGACAACGAGCAATTGCGGCAGAGCGTCTGCAGCGCCAGCACAAGGCCGATGTTGATCAGAAAGTCACTCTTTCCGACGTGAAGCGAGCCGTGTTTTGCATCCATAACTATACATGCGCCTTCGGCTTTTTCCTGATCAACATCACTGTTCAGGGAATTTCGGTATTCATGCCGACCATTCTTGCCGACTTGGGCTGGACTGCGACGCGAGCGCAGCTGTACTCTGTACCGCCGTACGTTGTGGCTGCTATCACAGCCATCATCATCGCGTGGTTCAGCGACCGAACACGTCAACGCGGTATATACCTTGCCGTGTTTTCGATGATTGCTGTTATCGGTTTCGCCATTTTGCGATTTGCGACCGAGGCTAACATCAGATATATGGGCGTAAGAGCTCTCTGTCCTTTTGTCTGCCTCCTTCGTACATTCACTAATGATCCCAGGTATTTTTTGTCACAGCAGGTGCTTTCCCAGGTGGTCCAGGATTTTGTGAGTCAACTCCTTTCGTTGCAGTCTGATTCTTTTGCTAACATCGTTGCAGTGAGTTGGGCGATGAACAGTAAGTCTATGACCTTCGGTCGACCCAAAGAAGGTGAAAAAAACTGACGCACTCGATAATAGACTCAGCAGGCCCTTCCGTACGCGCAGTCACCAGTGCCTATGTTGTTTCAATCGGCACCATGGGCGGAATCGTTGCGACGTAAGTAGATGTCTCTAAGAACCTGTCAAACGGCTATGACAACACACATCAGTCTCTGGCTCTAATCAAGCAATGCCTGCACTTTCGCTGACGTTCACGATAGGTGGACCTACACGTTCAAAGACGCCCCGAAGTACTTCACTGGACACACTATCAATCTTGTGGGCCAAAGTCTAACAGTTCTGTTGGCGGTGTTCGGCATATTCTATTGCTTATATGAGAATAAAGCAAGAGCTGCTGGAAAGAGAGATCACCGCCTGGATGGACGGACAGAAGCTGAACAGAGTCAACTTGGTTACAGGCACCCGTCATTCCGCTACATGTCATAGGGTAATCAATCGAGGTAGTTTAGCGGCTGAGTGTTCAATCCAAACTCGACCCATCCAGCACAAAGTTGTGCCCTTCAAGTGGACCGTTGTGGTGCCTTCCCGATGGTACCAAAAACCCGAAGGCGTGCACAAGTGCATGTAGCTAGCCTACTTGCTGCAGTAGTTACACGTGATAGATTATGCAGGTGAGATTTATCGTCCTGATTGAGAAAACGCATCTGGTTCTTCATTTAGTTGCATATTCCCCCGCATTTAGTTTGACCAGTCCTGTTCAGCTTCAGAACGCCCCAAGTTGATGTTTACGGTAGGCTCCTATTGGCTTGAAACCAATCCTTACAGATACGATGCGGCTTCTGAACACACGAACGAAGGAACTGCGCGTTTTCACCCACTCTCGCATTCCATATGCTATCCTGTCTCATACTTGGGGCTCTGAAGAAGTCACACTTCAGGACCTGCTCGCCGGAAACGCGTCTAGTCTTGAAGGTTATACGAAACTGGATGGGGCTTGTAATCAGGCATCGTCGGATGGGTTCGACTACATAGTAAGTTGAGCCTGGCAGCCCAGTGTCCCTGACCCTGAGCTCCCGCAACAATAGCAAGGTTCCCATTAATTGACTTCGCAGTGGATCGACACTTGTTGCATCGACAAGACAAGCTCATCTGAGTTGACGGAGGCCATCAATTCCATGTGGGTCTGGTATCAAAACTCTCGTGTCTGTTATGCATACCTTGAAGACGTCACCCAGGAAGATGTTGATGTTCTCGGTGGCTACTCTAAGAGCTTCATGAATAGTCGGTGGTTCACGCGTGGCTGGACGCTTCAGGAGCTCATTGCACCTTCTACCGTCGTATTCTACTCAGATGACTGGTACGAAATTGGTACACGAGACCAGATGCGAGAACCTCTGGGGAAGATTACCGGTATCGACCACAAGTTCTTCGAATATGGAATCCTAGGTCGATACAGCATCGCCCAGAGAATGTCCTGGGCTGCGAAGAGAAAGACTACCAGAGTCGAAGATCAGGCGTATTGTCTGCTTGGGTTGTTCGGGGTTAGCATGCCTCTACTATACGGCGAAGGTGAAATGGCGTTCATCAGACTTCAGGAAGAGATCATGAGGCGAACGGATGACCAGTCAATATTTGCCTGGTTGTTGCCTGGACATTCAGACAGGCCGTCTCGCAACACTGGGTTTCTCGCCAAGTCCCCCTCTTGTTTTGATCAGTCTGGCAGCGTCACCAGGATCGATGCCGACCATCGCGTGGCACCGTATTCGTTCACAAATAGAGGCATCCAGATCGAGATGCCGATACTAGACCCGAGCAGCTCGAAATATGGCTTCTCATTCATCCCCGGAGATAACAATGAGCAGATTGGTTCCGCTGCAGGAATCTCCTTCACTTTCTCTCCAACGAGCACGATAGCTATACTCAACTGTAACAAAGCGGGCCGTCAGATAGGGCTCTATCTCGAGAGAAAAAACGATCTTGAGCCATTCTACAGGTGCAGTCACAAGCTTGGCTTTGTCTCAGTTCCAGATAATTGGGTTAAGCAGGCAAGACTTGAGACCATCCTCGTCAGGGCTGAAGATCCGGAAGATATGGAATCGCTGTGGGGCAAAGATTCTGATGCGCAGCATATCGTCGTGGAGTTGCCACAAGAACTGGATCATGGGTACTACGACGTGAAGGCATCCCCGGCGGATCGTTGGGCCAGTAGTGGCCCCTGGAGCCACTCCATCATGCTGTCTTACGACGTTGAAACTAGCGGCAAAGAAGAGGTCCCTTATCTACATGTTCAGAACGCAGAAACTGAAAACGGCTTCTGTTTGTTCTTCAAGTTCAAGGCTCCAGGTCCGCATAACGCGTGTCTTCTGATGGACGTGGCCGCCGGAGAAACTCCAACCATTCCACAATCATCATCATTCATCGTTGCTGGTCCGCTAGCGGAAAGCCGCCTGGAAGGAGAGGGAAAATTGGGAAAAGTCACGGCTGAGCTGAACTCTTCACGATTTGCGAAGGTCTGGAAGATTACGATGGAAAAGAGTCAAACCACTTTAGATGCACTGGTCTGATAGTTTTGAAGTTGCTGGTGCACAATAGAAACATATGTCTCAGCTAAGTATTTCAAATACACGGCTGGCCCTGACAGGTACTAATCAGACAGTCAGAACGCCGTGATATCACTTCAAATTCTTTTCTCTGTTGACGTGGGGTCCCGGGTCATGTGTTAGCAGAATCTACTGCGACATGCCTTGGTTGGTCTTGACATTGCATCGGCTTCTTCATCAAAGCTGGGATCGAGGTTCCGCAACCTAATCGAGAGATGCATCATGATTCTCAAGCTAACATAAGATCGAGGAGCCGCCGACGCTAGATAAAAAGCACGAAGGCCGAGACGCCCGCCTGCTTACTTACACAGATTGCAGACTGACCTTGGACAGGGGTAGTGTCTTTTCTAGCGCAACTCCGTGACCTCTGATGTCATCTCGAAGCTGGGTCGAAAGCCCAATGTACCTCGTCGCGACAAGTACGTGTTTAACCAATCGAATGGCTGTACGGCGTAGCAATCCCAGCGAAATTGTTAACAGGGACTTGGTCGTCTCACTGGATCTTTTGCACCACGCATCATCGACTTGCACGCTGGAGGATTTGACGTGGAATTGCCAAATTCGATGGGATGTACATAAAGCCAAGACACTGACAGCGGCAGAGGCGTATTCCAGCAGTTGTTTCGGTATTTTTGATTGAGTGTGATTCAAGCCACTGAAGCAATCTGACCGTCAATCGGGGGAAATCCTTCTCAGTCTGCAGAAAGGAAGTCAATTCGCCCAACCCAGGAACAATGGCTAGGTCTCAGTCACCAACCTCACCGGCCCGTACCGAAGTCGATCACTCCAAGAACGATGGCCAAGACAACGAGGAAAACGGCGTGCACCATCGTCACCAAAAACCTCACCACTCTGTTGGATTCTGGCACCCATCAATGAAAAAGGTTCGCGCCCATGTCATTCGGTTATGGTTTCAGACGATCAGCATCCTCTTTCTTTTCATCCTCGCAGTCTTATCAATGTACTGGGCTGTTCTCTTCCGTACCGAGGACAACCTGAGATCAATCATCGTCCATGTCGTCGACTTTGATGGACAGTTTTCTCCGTACGAATCAGTACAGCCAATTGTTGGGCCAGCAGTCGTACAGACCGCGCAGAAGTCACTGGACAAGCCAGGCCCGTCACTGGGATGGACTATCTTACCGCCTTCATATTTCAACAACGATCCTACAGCAGTGAGAATGGCCGTGTACGACTGGGATAGTTGGGCGGCTGTGATAATTCACCCCAATGCTACAGCAGCTCTCCAAGAGGCCGTTGCGACTGGAGATGCAAACTACGACCCCTCAGGCTCAGTGCAGATCATTATACAAACCGCGAGAGATTCGACAACGTACCAGAGCGACATTTCACCTTACATCACCCAATTTACGGAGCAATTTACGCAACAATTTGGAAAGCAATGGGGTCAGACTGTTATGTCCAACACGTCCTTGAGTCGAGATAACCTCGCGAGAGCATCTTCTGCTGTCAACCCCGGCATTGCGCCACTGATGATTGATCTACGCCCCTTCCAGCCTGCTACTGCTACACCTGCAGTGAGCATTGGTCTAATTTACTTGATCATCATGGCATTCTTCTCTTTCTCTTTCTTCTTGCCAATTCACTCAGTAAGTTGGCATAGTCATCGCATCCTGTTGATATACAGCTGCTAATCTACCCTACGTAGAAATACGTACAACCGCAGGGTCATCCACCTTTACACTTCTGGCAGCTCATCATCTGGAGATGGCTGGCTACGATCGTCGCCTACTTCATCATCTCCCTCAGCTATAGCTTAATATCTCTCGCCTTCCAGATACCGTTCAGCGCGCCCCCAGCTTCACCAACGGAGCCAGCCCCTACATTTGGAGCTACAGCTTATGGCCGCGGCACCTTCCCAGTCTACTGGATGCTCAACTTTGTTGGCATGTCCGCTCTAGGCCTCGCCTGCGAAAACGTCGCAATGATTATTGGGCAGCCATGGACGGCTCTGTGGCTCATTTTTTGGGTCATATCGAATGTTTCGACATCCTTCTATGCCATCGACCTAGCACCCGGATTCTACCACTGGGGCTATGCTTGGCCACTCCACCAGGTTGTTGAGGGCAGTCGCCAGTTGCTCTTCGACTTGCACTCCAGGATCGGATTAAACTTTGGCGTGCTTTTCGCCTGGACAGCAGTCAACACTGTGCTCTTCCCATTCTGTTGCTACTTCATGCGATGGAAGACGGAGCACGACAAGAGAAAGGCGGAAAAGGAAAAGGGTCGATATGTGGTTGAGACTGAGGATGGTGAGAAGGAGTATAAAAAGCCTGAAGGGCAGAAACCACCCATTAGAAAGCGCGGCTTCATGAGAGGTCTTTGATACCTCAATGATCCATGCTTATCTCGACTAATTAAGAGTTATAACTATCCCATAGAATAATTAGTCATTTGAATATGTATCTAATTTTTCTTATGTTGCCAAGTTGAATACGCACTTGCTGCATATATAAGCTCCCTTGCCATAGGCTTCGTGACATCAGGAACGTGAAGATTTCCACGTATCAAAATGTAACACCATGTCAATTTGCAAACATCAAGTCAAAAATATTTGGCATCATGGCAAAGTTCGTTCAGAGGGCCTTGCGGGAGCTACAGGGCTTGGCTTGGGTATTGTTAGTGGTGGCGGGGGGGTCTTAGCACGATCAGCGCTAAGATTTCATAGTGATCCTTAACTCTACAGCGGGTCCAGGCAGGGAGAAAATGGAAGTAAAGGACGTGATGCTATCGCTGCGGAACAAAGAGTTAGGTATACACAATATGCCGATTACCGAGGCATGCTCCAAAGCCCGTAATATTATCACCAGTACGCCGAAATGCCCAAATTCCCTGACTCAATTGAAAGCTTGGTTGCTCACAAGTTGGCGTGGGGTTTGTCGAAGGGGTCGCTCTTCATCGCTTCTTCGACCTCCTTGTACGCATCGTACCCGTACAGCCAGGGCTGCACCTCAGGGCACGTCCACCTGCTAGGGAACGCGCCCTTCAGCTCCTTTCCAAGTTGTGACAAGAAGATTTGATCTCTGGCCTCTTGCTCAGGGCCGTCATTCATATGGAAATCGTGGCGCTAGAGAATGTCAGAGACTGTCGTACGATGGATGCCCGGAGATCTAACGAGAGAAACTCACCTGCTTGAATGTTTCCCTGACGATAGATTCGCCACGAGCCTTGCGCAACTTCTCGTATGATTTTAATGCTGCAGGAAGCTGCGACTTAGACTTGATGTGACCAAGGAGCAGTCCGAGGACAGCACCATCCTCCACAGCTGAGTTGGCACCCTGTGCGAGGTAAGGTAGCATGGGGTGGCATGCATCACCGCTTGGCAAGCGTCAGTGAGGGTCGACATCTCATATTTGAAAAAGGTACTCACACAAACACAAAGTTTGACTTCTCGTTGACCCAAGAAGTCATCTCCTCCCCTGGAAACATTTTAGCTCATACGATGATGGGTCTGAACACGAAAACTTACTATGCATCAGCTTCCACTTCTCAACACTGTCAACCGAGCTGAGGAATTTCTTCAATATCGGATCCCACTCATCAAACCGGCTTTGCATCTCTTCGATTGATCCTGCTTGACGGCTCACACCCTTGGGAAGATCATCGGGTGTAAGCAACACCAGGTTGTACATCTTCTCCGCTCTCATCGAGTACCCAACGCAGTGAGCACCGGGACCGACCCAGAAGTGGACCTGAGGCTTCTGAATCCACTCTCTCAGCTCCGGATCCGTGACCTCATCGAGGTTGAGAACCACACGGTAGGCAAGGTCACCCGTTGCCAGGGGAGGGTCGTCCTTCTTCAGGTAGCACGCACGCGACCGCGACCAGAGTCCATCGGCGGCGACGATGAGATCTGCCTTGGCCTTGATTCCAGACTGCGTCGTAAGCTCAGGAATGTCGAAGTCGATGTTCTCGACCTTCTCGCCGAGGTTAAATGTAACGCCGAGTTCCTTGGCGCGCTCATAAAGTGACAGCTGCAGGTCGACGCGGTGCAAGTCGATGAATGGTGCTTGATACTTTGCGCGAATATTCTTGTTGAAGTTCTCCTCCAACGCGAGCACTTTTCCAGAGTAGCGATGCACCACCAGATCCGTCGGCTCAGATGCCGATTTCCACAGTCTGTCTGGCAGACCCCATTTCTGGAGAATGCGCGTGGAGTTGGGCGTTACTTGCAGGCCCGCACCGACCTGGGGAATAATGTCAATAAACCTCATTTGGGGCCCTCGAACTTTGAGATGGGGCTCACCTCGAGGAGCTCCTTCGCGGACTCAAACACGATGACCTTGTGTCCCGACAAAGCGGCTGCCACTGCGGTGGCTAAACCACTCAGCCCGGCGCCGACAACAATAATTTCCAGTTGGACTGGTGATCTGATATGCGCTGTGACCTTCATATTCATCGTCAGCATTGACGCGTGGAAAACCCGTCTTCATGGAATGAGAACTCACCGCCATGTTTCCGTTGCTGTTGGGTGAAGATGCGTTTGCCCTGGGCGAAAACCAAGAGTTGAGCCAACGGAACATTTCAAAATTGCTTGGCGATGAGCTGCAGGTCGGTAAATATGCAGAACCAAGATCTGGAAAAACACGTCGCGATGGCAGGAATCCCTTACCCTCAAATCCTCAAATCTTCAAGAGGTGGTTGCAGCTGGGTTCAGCAGTTCAACCCATGTTCTTTACTTTCGCGGACATAGGGGCGCCGGCAAGTCCCTAATGCAATCCCCGGAGATCCCCCACACAAGCCGGAAGCACGGGATGCGTCCCATGGGGAACAACTAATTGCTAGTAATTAGGTGGACGCCAGTGGCTGAAGGCGGTGGTCACAGGTGGACAGAAGTCTCGGGATATCCGAGGATCCACGGGTTATCCGCCAAAGTTGTGTCCCCAACAGCGCCAGTTCGACGACGAAGGTAAAGGTCACGGGAGAATAACCCAAAAAGGCTTTAGATTGGTGGGACTGGGCAGATGGAGGCGAAATCGGCAAAGCCGGCATGAGAACCAAACTGTCTCCAACTCTGGCACAGAAGCGATGGAACAGTCAGCTTCCAGACCATTTTGTGGGTTGACTTTCGGGTGCGACTTCGGCGGAGCTCAAGCCGCTATCTGCCGGATATATGGGAGTTGTCAGCGGCCATCGGGAGAAAGGTGCGGCACATCATCGTGGACCAACATCACGCACGTACTTACGCGGCTCATTCTACCGGAAGACAGTCAAAACTATACTCCTTGCTCAATCATCTCACAACAAGCCGTTGCGATCAACCATCACAATCTTCAACGTCATCACTTGCCTTGTTCCATCACCCCTCATTCTCACAACAACCCCGCATCATGGCGCCCAAGGGTCCTTTCAAGCTTGTCACAGTCAACACCGCACCTGAGCGTGCGAAGAGGCTTATCGGCCGCATGACTGAGGCGCTCAAGGATCAGTACACGATTGACTATGTCGCCAACTGCGAGAGTAAGTTAAATAATTCATCCATAATGCAAACTCTGTAAGCTGACGGTATCGACAGCAATCGCCGAGGTCGAGGGCAAGGTGAAAGAGCACAAGCCAGACGTCCTGGTATGAGTGACCCCAGCCAACCGAAGCTTCTTCAACTAATCAACCTGCGCAGTTCTGTGCATCAATGTGGACAGCGGATGAGGCAGAGCAGATCCAGGCTACTGCGAGGTCAATTGTCCCGAACATTAAGACCCACGCGATCCCTCATGGGCTGCAGGTTGAGAGGGGGCCAGATGCTATTGTTGAGCACCTCCTCGAGAAGGTTCCTCAACTGCTCGAGAGCTAGTTCATCCACCACATTGAAGATAGAATGAATTGAATGAATAAAATCATCTAATAGAAACCTTGAGAAATGCTATATCCACTACCTTGATCGGGTATCAATCGCAGTAAACCTTCTGGGTGAGTGATGTTGTGCATCTAGCTTTGGATAGTTCATCGTAAATCTAAGAAAGGACTGTTTGACTGAGTACCAGGTGATGCAACTTTTTTTAAGGGAGGCGAGGAAAATGCAAACCATCCCATGGAAATATGAATCGTCATGGCGTGGGATAGGAACAAACAATGCACATAGTCATCCGGGATTCAGGGGGCGTGAAGTGCCATCAACGATAGGAGCTTGGAATCTTGCAAGACATTCATGTTGGGAATTCATGTATCATTTAGTCTAATCCAGATGAGCAGCTCATCAATTGTGTCCTTTCACTCAATGATTTCGCCAAGTCTTCGTGCACCTCAATTCATTTCATATCGCCTTGTCCTACATGTGCTCTCGCATCTACTGTCCAACCTCATTCTGGAAGGTGTTGACCAACGTGCCGATATGGGGAAGAATCTCAACGTGGAACTCGTCAGCGTCCTTCAGGGTGACCTTTGGTGTCCGGCCCAGGCCAACTCCAGCAGGAGTTCCGGTAATGATTACTGTTCCAGCGGGTAGGGTTGTGCTTTGAGACAGGAAGCTGATGAGCTTGGGGATGCTGAAGATGAGGTCGCTGCAAGGCCTGTCAGTATTGATGAAAGGTTATGAGAGCAAGTGAACTTACTCAATGGGAGAGTCCTGGAGAACTTCGCCGTTCTTCAAGCCACGCATCTTCAGCTTGGTTGGGTCAGGAATGAGATCCTTGGAAACCAAGGTAGGGCCTGTTGGAAAACATCTTGTTAGTTTCATGATCCCGTCTTCACAAATACCCTAGGATAACCCACCCAATGGACAGGATCCATCGAATCCCTTAGCGAAGCACCATTGCGACTGGTTCAGTTGGTACGTCCGGGAAGAGACGTCGTTGCAGGCAGTATAACCCAAGACATAGTCCAGAGCGTTGGCCTCGGAGACGTTCTTAGCGGTTTTGCCCAACACGACGGCGAGCTCAGACTCGTAGTCGCCGCAGTCGTCAGCCTGGGTAAGCAAAGGAAGTACCGTAGGCGCGGGCCATGGGTCTCCTAGTGCAGTGCTTGGCTTCCTGTACAATGAGTTAGCACTGATTCTCCAGCGGTTTACACCGACCCGGGCGATCTTACAGGAACACAGTCGGGACCGTAGGCAGTGCCAGACCAGTCTCCTTTGCGTGTTGGACATACTGTTTGTGGTTAGCTTCATGTCTCTGGCCAGAGTAGTAGAGAAACATCATTGGCTACTCACGTTCAAGCCGATGCATCGGATCGTTCCGACCTCCTCGGCAGAGACGGGTGAGAGGACGCGGTCAATGACGGCCCGCTCCTCGGTCTTGGAACCCGGCTTGATGACGCTGGATCCGGACCACACCACAACCTTCACTTCCTCGCCCTTGCGCACAGCGAGACCAACATCAACAGACTCTGATTCAGGCTCACCAATGAGGATCTTGTTGGAATCAGAGCGGGGGACAAACCGCACGAAGCCTTGAGTTTGTCAGCGGCGGCGTTCTAGTGTTAACATCCATTCGTGCGAGATGAAAAACTTACGGGTGAAGGGCGTTTGTGTTTGTGAAGCCATGGTGTATGTGTTGTCTGGTGCGTTCCTCAAAGTCAGATGTGCAGTGGTATCGTAAGATTCGAAGCTCAAGTCAGACTTGGAGTGGCAGTTCGGATGATATTCACCAGCAGGAGGGTAGAAGTAAGGGCCGTTCCCGCATCGTGAAATCCGACTGGAGAAAGCCCGCTAACCCTGCTGGGGTTCTCCCCCGCACAATTGCCGATGGTTGGGGGTGGTCGGCTCGGAGGTCCGGGAAGTTCGAGAGTTCGCTCCTAGATCTTGACGCCGCGTCGTGCTAATCGTAAGTCCATCCACCGTGATTGGTCAATGGCCGGCTGACACATTGACGCCTGCGGAAAAGCCGGGCAACTCAAAGGCGCAGCTGGGGGAATTGTGGGGGAGTTGCGAGGATGAGGGATGATGGCGATGTGGGATGGAGGGGCCGAGAAATGAGGGGTCGCTGTCGGCGGCACATGCGCCGACCATCGCCGACGTCGTGGCTTTGTGGATTCGCCGGTACTTGATGACGGTTTGTTTAGAAATGGGCTGATCAGAGTGGACGTCTTGTGACAAGAGCTATCCGTTGTCGGTCGGAGCTATTATTACTTGCTTTCCCTGTCACGCTGTCGCGTATAAGCAGTCCAGCTTTGACAACACATACATCCAGACACTTTTCATGAGGGATACCGACCAGAGAAGCTCTCAAGCTGCCAGAAGACTCACAGCCATCGCTGCAACGATTACACCGCGAGATTCACAGATATCATTAGTGGGAGAACACCAGCAGAACATGTCTGGAGCACAGGAACAGGCGCCTCATGGCGCCGAGTACCGTCAGCACCTTCCAGACATCAGCATTCCTCGCTTCACGATGATGCGCAATCAGGATGCTCACGAATATGCCAAGGTGTTCAAAGAGAGCGGCAACCCGCCGTGGCTACATGCCCTGTACCTTCATTGGCGTAGCCTTTTCAAAGAGCCATACACCGGCATCACAACAGATGGTGAGATCTGCCGTGACACCCAAAACCACTAACTTTCCCGCCAAGAAACCATAATTGACCCGGATTTAGGCACGGTCAAACGGGACTTATTCAAAATCGCCGACGAGGGCGTGCCGATTCAGCAAATCGTCGATGCTACAAACGCGGTTCTGTCACAGCTAGACGACAAGCAGAAGACAACCCTCTCATACCATATCGATTCCCCGGAATGGCGATCATGGTCGAACCCCGAGTTTCTCCTCAGCGACAAGGGTTTACGGCTGGATGAGTTAAATCCGCAAATCCGCGACAGCATCCTGAAAGTCCTCGAGACGACGCTATCCCCTGAGGGGTACGCGAAGGCGCTCGGTGCCATGCGCGTAAACGGCTTTTTGGGCGAATTGGTACAGACACCCACCATTTGCAACGAATTCTCTTACAACTTTGTCCTCTTCGGACTGCCCTCGGCGACGAGGCCATGGGGCTTCTCATTTTACGGTCACCATCTGTGCCTGAACATTTTCCTGTATCAGGGTCAGATTGTAGCATCGCCGTGGTTCACTGGGGCAGAGCCGAACCTGATTGATGATGGCCCATACAAGGGCACTCGTATCCTTGAGACCGAAGAACGGCTAGGCTTGCAGCTTATGCAGTCACTCCCAGCAAACTTGCAGCAAAAGGCGCAGACCTACAAACTCCTCAAAGACCCCGCAATGCCGAAAGGACGGTGGAATCACGACGACCAGCGACATCTCTGCGGCGCCTACCGAGATAACCGAATTGTGCCGTATGAGGGCATTTTGGTGTCGGACATGACAGCCGAGCAGCAGCAGCTGGTTCTTGGTATCCTGGAGCAATATCTCATCTATCTTCCTCAGAAGTCCAGGGAGATCCGGGTCAACCATATCAAGTCTTTCTTCCAGGAGACGTACTTTAGTTGGATTGGCGGCTTCGGTGACCAAGATCCCTTTTACTACCGCATCCAGAGCCCGGTTATCCTCGTGGAGTTTGATCACCACTCAGGAGTCTTCTTGACAAACAAGGAACCCGCAAAGTTTCACATTCACACTCTTCTTAGGACGCCCAACGCCGGCGACTACGGTATGGCTCTTCGACCACTGATTCCTGGTATTGAGCAAGATTTTGTGTGGGAAGGTTAGGTATACCGCGGTCTCTAGGAATCGGGTAGAGGCCACCAAGTCGAGTGTATGTACTTTTAATGAGAAGTATCGGCTAGAGCGCACTCCATTTGCCCCATAGTCTGCCACCTCTGTTTCCCTTAGCTTCAAAACCCAACCTCTCTGGCGTTCCAACGTCAATCCCGAACCTCTCATCCACAACTGGAGCATCCAACAAGCTATCAATGCTGTGAGAATCTGCCTCGGTCGCACTGCGACTCCACCACCCCAAGGCGAATGTGTATCCCTGAAATATTCGGTCGAGTTGCTGCTTATTCATCCATTCAGCGTCTTCGGGAATGTGATTCGCACACAATTCACTCCCTGCGAATAAGGCCATGCTGCTTGCTATTGAATGAGGGCTTCGAGGAAGAGTGCCTTTGAGATCGACCATGATGTAGGCCGTCAGTCCAAGGATCATCATGGCACCAAGCAAGATCTGAAGAATGAGTTTCGGCGTATAGTTCATTATCAGGCGAGATTCTTCTCGTGAGATCGTACCGTTTACACTTTGTTTTTCGTTTTGCTCCTTCGTCTGAGTTGAAGCGACGATAGGCGTTCGAAAGATGCTCGAATCCATTACCTGAACCATGAACTTGGTGTAGAGGCCGTTTACGACATCGATCAGTTGATCAGGATTCTTGGTCAAATCGTCCCTGCTGACCCCTGTGGTTCCAGAAAGTATGTATCTGAAAAATGGATCGGCCGGGTCATCCGAAATCGAGTTCGTAACATTTTTATCGAAGTGAGGTTGGATACGGTAGGGGAAAAGATCTAGCTCGGAATCATCGCGGGTGAGGTTCTTTGCAGTTGACTCATTAGGAGTCGGTGTGGATGTGAGGCTACTTCTTTGAAAGATGATTTCGCCTTTTGGCCCGATGAGGGACGTGAATTTCATCCCAACCTGAACCTGCTGAACAACCTGCGCACATACGAAAGGGCGTTCTGCGAAGAATATCCCGATCGATGGGCAGCCCATCGGATTATATGGACGAGCCGAGTCTGGACTCGTTTTGCAGGGGGAGCATTGTTTACTGACAAGAACTCCAATATCGAGATCAAAGAATAAGCCCACCAGCCCGTCTGTTTTATCTCCTGTGGCTTTGAATGACACATTCCTAACTTGACTGTCATCTCCTACCCGACAGGTCTCCGGAAGTAAGTCAATAGCGGTTATCGTTGTCGACACTGCGCCTCCTGTGGTGGATTCTCCCCTATCTCTAACTGTAGCTGGGTGACAGAAGAGTCTTGGTCTCAGTGAAGGCACCTCGATACTGAAGTTGAACTTCTGATTCGAGCCACCTAATTTCAAAATATGGTGCTCATCATCGGGTGAGCTTACGGAGTCGAACGATGGAAACACTAGATCATTCCATGTCGATGAGTCCGGGCTTTCTGTCTTGTTCAGCCGCACATCATTCAGAAGCGTCGCTGCACCGCCATCGTTGACAGCACTATCACTCCAGTCCAGGTTCCAAGTATTTTTGAGCTGAGTATTGAAGTTGATATTCGTGGTGAACAGCTTTTCAGCCCACAAATTGGAGACGACAATCGATAGAACGCTGCCTAACAACGCCGCGAACATGGAAGAGGATAGCCCAATATGACCTCGTCTGAGAGCCTTGCATAGTGCAACAGGGGTTACTTCCCCCATCGGATTGTTCGTAATTCCTTGATATGATGGTAAGTCAACATACCCACTTCCTGGCACCCCCCTGTTTCTGGCACCACAAAAACGATGGGATCACAACCCAACCTCCTCATTACTATTAACTATTGATCCTCAACCACACCCACTACAATACAGCTGCCAGCCTCACTAGGGCATTCAGAGTCGCTGGATTCAGCCGTGATAACCTCCTTTTCACCCGCTTCGATTTGAGCCCGATGGATATCCCTAATGTTCGCGAACTTCGTATTGGGATCG